>NC_090943.1:105475065-106129510 GCF_040807025.1 Struthio camelus
AGAATAGTCAATAGTGTATCTGACCAAATTCTTCTGTTTTTCCTGCTAAGGATGTACTGAATATCACACAGCAAAGCCCTCTAGTAGAAACTTTCTCTTTTGATACAGTAACACAGAAATACAAATCTTTTCGACACAGGAACAGAGAAACACTGATAGAAAAGTGAGGCACCCATTAGTATTTCTCCTTCAGAAAATTATTTGCACAGTGACAAAAATCACAACTGGTTCTGAAGCACAACCTCATGAGATTATCAGCATTTTTGCATTTCAGGGGAGCCTGTTTACTTCCCAAAGCAATGCCTTTCAGAGTCCCCTCCCACAAAGAGAGAATGATGGATGAGTACCATCACAGAGGGCTAGCTGGCTCAATTGGCAGGAAAGCAGATGGGAAAAAAGGCACAGAACAACACATGTGACTTGTCTGAGGTATCACGGCAGGTACCTTTCAGTAACAAAGAATTTCAGTCTGCTGATGTGTAAACCACTGCTCTGGCCACTAGACTACTGTACTGCCTCGGAATTGTTGGTGGACAAAGTAGTTATTGCTTTAGATCCATCAAAATGATGTAAACACTTCATTTCCTTTGGAAAAGAAGAGGGCAATACCTGTATGGCATGCTCCTCATTTAATAAATAATCAGAAAAGGAAAACAAAATAATTCAACTTTCTCTCCATATGCTAAAAGGAACTGCCACCTTCTCCCAGTGTAATCCACAATGCTATTTGCATTGACCTCTTCACATCAGCTTTAAAGAAAACAACTTTAGTAGGTCCCTTGATAACAGCGGATACTCTGCAAATCAGATTAATAAAAGCTTTGGGACAGCTCAGTTTCTTTTGGTAAATACCACCTGAAATGTTCAATTTTTTTCTCCCCCCTCTTCTTAATAAATCAGTGTCCAGCATAGCAAGGAGATACATTCCACTTAAATGGTTCTATCTGCAAGCCATTTTTCTTCCTAGTTATTATTTCATGCGTCTTCCAAAGTTTTGACAAGATTTTATTAACATGTTCCTTTTGAACCTTTTTGCATCTTGAACGTGCATGGAAGGCTGAGTTTTGGACAACTGCTGCGTAAGTCCTTGACATTAATTGTGCTTTAGGGATATGACCTGCTGGGCAGGACAATGGCAGCAACTTTATTTTTCCTTTCCAAGGGCTGAGCGTCCTAGCCAATGACGCAGAAATAACCGACTGGCCGATGAAACTCCTCTTGTGGGGAGGAGATGTCTTAATTTCTCTGTCTCATGTTAGCTTTCTTGGAACATTGGGGTTCCCCTGCTGATTTGAGAGGTCATGCTAAATCACCAATTCCTGCTTCTTCATGACTGGACAAACTGGTACGATTCACAGCAGCAGCAACTTCACAGAAAGGTAAAAGGGATTTTAAAAATAAGTAATTGACAGGTGTGCTTGTAGCCTAGTCACGGATTTCACAGGCCTTCAGCTTACCTTAAGCAGCCCATCTGAAAACAACAAGCTGCCTTCTATGAGAAGGCACTATCTGAGTGGATAAGGGTTTTAAGGATTAGACAGTTGGTCAGTCACAGCCAAAATTTAGAGTGGTTCTCCTCCTGACTGTAGTGGGTGTTTTCTGTGTGTAGTGAATTCAAGGTCTGGCCTGTGGTACTTTGTCTGAAATGCACACAGCAAGCTTGACAAAGCTGTAACAGCCAAATCTCATTTACTAGTAAAAATAATAATAATAAAAAAAGCCACCTAGCTTGACCTAATATGCTACATTAGCATAAGGACCTGCTATTTACTTCACATTTTTGTAAAGTAGCATTAATGTATCTAAGTAAAAGCAGGATCAGGCTTATGATGCTTTTCTGGCATCCTTCCACTTTTAAACACCTCAGTATTGTAATTCATTGGACACAATTTTAGTACAGCTTCTTACACTGAGACATTAAGGAATCCAATGAGTACTTCAAATATCTATAAATTAATTTTGTGCATTAATATAGAATTTGGAACTTCCTTGCCTGCTATTATAAAATATACACTGCAGTGAAGGAGGCAGCTACAAAATACTAGCAACAAAAAAACCGGCTCTTCACAATCCATCCCACCAGCTTTTATGCATTTGGATTTATCACCTCTCTTCCACCATTTCAAAGAACAGGCAATCACCTTCTTAGACGTACTGCTTAAACTGTAATAAATTTCTGCAGGGTCAGCTTAGCAATGATCAAAAACCACAGATACAGTTGCTAAAAGCAATTTTTGCCTCAACTCCTACCAGGAAAGAATGTTTATATTAATGATTACTTGAGAATCTCTCACTGTTGGTTTTTCTGCCATTCACAACTGTTGGCATTTACAGTTACCCCAGTCAAATCAGGTAGGAAAAAATGGACATGTTAATAATTACAAACAAAGTAATTGATAGTTCTGTTTCACTTTGAGGAAGGCAACCAAACACTGTTATTTTGAATGAGTCTGCATGAATATTCTGTGAAAGAATTAAACGCAAGCCAGACGACAGACAAATTTTGAATAAACTCTGCATTCAAATGTTCATTTCCACAGGTACAGCCCGTGTAACCAATCAGAAATCTGCCTACTAGTAGCAGCTATATGCTTTCCCTACAGTAAGTGCCAGGAATGTGCCTTTTTCTGCCCCCATCAGACTATTAAAGGCCCTTGACCTATCAATTTCTAGGCATTTCCTTTAAGAGTTCATATCGTACCAGACTGCAGGCTGAGAATGAGAGGAAAAGGGGAGATACAGCTCCAGGTTTATTTGTCATTACTGAATGGCTTACTGGTTTTAACAGAGGGGAAAAGCTTTGTTTAAATTTCCACTGAAAGTAATTAATGGTTATTGACTGGTAAATGAAGAACAGGTGACACTCCGAATTAGAAGATAAATGATCTCATGTTCTAGCGTGATAATGGGTTAGTAATTGCTACAAAGCCTCAGCCTAGTGCGTCCCATCATAATGCTAGATCATGTCCAGAACACAAAGGCCTCTGTGTGAGAGGTATTCAGCCGTTCACCTCCTTATACAGCTGCAGAGTGATTTGGTCCATTTATTCTCTGATGGACTGCACAACTGAGGCAAAAGTTCACCCATTCTCACCTTCCTGTTCACATGCTGAACCACATGACCCATGACATGGCTGAACTGTGATAAAAACACTGCCCAGCTTTGGCTCTCGGCTATCTTTTAACCATCACAAGGTCATATATTTTAGGAATTTTTGTGGCACAGGAAAGGAGAAGCTTATATTCTTATATTTTTAAATCTCATATTTCTTTGTAAAAACTTTTCTGGATGGGCTGACTGCAAGTCAAGGACTTCTGCTCATTTCTGCCACTCTTCCCTTAATTTTTACCTTGATTTAGTTAACAAAATGTAGATGGATGCGGAAAAAGAGGAGAAATCTATTATGGAAACATTTCAGACTTCAGCTATCTCAAAATAAGACTGTTCCTTTAATGGCAAGTGTAACAAAGCATATTTTTCATATCTGAACTCTTTTTGCTCTGGTCTAGTGACTCACAAAGTCTAAAGGCAATACTATGTCATTTACATTTAAAGACAGAAGAAACCTAACCAGAGAGAGATATGTAGCAAGTCTAGCAAATGGACACACTTTTATGATTATGTGGACTAGGATATCTATTCTGCATGCCTGAACCACAGCTTCTGCCAAAATCTTTTCTCTTTCATCTTTCTCTCTTCCCTTTTCTGTGTATAAAACCCTGCCAGCAGTAAGCACCAACTTCAAGCAACATATTCAAAACATGAACAAGTCTTCTCTCTGCCCCAAATTCTTAGCTTACATAGCTGTTCACACCTGGGTTAGCGAAGAAGAAAACCCAAACTGGATAACATAAGCCCCTTATAGACTCATTCTGTGCATGCCGCTTCTGTTATGGTTGTGATACATGTGCTTGACTTGAGCATCTGGAGTATGTTGTAGCTGTGTTTCACCATTAACTTCCAGTCCAGCATCCCAGTGAGAAAGCATTTATTAACTGGGCTATCATCCATGGATAACAAAGACGAGGTTATGTTTAACTCTATTTATTTGATTCTTTCCTTTCACTGCCCACTCTAGCACTGTATATTGTTAAAATGGGCCCTTAATCAGGTATCTGCCTACTTAAGAGAAGAAGGAGATACAAGTCCGACTTTCAGAGACTTTAAAGTACGGCCGATGATTTCTGCTCTAGAAATAAAAGTTGATTTTTCTAAAGAATCAATAAAGCCTTTTCTTATGTCTTATCTGATGCCAGACCCTAAACAGAGATGGCTGAACAAAGACAATGTGATAAATGTAAAATATTCCCGATGCCCTCCACTGCTATAGAGCACTTTTACTCCAACTCCTATAATGTCAAAAAAAAGCTTCCATACATATTTCTAAGTATTATGCAAAGAACTTCTGAACTCTTTGTATTTGTCACGCACACACACACAATCAAATCAAATCAGTAACGTTTACTTTAGGAGAAGGAACAGATAGCTGTAGCCTTATGCAGGGTGCATTGTCCATGTGTTTCAAAGACAAAGAAGCAGAGACTGGTGAATGTCTAGCTCTACTTACTTATCACTTGCGGAGGGCATGGGTTACCTCAAGGCTGTCAACAATTAGGGAGCAATTTCTAAGTCAGAAAACATTACCACCCAGAAAGACCCAAAAGTACATTATTACCATTTATAGAAATTATGTCTTTACAGTATTCCATACTCTATTGTCTAGAAGTGGGCAGAAGAATTCAGTGGGTTGGACATGGTACTCTCTAGTGATCCCAAACCTAGCTATCCTGCTGGGGGTGACCACTGAGAAGGAGAATCGAGCAGTTTGGGCCAAAGCATGATGAGCCTTTACACGGATGTGGCAGCAAGGAGAGCACACAGGCGAGCACAAAGGCCTGGCGTGACTGCTGTTCCTGCATGCATCATGAGGGACTATTCCCTTTGTACCACAAAAGACAGGGCTATTGTATCATCTCCCTCTCTGCATTGTCCCAACTCAATGGCACTGGCATGGAGCGAAATTGCTCCACATCTTCTGCACTGTGCGATGTGAGCAGATTTCATGCCCACACACTTCCTGCCTGCCTGGATGTGAAGCAGTTCCAGATGCCATTGCCTGGCCCTTCCTGACACAACACAGCTGACTGGCTGTGGTTTCTGAAGCTGCTACAGAAATGACCACAATTGATCGTGCCTTAGAAAAGTGAGACTGGGAACACTGGCTGAGAGCTCTGAACCCAAACTGACTTCTAGTTTGTCTACTTGTTTACTTATGGAGGGGCAGAGAAGGAAGAGGAGGTGCTATGCTGGCTGACTTACCTCCATCTGATTGACTTCTGCAACTGTTAAAAGGGTAGGTGTGTACTGGGTGTACCCAGTAGGCAAGAGTGCGTTACATAAGGAGATTATACAAAGAGACAGTGATACAAACACAAAATACATGACAAAGCAAAAAAAAATCTCCTTACCCATGTTCTGTACACAATATGGGCATAGCACACATGGCTGACAAATACTAACGAAGCTCGAGCAGCAGCAGAATAAGCCTTGCGATCAGAGTGAAGCATACGCTGCTTCTGCCTGGATGCCAACATAAAACCATTGGGCATGATCCTATGCTCCTTACCACAGTGGGAGTTCAGGCTAGGTAATGACTATTGCATTAGTACTTGTTTCTGACAATGTTATAAGACAAGGCAGATACAGCAGGGAGATTCTTGCCAGCGAAAACCACAGGGATGTACTGCCAGGCCCTCTGATACTCCCAAGGAGCCAGTGACAGCAGGAATATTGGAGTATACATAATCAGTGTATTCCTATGTTCTTTTTCCTGATATAAAACCCCTTTTGTTTAGTTAATCAAAAAAGAAAGGTACACACCCAATAAGCAAGCACCTTACTACATGGTTACAGTTTGTATTTGAAAGACATACTAAAGTTCTTAAATGGAGGCCAATGTCTATCATTGCAACAAGGCTGAGACGCTTTTCATCAGCTCAACACTCTCTGAAAACCTATGGCAAGAGAAGTAGTGTCCGTGAAGTGCAGGACACATGCCTCCTCCTCTTCCCTGGAGAGTAATCATCCTGTTTTCTCAGATCACCAGTAATCATGGTGTCAGGGCAGGATAACAGTGCAGCTCAGAGAATCTCCATTCATGAAAAAGCCTTCCTGAATACCATTTAAGTATCTATCAGATTTCATCAGCTTAGATGCATTTTGATATGCTTCTTCCTTAACCATTGAACATAAAGAATCCAATGTCTCTTTACAAAGCTTTGCTTTAGCGTTGTCCTTTCTACTCACTAACAGGAGACACTGAGTGCTCATGACATTGCAGCTGCTTCCATTCAGAAGAGCAGTGTTTGCAAGGCAAAGAAAGTTGTATCACTAATAGAAAAGATAAAAAATGGGAACAAAGTCAAGATGAAAATATTTTCCTCTGAGAGGAAAACCACATTATTTGAGAAGAACAATAGGAAATTTACATTAAGAATCCTAAGAGAGTAAACAAACAGCATCAACAAAAATCACTTTCACTGACACCTACTAGAAGTCTCCTAGGATATAGTAAGAAAATATCACAAGTCATTTGATAAACCTTCTCACAGATTTTCAAAGTTACAGATGATAAATCGCCACAGAAGCAGTTTGAAGTGTGCTTGGTGATTTAGTCAAATTGTATAGTTTGCTGTAGATGTGAACTTGCTCAGAGTTGTATTATGTTCACTTCCGTAATTTTTCTTAAGTTAAAAGGTTATAGCTGATATATTGGAGGATAATAATACAGCAACTATAAAGTTACTAAGATAATAAAATACCTGATAATCTCTGTGGAGCATCTTGAACGAAAACAATATCAATGTCTTCAGAAACAAAAGCCCTCTCACATCAGTAGGAAATACTAGGAAATACTGTGTAACTTTTCTCGTGTAAGCAGATAGCCCAATTGTTTTACAGTTCTCGATGAGAACTCATGAAATGTTAGTAGGCAATTTTATTAATAAAAACCACAAGCATTATAATCCAGATAAACTTTAAAGGTCAAGTTCTAAATAACCTTCCCTGTTAATGCAACATGATGTTTTTCACATACACCTCAGGTGAATACACAATGTTCTCATTGTGTTATCAGAAACGAAATTACTGCTGTCTGCCTTTTTTTTTTTTTTGGTTGTGTCACTCAGTGTCAAAATATTGTTCTTTCAATACATGGAAGCATTTGTATACAGTTTTATAACTGATCTTCAGTTGTTGGCTGGAGGCAAAAAGAAACAGTATAGCTGCTTGTTGGGAAACCTCTGCAACAATGAAAATTAATATAGTCTTTTTTTCCTGCCAAAAAATTTTGAACAGATTTTTAGGTCCACAATGGTTTGTTTATTCTCCAAATGGTAAAATTGAAAGTGACATGCATGACACAAAGTAATTTAAATGAAAAGATACAGAAAGGATGCATATAGACTCTGTTTCTTTCGTTTTAATTTTGGAGGATATTGTCACAATTACTAACAAAAGGGCACTTTAAACTCCGTTTAATAAAAATTGAAATAAATTAAAAGCTAAATAGAGAAAAATGAGAGAAATTTGAATTATAGAAAGTATTTGCTAGTTTTAATCACTCAGATTTGTATTACCTAGGCAAAATATAGAATAAATACCTGTTTTCTAGGCTCCATCTTAGGAGCCTAGGACCAGACAGTCCTAAGAGATATCTGACCCAGTTCGCCCTCCCTTTTTTCCCTTCCAGAATTAATTTTCCCTGCTATTTTTATATGAATGAAAGAAAAAATACATCTTCGCAAAGAAACAGACTCCTATTTGACAGGATTACTCACCACTAAAGTAAAGGGTTGTACCCAGGTTGCGGTGAGGGTAGAGAAGTCTTAGGGATCAGTGCCAAGAAGGACTGGTTGGGGCCATGATCTAACCACAAGAAAACAGACTAGGATTTCAAGCCAAGAACTGGCATGTTTACTCTAACAAAATGATCAGCCCCAAAATAACAATCACAACACAGATATTGATCGCAAAATGTTTACAGTGCAACATTTGACTATAAAAAAAATCCTGGCTTATGTTTCTGACACTCGTGTGTCTCCCGTTTCTTCCCTGGATTGCTCAGACGCTTCCAGTTAAGTGCAGTGTAACATGCTTTCTTTGTCTAGGGTAAGAGAAGCAGCATGAGCCATGGATCAAAATAGTATTGATCTCAACAGAATCAAAACTTCTGTTGATCTGTACTGTGATTCGGGCAATGACTTTAACCCTCCAAATCTCCATTTCCTTTCCTGCCCTTTGGGAGTGTTCTCTCCAGTTTGCTAGCCTCTCCCTTTGAGGTTTGTAGGTCTGCAGGGATTTGCACAGTGCCTATCAGAAAAGGGCCCTGACTTAGGTTAAGCCATTAGTATTACTGTAAAAAAGTGCTAAGAGCAGCAGAGAACTGCCAGAGCACAGGCAGATAGGCTTAAAGATAAAAAAATCAGTACTTCATAATGTTTATATGTATGTGAGGGTATAATTGGAAAGGAAGAAGCACAATCCGTTAAGATAGTATAAGGAATAAAGTAAGAGTACTGGGATAACATTTACGAACTTTTTTTTTAAGCAATACAGGGAGATAGAGTGAACTGGTTGACAATGTAAAATATACCTGAATTCTATTTTATAATTTACGTTTTCCCTCAAATTTTCAGAATTCACGTTTCATGCTTTTGAACACTAAGTCCTCCCCATTTTCTCCTCAGACTGCAACCAGTTTCCTAATGATGCTAGACCCCTGAATAATAATTTAAAATAATTAACTTGAAATGTCAGTCATACTGAGGAAAATGTTTACTATTCATTGGGTCCTTATAAAGTTAGATTTGTCTTTGTATGAATAACCTGTGTAAATAAGAGTGTGCTCCTTTTAACACATCACTGAAACTTTCCTTCTGATTTTATTCCAGTTTTCAGCTCATTGGAGTTAGCAATGGAAGTTTTTCACCTCTTTTTCATCATCAGTTATAAGGCAGTGGCAAAAATACACAGCCAGCTATGTTTTACTAACTACCAAAAGCAAAAAGTCACCTCAGAAAGTGTCAAGATGCTAAAGTAATCTCATTCCTGACTCTGTAGAATTTTTGTATTTTTCTTTATAAGAACATTTCAGGTGACAACATTTTGGAATTCAATGCTAAATCCTCTTGGCTGAGTACAGACAGAGGCAGAGCGCAACCTTGATGCCTCAGGGATTTGGTAATGCAATACAGAGGGATTTTTTTTTTCTTTTTATTTTTACCTCATGTCACAAGTTCAAATTTAGGCCGACAGTACCCAAAATTGCCACCATGTGATTCAGCAGCTGATGTGAAGAGTCTGGTGGGTTTAACTCCACCTGCAGGACTGAACTTCCCTTAGCATTTCTCCAGCACAGCATTAGTGCCACTGTTGCTCTGCCCAGGAGGAAGCTCCTTTGTGCTCAGGGCAAAGCACCAGCTCATGGTCCATGCCATCTCAAAATGGGGCATGGGAATTTCAGCTAGAAGAGGTCAACAGTAAAATGATCCCAGAGACCAAAGAATGTATTTTAGACATCTGGCTGTGCAGTGCAGATGTGAAAAGACAATAGGAAGTTTTCTTTTGAGCGTGCTCAAAATACATTTGCAGGGCACTTGGCGTTGACCTTCCCTTGGCTTGTTCTGGTCATTCTAATTCCACCACTATTAGCAATTACTACTACTGCAACTGCTATTAATCACAGTGAATCCTAAGTCAGGGAAAGGGAAGGATGTGCATTAAAACTGGAGATATGGCTGCTCTCTGTGGGCTAGTGTCAAAACGGAATAGAAAATTTTATTCAGTTTGTTCCCAGCAATAAATACAGTCCTGGCATCCTGGATAAACCCTTCACATAACAGCATGTGTTCTTTTATGCACCCTGGGAGCGATTCTATTTAAAGCCATGGAATTGTGGGTGTGAGACTGTAAGCACATCTACTTACCCAAAACAAAATTAAAACCTGTCTTATATTAGAGTCAGGAGAGCTGTTACTAAAAATGCAAACCATATGAAGTTTTAAGTATACTTATGTTTTTTATCTGTCTCTGTGTAGCATATACAATAGACTTTCACTGCTTGAGATGAAGTGCTGACAAGTGTTTTACCATATTATTACAGAATACCCCAGTAGCATTATCACACTTCAACTTACACTCGCAATAAATCTGTGTGCTACCCGCACGTCAGAAGCCATCAGTCATACTACATCCAGATTGAGTAAGAACTCTCCGTCCACAATTGACACGAATGAGAATCTTCACCAGGTATTTTGCCATTAAAGTTGGAACATCCTCCATATGCCAGACACTAACAACATTCCCACAAACATTACTTGGCTAGGGCCAGAAGTCTGTTCTCAGGCAAATAACAGTGGCACATGCATGAGTCATTACAGAGCACAGCAGATTTATCATTACAATGACATTATCATCTGTTATGTGCCTGTTTCCATGTATAAGTCTCTTTTCTTTCTTTTTCTTTTCAGAGATTTATAACTCTACTGCTGAAATATATTTCAGACTGGGACAGAAAATGAACACAATTCTCTGCTCTGAATAATTTTTTTTTCAATAGTTCTACCATAAGCCATATTATAATTGCATGGGTCGAGCTTTAGGTCTAGCCTATTTATTAATTTCAGTTTGGTCTAAGCAAATGATGAGCAGACAAGATCTCCAGTGTCCTAATCTCAGCTGTGACAATGACTCTCTTTGTGGCCTGGACTAAAGCACTTAATCTTACCTCCTAAATTTTCCAGTCTGTGAAATTGGAATGATAATATTTATGTGACTAGAGTGCTGTAAGAATGTTAGAGGCTACACAGGCATTTTATGATGAAGTGCATTATTTGTTATATGGAATTAAATGTCTTTATCTGCACTTCTATAGTGAAAAAAGTTATTCTTCCCCCTAAAAGGTGAGAATACAAACCATTTTCCTCAATACTGCCTAGACCTGGACTAATTAAAGAAAGAAATAAAAGGGCAAGAAAACCTAAGGATGAAAATGCACAGAAATGATTTTTAGGTTACACATTCCAAAACTCAATGAATAGACATTTCTTGAGATACTACACATTTCCCTTGTAGTATTGTGATGCAAGAGATAAGTCAGATAATATTTCATAATAATAATTTCAGAATAATTATTCAACAGATCAAGACACTAATTACAGTGTCGCTGTAACCACAAGTTACGGTGGTTTCTTGGTGTCTTTTTCTCTCTTGCCTACCCATGTCTCACCAAATGTAATTTTTCCTCTTCTGCACAATGATGGAGGGAAGCCTGAAAATAAAGTTCTTGAATCTTTTCCCGTAAAAAATGGGCTTCATCTGGTAAACGATGCCTGATTCTGACTTCACGACAGAGTCATTTTATGTATTGCTACAGCCTGACTGCTGATTACTCTGATGTAAAACAGAGGAAAATGGGGCCTGTAGGATATATTAATGTAAGCAGCTCTCTAAAATCACAGCATTTTCTGGATTGGGCCCAAGAAGTGGTTGTAAACACCGGTATGAAACAAAATGGTGCATCAAATGATGAAACGATTACAAAACTAAAACTCCTTGTTCAGTATTTGTCCCCTTTCCAGCACACAGAAAATGAAGAATTAGAATAGACGGATAGAGCAATAGAAGGAAACAAAACCATCTAGCTGCACATCAGAAAGAAGCATCTAACAACTGAGCACAAGGCAGGCAGACCTCCCTTGAATGCTGCTTTTTCTAGCTGCCACCTCTCCTCAGTCCCCACGCTGACCCCCTGAATCAAGCCAGATGGGATTGGTGGAGATATGTCAAGGAAGTGCTGAAAAGGTGACTTGGGTCTCTGGCAGCTAGTCTGGAGCTAGTTTCTCTCTAAAGTCTCTGGGGGTTGCTGCTTTGCAATTTCTCAGGAATGTTTAATTCCCCTCATCCCTTTACTGAGTCTCTCCGGAGAGGTCACGGAGGCCTGTGACATCCCTGGAGGGCACTGCCTAACTAAATTAGCATGAGATAACTTTGGACTCTCTTCCAAACAAGAAAATATAAGGGAGAGAATTTCATTAAAAGCAGAAGACTAGGTGATCCAAGTTAATCCCAGCCCTGAGCTGCTGCAGAAATGTTCTCTGTTTATATTTTGACTTTACTCTCTGTTACAGAGTTCACTGACTATAATGGAAGCTGTGTTAAGTGCACAACTTGACCTCAGTTGACCAAATCTTAGTTTCATAATAAAGACAAAAAGTGGGTTTGGCGGCTTTAAAGGGTTTGATTAGTAGCTGTTTAGCCTGTTTATGTGTTACTATGCAGGCTGCAGAGTAAATGGCAAAAGTTAAACACTGATGTACTTCACTGTCTATATGAGGTCTTTAATAACGAATTATGAACTTTTTAATAGGCAACAGTACTATACCTCATACATATACATGTGTAGGTTCAGCGTTCATTAGCGAAGCAAATACTACAAAGTGCCAAACATGCATTTTTTTAAAACTCATGTACACAAAGCTTGGTCTCCTCGGTGGATGAAGGAAAAAATCTACCTCAGGGCCTAAAAAGAAAAGGAAGATTGAGAGAGACAGAGAGAGAGAGAGAGTGCCTGCACGCTGATACCTGCATATACTTCCTCAATAGCACAGTTCTAATAAAACACAAGGGTAGAGCAATACGCAAAGGTAGCTCAACGCACCCAGCATTATCCCACCTCATCTTCTACCAGTGAGAGATTCATAACAACTCATACACCAAATACCCTCAATCAATTCTCTGTGTACAAACAGGATGTGGAGTGCATTAGAAACTTTTCACTCAGGCTGAGGTTCTAATAGCTGACTCCAGGGAAACAAGAGACGGAATTAAAATGTACCGAGAACGCTTTTTGGCCAAGCCTGATCTTTTGGTCTTTTGGAAAAACTGGGTTGGTGAGATGCAGAAATTTATGCTTCAAAGGATTGATAAATGTGTTAGTAGTCGTAAACTGAGACCACCTAACTTAGTACAATAGGAATGAAAACCATGTTACTCTTATAAACCTCAACTAAAAAAAGTGAAATCTTGCTTTATTAAATGCTGTTTATAAGCCAATGCTGCATGACATTGTCATTTGGATATTTTTGGATGCTTCTCCTTTTGAGATGAAAAGGTATAAAAATTCATGCAGTTCACACTAACGACAACCCAACGTGCTCTCATTTCAGGAAGAAAATATTAGCATGGCCTCCAAGCTTCACTCTGAGGACAACAATCTGGTGGGAAATGTGATTTCAAGCCTACAGGTCTTGGGGCATCAACAGACTACTCTAGACTTCTCATTCCTGTCATAATTGCCTTTTTTTCACCAACTACTGCTGTTTTGCCATAGATGCCATGGGGCACATGCACAATTAAAAATTGATGCATATTTTTCCATTGAGCTTTTCTAGGAGAGGAACTGAATGTCCGTTTAATGGGTGCTTTTTCTGGTCTTCTTCAGAAGAAAAACAGATGCACCAAAAGAGAAAGTTATTCCTGCAGGGGACAGAGGCTGGAGAAAGTGCATGAAAATCAACTCTTCCTCCCACAGCAAATACTCCTTTGCCCTTGCTAAAGCTTGTTACGTCGCTGAAATCATACCCTGAAATCAGCCACGTGGGCCAAAATCCTGCCCCCCCGGAATGAGTCAAATCTTTGCTATAGACTTTTGTGAGGATGGAATTTCATTCCTACTGTAGGAGCCTGTCACGGCCAAAGGCAAAAAAAAGAGTGTTTTCCATACATACTCTACTTTTCTACTTTTCTGCCCCTTGGGAAATGGGTGCAATTAGATCGCTATTATTATATACTGGAAGGGCACATTTGGCACTGCATTTGAGCTTATGCACTTTAGAAAGTTTATGCTCTTTAAAAAAGCAGAAGGAAATTTTAAATATAAGTTTCTTTCTTTCAAACACCAGACTTTACATATAAACAGTTCAGAGTTGCTATAGTCTGGTAAGTGAATAATTAGGAAAAAAATGCATGTGAAATATATGATAAGCTGGCAGAAAAAGATTGCTAAATAAGATTCTTCCCCTTTTTTAATGCCAAAACAAGAGATAACATTCATATTTGTGTCCAAAAAAGAAAAAAAAAGAAATCAAACTTACTTCAAATGTTTGAATGAGAACCACAAGGAAGGTGAACTAAATTTATAGCTAAAGGCTATACACCATGCATGGAAGGACATGTATGCACACTCCGTTTCCATGCTCATACATCATATGCATATCTGAATATATCTGTCAATTAGTCTGCAATATGCTTCTAGATATTTCTGGGGCAAGGTACAACATAAACCTAAATCATTCTCATCATTCTCAAGCTTTTACGTGCCTTACCAGAACAGACCTACATAGTGAGTACAGATTTTGTCTTCGTATTGCAGGGCAAGAAAGGAAGATGCCTTTTTTCCAGCTCCTCTGGCAATTCAATGCCTGGAGGAGCAACAGGAAAGAAGCCATGGTGACCTCTCTGAACTTAGGGAAGCAGCTGCCAGCTCAGCAGGACTATTACTGATGGACTGTAGTACCTACCGCTGACCCTTATGCCAGCTTTCTCTCTCTCCCTCTCTTTTTTTTCACATTATCTACCCCAAAATTATACAAACGGAAGAGCAAGAGAGAACTTCCAGAAACCTCAAAAGTCAGCTTGTTATTACAATGGATAGAAAAGTCGCCAAGTTAAAGTTTCCAGTTATCCATGCAAAACCAAAGCAATATAATTGCTGTATTGAGCAAGCAAGGTATAACTTTGTTTAAATATGATTTATGTATGACTTCACCCTTCAGAAACACTTTCTGTTTTGGTACATTAATGTTCTTGCTCTTCTAATTTAAACTTCTAAAGAAAGTTTGTTTCATGTCTGCCAAGTTTAAATGTTAAGCCTCATTTGCAGAGAAAAGTATCACACAAAGGAAAATGTTCACTTTTCTAATACTAATTTTAAAGGTACCTTTGAAAATCTCCTAGCTAGTTATCACAATGGAGTTCAGCAAAAACTCATTCCCTTTACCATTGAGAAAATGAAGTCATTAAAAGAATAGGAAGGCAAATAACCAGACTTGATGAGAAAAAATTTCATTTTCTAACATTAAATTGTGAGAATGCCAGGGAAATCAGAACACAGACAAAAGCCTGATCCTGAATATATTAATACAACTCTGAGCATCAAAGGAGTCTCATGCATATATGTGTGGGGAAATGCAAATATATGTGCTCAGTGGGCCAAGGACACATAGAGGAAGAATGGGTGCCTACTGCCTGAAATGCTGCCAAATAGCACTGAACCATGTCAGCTGGTCAGTTATGTTTTTTGTTTAGCCTGTTGTAAACCCAGCGTAAAAAGTACCATCTTAAGGCTCTTTTAAGAGAGCTATAAGTGAAAGCATTTTGCCTGTACTTGTGATGGGTTAAGAGCACACAGACAATCTGCTATCCTGGCTCAGCCACACATGGCAACTCCTTAAGCCGCAATAACTTGCATACGTAACTCACCCATAAGTGTGTTCTTCTGCTTTTTCTTTTTACAGCCAAGGCCTCTAGGACAGTGAAGCACAGGCCCTGGCTTTGCAAATCCTTAAAAACAAAGGGAGTACACCAAATGGGATTACTGGTGTATTTAACTGCTCTGGCTGAAAGCAAGGCTAGAAGCTTTTAGCAAACTCAAACCTTTAATGAGGAACTTTAGGCTCTGTAGTTAAATGACAAAGTTTAGCCAGGACTCAAAGTGAAAGACAGAAGAAGAGGGAGGGAGAGGAGAGAGGGAGAGGATTTTCTGGCATCTAACCCAGGTTTGAAACTGTGTTTCATTTACTTAAACAAAAACAAAACACTCCTCCCAACTTTGGGAAATCCCTACAAAAACAACAGAAAACAGTGTTTCAGAAAGCAATTATGGTCACTCAAATGGTACATCATTTATGAATGGAAGTACTCAGAAGCAAGTTAACATTCTTAAGGACAATAGCAAACATGCATCAGACTTAAATTTGCTGTTTCATTGTCAGTGTTACACTGGCAATTCAGTTACTCAAGATTTGCACTACTATAACAGAAAGTGGAATCAAGTCCATTACCTGCATCAGCAACAAAGAAATACTTATATCCTGACTATGCGAAAGTCTTAGTAAAACCACAGAATGAATGATTTAATCACTAAATGAAAATATAGACAGAAGACAAAATGTTTAGTAGTAGCAGGAGTAGTAGTAGTAATAGTAACAACAACGATAATAATAACATGGCGACACATTACAGGCATGTACTGTTCAGCTTCAAAAGCTATGCCTAACACTTTTATGAGTCAAGCATTTTATAGTTTTCCTGTTAAATGCTATATACAGAAAATAGAATTCAACAACTGAAAATATGTTATGCAAAATTCCTGTTGTTAATTGGTAAATATACAATGGCTAATGTGTCCAGTTTAATGTATCCTAATAGTACATTCCTCTGATAAGGAAATTAAAATAGTAGCTGCTAAAAATCAAACAGTCTACACAGATCAGACTTAAGGCTGTTACGCTGTAAAGAAAAGCTCACTCTTTAGTATCTGGTAAAAGTAACGTGTTTGTTTATTATCAGTGTCAGCATTAAGACTTTCCATGTCATCACTTTTAAGCACTTCAGCTTTGGAAGCAAGAGACTAAATAAATTTAAACTATGCATTTCACCCCTAGTCACCTCTACTGTTCAGTCACCCAGGTCCACAATGGAAGAATTTCCCCTCTCCTTAAATATTGAGTGTAAAACAGACACATTTCACCAGATTTTCAGTCTTGTTTACTAATGAAACCAGGCTTATGTACTCACATGTGCTCTATGCGCACATATGTGTGTGTGCACCCAACAATTCCTGCAAACCTACTGGCTCATTTTAATCAAAATATGACAAAGGGGCAGCAGTACCAAGAATATTAAAGGACTGTAAGTCCTGTTGAAATAGGAGGCACCTAGAGGAGAAAGACCCTATTAGATCATTGAAGGAAAGGCCTGGATTGAACTTAACTTCTATTAGATACCAGAAAATCCACTCAGGAAGGAGCTATTATGAATACTCAAAAAGCAGGGGAAACTTCAAGCACAGTTTGCAGTCCTTTAGCTACTAGAGACCCAACCACATGTTATACAACAAACAAACTGCTTACAGAACTACCTCTTTCAAAAATAAAGTTCAGACCTGCCAACTTTGGCGCGAGAGACAATGCAGAAGAACACCATCTTTGGTTTGGTTTGTTTTAAATGCTGTTAACTTCTGTAACAGCTAAATATAATATATGATATATGATGTATAAATAATATATATTATATATAAAACACACACACACACACATATGTATACATATACATATACACACACCAGTGGACAGGCATCAGACATACCGGACCAGTAGAATTAAATTCTGTGCAAGTTCCCTACCAGCTGCTCCTATCCTTCCAATCCAAGTGTGTGGGATGTTGGCTGGAAAATGCTTTTCCCCCTCCAGTCAGTTGGATAATACAGCACTGGTGTCCCAAAGAGTAGATGAACCTGGCAGAGACTAGGAGCAGACCACATCTAGTCTGGAAGGCCAAAACAATAGCAGATTACTTCCCACTGGGAGCCAGGGTTAAACCGGGAAACATGGTGCTGCTCTGTCATTGCAGTTCATGCCCAAGTCTGCTGATAGTATCTGCTTGCTTGCCTCTAATTCAAGGTAGGCCCACACATTGATGGTGTAGCTCAAAATATAGCACTAGGTGGGTATGCAGTCCTTTGATTTTCTAAATGGATTGACACATAGAAATTAGATCGATCAAGAACATGAGAAAATGTAAACCACAAAATGTAGCCAGTTCAAACTGGTTTTCATTTCCTAGCGCTCCCCACTGAAATAGGTTCAGAGAAACTACTACTTCCCTTGCATTCCCCTTGCATTCCCAGCACAGGCACACCTAAAGCTCTTGGCGACAAACAACACAGCCCTCCTGCTTGCACCCATGGCTCTGACTACGGCCACTCAGTTGGACTAAGGGAGCCTACAAAATGCAGCAGCAGTGAGGAGAGAATGAAAAAGTCCAAAGTCCAACTCAGCTGTCATCTTGTCCTTGTCACTTGTCCTGGATCAGCCCTGATCTCACCAGCAAGCATTGCTACTCACCTGGAACATAAATTCTTTGTATATATGCCAAGACAGTCTGTGTCTTAATTGAAGTAAAAAAGTCCATATACCTGGGTCTCTAAAGGAAACCATTCTTTCCTTGTGCAGTCCCAATGTACTCCTTCCTAAGCCCTCCTTTGGTCATGATTCAGATGCTAGAATGCTGCTGAGGAAGGAGGAGGAAGTGGCACAGCACAGACACTTCCTAATCTGGCCAGATCACTGTGTGCTCTTGGGCAGGTAGTTAGAGACAAAGAAACACCCAATGGCATTTCCAGTCTTTTGGGTATCATAAAGTTGGCAGATCTTGTATGTACTCCCTTTGTGGTATCTCCCGAAATCCCTTTGAAAATTTTTACAGTTGGATACCATGTAATATTTTACCATGTATTGAGACTGTGCACCGAAAGTCTTTATAGCTGTTTTGAGCAGTAAATTACATTGGTCCTACGAAAAGCATTAAGCTATCATCTTTCCATAATCATGGGACAAGTATTTTTCTTCAGATGCTGTCTGCATCTGTTCAGTTTCTAGCTCCACACTGTAGCCTTAATATGTATAGTTGTTTTTGCCTCTTGCTAAATACTATTTAAATTTGTTCATATGATTACAGCACTTGCTAAAATGAGTATAATAATTACAAGGCAATCCCTAATTTATGAATTTTCCATAGTAGGTTTGATGCTTCAAGATAAACTTCAGTTCATCAGAACAGTTGTGCATAATTTTAAACATGCTCTTACTCCACCACAACTAACCAAAAAATTTAAGTACATGCCTGTTGCTTGAAGGGTTTAAATCTGTTGACTTTAATTAGATTTATGACCAGACTGATGTTCTTTCCTGAACTGAGACTGGCAAAGTATAGTGCTTTGAAATAGGAAGCACTGAATGAAAACTAAGAGACCCTAGTCCAATTATCATTTTAATAAGAAAAGATATGTTATATTTAACAAGCTTCATACGTATTAGGCATTTAAACCCTGCAACATCATCCATGAAAAAGACAGTGCATGTTGTTACCTTTATTTTATATTATTCAACTCCATTGTAAAAAATCTGCTTATAGCAAGCCTCATTAATAACAACTCAAACTTACCAAAAGTAATTTTTTCATCAAGCAATTACTCCTAGGAAAATGGATAGACAGATAGATGCAGTATAAAATAATCACATGCTTCCTGCTTTCTCAAATGTATACTGTATTAAGTCTTACCAATTTTCTTTTAAACATACCTTTTAAGTAACGATCAGAGTGAAGCAATCTCCATAAAAGAACCAGATACTAATCATAATTTCAAATCAGACAGACAGGAAATTGCCACGCCCTACTCCAGTGAATGCATCCAGGTCCCATGGTAGTCTTACTGGTGAGTTTAGATTGTCTATAGGAAATGAAATCATGTGCCAAAGGCCAAGTAAACCCAAAATTAAAATTCAGAGTAATGTCTCCCAGTTGCATTCATAATCCTGCTTATTACCCCTTACATCATTATAAAGTATTCTCGGAATAAAACAACCCACTGCCATACTATGTATACCACTGATATGCTGTAGAGTGTCCAAGTTTCGCTTCAAAGACCAAATAACATCCACTCAGTTTTCAAAACTCTTGCTCTAGCTCATCATTCATGTCTATGTGGAGGTCAGACTCTTGGTTATTGCATGCCTCGGAATTATCTGCAGCTAATTCCCAGTTTTGTTTATCACAAGCACTCTAATTCGCTTTTATATATAATATTTTATACGACGACAACAGCAACTACAATCTACATGCTATTATGGAAATAAAGAGTGGCTCTTCACTTCTCAGAAAGTGATCACTGCAGTTGTTTGTTGTGGAGTTTCTGGATAGTGTCTTTATGGACACATGTATATATTTTAAAAGGTGTGGTGCTATCTTTTCTTTTACATGGATATGTAATATCTACCATCTCTCCTAAGGTCATGTTCAGTGGTCTCAGTTCCCTTCACTGGTATTTGCAAGAGTGGGAATTAGAAACTTTGATGAGCTAGTGAAATCACTCACTTAAGAAATTAAACCAAACAATAAAACTAAGTAGCCTAAATATTGTTTAGCAGAAATGTAGCACCTGCAATCCATTACTGAAAGAAGAACTCAGTACCATAAAATATGGTGATCAAGTTTTCAGATAGTACAAAAGATATTAGTGCAGAATGAAAACAGAGTAAGTTTATTTTCTTCTGGCTTCTAACTTCATTTAGATTTTGTAGTTGGCAGCATGTCAGGACCAACAGGTTTCCGGCAGGAGGTCATTATTTTAAAACATTAACTCCCATGTTAATGTTTGATTTTGCTAATGTTTAAATTGGGATATATTTCTGAGTAGGAGAATGCAGGGAGAAAAAGATCACACACAATACTTTGAGTTTTCTTGAGTAAAAGGAGCTAGAGCTGGGTTAAAGAAGAAAAAAAAAATTCCCCAAACCTGATTTCTTCCTTTCTTTGTAAGAGACATAGCCTGCTCAAAATTAATTGCTGCTATTACGCTAAACCATATTCTAAAAACCCATTTAAAAGATAAATTTTGTTAGCATAAGTAGGTTGCAGACACAGTGCAATTCGTACAGGTAACTGGTGAATCCAGGGTGCAGTAGAGATATGAAAACAGAAAGAATGAGCTTAGTGATAGCAAAAACAGTGCATCAGATACAACCGCCTTTGCTAGATTTCTGCTAGATTTCTGCTAGGCCACTCTTTGAATGAGGACTGCTGCAGAAGGTCAGTCCTGAAGCCCTATGCCATCAGAGGTGCAGTGATCTGGGCGAGACCTAAAGCCGACTGTGGGAAGCCATCAGAGATCCCATGATGCTTGTCCTGAGAAAAGAGGTATTAACTGCCGGCTGAGTAGTACCTTGGGCAAATAACTGGCAAGCTGGCTTTGGTAGGGTAGGGGTGCAAAGCTAGATGTGAATCACAAATGAAGGCAGACTGTAAAAACAGAAATTCTTGCTTTTGGGGTTACCCTCAAGCTCGGCTTCATAAAATAGTTGATGATCTCACACAAATTCACTGATTAACTCTTCAAAATAAGAGGACAGGTTTTTAAAGAACCTTCACTGATTTCAGAAACAACAAGGTACCAATGACTATGATGTATTTGAGCTAACTATCTCAGACATGAGACAGAACACACAGGATACACGGTACCTAGCACCCTAATGCGCCGTATGCTCCCCTGGCAAACCTATTCCCATCCTTTCTGCAGTTCCGACGGCATCTTACACATTTCACTCTCTACTGATGTTCTTGTGTAATAGTCCTGTCACGTTTTAAAATATAGCTATCATCTAATTTCCACATTTTTTCATAACAGGAAATGTGATTCATATATATCTTTAAGTAGATGTATCAATGTAAAATATCTAACTGTTGCAATAGCACAGTCTGGGTAATCAAAGTTTTTCCAAAAGTTCAGGGTGGTGTTATGCAAGCAAAGAGGACTTGATGCCGCGATCTTCCAGTGACACTCAATGGACTCTCCAAGAAGATCAGGTCTCCACTATTGAGACCTAGCTACCATAGTGATCCTGATCTTTTTTCACAACAAGGAGGACTTTGATCAGAATTTCATACTTCCCTTTACATAACAAGGCACCCTGCATATATAACGCTAGGTTGAGACACAGAGGAAGCTTCGGCCAGATTTCAGATGGCTGTTGTTGCTGAAGCAGCCTTACGGGAAATCTAATCAACAAAAGACCGTCAACAATAGCAAATTAGAAAAAAACTACTTCTGAAATGACGTAGATTATTCCCATTAGTTTAGTCAGCATAATGCAAAATATAAAGGGCTTATATTACACTGAGAAGAAGAAAAGTAAACATAATCATTTCCTTTAGCATGTAAAAGCAAAAATGTAGATTCTCATTCCAGTTGTACATTTGCAAAACAAGGTGACTGATTGCTCATTGTACAAAATGGTGGGAAATTACAGAAGTAAAATTACAAAATAGAGATCAGATAAATACAGGGTACTGTCATTTTTGAGGACTTTAATTGCCAGATGTAAATCATTAACAAACTGTCTCTACTATAAAATAATTGGTTTGCATAAATATATTTTGTTACCTAGTCAGTAGCTCAATTATTACTTTGTTGTCTTGGGTTTGAATAATGGTAGCAGAAGTATAACTTAAAACAAGAAATATCTGTCAAGCAGGAAAGCTCAAGATACCTTTTAATAATATACCAAGGAGCTGCTTTACTGTGTTTCTTCTTCTTTTGAACTCATAGATAATATCAGCTGAGCAACACTATACTGTTCTATGTACATTTCTCTCATCACCATAGTATCTGAAAAGCTTCCAGGAGTTCATTAAGCAACATGACTAACCTCTCTCATTTGTGGTTTGCTCATTCTCTCTCTCATCCTCTCCCCAAGGGGAGAGCTCTGTTTGTGTGTGTGTGTGTGTGTGTGTGTGTGTGTGTGTGTGTCTGCAGTATACTGTTTTGGTTTATTGTGTGTGGGTTTTTTTTTTTTTTAGTTTTATTATGTGCATGCCACTCTGTGTTTATAAGAAAGAGATACATGGTTTTATCTCGCTTCATTTCTGGCTTTGTTACGCGTGTATTATTGAGCGTAACCTGCACTCTTTGGCATACCTTTTTGTTTCATTACACTCTAGCCTACAAAGTGTTCTATACTCTGAAAGGACACACAGCAAACTGGTATGAAATCAGAAAGACATCTATTAAGTCAGAGAGTGGAAGGGTGGGAGAACAGTCACAAATAAATTACGCGGGCCATGCCTTCACAGCTGCAGAAAGGTCTTGTTTTTGTAAAACAAAGTACTGCAAAATCTCTTCCTTGACTATTCATGTGGATTATGGGCCTGTCAGGGTCCCCAGTAAGGAAATGTATGGAGTTTAACAGTTTGTCTACTGTGCACGAGTTGCATATATAGGTTCTTTGTTCCCATTATCTACTATGTGAACGTAGACTGTTTTCATGCATAAAATGCAGATATGAAAAACTATGAAAAACTAAGCCTGCCTCTTCCTCTCTGTTACACTAGAATATGTAGGGCATAAATTCACTAGATCAGCACACTCTTCTGAAAAAGAAGAGGCTACATCCTGGTAGCATATGTGTCATTTTTTTAAAAGTCCAGACTAAAAGATGGTATGATAGGTGAAGCATTTAAATGAGAGACATAGACAATCATAAGCATTGTGGAAAACTATTTCAATTTTTACATATTCTCCAAATTGGTAAACAAAACACTGTGGATAGCCTCAGTTCCCCAAGCCAACATCTCTGATACAATCACCTCTCTCAATATGTGCTCATATTCAAGTTGCACTGTAAATGGTCAGTTAAATAAGTAAAAGTGTGATCTTCTTACACTATGAAAATGTCCCATACTTCTATAGTGCTTTTCACCAGTAGATCTTGGAATAGTTCAAGAAAAGGAGTTATCTATTATTATTTTATTGATGGGGCAACTGAGATAAAGAGAGCTGAGGGGACTTATTCCAAGTCAGTCAGTAGGACAGGGCTGAGGCCAGGGTGAAATTCCAGGGCTTGCACACCCACTATAGTAGACTGCTGCCAAAGCAACATTGTCACACAAAAGCTTGTACTAAGCCTTCACAATGTGCTTTACAATGAAAGGAAAATTACACTAATGTTGTGTGTGTGTGTGTGTGTGTGTGTGTATATATGTGTGTGTGTGTGTGTGTGTGTATATATGTGTATATATATATGTGTGTGTGTGTGTGTGTGTGTGTGTGTGTGTATATATACATATATATGTATATATATATATATGTATATGTATATATATATATGTATATATATATACATACCCACCCACAGGCACCCACCCACACCAATACACAAAATTAATTTGATTTCATTTTTTTTAACGGCAAACTTCTGTGCACATTATTGAAGAGCTAGCCCAGCACTATGTGCTATCTGATTTCTTTTCTTTTATTCAGAACGGTTCCAGGTGACTTGAGACTTGAGACGTTTTGTTCTCAGACTGAAATAGACAATTTGTAAATAACTGAATCTTTAATCACATCTCGAGGACAGTTCTGAAGGACTAAAACTCCCAACACTAAAAAAGCAAAAAACACTTAGTACGAAAAAATATGAAAGTATGGAAAGTTCTTACTACGAAAAAGGCTCAGAACAAGTCAAAGCTTTGTGGCTGATGAGTGCTAGCCTTACCTGGACTCTGCAAGAAATTCTGAGGGGACTCTTCGGGGTTTGACTGTTGCCTTTGGACAGCAATATGTTCAGAAAGGACAGTAAAAAGCTGGGTGTCAGCTGTCATTGCAGGGGTCCCACTGAACATTAGAACACCATTTGAATCAAGCAAATACAATTTCTGGCATATAACCCGCCACACAAGGGCCAGTTTAATTCCCCTTCACCTTACTGGTGCGAGTAAGAGCAGATGGGGAGGAAAAGTGTGGGCCAATTTTTTTTTCCCTCATAGCGGCTTTTGTGCTTGCAACCCAGCAAACTGCAGAGTTAACATTGACAAGCACCACAGTAAACTCAAGGTTGCTGTTTCCAAAAAGGCAACCACATCACTCTGTGATGTCTCTTGATTTCAGACAGAAGAATATGCAGAACGTGGTATATTTCTATGCAAGTTTCTGAATTGTCTGGAAATTTTTGGCTATGCCTTTCAATAATTTGGCTCGGTTTTCAGCTTGAAATAGTTTTTCTTTTGAGATACTCTCCTGGTCATAATTTGTTTTATCAAGATTCTTCTAACAAATTTTCTTCGCCAAAATCTTTTTTATGGTTTTAAGCTGCTGCTGATTACCAGAGAAATGTGGGTTAAATTTAAGATAACTGCTTTCTAGGACAAATATGGAGTTTGATATAGAGTAGGTATGATGCAGACTTTCAGTTTGCTTGAGCCTCAAGAAATCTTTTCTATTTCCCCTTTTATTTTTTTCAAGACTGGAGAAATTATTGTTTTCCCCACAACACCAATCACATCTCAGCCCCTTACACACTTTTTTGGTCTATATATACTGTAGAGAGTAGGCCAGTCCTATCCTCTAATGACTGTCAGACTTTTCCATTTAACAGAAAATAAAGCATTGCATCCTTTGAAGGGACTGGGAAAGGATTTTATGAAGATGAGGAGGCAAGTACCAGCTCAATTGATTGAGCAGAAAATGATGCTACTATAAAACAATGCAATAAATGATGCAAGAGCAATTCTTTTCATAAACAAGTATACAGAGAAAGGCCCAAAATCCTGCTTGGTCTTTTCTTCTTCTTTTTTTTAAGTTAAATATTGTCCAGACATTTGCTGGCTTGAGCTTAAGGGCCTGTGTGTGGAGTATTCACACTGGGACTCCACTCTCCTCTCTCAATAACATTATTTCAACTATTGAGTCGTGCTGCCACTGGAAAAATATGCACATTTCAACAAAGAAAAATAAATTGCATTTGCGTTCTCACTTCAACTCCCAGTTTCTCACTGGAGTAGCGCCAGGCCAGTGTTTCAAGGTGCTGTCTATCCCCTTCTACCAAAACAGAACAGATGGGACAGGGAACTAGGCTGGGACTCAGCAGCTCGACCTAAACACAATTCAGTCCTATATCAGAGCAAGGCTCTTTTCTCCCCCTACTCTCTCCGCCCCATGTGCCTTAGGTTTCCAGAATATGTTTGTCCTAATGTAGCAGCTAGCGGGGAACAATGGCACATTCGATTCATGCACTGCACCACGTGCCGCTGCAGTTTGGACACAGCCAGGGAAAACAGGATTCATTTCCCTCTTTCGCCATACACAACCTCAGGAAAACCACTGCACCTCTTTCAGCTGCAGTTCACCACCAGTAAGACAAACAAGTCCCCCACCAAAAATTCTGGCTCATGGGATACCATTGTATGCCAAAGGCTCCAAGATGGTCTGACACCAACATATCAGACTATATTAATGAGGTGACCTCTACGGTTTGTGCCTGCGTGCACACACCTCATGTCGACAGACTCTACTTCTCTGCCAACTTTCACAAGACAGGCGCAACCATCACATTTGTAAAAATAACACCAGTGTGTATCCACACCAAAAATCCACAGAAGCTAGTTAAATAAAACATGGCATTCAGTGGCCATGAGCAGCAGAGGGAGGGTGTGAAACATGAGCTTAATCGGAATTGGGGAGTTGGGGTGAAGAGGGTTACAATTCACATTTGCAGAACACTTTTTGAATGCCAAAAGCTTTCCTCTTTACAAAACAAAAACTCTGTTCACTTCAGTTCACTCACCATGAATAATGAACTGGCGAATTAAAAGCTTTAAACCTGTTAAAGAAGGAATATTAACTTAGGTATAAATATAGCCGAAATAATCCAGACAGTTTTATGACCTTACACCCCCAAATGAAGGTGAAATGCAGAATTCTTTCCCCAGGAATAGTGGTAAACACAGCTAACAGATGGAAGAGCTGAATGGAAATTTCAATAAAGTAGGCCACAAAGAAGCATTTGTAAGTGCAGGGGTGTTCACTTAAAAAAAAAAAAAGAGGCTAAAAAATGGAACTTTGTTTTATTTTGATAGAGTGCCAAAACAGTACTGCATTCCTTAAAGAGCAGAATAAAGGATCGAGTTAGACTGGCCTTCTCAACACCTCAGCAAAAGCCCCCATGGGTCTCATTTTGCTAGGATGACTATTTATATGACAGGTAAGGGAATAATTTTGTTGGATTCAGTTACACTAGGCCTCCGTGACCTCTGGGTCAAAAGAGCAAACGCAAAAGTGACAATGTGGATAATTGCCTGTTTAGGATAATGGAATACTGATTGAAGGTCAATTATTATAACACCTGAAAGATAAATGAGCTGATGTGAAAGGTTCAGCAGAGATAGCAAACAAGGAGAACTGTCTGCATGCATCATGGCATGGTTAATAACGCAGAGTACAGACTGCTGCATTCGATAGCATGGAAGCATATTTCCTGAGCCGAACTACGAAAGCCAAGCAGTTTCCAAGCCTTAAAATATTTTAGTTTGTAAAACATGCCATAAAATAGAAACTCAACTCAACTGCCCAAAGCTGCAGGATTAAAGTAATATTATTTAACTTGCTACCCAATTAATTTCCATTATAGCCCTTGTCTGTGCCTCATGTCCCAGACTGGTTCTTTCTTCTGCCTCCTGAGTGAACTTTTCTCCATTTCTACACAAATAAAGAAAGCCAGCCTTGACATTTGGGTTTCTAAATCCAAGCAAAGGGGAAACATCATTCAGGCTACTACTACAGAGAGGCACTGCAGTTCACAGGATTTTTAAAGAATTTAATTTTGGCCATATAATCATTCGAAATATCTCTATGTGACTATCCTAGTTACCTTGTTCTGTGTTCCTTCTGGATGGAGTGACTCTTGAAATGCTAATTCCTCACCTTGGTTTTCTTCCCATTCCTTGTGCCCAGTGAAAGAGGGAGATCTTTCTTTCCACCTCTACACATAGCATGGGAGTATGTGGTTTGGGTTGGAAAAAGCATTTTCAGGGGGAAAGCACGACTCACCCCTCTTTAGGTTTACAAATCGACTAGAACTCAGTCAGTATTCTCTCTTTTGGGTGAAGACACATCAGCATTTACAGCTCCTGGATGGAGCAGCATGCTTGCACAAAAGCATGCTAGAGTAAACAGATAGCCAGTGTCCAGACACCTAGAAAGTCCACCTTTCCATCTCATTTGAAAGGCACATCCTCTTGCAGTATCAGATGAATGAACAGTAAGAAACCTACCTCTGTGGACAGCAGCACACTGATAAACTGCTCTCAGGATGAATAGTCACGTTTCAAACATTTACCAGAGCAAAAACTGCTATTGAGAAGATTTTCTACTCAAGTGAGACGACAAGGATTCAGAAAATCTTTTTGCAAGAACTGTACAACTAAATAGAAGCCTCTCCTACCGCTCTTCCACTGTGGCACATGAGGACCTTGCCTGCTCTTTCTTTAGAGCCTCTATGTGAGTAGGGATCTTGGAAAGAAAAGGAAAAAGGCATGTCTGGGTCTCAATGTCACTGTCAACAGAATATGTTAGAATACAACATGCTGCTACAGGTAAGAAAAGTTGAAACCACATCACCTTTAAGGGGACCTCGTCACTGGATGAATATGCTGCTAAGGACACTTGCCTAATTTGCCTAAAACTGTGTAGAAGATAACTCCTTTGCCCCTCTGCCAGATATCACTTTCCCCGCAGTGACTACATGAATGTTAATCTCCCAAATTTGTAATTTGCTATCTTAGCACAAATCCATTCTGTAAAAATTTCCAGCTATAATGAGTATAAATGCAGCACTATACTCCTTTTTTCCCCCTAGCTGGCATATCATGGCATTCCACTTCATTTGTATACTGTGTAAGCTAGGAAAAGGAACAGCAGGAAAATGTAAATGACTAGACCACTAGAACCACTAGATGTGGCTCTCATCTCCAGTTGTTTCGTTGGGGACATCGCTGGCTCTTCTGCAGGACCATCAGCTACATGATGAGCAGCTTTGATGTTGACCAGGAGGTTCAAACCCACAAAGCGACTCACTTAACTGCAAGTTAAAGGCTTAAAACTAAATGTATAAATAGGAAGGGTTCCACCAGAAACAACAGTAGCAGGAACAATAAGGAAGGAGAGTAAGTCACATGACTTCAGGTAAGAAAACAAAACAAAACTTCTCAGCTCTGGGCCACTGATCGAACACTGTCTCATGGTGACTAATTTCTAACCAGAACCCCACCGCTTTGGTTTTCCTTTCCCTCAGACAAGATGAACCCCTATGTGCAGGCTGACAGAACGAAAGAGAAGGCATCTTTCTCCTTCAGCTGCCAAAATCCTCATGATTTTCCTGTATTACAAAAGTTATCCAGCAGTGATGAGAGATTTCTGAAACTCATTGAAGTTTTCAGTGCTTAAAAGACTATTGGGATCTCTTCCAGTGTGGGGATAAATTAGCTCTTACTCCAAATATGATGCATTTTCTTTTCCACTGCATTTAGCTTCTGCCAGGAGCATACCTCTCAAATATTCCACATTTCAGGAATAGCTCTCATTTCAGTCTCAGAGCTATTTATCTTCCTTGCAAATCTGTTACCTCTGTGCCTTTATTACTGACAACTCTCCACAGCAGGGAAAAAAAAAAGCCCTCCCTAAGCTCAACATACCGAAAGAGCCACGTACTTAAAGGAATAAATCCCACAGTGTTTTCGGTTCTCATGTGAATGTGTGTTTTCTGTCCGTGTGTGCCACGTTTGGGCACTAGCATTCTGAGAGGCATACAAAAAAGGTTTCTAGTACAGAGAGCCAGCACTATCTTCAGAGAGGCCCCAGAGCTCAAGGCAGGGTGCTCTCTTCCCTCGCACCTACATATGAGGGGACTTGCATTATTACTCGGCCTATCCTAGCAAAGCATTCCCATTGCCCAAACCAGCTATGATGAGACACACTGGATATTTAAAATTTGCATAAGCTCTGCTAAGAGTTAAAAATGGGACTGAATTCTCATAAATTACAGGAACTGATTAGTACTGTAAAACAGTGCAGAGCCCACTGGAAAGCACCATGTAGTTTCATTCTATAAATGTCCCACAGAGGATTCTTGTTCTGAGGCTGCTTGTACAACATAGTCAGGCCTTGAAGAGCAGCTCTGTGTATGACTACTGTATAACATCCAGCTGGTGAAATATGGAAAGTGACAGTTAATATTGGGTATATCTCTTAAAATAAATGCCACTGCTGAATGAATAGAAAAATAGGTATGAGGGGCAACTGATTCATCAACACAAATGCAAAAGCAGTAACCTGAATTTTCCGCCAAAAGTGAGACAAATATCTAAGCCCCAAAAGAGATCAGCAGTGATTCTGCAAAGGATAAGATGGCTGTTGATGCTCTGTTTTGGTGCAGTTCCCTTTAAAATGGCCATCCTGCCTCACAGCCTGGTCTGAAAAGGCTACTGTCCTGGAAAACGGGATTAAGAAGCTTGTAAAACCTCAAAATTGGCTCAGGTTCTAAAGGGACAAGTATAACATCTGGTACTACTTTTAATTTTTCTGAATGTTAGATTTGGCCTCTTTATATCTTACTTCCTACTTGTGCATCTTAAGATGGATGGCCCTTATGCTGAGGACCTGTGCAATGGGGATCTGAGGTCGGAGGAGCTGTCTCCAAGTTTGGCATCTTGGCTGGTGTTTGCTCCTGGCCCTACAGTTCCTCTACATGGCATAGATATTGCAAAGAAATCTGTGGCTACTGTCCTCCTGCTTGCTGCACACAGGCCTCAGCAATCTGAGCAAGCTTTGACTTACGGGTTTTTTTGTTTCTCCTCAACAGAGGATCACAAGATACCTTCCATAGAAGGAAATCTCATGCAGATTGGTCAAAATTATTGCAAATCTTTTACTACTCTATTAGAAAAAAAAATGAAGGCGCTTTTAAAGGTATACAATACATATTGTGTGGGAAAAAGCCCCACAGAGTACGAGAAAGAAAATCTGGGGTGAGAGTAAACTCGAAACTAGAAAACTCAGGGAACTCAGGGGGTATGGATGGGTAAGGAAGCAAATGAACCTTTGCATGTTTTAAGTAGAGAAAAATATCTGCCATTTAATTAAGGATAAAAGAGGAACATGATCTGTGGTATACAGAATCCAACTTAAACAAGTAATTTTGGAAGAGGCTGGTAGCAAACACATCTGCATTAAGAGTCAATATAACTAAGAAAGACAAAGTGCTGAAAGCCAGCAGGAAAAAGAAGGAGACATTGTGCATAACAGAAATAAATTTCTAATGTTATCCCAGCTTCAATTAACCTACATAGCAAGAGAGACAGGAAAAAATCAAAATCAAATGGATCTTTATCAGTGAAGAAGTTGATAATTCTATTCTGTAAGTTGGCAAAATTCTGAAGATCATTTGTGAGGATTTAACTCACTTGACATAAACTTAAAATAGCCTCATATACGAGGATTTGCTGAGTACTTTGCAAAAGACAATCACTTATGGCAGTTCTGGAGGAGGCTTTGCAAAATGATGGAAAGGTAAAAAGAACTTTTTCCTTAGGTAGCAAGCTGGGAGAATTCTTTCCAAATAATTATTTGAATGTTGTTGGGCTTCACTGTAATACTGATTGTCATGGTGCCAGGAGACTGCTTTTTGTTTTCTGCTTTTTTTTTTTTAAATTGTGTCATCTCATTACCATTTACTTTTTAGTCAAGATAAAAAATTTGGAATATTAAAGCTGAGATCTCAAAGAGTACTTTAGAGTGATGTAGATGGTAAGTACCTGAACTCACAAGTGAACTTACTGGAAGGAAATTAGAATACAGTGCTAAGAGCTGATCAGATGATGCACATACGAAAAAATGAGAAATCATCATTGAAAAATATCACATTTTTTTCTGCGCATTGTGTCTTTGATGTCCTTTCTCCTGGACAGAATAATTTTGCAGGCTGCAGCTAAGTTACTGAGCACACAATTGAAGTGTCACAGAATATGTGATTAAAATCAAACTTAAAAGATGATTCCTAAATTAAAAACATGCTGAATTTATTAAAAATGAAAAAGGGCTGAGGTCAAAGCAGCATTCAGTTTGTTTTTAGAGAGGCTGTCAATACTCTGCAGTATTTTCCCTAGTTCTTTGTGAACAGTTTGTATGCTGTTATTATCCTGAACTATTAACATAACCATTATACCATGACAGAGAAAAGATGCATGCCTAACTTAAACGATTCTCAAAGACACCCCCACACCTCCTACATGAAACCAAAGTCAACTTTAGGCTGCAGCCAACATGAGAATTCTCAGTCAACATCATCACACACACTACATGCACCCAGACAGCTCCAAAGTTTCACCATATGAAAACCAGATTCATGATTAAAGAGAGGCATCCAGAAGAGCATCCCAGTTTAACTTCAGTGCTGCAGCTTAACATTTTGCATCAGCACTGGCCTCAGGCTTGTGTGACATGAGTGGTTTCCCTTCTTGTTCTGATCCTTAAAACCATATGGTCCACATCTACATACCTAGCAAGCTTCTTCCCTGCCTGCCTCCCGTGACCCCTACACGAATTAGGAAGCCAGAAGCCAAGATGGATAAGTGTGACTAAGAAAACAGAGCTTGTGCTGCGAAGGTTGAGAAAAATTGGGACAATAAACTTGAATGTGTGACGTGCCAGAGAAGTGAACACCTGAAGCCAAGTTTTCTGAGTTATTTTGTGGCATCTTACGGGTTTGGAGGCTATGGCAACTGGGAGAGGAAGGAGAGTGAAACATGACATTTCAGAGAAAGAACTAAAAGGAACCAACATCAGTAACTCTGATTAAAGGGAGGCTTGAAAGCAGAAACGTTAATTAGCAGTTTAAGTGAGCACTTGAGACTTTAAAGTTTTTAATATAGAGATTATAATGAAGTCATCCTTCCTGCTGTTCTCCATGAGGTTAATATTGACAGAGCTTAAAAAAATGGTGACCTACTCCTGCTTGGAGACATGAACGCTAAGAAAATCTAGGACAGCAGAAAAAGTTAATTAGCACTGAAGGAGACAGTGACAGCAACAGAAGAATCTTCTGAAGCAGGTGCTAAATTTTCACTGAGAAAAGCTAAGGGCTGTTGCCTTCTTTCTTTTTTACAAAAGTATTTTTAAATGCCTTCTGAAATAAATTAAAGATTGTGGCATGAGAGAGGTGGATGGTGCATGATCACTACTGAAAAATGTCAAACAGATAGGAATTTTGAAAGTAGAAGGTATAAGGTACCCAGCCATGTAGCATGCCATTTTAATGTCCCAGGCGTGTCAGGGGGGTGCAGACCCACCAGTAGTTAGTGACACACTAACATAGAACTTCACGCAGAGTGTAATGTGCTATATCAGAAGACTGATATTCAGTTTTCCCCTAAAGAGAAAAACATCTATTTTAACAATACTCATTTACTTCAGCAGGTCTGTATCGATTCCTTTCCTTATTTACCAAGAAATAAACTGCTTGCTGTTTAGATAACATTCTCTTAGGGGCTGCCCTAGCTTATCAGAGCTGCCTGCTGCTAACTGAGTCCAGCCTATAAACAATACACTTTCACCAACTGTACTGCCTTGAATTCTGACAACAGAAATTAAGAGCACAAATCGCTCTTTGAGACTTTATTTGGCTTTCCTCAGCAGAATTGGCAGAGACTTGGCTTATTTATACTAAGTGTGAGAGAGAGAGAGAGTATGAGTCTGTCAATTGGCTCCTCCAGTGAAAAATCTCAACCTGGGCATCGTGGCTTTTCCTGGGTTATGACATACTCTTCCAATGGACTTTTAATCCATTCACTCAATAGCATACACAGAGATAAAAACAGTCAAAGGCAGGAGCAAGAAATTAATATTTTGTGCCACTTCTGTTCTTTCATTGCTTGCCATTCACTCACTTGTAACTTACTCTCTCTTGCTGACTTAACTGTATCATGATGAGTGAGTTCAATGCACACTTCATGCAGGTGAATCTGCTTTGCTCATTTGCGTATGTGTTTCTCTGTTCATAAAATAAATGCCGATTAGGTCATTCATCTGCCTTAGAGGACCTGCCCTCTCCAACTACCCGTGTCCAGCAGGAATGGCAAGCAGCAATAAAAAAGCACGAAGCTGGCCTGCTGCCAGTGCCTTGACCTGCCTCAAGGTACAGGAAGCACGTTGTGGACAAGTTCCATACAAGCAAATGACACCGCATGGATTGTCCGAACTGCTTGTCATTTTCTTCTCATACCATGATCCAAAACAGGTTGGCAGCATTAATTAGCATTTACACTTCCAATTGGCCCCCACACATACAGTTTTGTGGCATCCCTTTGGAAAAAATCTCTAGGTTTCAAGCAGCCCACCGCTTTCCACATCTGACGTCTCTGCAAGGTGTCTCGGGAAAAAAAGCACGCTGGCTTGAAATTCTGGCAGGGCAATGAAGGAGGTCTGGGCCAGGAGGTTTCCAGTTCCACTGCCAATAAACCAAAAATACATAACCATTTCTGTCCGAGAAGGCCAAGTTTAAAACCCCTTGGAAGTTCTTAGCAAGATGCACTGCTTTAGGGCAATCTGCAGTGAGCAAGGTCAGCTGCTCTGCAGAATTCTCCTCTTTGCCTTGACAAACAGTCCGATCCTGCAGCTCCTGCACACGACTAATAAACTATATAAAATATCAAAATGACCATTACCAGGGGATGCATCAATAACCACGTCTTTCTCTGTTGGCCATGTAGTGGCTCAGTGCATGGTGACCCACCGCCCTCAAAATTATAATCCTTTCACTGAATGAGACAGAATTAAAAATAATATAATATTTCAAAGGAATAAGTGCTCCCATATGGAGATCAGTTCTTTAAGTGTCGTAATTTGCCAACTATAAACATGCTGGAATTGTTTTAATGAAATATCCTGTGCTATTATGTAAGTATAGTATTGTTTCCATTCACACTTCTGTTCTACACCATTATTCCAGATGTTCCACCTACCATCTTGAGAAGTTCTTTAGGCAAAAAAATGCATATACATTCACATGCACATTTAAATACATATGTATATTAACAAATATATATGTACATAAAAATCAACTTAATAAAAACTAACATTAAACACTTTTACGTTTAATAGACGCTCTCTAGGCATGTCATAATCTTCTTTTAATGAAGTTGCAATCATATAACTCGAACCCTGAAATTATCATGACCCTAAATTGTACTAAAAACAATAATAAAAGTTTACTGCAAGGTCAAAAACTGTCAAGTACAAGCAAGAGAAAATACAGAGATGCAAAAGAAGTAGAGAGGTCAAGTGCTTCTGAAAAAAATCAGGTACTGTACCTTCAAGTATATTGCAGCAGGAGGTGACTGGTTACTGCTGTTTTATTTAATAAGACTTCACATAAATTCCAGCTGCTAACCATGTGATAAGTCCATCTCAGAACACAAGGGCTTCTATTCTTCTGCCACTGTATGATCCTGACTTCTACTCACCTCACCAGGAATTATAGCCGCGCTAACATCTGAATAGATCCCACAGAACATTTTCCCGGGTTCACATTTGATTATAATAGTTGAGCTGTGTGAATAAATAATCTTCAGATTTCAGAAAAGAACCCTCATTTTATGAGGAGCCTGTAACCCTATACATGATACACTAGTAATACTGGGGCTTGACTACACAGCAATGTTAAACACAGTGATAGCACTTTTTTAAAACAAGAAGGAAAAAAAGAAAAAAGAAAATGCACTCAGAGACGGGAATGAGATGAAAAGATTAGCATCTCTGACTTTTTTCACATCTTGTTCCTTCCCTTGTTCTCTTTTTTCCTCATATTCCATTTATCCCGCTCTTTATTAAATTACCCTTGCCTTTGTCTTAAGAGTCCAAACCTTTGCAAAATGCTTAGGGCCTTAAACTTTCATCTTTTTCCAGCAACTTTACATAAGGAAAATACTTCTTTTCTGGATGGTCTGTGCAGCTGTTCCATAACTCTTATTTCAGCCTGAGGTTGTGGCAGGCTCCACAATACAAATAAGCATTTCCTCACATGAGGAGGAGGAGGACTGGAAGATCCACATGGCAAATTGTTGTCCAGACCTGGTACTACGTGACTGATAGGTACACCTCCTGTACAGGAGCAGGGGAAAATGAACAATTCAGCTGCAATTGATTAACAAGATAACAATACTACTTTTTTTCCTCAAAAAAAAAAAAAAAGAAAGGAGAGAGAGAGAAACAGATACTTTTTCTTTGACATTTTTCATGGAAATACTTCCAAACTTTTATTGCTTTCTCTTCAGCACTTTGCTTTCCCACTGCCATTTGCAGCTTTTGTACCCTTTGCTACTTGGAAATAACATTTTTAAAAGTGGCAAAATAAGGAGATACTTTCTCCCTAGTTGTAATGGAGATTTTTGAAAATTAAAAGAATCACATACTTTTTGTTGACTTTTTTCCCTATAAAATTTTATTGAAAAAATGAAAATACTGATGAAAAGAAACTTATTCTATATGAGACTTTGTTGTGATAAAACTATTTTCATAAGGGAATAGTTATTGTTAGTGAATATTTGCTTCAGAACAAAATACAGGTATAGACTAAATATGACCTTTCATTTTTTCTATACAAATATATAGACAACAGTGTATATTAAAGCAGTTTGTAGCAGTTTTCCACTTCAACACTTTTAATCTCTTTACAATGTTCTTAAAAGAAAACTTAATTATTTCTCATATAGTCTATCACCCTTTCTCTGGAGACCTACATCAAGCATCTGTAACCCAAGCCGAAACTACATTTCATGTAGTTTTCAAACTGCTGGACACTTCACATGTAAGCAGTCAAGAAAGAATGGGACAACCTGGTATGGTGGGTAAATACATAGATGAATAGTTACCATACGGCCAAAAAAAAAAAAATCCAGATCTAGGGGAGTCATCTTGAGTTAGCCTGGCTAGTGAAGTACATCAAACACGCAGCAGGGGCCAACTAAGCAGGCAAATCCACTAGTCTCAGCTCTTTGTAGAAGTACACAAAATCCAGGCGCTCTTCCAAACTCCTGTTTCTCTGCTGCAACCTGACTTAGGCTACAGCCCTTTCACCTTTGGAGTCAGCAGCAAGGGCAGCACAACTCAGTCCCTGCAGCATCTCATAGCAACGGCACGGACATTTTTGCCAGGACGTGGCATGATACTCTGCATCTTTCAAGGGTCCACACAGCGTAGGGCAACTGCAGGCCATACAGTGGCCTGATGAGGAGATGCAGAGAGAAGGGATGGGAAGATCGAAGGAGGCTCACTGAAAGGGAGACTGCGGTAGCTTGGGATGATTATGCCAATTGCTCTACATCTTTTGATGTTTCCTCTTTTCTAATAATACAACAGTCATCTGCATGCTTTGCTTTCTGTGAAATGCTGCTTCACTTCTCTCTCATAAAAATGGTCTGTTTCATCTCAGCAAACAAATTAGAGGAAGAAACCTATAATAAGTTATAGTATATTAGACAGTCATTACTGTGCAATGATATAAAATGCTGATTATACTAAATGAGAACTTCAGTAAATTTCATATCCTGGAAACAGCAGTTTAAATTCAGGCCTGGTACAACACTTATGAAGTGAAATCATTTGGGGCAACACATGAATTCCAAATCCTAATCATCTTACTCATTCATGTAGTTTCACCATGATTATTCAGACACTAACAGTGTGTTCATGTCATAATAAATAATGAAGATGAGAAATTACAAGGCCGACTTGCGTGAATATGATAGGCACGATTTGGCCTTCTGTGCAGCTGTATCACAGGGAAACTGTAGCTCTTCCTATCACTACCTTTGTACATACCAAGCATTTCTTAGTACAACTTAGCAGAGGAGAATGAGGAGAGATATCTTTGTAGTTCCTGCTTGCCACTCAAAACACACAAGAGGCAGAGCTCTGCAAAATTAGACTTATTTCACACAGCTGATAAAATTCGAGAGTTCAACAATGTCACAGCCTGGCATCCGCACTAAACTTTATTTTTTATTAGATAACGTGTGTGTTACATTTTAATGGATGCTAATGTAAATACATGCGCTTATTATGACTTTAGTGCACTCACATCAGCTTAATAAAGCATTTTTATTGTCATCATTTATTGCCACACTCTTTTCGCACTTAGAGTGGTATAAGTCCAAAACAGCCCCTAGAATTCACTGGTTTACCTAGGTGTAAATCTGTGGTTACTTTAGATGTTTATCCATCTGAAAGGAGACTCTGGCTCACAGAACCCAAATATCACTTTGATTTAAACACGGCTGAGTTTAAGTAGACTGTAACCAGATCCTAAAGAATCACTCTAGCTCAGAAGGAGAGTAGCAATAATTTTAAGTAGGGGAGAATTCTATTCCTTTACATACTTGCTTTTTCTTTTTTTTTTTTAAAATAATATATTTTTTTAAAATAATTGATTTCACAAGAAATATCTATTAAAAAAAACTGTTAGAAGGTTATTAAACCACACACTGTCAGCTTGAAGCCTCTTTGCGCCCTTTCCTACTTTATTCTTGAGAAGGCACCCAGTCGGGCACTGTCCCTTTTCTCCTCCTCATTTTTAAAAATAGATTATCAAAGTCATTAATAACCCAACATATTAAAACATAGAATTTTCATTCTGCATAGTTCTGTATGCAAAAATACATAACAAAGGACATTGGGACCACACAAGGTACTGCTCAAATGCAACTTTGCCTGAAAGAATGCAGCTAAGTTTGCATACAGCAGTGTCAGGGAACACATTACGGCCGGAAAAGAAAAATAGTGGAGCCTCTCAGATGCAAGGGAAAGTTTAGCAATAAGAACATAAAGAATGGAAGGAACGTACACACCTATACCTGCAGCTGCAGGAACAAAACTGGCCTGATGCTTTATGAAATGTCATCAGATTTCGAGTCCTCAGAAAATGTTATTCACACATCACGCAAAAAACAGCACCTCTAGGAACATTGTCCCCTAAGCATAAAGCTGGTATGCCAATCGAGACAAACTTAGTACTAGAAGATCAGGTAGTGAGAAATATGCCACCTAAATAAAAACACTATTTCCGACTGCAAGTACATACTCCTTGAAAGACACAGCTGACTACAGTTGAGCATGAGAGATCTGAGAGGAGATGAAACCAGACTGGTAAAGTATATAAAGAGACAGATACTTGAACAAATTACACTGTTGTAAACGAGCGATGGATTCACAGCGTGCCCGTGGCATCCTTGCAACAGTACATGCGTGTGCTCCAACTGCACAGAAAATGCTACATTGCATTTATCACAGTAAAAAAACCTACATGTAGACATTTATGGCAGAGCAGCTGAAATGCCTTGGGAATCTTATGGTAACCCAGGACTGGTGCTTTCCCTAAACTGTTTTTCCTTGTGTCAGCAAGCTCAGACAGGAGAATATGCTTTCATTCTAACCATGTAGAGATGCTTAGTGCCTTTTTTCCACCCAGGCTCACTTGACTTAATAGCTCTCCCTTACAAGTCTTCATCGTGACTCAAAATTTACGAGGGAAGTTTTCTAAGGTAAAAGGGCAAGCAGGTGCCTGGTTTTCACTGACTACCAGCACCTTGCTCTTACATGTGCTGTTGAACATCTCCCCAAACAGGCTCTGTAAGTGCCCGTGAAAAGGAGGTTGAAGAACATGCAATCCAGCTGGCATGTGCTGCAGCTAATATACCTACAGAGATGAGAGAAACTTCTGCAGTGAACTCTCAAATATTCTCTTGATTTCGGCTTCATTGCAAATATGAATTTCAGGCCAACTTCGCCAAAAGGTTCATAAAGATCTATGGATCTTTCTGCTAACTTTGGCCAATTTATGACTTCAGGTAAAAACCATGAAAAAAAAATACTTGCTTTTTTATCCCTGAAGTCAGGCAACTGTTGGCAGTTTGGCATCAAATCCACAAGTCAAACACACTGTTTCCTACCAACCTCTGTAGGCCAAAGCTGCATATTGTTACATGCCTAGGAACACCAATTTGGAAGGCAGGGATAATAATGAAATACAAAAGAAAGACAGGAAGCTGGGGTGAGAATCTCCTGATGTGCTAATTAATTCTTGATTCATTCTTCCGTTGTAGGCGTATAAGGAACTATTAAGGGATTGCACAAATGCCTATGCAAGCTGCGGGCCCAAATCCTGGTTTCTGTTACTCTGGCAGAAATCTTTTACGCTGACTATGGCAGAAATAAAGTACTTAAAGTGACGTAAATGGGAGCAGAATCTGCACTTATAGGCACAAACATGCCTTACCCGAGACAGAACAGAGCCTATCAATTCTGGACTATTTTTTTAAAGTTCAGAATCCTGAATATACTGAAACATAACTCAATGAAAAAAGGTTTGCCCCCAACAACACGCTCAGTTTACGGTGTGCAGATTAATCTTTAAGGACGGCTAACATTGAAACCATAATCTAACTTTCGTTTCCAGCTTTGTTCAAAGGTAATGCAGGAATATCGGACAAACACAGAACGTTGCAAATCCTCAAATACTTCCGTTTTGGCAGCTCTGGGAACTATACTCAAATCTTTTCCTTGTAGGTGGACTGGTGCTGCAGATCTTGTTAAAGCATTCAGGTTGATCACAAGGACTTATCATCCCACTGCAGTCAGACATCTGTCAACAACACAGACGATCACACCTCCCATCTGTCAGTACGCGATGAGTCTGAAGATTTTTCCAAATGAATGGTCTCCAGTTCCCATACGGAATCAGCCACCAAGCAGTGCCTTTAACAAGGTCTGCTTGCATTCCCAATGCGATCTTGTCCATTCCTTGTGTCTGGAATGCCACAGCACCACAAATTTGGAAGCAGCTCTTCAGTTCTTAAACCTACCATTGACAGCACGACTTAGAGACTGCATTAGCCTCAGTGTATGCTGTGTCTACACAAGCAAATATTCTCTTTGGTAAAATACATTTTTTTGGTAAAAAAGCCATTCTCCCACAGTGCAATTAACAAATCAGAGGTGAAAAATTTTGTATTGGTTCCTTGCTCTCACACCCGCACACGCCTTTTGTGTCCACAGTTACTGAAGGTCTGCCTCTTCAAGGAAATACTCAGTGGTTGAAACTGGTGCCGCCTCAGATGCTGAATTTCACTTCCTCAGATACCTAGCAGAAAGCCAGCTTAGTTATGCCCACACAAAGCTGCAATCACTCCCTAAGTCTTTGGGAATCCTGCCTGGGACACGCATTTGTACTCAAGTTCTCAAGAAGGCTGCCATTAAAATGGAGCACCCACTTCTGAAATACAGACTCAAGCTGGGGCCTGAAAAAACAGATCTAGTTCATTACGCTGTGCTCAGGCTTAGCTCTACTTTTCACAGTACATAAGCACAGTCCTCAGTCCAGCGTACTGGTATACTTGCAATATCAAGAGAAAACGTCATTTTCTACAGATCTTACAGTAGTGACTTCCCAGAAGCACACCTCACAGTGCCATGCTACAGTAGGTCTTTCCTGCACAGAGTCAGTTGTGAGCTGAAGAACTAGAAATGTTTTCTGACATGCCTACTTTAAAAATAATTTCACTATATGCTGGATAGCTATTGTTCATAACAAGGATTATTTTCAAAACATAGGACATCCTTAACACAGTAGTATGCTTTCAAGCCCAGTTTTAGGGATACTTCCCAAGATCAGCTTTAACAGTAAAAACAGATGGTGTGACATCTTTCATCTTTCATATAAAAAAGGGGTAATGAGATGGGGCTGTGTAACACAGAAGCTTCCCATGTTATAGAATGCTACATCTGCGCATGCACACTGAATCACATCTACATAAAATTAAGCTGTAAAAAAGTCTCTCTCTCACCAACCGTCTATCTCATAAATATGAAAAAAACAAACAAACAAACAAAAAAAAACACTAAAACCAACCTCCCCAAAACCTGCAACCCATGCATATTGCCAAGAAGAACGTTCTTTCCGATATACTTTGTCCCCATGGTTCAGCAGTAAGCATTCAACCAAACATTCTGGTTTTCTACAACGTCTGGGCAACTTTCCAGAATTCCTAAACTCAACAAGCAAGTTTTAGTCCTACCTAAGTTGCACTCCTTTTTGCCACTCTTTCACTTACTCCCAGTTCACATTTGCACAAACTACAAGAACAGCTGCAGTGAGAGATTCCTTTACAGCAACAGTGCTGTAGTGCTGCATTTAAAAACACTGAAAACATTACTAAGCAGCTGAGAAAGAACAACACTCTACGAACCCAGCAGACAGACAGAAGTAGAGATACACCTTTATTTAACTGACTGATCCCTCATTTCAAATAACTTCCTCGAGTCACCCTGCTGTAACACTTCCTCACCTGACCTAATGGACAAATGCAAAACCTCATTCTATCAGGCATTAAATCTTTGCCATTTGATTATTCGGGGATCTAATTAGCCCTTGTGTGGATATGGTAGCATGCACATAACCTGACAAAGGACAGAAAGAGGCAAGCCTCATTTTAAAACAGCGGAACAATACACAGCCTGAATGAAGACAATATTTAAGATCATTTATTTACCTCTGAAGACATCTCTAGAGTATTGGAGAGCGCCAAAATCTATATCAAAAATATAACATAGCTAAGGAATTTACTTCATCTCATGATTCATCTAGCTTTTCTCTTCTACTCCTTCAGTTTCCTTATCAGGTTTCCATGTGCCTGTTTCACTTTTTGAAACTCCTGTTGTTCCAACAGGAACTTTCTGTTTACAGAGCACATGTCTAAAAATTGTTTTTCTCCTGGGATTAAAAAAAGAAAAAAGAAAAAGAACCCATTTTTGTATACTATTTGCCTGTAAAATACTGCTTCCTAATCTTTGCCATGGTTCTCTTCTAATCCAAAACCCTTGAGGCATTTTAGAAGGTAAATGAGTGATTAGAGGCATTCCTGCTGTAATTTATATGCTTTGTAAACCCTAATTGTTCTGAGTCAAGGATTTCATTTTTCCTAAAGTGCCAAGTTTAGTAGGCTTCAAGGCACACAGCAAGATGCAGCTGATTGGTCAGACTTTAATAGATGCTGGCCCATCTCATAATGTATGTTTTGCTTCATATTTTAAAAGATAGAGATTTCAGTTTCCCAGCGGATAGCTTTGGTTGTCAAAACAAAAACATCTTTTCAATTACTACCTGAAAAATGCTTTTCATCAAAATGGAAATTACATTTTGATTTTTAAAAAATCTTGACCAGCTCTAAAGTTAAGTCATTTCCTGAGGTCCTTTTAGATGCTTCTAAACCCTGACATATCTTACAGTAAGCATGAAAGAGTACAAACATTAGCTCCAGTACTTTGCTATTAGATTATAAATAAAATAAAAGTAGAAAATATTTCATACATAGATTATACAAGTGACAGATTCACGGAGTGATGATGTAGCCTAATATGGGAGTTTCAGTGGCACCTGCTTGGAGTGACCCATAGGGCTCACATATGGCTGCTCATGAATAATGATGTGTCCGTTTTAAACTTTGAGCTAATAAAATTCTTCACAGTATGTCATCACATACTATATATACGCACACACAAATGACTAACGGAGAAAATTCTGCAGATGGTGAAACCATGCAAGACACCAATACTAGGTGGTTGCTGTACAGCAAGAAGCAGCTAGTTGGAATGGAAGAAATATATATATAATGTATGTACTCATGCATATACTACATATACAGAGGTGTAATAGGCATATCTCAAACTAATATGCAAGAAATACATAGATATTAAGTTTTTGCTTTAGGTACAATATGTTTTTTTTCCTAACTACTGAGCAGCTGAAATCCTGTTTCCTCAGCCCAGCACAATTTCATGCTTAATTTATAGAAAGAGAATACCCAAAGACTGTCTACAGGGGGAAAATATGGATAGTATAACATTAGTACAGGGACCTGCTACTCTGTTCTTTGGCAAGCAGAGGGGCCTGTGCAGTTTCTACCCTTTAGTGCATCAGAGCAAGATTCCAGCAAAAACACATGTTATTGGGGGGGAAGAAGGGAGGGCTGGGTGTTCAACTGAATGAACTTACTGTTACCTTTTTTTTCTAACATAAGTCTTCTTTTTCTTGATACTGTCTGAATTTGAAACATCTAATTTAATCCATTGAAGGGCCCCGTCTTCCTTTTATTTCCTGTCTGTACTGGAGCAGTCGCCTGTTTCAATTATGACTTTCTCCAGCTCCTACATTTTTCGTGCTCCAGCTGGCTCAAAGTGCACTTCCTTGGAAGGTAAAACGCACTAACTGTGCTGATCGGAGACTGATAGCTGGAAAGCCACAATATTTAATAGCTGAGCTGATAAGAGGAGGGGTTAACCAAAAAAACAACAAAACCCCCCCAACCACCAAACCCACCCAACACAATTCTGAGCCGAAACAAAAGGATATTATATAGCTGCATGTTCAATTGAGGTCACATCTAAAATATATATATGTAAAACTAGAGACTGCTTACATAAACTCATACTTTTATTGGAAATTACATCCACTTCTATGCATGTGTATTAAATGCTTCTTTCCTGCTTTTCACTCAGTTAGTGCTGACTGGGGACTAACTCAGTGCAATTATTTCAAAGAACGGGACTGTGGGTTTGATATGGCACTACTGCAAAACCCTTGTCTGCTAAAAATAAGATTGTTTTGTAGTCGAGATGGTAAAAAAAAAAGGAGGTCTCTGGGCTGTAAACACCAGTGAATGTATTTTTTTCTGCTTTATAAAAACCACAAATCTTTTTTTTTTCTCTTTCCTTTTTACTCACAGGGCAGTTTAATTACAGTTTAATCTCTTTCAGTAAACACCCCTTGAGAGCTTATTGTCCAAGTACTGCATTATCAACTCTACAGCTACAATTTACTACAGTAGGTGGGGGCTCTCTTTAGGAAGGCCAGAAGGTACCAGAGAAGGGGGGGGGGGCAAAGGAAAGAAAAAAAAAAGAGAGAAAAAAAAAGTAGTTCGGTTACTTTATTACTAACTAACAGGGCAAAGCTTTACTAGACCCTAGAGGTACTCAATTCAATAATTAGAGAAACACTGTAGAGGTGATGACCAACATTTCCCCCAACTCTCCCGCGTCAGTAAAGCGGAATGAAATTTGAAGTTAACAAAGTAACAAATTTGTTCAGTACTACAGTTGCTGCTACAGGTTAGATACACATGAGGAGAAGCTAGGGACCAGGAGAAGAAGCTAATGAAGAAGAAGAGTAAGTTGTCGGCTGTGAAACGTGCAGCATAAATTTTTTTTTTAATAGGGTAGAACCAAAAATAAGCAAGTGCTACTTAATTAAAAAAAAATCTATAGACCTTTGCTAATTTCATTTTACAATGAATTTGAAAATATTTCCCCAAGATCTGAGAATGACTTTGGAGGCTGAAAAGATAATTTTATTCAAGCTAATCACGTGGAGAACATTAAAAACAGCTAGTTTCTCCGATCACTTATACTGTGAGACAAACATAACTGAAAGGAGAATTTGTCCAGCTATGAAATTACTCACTGAAGAAAGCATAGCTACCTGATCTTTCGGGTAGGGTTTAAGTATATGTTTGCGTACGCAGCTAAATTATGTCCCAGACACACAGCGTACAAACAGTGTACTGAAATTTAAGTGATGTGTTACTGATAACTAAGACTTACATTTTTCCAATTATTTTTAGTTAAAAAATATATAATGCTAAAACTGAAGTCTACCATGCCGTCTGCTTTCATACAACTGTTTATTGCACACTGCAGGAACTTGTTGCCAAGTGCACAGATACGATATGGTATGTAGACAGTGACCTAAAGGGAATATTTATTTCTGTGCAGCATAGTAGGTTATGGTTACAGCTATCAAGCTGTTTCAGTCACTGATTTATTCACCCAGAAGGATAGATACAATATTTTTCTAAATCTGTTTCCTATTAACTTTCCCTCCCCCCTGCCACGGCCACCCCCTTATAGATTCCTAAAATGCATGAAGTCTCTTCTTTTCTCAGCCACAAACGAAGGTATACTGTATATAAAAAGAAGTCCCTCATCCTTGAGGCAATGATCAAGGCACAGGATATCCTGGCTAATACTAATGCGGGAAGAAGGTTTGTTCCTTCTCACAAACTTTTCAACCTACTGGTGCCTTTTGAATCAGTCTAAGGCATACTTTCCTTTCCTTCTCTGGACAAAAGGAGAGCCAGAAATCAAATTAAATCATTTTAAAAGCTGAAGCAACCACGAGACAAGAGCTCATGGAACTACAAGTTCGTACTCCACAGCTGGCTAGACCATGCTGCGCAGCTCTGAGGAATTGTGTCACAAACTATGCATGCTTTTAAACAGCCATGTTTCCTGGTTCTTTAGAGGTTATAGACAGAATGCTATTTTAAAGTAAATTTACTTATTATTATCATTAAGAACAACATGAACAATAACATTATATTTCATAATCTGGTTGCGGAATATGGAGAAAAAGCTCACAGTACCTATGCCAGCAGTCAGCTTTACAACTAGTACACCAATAAGCCCATGATTTGTGAAAACAATCTGCAGTTGTGGGTGAAAAAAACATAAAAACAACCCATAAAAAGCACTAAGCAATATTCTAGCCTATTTACTATTTCTCAAACACAGACCTACCCTCTCAAAAATGTAACGGCAATCAATACTAAAGAAAAAGTCAGGAGTACACACCAATTCAAACTATCTATTTTAACACATACAGGCACACCATGCTGTTTTCATATCCACTATTTTGCTGTACTCTGACTTCTGTTATATTGCTGTGGATTAAGATAGATTTGAGAAGATAAGATTTTAATCACTACTTTTATTTCCCATAGCAAATATTTATGCAAATAGCACATCATCATGTTCTTTTAATTGGTTTTAAGACATCATGCAAATAGCAAGATCTAATCAATTCCTCCTCTTAAGCATGTATGATACAGGTGGGCCTTGCTCACGCTTGCTTTATATTGGTATAATCTCCCTAGTTAAAGGGGAAATAATCCTGATTTATGCCCATATGAGTCAGGAGGGCAACAAGAACCACAATCATTTAAGCATTAAAAAATAGCAAACAGAAAAGCTTTTCCTGCTAGATACAAATCACTGCTAAAGAAATGAAGCCAAACTTATTTACCTACACACATAACTATGAACTCATGCAACGAGGTTGTAATAATTCCCTACAGTGTTACAAGACTCCTTTCTAGTGAGTCAAATAACTTTCTTAACACAATCTAGTGAGGAAAAGCAAGGAACTAAACTTTCACAATCAGTTCAGGAACAGTGCTGGATTCATTCTGTCTTACCACAGGGTGATTTTTGACCTTGCAGTCTTTTTTTTTTTTTGCCGTTAGTGCTATTTTCTGAGATTATTTTTATGCCAGTGTAAGCCATTAATATTTCTGCTATTTTCTCTACTGCCTGGACTTACTAAATACCATGCCTCATAAAACAAGGATTTAAATCTTCTCAGAATAAATGCATTTTATTTCTTGCGCTGCCCCCTCCTTCCCCACCCAAGGTTTCTACTATAAATGGCTGGTTACAACCCAATCAAGAGCATAAAAGCAATTGAATAAATAAAACTATGAAGTAAGTGTAAAATATTAGTGTCCAGACATGCAAGATGTATGCAGGTACTATGAAACTTCCACAGCTGTATGGGCCTGGAACTCATGTGGTGCCACAGGTTTAACAGGACCCGTTACCAATAAGAGTTTTATTTGCTTAATAAATTACATTCAAAAGCACAATAGTCCGGGCTCTTAGCTGTAAAATTGCCAAATATTGTCAATGACTGCTCTCTGGTTATAAATAGTAAAATAATGTACAACTCATTAGTTTTTTGATTCCCTATGCAATTCTTTCTAACCATTACTCAGAAACATAAAAAGTGACTCTACATGACATTTTATAGAGGTTATAAATTGCTATAAGGAGATGACATGGGATAAAATTGTAGGCAGGGTGAAAGGGACCCAGCCAAGCCAAATGTGAAAATTAAGAGCTAGGGCAAAGTGTGGGACTATGTGAAACAATGCTAAAATCATAAAGATAGACAGATAAGGATTAACTACAGCAAAAAAAGGTTTACATTGATGGAAAAAATACTAATAGAACTCTCCACTGAAGCCAGATAAGGTAACTGTGCCTAGTAGCATACAAAAATCTTGAAATCTAATCCATCTGAAGCTAACTTCAATATCCAAAGTAAGATTAATTAAACCGGGAGAAGCATTATAGAATAGCCATCTCATTTAGATGAGCCAAAGTTGCAGGATTTTCTATTTACTTTTCAAGATGAGTTCTGGCAGCTCTGCAGTAATTTTACTGGACCATGGGGAAGATAAATGTTTCACTGGACAGTGTTCCCAGAAAATAAAACAAGTTCCTTACTTTTTTTTTTTTAATACAGGAACTGTTTTTTTTTTTTTAACATAAAAAGATACACATAATGGTGCTTTCATACCAGACATTTAAATACTTAATCAATTTGTGACACAATACTTTGAAACTGCCCAGCACAGACTTGCAGGACTCATCCCAGTATTTCCTTTTAGCATTACAAAATTAGGCAAAGAAGTTTTTTGAGGCTACATATTTCATTCCCTTAGATATTAATATTCAGAGGCCATGGCACAACAATTCTGCTGCACCCCAGGGCGTAATTTTGCAAGAATCTGGGTGCTACCCTTGGGCTCGAATTTTTCATCTCTCAAAACACAGTCCTGAGCCCATTATCATTCTCTCACACACCTAAGTCCAAGTCAGTAGGGGCTCATCCATTAAGTTCAACAGGACTAGGATTTCACCTCAGCGGTTGAAGCACTCAGTCACTTGCAGTATCAAGCCCTAAGGTTGGTGTATTTGGTTCTCACTAGATATTAAATTAACTTAATGAAATGCAAAGCTTCCCAGAGTAGCAACTAAATTGTCTCCCATGCTTCTCACAGTACACTTTCAAGAGAGAGGCTTTGTCTGCTCTGCATGGGCAGTACTAAAACACTCTTTGCTAGGGTTGAAGCTTGCATCTCCATCAGCCAAATGATTCCATTTTGAAAGTGCTGTATGAGAAATGTGCACCTGAGCCACTACAAGCCATCCTGGTACGTATGTTCCACTGCTGAGATGGTATCTAATAAGCAACTCTCCACTAGGAAATATGAAAATTCTTCTGGACAAATAACATGGTAGAAAATTGGAAGATATTTTGACAGCCTCATTCATGCCAAAAGCCTTCATAAACTAACTTCATCACAGCTGTGGTAGTATAAAAATTAAGCAAAAAAAGGTTTCAAGGAGAAGTAATAGTTTTTATTAAACCAAATGGTATGGTTTGGAAAAAAAAAACCAAATATTTTCACACATAGGAGCCTTTTTTTCAGGTCTTGACCTATTTCCTTCAGAGCAACGAAGATACTACCTCTTCCTTACAAACATTGCCTCAGCCGCAAGCTTTCACATAAACACAGTTTCTCACTCACCTTCCTCAATTCTCAAATATGGGGAAGACACCTCAGAAGACTAAATGTTTCCTCTGATAAATTAACGTGGCACTGAAAAAGCATTCTCGGCAATAAGAGCAGCAACATAGTCCAGTGGCAGAATACTGGGCTGAATGTCAGATGTAGTTCGATGTGTAGCCCTGCCATGATTTGACCTGTGGTCTCTCTCTTACCATTCTTTCTTTCATCTTTTATCTGGCCTGTCTATAATAGACTGAAAGTCCTTTGGGGCACAGTCTACTCTCTTCTGACATATTTGTGTAGTGCCTAACACAAAGCAATCCCAATCTCCTTTTAGCACTGTACAAACACACAACTAAAAACGCAGCTTCTTCCTTTGGGACCTTGTAATCTTAGGCAAGAGACAACAGAGAGATACACCAAGCAGATGGAAAGTACAAGTTAGCACAGAGCTCCAAGTGATCTGTCTGAAAAACAGAAGCCATGAAATAAATGCTGGTTTACTTTGCAAAATAAAGATTTTACCTAATTCTGAAGTCCCTTATTAGAACTTTTTGAACCTCCCAGTGTTCATTTTTCCATGCTCTTTAAGCAAAAACAAGCAGACTTTATGGTAGAATAAATGGTATCCCCTCTCGAGAGAGCTTTGTTGCTTACAAATTTGTGTCGTTTGGGACTCCAAAATATGAAAATGGTATATGGCCAATCTTTTTCCATCTGAACAGTTTTGTTCCAATTTTACCATGAGCTCCTCATTGCCTGTTGTTTTCAGCTGTTGTCTCTTAGATCTAATCTTCTGAGAGCAGACTATCCTTCTGTTGTGCACATACTGTACCTATGGGCTGGGGTCCTGCTCTGGGAGACAGGTCCCTAAGTACTACCACAACATAAAAGGCAAAAAGAATAGGTAATAAAGAATTAAATTAAGTCAAATATCAAACACTGATCTTGTTCACAGAGAAGGGAATGTGGTATGGGGAACTAAGCTAGCTTTGTCTGATCTGAAAGCAGACACACAAGCATTTGAATTTCCTGTGAGCTACTACAGTGATCTAAAGAAGTTCAGAAAACCTGAGAATCTGACAAAGGAGCTCACAGTGAACGCACAGGAGATTTATTCTAAGAAATAAGCCCTGGCCAATAGCTGGGAGCTGGGATGTTTTCTATGCTCACATACACACCAGGAAGCCCAGCTGAGTCAAATGCAGCAGTATGGACATTTCCAAGGGAAGAATTTTGGTACCTCCTAGTCAACTAACATTTTTTTCATATCTGAATGAAATATCATTCACTGATATCATTCCCTGTCACTGTCAGACCTTGAAATATCAGGATCTGTAGAGCTTGCTAACTGACGTGCCTCTCATTCATGAAAAGGGTAATCTGCTGGACCAGTAAAGAGCTATAAATGCAATTTTTACCCAGTTTCTTTTTAATATTCCTGGCTTCTGGCCACTCGGATTTGAATAAATCCATCACCGGAAGATTCCACATGCTTGCTGTTTGAGCAAACATCTGTTGGTTAAGCTGCTGTTCCCTTGGGAGTAAGGCCTGGCTATTCCACCAGTCAGTTTGGTGGTTTGGTTTCCCTTCTATGCAAATACACGTTGCTTTTATTAGGTTGCTTCTTTTCTTTCCAGCTACAGTAGAATCCCCACTGCCTCCTGACGTAAGCTAAGATGCTTGGTGCCGTTATGGTGCTCTACATAGCTGAAGTCCTATTATTCTCCTGGAGGATTACTAGCCTGCTGACTGTTCTACCAAGGGCCTCATGACAATCATTTCTTTATTAAGTATTAGCTGGAGGATTTCATTTTAATGTCAGGGAATGGTCTAGACCAGAAACTTTCTGCCAAAATGGTCTTTTCTTCACTTTTTTAAAAAATTATGTTGACCTGAGGATGTATTACCCTCAGTTTACCTTCATGACTGCTCCTACTTACACCTTTCTGCCCTCTTTTGCTACTCCATCTTCTTTTTTGTTTCACTTGGGCTTTTCCATCTCTATTATCTTTCTGCTTCTTCCTTCTACTTTCCTCATAGCTTAGCCTCTCATTAGCCCCTTCCCACCTGTTAAAATAATTGATAATAAAATAAATAATAGTTGATTCCAAAAATCAACTTAACAGTGGTATAACAACTCCCAAGTGAAAAAAAAAAATAAAAGAAATATATTTGTGATATATATGCATTTATTACTAGTATTTTGAGCTATAGCTTCAGGCAGTTTGCAGACTCAGGAAGACAGCATGGAATTGGTTATAGGTTGTGCATGCATGAGTCATAGCATTTCGCTGGTCTAGACACCATCGTTTTAAATGTCCCTCTGAGGATTCAGCTGTCTAAGAATGAAGTTAGTCTCTGTGTACAGGGCAATATCAGGCAGATATAAAACAGAGATATGTACTAGTTTTCTGGGAAAAGATTTCGGACTCGGTGAGAAAGAGCTGCTTATTTCACTCTTCAGACTGATTTTGTTATATCTTTATGAAATCTATATTTACTGTCAATCTGCAGTTTCTTGCCTCCCATTCTATCTTTTTCAGATATACTTGTCAGTTCAAGAAATCTCTAGTGCAGATGATTACAACTAAATTTCTAGATATGAAACACCTAGAACGCTTTGCTTCAGATAACAGATCACCCATCTCCAATTAACTGGGCGATTTTCAGCTTTATAAATACGCTGCAGTATTTGCATATTAGAACTGTTTTGGAAGCATCGAGAGTGTCTTAAGTGAACAGAAATGTTTTTTAAGTGTGATTTTTCTTTTAATCAGGCAATTCTGGTTATCCTAAGTTTGAGGGAAAAAAACCCAGAACAGCTTCCATTTTCCTTAAAAAACAAACAAACAAACAAAATCAGTGATGATCCCCTTCTAATGACATCTGCAAGGGTGGAGTCCCCACAACAGGAGTCCCTGTGGGCACACAAATCAGCCTGCATGGAAGCAATTGTAGGAGAAAGGCCAAAAGTACTGAATGCAGAATCTGCTTCATCAATCAGTTTATCAAAACAAACTCTTATTTGAGCTTGAGGAGGCCAAAGAGAAGGTTTTATCTCTGCTGAGGAACTATTTTTCCATTTGTAACTTTTTTTTTGTTGCCGTAGAGGAAAATCTGAAGGAAAGCAAAACAGCTAAGTTCCGTTTCCCTTTTATTTTTCCCTTTACTTTCAAAAATTTAGCTTCGAGATTTCCCAGGGGAGAGAAGCAAATCGGGAGGAAAATTCCACAAAGTACTGACTCCGGGTTCACATTTCCTATGGGTATCAGAATACATTTTGTGAGGAGAAGTATGTAGTAGCCTGGAAAAGAGGGTTAGTGCCTCTGTGTGAAGACTGAAGCAAGCCCCTCAGGGACATGTGTGTCCTGGTGAGAAGGATGCTTCCCCACAGGAATCCTCAGATTCACGGCCTAATTTGCTGTTCGGCAGGGAGGGAGCCGCATCCAACTTCAGCTAATGTCTGCTTGTCACAGTTTTCATATGTGGAGCCAACAGCTTTTGCTTTTTGGAGGCGCCCCACATTTCCTCTTCTTCATGTTAATTTGCTTTTTGGCAAACTATCTTATGCTAGAACAGAAAACAGTGCATTAACCAGACAATTTGCTGAATTCCAAAACTGACTGAGCAGGCAGAAATGAAATCAGAATTCCTCACCACCAGCAAAGTATTTTGCGAACTAAGTTGTCCATTAAGCACTGTGGCCACCTGGGCTAAACTGCAATGAGGGCTTACTGCCAGCTGGCCTTGTCATCACTTTTGCTCTGTGGGCCACAGGCCGTGCAGCCGGAGCAACAGACAGATGATAAATTGCAAAAAGAATTAGAGGACCTGTTGTCCCAGCAATTGAATTTTTCAGACCAAAGAAACGGACATTTTTCTCTTTGAAGGAAGCAAGGCAGCACATCTGCTTCAACCTAAGAGCAAGAATAACTGGCAAAATCTCACACCCTCCCCATGCATATGTGGTGTGAAGGGAAGCGGGGGCACCTATCAGTCAAACGCAGCTGTCTGCTGAGGGTAGGAACCTCTGACAGCGCTGGCTCAAGGAGCCTTTTTCTAAATGTGTACTAAGTCTTAGATTGCTTTTAACAAGACCACTGTGACTGCCTGAGCTGAGTAGGTTTAAACGTGTTTGGTAACATCTCCCTCCCCTCCCTTCACCCCCACCCCACATTTAGGGCCAGAGCCAGCAAATCACTTCTGCTTATCCTTCTCCTTGAGGTTTCATATAGGTCCTTTGAAATCAGCAGTCTATTCCTGTGCTTAAATGCTTTGCTGAGCACCAGCAGGAATGCCCAGCACCAGTATGATCCTCCAAGTGCCACATGGGTGTAAGTGTGCCTTGCATGCTGGCATTATATTAGATCAGCTCCTGGTCATCCTTACCAACACAAACAGGAGTAAGTAAGTCAGGAGAAGAGCATATAACCTTAAAGGCTGCAGTTATACGTGCTTAATTGGTCTTTACTCACACTACACCTTACACTGCTGTCAGACTGCTGTTTTTTCGTCCAGACTTCTTTCTCAGAAAATGCTCTGGCATCAGAGCTCACAGAATGGAAAGAGAGGCAGAAGAAGCAGAGCCAAACTCCTAGAATCCAAATTCCTAAAAGGTGTGTTATGGAATGAAATCTTAGAATAACAAATGAGCCGGACTACTTTGAAGATACTTCCCCGCAGCTTGAAATGGAGATGTGGGAATGTCTACCCTTGTACTCAAGCTGTTTGCATGTACTTTTAGTAGAACACTAATATTCATCACTTGGCAGAAATTGGGTTGATATTAAAGTAACTATTTCAAGGGAAGATTTATGCCCAAATCTGCTTTTATTTAAACTGTTTTTAAAATATGAGTTAATTTATTAAGTGCCTAAAACAAGGATCAAAAAATCTGGTGCATGGACCAGAGGAGGGAGGCATATTGTTTCATGAGATGTGCTGCATCAGCACTGTTTTATGCCTGGGTCCTCCCTAGCGAAAACTCTGTTGCAGACCTGATGCCAGTGGTGTAAATTCAGGTTGTTTTCTGCTCCTCTGATTTCATTAGGAGGAGAGATCGGAGGCCAGAGAGCACAGGAATAAGGAGCTACCATCAGTCTTGCTGCGGCCTCTCCCGTCATAGGGGAGAATTCTGGCCAGATTCATACCCGTTGCTCAATCACGGGGTTGCTCACACTTCAGTTCAAATCAATGTGAATGATTTCATTCCCAGCAAGCCTTGTTCACTCAAAATGAGCAGAAATCACCTCATAACTCCCTTGCAGTGATGAGATTTACAAAGGAGGCATAAAATGCATATACAGTGCCAGACTCTTATTCATATAAGCAAGGTTTAAATCCAGCAAATGGTTCCACTTAAGTTCATGGGACTGCTCACAGAACAGGGCACACCTCAGGACAAGGAAGCTGTCTGAAATCCTGTCCTTAAATTATTTGGTACTGTTTTATTATGCGCAGAACGCCTCCCTCCCCAAGCACACCACTGCTAAGTCACTGGTAGATTCATCAGGCGTGGATGCCTTTCTACTATCTTTAATAATATTTCTCCTGAAAACATCCACCACCAACAAAGATTTTCCAGGTTACAAGTTAACCACCTGCTGAGTAACCAAAATGCTGACCCAAAACTTCAAACACATTCCATTACTTTCATATGTGAGTAATTTTATGCCTAGGAATAATGTCACATGAGTCATAATATCCTTTGAATTCACTGTCTGAAGGATCAGAGCCCAGAAGTATCCTCAGAAGTATCTTTCAACACTTGCCATGTTTTCCTCCCCCCTCCCAAAAAAGCACTGTCTGTTTGTCTTTTTCATGAGGTAATATGGCCAGAAATATTAATTTTTTTATATTTGACATATAAGCTCATAACTAGAAAAATGCACCTTGTACTTGGGAAATTTTTTCCTTGTTTATATGGACAGAAACTTTCCACAAATAGCAAGTTTCATGACTTTTCTTTAGCAACATTAAACTCAATTCAGTTTCACATATTAACACAAAACCAATTTTTCAGATGAAATCCGGCAAGCGTTTAACATAATTTATAGGTTATTTTGGCATTCTAATGGGAAAACTTTTATACAGCCACAATATCAAATACTAGAAACTCAGCACTATACATGCTTGCAATGACTTTTACTTATTTGCTTTTAGTTTGCTGTAACTTATTTGACAAGCTGGAATAGATTTTAGTCCATCTAAATTCACAGTAGATATAGATGATAATTCCTTCTGAAGAGTTATCCCATGTGTAGGTAACCTCTCTAAATACAAAAATAGTCAATGTTGTTTCCTACTAATGCAAGCTGCCCTGCAAATTTCTGATCAGTAATGAGAAACCACAATTAATGAAGAAAAATAAAAAAGCTCTTGTTCATGTGAGGAAACTATTCCAGCATGACCTGCCCTGGCTCTGATTCAAGACACTCTTCAAATACACATGTAAATACAAGCACAAATGTTGTAAATAGGAAAGGAGTAGGCTACCTCACTGAGTTATATGAGAAATGAGAAAACTCTGCATTGCCCCAATTAGAAGCACATAGACTCCCTAAACCTGCATTTGCCCTGGTCTACACCACTGCAAATAAAGAAGTTGGCTGCCTGAGCCCCTACACCAACCAAGTCTCTGTAAATCAGATGACTATGTTGTTCAGCAGACCATCATCACAGGGAAGCTTCAGGGTTTACTGACACTGTCACAAAGATGGTCTATGCTACAGAAACCACATGCTATTTGTGGTCAAAACACCTACAGAGCGGCCATTCCTTGCAAGAAGTACTGTTTTCCTGGTACAATTATGCTGTTGCCTGGAACAAAGATATGGCTCCATCATCCATTAATTGTCTAAATATCTTATTTTGATGTCTCCTTGACAGTAATAGTGATAGAATTAACAGATATTAGTTACAGGATCCACAGCAGTCTCCTATATCAATCACCTGGAATATACCTCATTGCTTAGTTCAGATAGGTCTGGACTTCTTCAAATAGGGGTTAAAAACCTGATTCTTTGCAAAACGCAATATCTAAAACCGAAATAGCTTTCCTTGAAGATCTGTCATTTTCTCTTTCACCACAAAATGCAACACAACTTGACAAAAGGAAGACTACTCTTCCTAGTACAATAACATATTATGCAACTCATTAGAGCCAAACTGATGGTAGACTTGCCAGGGATGAGAAAACAAATTTCTAATTCAAATGCCCTTGAAGCAATCATTTTTCTCATTTCATTTCCAAACTTACATTAATTATATATTTCAAGAGATACACACTTCTGAATCCAACACAGAAAACCCTGCACTTGAGTAATGTTTCTTGCTCACAGGCTGGAGTCTCCGCAAGAGGAAACATGCTTTAGAGTGAAGTTATGGTTTACTCTCACATTGGCAATTGAAACAATATCCAGGAAAAAAAAAAGATAATTACAAATGGAAGTTCATTACAGGCATTTTTGTAGTGGAGCAAACTGTATAACTTTCTCTGCCCATATCTGAATACAGTCCTTGTGAGCCAAGATTTACCAACAGCACCAGCAGGTACACCTCATCGGCACTAATATTCAGCTGTGCTGTCAGCTTTGTGTCTGAAGGGGATTACGTTACCATCCAGGGGATAGTTCCAAACTTTTACAGCAGATCAGAGGTTGAAGTCTGGCACTGACTGATAACTAGACAGCTGGACTCTACACACGCAATTCTAGTAATTTACAGTGAAGGTAACAAACGCTGGCATGAAGACACAGCACGTTTTGAAGGAGGTGCAAGCAAGGAGATTTAAAACAACGTTTGTGGTAAAGCTGAAAGAAAGGCAGTGATCCAAACACTGTCAGTTTGTCAGGGAGTTTATCCCTAGGTAAGAATCCTGCCTTTATGCTATCCAATATACCTCTAAAAGGCTGAATAAAAATGTTGGCATCGTGCTATTCCAAAGGTAAGACAAAATTAATACGCAGCTTCTGGAATGCAAGCCCAACCAACCCTTTAAAAAATTTTGTGACGACAGGAGAAGATTGAATGTCTCTCTGGCATTTTTTCCCTTAAGGCTAAACTACGTTCATCAATTTTTTTTCCTAACAGAAACTAATTTATGATCAAATTTAATGACAAACTGCAGCCACTCTTTACTGAGGAGATAAACACAAGACATATTTGCAAATAACATAATTAGTTTGTCTAAATGTAGCCTTTTAATGTTCTCAGAGTTCTCCTACATTCAACGATTGCTGTCCACAGCCTTCCTGTATCAGATATCCTCTGAAATTTGTGTACATTTCTGGTTCTTAATCAATGCGCTGCTAGATCAGTTTTATGTGTTTAATAGTGCATATCTTCAATGCTACTTTTTTTTTCCCTTATGAAACAGATTAATTCCCAAATATGGACAAGGAGATGACTTCATAGGGAAACAGCAGGCTAAATTAACGGATGAGAGAGAGCAGCAGAACATACTATCAACAAATCATCAGATTTCAAATTGTCTTCTTTTTCCCCAACATTCAAGCTTTGCAGAGCTTAGAATTAGCCCAAAGAAGCATTCACACTGAAAAACATCTTTAAATTAATAGTTATACTAACCCTCAAGAGATCCCATCCTATATACCCTTATTGGTTATAAGCTGCACAATCAATACCCAAAATTATAGCTTTGTCAGTTACTTCTAGCAAATATTTTACGCATAACGCTAACATGCAATTTTAATTTCCTCAAAACTATTTGCAAGCGGGGTCCATAATGAATGAATAGCTTAAAGTAAATTTTTCTTTATTCTGTTGATAGTAACAAAACCAAAGGTGGAGCAGACCCTCCTTTTTCGTTCCAGAGTCCATGTTTAACGCTCTCATGTCCGAAGATCCTTTAATACTTGTAGCTATTAATTTCTTTTTAAGAAAACAAATACTTCACAAATATATGCTTGCATGCAACTGTTCTACACAAAATGCAACAATGTCATGAAGGAAGAGTGCCTGTGAGGGACTGGGCATTCATTCTGAAACAAGTTTAAAATCATCCTCTGCTTGAGGTGGAGCAGAGATTTGAACATAGGTAGTACAAGTAGAAATGAAAGACTCTTGATTTTCGTATTAGCAACAAGCAATGGGAAAAGAAAAGTATGTTCAGATCAAACCACTCAAGAACCTTTCTGTTTCCTTCCACTTTGGTCTCTGTGGATGAAGAGAGCTTTCTGTGATCAACTAAAAAGCTGCCTCATTCTTACTCTTTGTGGAGATGTTACAAATAATTTTGATGATCATCCTGTGGCTGTTATTGTGTCCTTGTTTCCTTCATTTATTGTTTATCCGCATCGACCTGTGTTTTTGTTCTTCCTTGCTTGTAAACCTTCTGTAGTAGGAAGCAATGTTTGATATGGAGTTTAATAGTACAAATAATGGAATCTTGGTCCATGACTGGGGTTCCCAAATACTACTGCCAAACAAATAAAATAGGATTACTGACTAGAATAGTGATCTGAATAAAGTTGTTTCTCTGTCCAGGATGAGGCCCATCAGATGTAATGTAACATGAGATAGCAGATGTTATTCTACCACTCTTTACACTACACTATTTCTCTACTCTCTGCAAAAAATGGCTCTGAACTTGGCGTCTCAGAAACTTCAAAGATTCTCTAGATTAAGCAAGAAAAATCCATACTAAATACTTTGAAGGTTAAAAAGTTGGTAGGCTACAGAAGAATGAGAACTCTGAAGGGGAGGGTCCTTTGCAAGCACAGCCCTGTTTTTTAAAAATGCACATTCCCAAGGGATCATCAATATCACATTGTCCTTGACAAAGCCAAATCTTACAGGTAGTCAAACCCCAGCAGATTAGGGAATGATGGTGATGAGGTTGGCTACAGTAGTAGTCATAGCGACTTGAAAGTAGGGCTAAAAAAATGGATGGGGCAGTGAGGCGGCAGTGAGGTGGGAGGGACGGAGAACATGCAGCAGGGAACTAACTATGCATTTTTGATAACAAAAACAACAAAAAAGCAGGCTTCATAAACAACAAGAGACTTTGTGAGAAAGTAAAAGAGGTAATTGTTCACATTCCAAACATTTTGATATATAAACTGTGCAACCATCACCCATGAATAGCCCAGCTGTTAACAATTTTTTTTTCAAGATAATAATCAAGCTTCATGCCAAGCAACTTTTCCACCAAGTGAACGATATTTTGAAAGTCTGGTCAAAACATAGCTGTGACATAATAAATTTTTAAAGAGCGCAAGTGACTCTGAAAAGATCACAGTCTGGGTTTGAAAGAAGACCCAGTTTATAACCCAATTAGGAAGAAAGCACTTTCAGGCTTGCACTGTAGTGGAATTCTCAGAGAGTCTCCCAAGAAAGCCAGTCCTGCACGCACATCTGTTTCCAGTGTGATGCTGGTATGCAAACTATTGTCTATTGGAAGTGTGTTGTGGTAACGTTTGCCAGGGTTAAAGACTGGGTCAATTTGATCAAGAAGCTAAAATTAGCTTCTGTGTGTTTTCCTGAAAAGGGGAAGAAAAAAAAAAATACTGTAAAGCTCTTTGTTTTCTTTCAAGTCTTGTTCTCAGATTTCTGTTCAGCTGTATGAACTACCATAAAATAGACAGTTCCAAAAGCTACTTCTTCCTTAACTCATTCTTTTTAACTGATACAACAACAACAACAAAACCCAGCCATTAGCTCCTTCAGAACTAAATAGTCTAATTCCATATTTCATTCATCATGAGAGTTTAAAACTCATTAAAGCACTCAAAATCCCCACAGGAAGAAGGAATTAAGGAAAAATTTTGTCTAGTGAAACTGAAAGAGACAAAATTCTAGCTACTAACATAATCTAAAAAAAACCCCTTTATGTTTATGGCAATGATAAAACAGCATGCATATCTGGAAGTGTTTTGGTGCTTTGTCTTTTAATCATACGCAACTTTAACTCTCCACTACTTTATTTCTACTGCACTACATTTATATATACAGTAGTATTTTTATGTCTTTATTTTCACTTGAAATTTAACTGTTAATTTATTCATAAAACTCTCAGTTAAGGAAAACTTCTCTCTGTGGAAATATTTACTGAATTAAATGCTGCTAGTCCTGTGCCTGTTTATGAAAGTTTTAAATTGAAATACTTCGCCAGCTGAAAGGCAGAAAAAATATATATATATGAAAAAAAAAAAGAAGTATCACACTGAAGCTTACCTGCCATAGATCATTGGCTTCAATCTTTACTGACCTCAGAATAGCAGGTTCTGCATGCAAAGAGGATCCCCCTTCCCCAAAAAGTAAAAAATATGAAGGAAAAAATGTTCAGATTTTGTTTACACTCATTCTCTAAGGGAGGCTCCTACAATGGAAGAAATTGAAATGTTTATTTTAGAGTCTTATAACAACAAAGATGCACACAAATAGAAAACAAAAAGCCCTGACAAAATGTAAGCAAAGGCTCTGATCCTGCAAATAGCTTCACATGAATAATTTGACGACTATGAACAATCCTGAGAACTCTAGTGGAAATTGCTTTGCATGTGTAAATGTTTGCAAGTTTGGTGCATCAAAATGCACAGGCAATAATAGTTAAAAGTTACTGTAAATGCTTATTTAATTGGTTGGAAGTTCTGTAAATAAGAGACAAAAAAAATTGATTCACTAGAATACACCATCTTAAAGCGACTGCTCATTAAACTGGTTTAATTTTGCTGATTTTGATGGCCACAAAAGTCCTGAATACCAGAGCTACATCATTAGAAACGTCAGAGAATTATTACATAGACTCTTGAAAACAAAGAAATTACTAGAAATGTCTTTCATTTCAGCCACATTGTACAAAGCAGCCTGAGTCCCACACTATTTCTTTGTTGTAGGTTTTCCTCTATCTACAGGAATCTCCCCTCTTTTACTAAACGCTAGCTAATCTTTTAACACTTAAGAATTGACAGCTTCTCACAAGGCAGTTTGGAATGACGTGTTTCTTTCTGAACAAGCAGTAATTTTAGAACTTAGATTGGTCATTTAGTAGCTTGGCTCTAAAACTGCAAAATTAAAAAAAACGCTAGCTAGAGATTTTGTCAGTGTTTAACAGGCTCTCTTGAATTTAGTGAGTATTTTTTCCATCTATTCAGGTATAGCTGTGGGACCAAATTTAAGTTAGCTGAGCAGAACAGAAGTCTTTCTGGTTGTGAAGACTGCATGCGTATTAACAAGTCCTTGATTGTCTCTATTTTTGCACTACTTTTAGTCTACTTTTGTTGGTTCAAATACAGACTTGCCAACACAAAAATCTACTTCCATAAACTTTTCTATGGTCTTTCAAAATTTGCAGGAACCTGATCTTTTAAGGACAGAAGAAGCTGAATAGGTAAGAAATTAATGTTATATATTTTGTATATATATTTTCCAGCTTTTCAAACAGTACACGCTATATTTACTCGACTTGTAGTATTTTACTCTGCCTTATGGATACCAAAATCTAGCATAGGGACATGATATACTCTCTATGGTAACTTCATCATCCTTGAAGAATAAATAAAAAATAAAAAATAAAAAAGCACACACCCACAAACAACAACAAACAAAAAACCCCCTGAAGTTTCAGTTCTCTTCCTATAAAGTGGAGTGGGAAAATTTTTCTAGGCATCACAGAGATAAGGACTCTACATCTAACATTGCATTTGTTATTCCTTCCTCTACCCCTCAGCATAAAAAAAAAAATAGTTTAAACTAATTTTCAACATAAATCCTTTTGCGGTGAATATCTGATAGTATACCTCCCCCTATTTCTTAGATATCAGTAGCTCTCTGTGTAGCTGACCATGCAAATACATGATATTTCTAGTAAAATCAAAAGCTACTTGATTGATTGAGAGCTTGAAGAATCTGGCTCTACATGAAATGCTTTTGTGCAGTTTTCTCATGGACTCTCTGGGCCACGGATTATGGTTGAGGGGAGCTTCTCCTTGGGAAACAGAAATACACGTAGTTTTTGCTTTCCTGGGAATGTCCATGGTTCTGTTTGAGAAAAGACTACAAAAGTCAAGAAACACTGGGAGTTTTGAAGTAGAGTGCGTTCAACTATATACAAATATCTAGCTGGAAATATAGCAACATCTTTCAATTTCCCAATCAAGATTCTTTTCAACCAATAGGTGAACCTTTCCAAGCCCGGGTCTGGCCCAGAAAAAAAAAATCATGAAATATTATAATGTGCATAATATCAGGAACATTTAGAGCTGCTTTTAGGAAATGATTAGTCCATCCTTAGATGAAAACAGGGTATAGCACTGAAGAAAAACAGGAAACCAAAAGCACTCTCTCACAAATACTTGGGAAAGAGGCTGTGTTCAAGAGTGATGTATGTCTCATTTTCCAATACACTCTCAGTTTATCTGCCTACCCCCTAATGGGGTAAAGAAATCAAGGAATTCACTTGTTTCTTCCATTGATCTCATCACTTCAGGTCATCTCATGAGCTTTAGTGGTTTACTGCACAGACTGAAATCACATAGTACAGAAATATAGGAGGGAAAGGGATGAGAGAGCGCTGCAGGGTGTCAGAGCCCTTCCTGGCTGCTCAGCAAGGGAGCCAGGTGCCCCAGCACAACCAGCGGCTCCGCAGCTGCAGAGCCAAAAAACAGTGAGCTTTGTGGGCTCAAATATGAGGAGCCAAGCTCTCAGATGCTTTTTGACAGTACGCTATGCTGTACATCTGTCTTGACAAGGAGGCTAAATCAACAAATTTAAGACTACAGTGGCTTTACTGAGTTTCTCAGAACCAGCCTTCCTTCTAGCACCCACAGATCAGGTAGCTGGAGATTCAAGGCTTGCCATTTGCAACTACCATTTTTATATCTACAGAACGGGGAGACTGGAATAAATCTTAAAACAAGACTTTGCTTTAAGACTTTGTTTTAATCTTAAAACAAGCTTTGCTATTGCTTCCAACTAAACTAGGTTGCCTCAAAAAAAAATTATTTCTATGTGCAGACCTTGTCTAAACTTATGTTAATGTTTTAGATACCAAGCCATTTCCCCACGCTTTGTCCTGCATTTCATTACACCTCTCCTTCTCTCTTGGCTACTGAGGAGTGTGTAGCCATTGTTTGCTTTGGATAAGGTATCTTCTTACTGTGCAATTCTTATTGTGTGCATCACCTTGCTAAAAAAGGTAATTTTAAACAGCCACCTGCAAAGCGACAGGGGAATCTCTCTCATATACCTCATACTACGGTCACGATGCTGTCTACATTATTCAAGCCGACTACCATTTTATTTCAGAAATATTCTTGTTCAAGTGAAAGTCAATATTTTGTCCTAAAATAGGGATATTATTATAAGATGTTTTTACTGTAGTATTGGCTCTCAAATATAAGCAGTAAAGGGAAGGAGGAAAAAGTTTGCTAAGCTAGATTTTTGTATTTAGCAAAAGCCAAATGCAGTGGAGCAGAGCACCAAAGGGAAAACTAATGTAAAAGTTGTAAAATAGCATTTTCAGAGAGAGGAGCGTTGCCATTTTCTATCTTCATAGCTACTATACAGATCACTCATTTATCCGGTAAAGTATTAGGGCCACACAAGGAAGGAAGTCTTCAGCTACTGAAGATCATTAGCAGCAATGAGGGAGGCCACTGTCAGCTTCTTTGGACAAGTTTCTCTGGATACTCGTACAAAAGACGGAAAATTATCGGCGCCGCTGGGCCTCTGCCCAGGTCATCCTACAGCTGAACATACGAAACGTTACGCCATGAGAATGAACACGCTGGAAGAAACCGAGGGGTGGTTTGAGCCCTTGAGTACATTAATCACCCAGAATGTGGTCTCATGCTGGGATTCACAGCCAAAGCAGCTAGCAAGGTTGACTCCTCTGAGAAGGGGAGGCGTCAGAATAATATTAGAAGCATCAAATGTCCTCCCTTTCCCTGGTATGGAAAGCTCATCTAGGAGGTGTCAGGATAAAACATGAGAGCTGCAGTTGTACTTAGAGACAAGGAGGAGTGATTCACTGTTTCATGGCACAAGTGGAGGAGGAGGCTGCAATAAAAACTTTTACAAGGTGAGATCTAAACCTTGAATGCAGCACAAGATTACAAAGCCTTTTTTGTCTTTTCTCAATTTTTTTTTCCCTGAGAGAGCTAAGTGTGTTGTAATTAAACTGTAAATTTCTTGAAATGAAAGCACAAATAATTATGTTCCTGACACACCTGCTTTATGAAAGCTACCCACACACTCGCATGCATTTTTGTCAAGCTGTAGGCTTAAGAAGATGACTAAAACAGGAGAAGTATGCTGCAAACTGCTATACATGAATGATCACCTTTTCGTCGTTAAAGGAATGTAACAATTAACATGAAGAAATGTAACAATTAAGATGAAATTAAATGAATATACTAGCACCTGCCACATATTTCCTGGGGTAAGAAAAAACAAAAACAGACCCTTTGTAAATACAAATTTCTGATAAAAATAAATTACTTACATTTTATAAATATAAAAGTATAACTGTGCTGATATATGAACCCTTCGCAAATATTTGTTAATTAGCATTTCATGTCTGATTAATGGCAAGACCTCCAATAGGGTTACACAAATTGAATGGGTCAAACCTGAAATAAACCTGCCTGACAAGACATGATGAGCCAATAATAACACATTAATATTTTACGTACATAATGAAGTTTCTGTTCATTCAGGAATTCAGTGATTTAATGACAGCTCAAAATCAGAAGAAATCATCACAAAATGACAAACTACACAATTAAAGCACTAAATTTTTTACAGAAAAGTAGGAGAACTAGAGATGGAAAAAGGCCTTTCCTATGAACATGCCTGCTCCTCTAGCTACAAATTCATGATTATTTCTTACTTCTCCTGTCCAAGTAATTCAAAATTTCAAATAAGTCTCTGTCTTGTCCAAATCTAATAGAAACTGAATAGGAAGCCAGCCTTAACTCCCTCGCATCCAGTTAAAAATCCAAAGCTAAAGTGTGCGGAACTTTCACTTTGGACACACCAGTATAAGCAGGACTGTTTTACTTGCAACAAAATACTTCTTTTAAGGCAACACAAGGCTGCTGAGAGGCAGGACTGAATCGTACCTTTCCATATTTTGCTAGGCTGCAGAATAGCTTTGAGTGTGCTCATTACCATTCAAAAAAAAAAAAAAAAGGAAAAAAGAATAGCTCATGTTCAGCATTTGCTGTATGCATGCCATGTTCTCCCAGATACATACTAGACCTATTTTTGACTTCAATGCCACATTACTCCAAGAAAAAAAATACCTGATTTTACGTGAGACTATGTTCATTCTCCCCACTCAGATAATCTTCCAATATCTTCGCTATGAACAACTATGTCAACTTTCTCAAGTTCTCTTGCAGGGATTAAGAAATATAATTCCATTTGTAAGTATGGAAACAAAAGTTGCTGCTGAAAAGTTCACAGGTGTTGAACACCTTACTCATTGTGGAAGTTGGGAAGGATCACTTGTAAAGTTTGCCTTGTTCCTACGGTCTTTTCCCAAGCTTCCATTATTGGCCACTGACAGAGACATGGTGTTTAGCAGGATGAAATTCTGGTTGGAGCCAGCATGGCCATTCCTATGAATAGTTAATACTTTGTTGAAAGTTTACTGTTTTCATACTGGCTACTCTCAACACTGAAATCTTCTACGATGGCATATTTCTCTAATTCTTCCTGCTCTTTCTGTAGACCAACTGGAGTCTTAAGCTAACATACCCCTGGTATCTTGATGTTTCTTCAGTGTATATATAAACTGACTTACACACACAAATTTTGCTGACTATTTTGGTGCATCTCTACTTTTCCTCTGGGTAGGAAACCATTGACACTTCATGTTCCTCACTCTGTTGGTCTTCATTCAACACAGGACTAATGCTGCTTTCCAGCAGAACCCTTTGGAAGTTAAATAACTTTCTCTGACTGTAATGATTCCTGTTCCTACCTCCTGATTTAAAGCAAGCTCTCTCTTTGACTCATCATGTTTTCCACCTGTTTCCACCTAGTGTTTTTACCAAGAACATTCTGACCTTTTCAAATTGTCATTTGCTGTGGACCTTGGACCAAGAAGAGATAGCAGGGTAAAGCACAAAAATCTCGTTTATGAGTATACATTTAGGTGTCCCAGCTGAACTAGACTGAAAGAGAACACTGTTTTGGGTAATTTCCACTTCTGAATAGGATATAAATACCCCGAAACAATAAAGTGGAGTGGAGCTCAAGGAAGACCTGCGATAAATAGGAATTTTAACAAAAAGGAGGGAAAAAAAAGCTGAGAAATTACAATGTTATGCATTGCATTGACACCCTGACAAAAAGGAATAAGCAATTCTAAAATGACTTAATTCTTTTTAAAATAAGAGCAAGACAGAGACACACTGAAACACTGGATAATTTTCAAATTTCAGAGTCTGTCTTTGGATCAGAGTCTGCTTTTTCCTAATTTTTTGGGCTTTGTCCCTGAAGACCTTTAAAGATTGGAGAACTGTCCTCAAATATATGTCTGAGATTGAAATGACAAAGAGTTTCAGAAGAGGGTCTTGGCCTCAAGAAGTTTGCAGCTGGAGTTTGGCAGCCATCAGACCATAACATATGCTACATCTGTTGAGGAATTTTTTCAAATGAATAGACGTAAAATGGTAGTGTGGAAAAAAAACAAAACTAACGCAATAGTGATCATCTGGCCCCTATATGATGACAGTATTATGTATTTTAAGTTTATGAGCCATACAAATGCTATTACTTATTTTAAAACATGTTAAAAAATAAAAGTAATTACACTATGATGGTGACAGTTTATTGTTTGCAGGTGCATTGGGCTGCAGGGTCTGGCTCTTTGGATTAACAAGTGACAACACTGGCAGATAGAGACTGCTGTCTATCGTCCTGTCTAAATTAGAGAAGTACCCAGAGGTGATGCTACGATGCTGCAACAAGCAGAACTAAAAGTGCAGGTGTAGACCGGTGAGCAGACACAGAAAAAAATCCAAAGCTCATAGTTGGTAGAAATATCTTTAAAAATTTTTTTTTCCCTATCCATGAAAGGATTTACCCACAGGAAATACTGCTCTGCCTCGTACTGTTTGGATTCCCACAGATGCTATCAGCTTAAACTATTAGAAATTACTAGGTAAGTGGCATATACAGACCGTGCTACCGCAGCCTAGAAAGGTGTGGTTGGCCCACAACTTATCAATAAGAGGACTGCCATGAAGTATGAAGATCAGCAGTTTTCCCCGTAAAGTCCTCTCTGACAAACATTTGCCCTGTGTGCAACAGAGTTAGTGATGCTTGTCTTTTCAGAGATTTATATTCTCTGTGTCCTAACCAGTCTTAGCTGCTCCCTCACACCTCACGCAACCTCTGCTCTTCTCATGGTCCCTGTAACAGCTTCCCAAGCAAAGGACAACCTACGATAGAGCTAGTCAAGAGCATATGTGTGCCGTCGGACAGACAACTCCTGTTAAACAGAATGGACAACAACAAAATTGTACTTACCGTTCCCTCAGCGGGACATTCATTTCAGTCCTTCTCCATTCCCCAACCACTGATTTTCAGACTTAAAGAAAATTAATTACCTGTGAGACTCCTATTTGAAATTGTCTAGCAGGTTCAAAAGTCTCCAGGGAGGAGGAAGGCACAGAAAAATGGTGTGATTGCCTAAGCCTTGTTTCCTTAGGAAACCGGCCTAAACACACATTCAAACAAGAAACACGAACTGTAAGCTTCCTCCAGTCTGGTGCCTTCATCAGCAAACATTAGTATTCGCATGGAAACAGAGGGGAGTATGAAGAAGTTCATTTCCAGGGAAGGTTTTCTCCTTAAAATATCATTACCATTCTCAGCCTCTTTGACGACCGTCAGTACTACTACGTTCTGTAAAAAGGTCTTACTTAGAGTTCATTTAAAATAAGAGAATACATTCTCAGAACAACTGGAAAAGTTATTGGTAGAGCTAGCTGACAAATCACTATCTTGTTCCTATTAATTGTTCTTCTATGTTAAAACCTTCCCACTTTACACTGAGATGAACCCAAGCAAAACAAAACTGAGAAGGCCTAAGAGAAACCTATCCCAGAACAACCTATTGCTCAGCGCATAGCGAGCACTTACCCATGTTTAAAATCCCTAGTCCACTGAAAACACATCAGGGGCTTGAAACTTAGCCTTTCAGATGCATATGTTAAAGGTTATCCTCATGCATCTTTTTTGTTGGAGCTGTGATACCCTTGTACAACCACCTTCCTATTTCTGGACCAAAGAGCTTAATGCCCTACAGACCAGAGACCAGACACTGCAGGTGGCATGTGGGAGACAAGGGTCAAGTCACTGCGTGCAATAAAATTCTTGCAGAAGAGGTCTGTAAATACCCATTTTAAAATTTTCAGTGATATGGTAGATGTAATGCGGGACTGAACTTCTAAGGCCTTGGTCTAAAACGTGTGGTGGTGGTAGAGATAATGTTGGCTTAAATCCGGGGTTTTGACCTCCAAGGTGAGAAGCTGTTGGCCTTGTAGTTTATGAGATGGGTCTGTCCCTCACAGTCCAAAATTCCCCCTTGAAGCTGAAAACACCTTTCCCAGCAATTTTACTGAAACTGGCATCCTCCTGCAAAGGTTTGGCTTCAATAAATCAACAATCTTTTCCTATGATAAAACATTTCATCAGAAAAATCCCAAACCAATCTAGTCATTGGAAATTGTAACACAAAGCAATGCCTTCTGACCCCGGGTAGAGGGTAACACTTCTCCAGCACTCCCATGCTCTACAGAGCAGTGTTAGAGGAAGAAGTCCAAGATGTAATTTGATTCCTCAAGGGCTGAGTGCTGTTCTAGCAGTGGATCACTGTGCCGGCTCTAAATTTAAATTACTATTTAAATAAATTAAAGAAATTTTAAATAAACCTCAGAAGGTAGAGATTAACCACAGTAGTTTATCAGATAATGAACAAGAGTGTGTGCCATTTTCACTCTAACAGGAATGCGCCCATCAGATTATTTAGTTTAAATGAACAACTAAATAACTCCCTCTCAAAACCAATCAGAATAATGCTTTCCTTTCACAGACATGAAATGCCCCAAAATGGAAGGAGGGATGATTTGAGGTGGGGGAAGAGAAAGGGGTATCATTAAAGTCCTTGCGTAAACACATGTTTTTTTACTGATCTTTGTAAATTTTCTCTTTTTCTCCCATAAATTTCTATTGACTTTACTTGTAAACCCCTCATTCCCACCACAGCCATGCTTTAATTCAGAATGGAAGACACCCGAATTACATAAATCTCCAATACAAAGTAACATTTTCTGTGCAAGTAAAAGCTGTCATGAAAAAGGTAATGAAGAAGAATAGCTTGTACAGAGGGTTCTAATGCTATCCAGCTGCTGCTATATGGTACTTGCTGATAAGACTTTGTTTTAACTTTACAATAGAGAAAGTTTGGGAAAGGTTAAAAATCAAAATACAGGAAGTAAAACTCTTTATACTTCATCTGTTACATTTCCTCTTATGTAGCATTTACATTCTTTTTGGAAAACTAAATTATGTAAGAAAATATATTTGTGCCTTTTGTTCTTTTTTAATAAAAAGAGAAACAGCATTTTAGTAAGTTATGCTTTTTAGGTACATGTTTTTAGGAAGCATTCGTATTTTCGCTGGGAGATTTAAAGGAAAGAAGTGTGGAAGACTGAGGTAAAATAAAATGCATAGTATAAGCTACAGTTACAATTAGAGGATCCCCAAAATGTAATAATATCGTCTGTGATACTGCTACCATCTTATCGCTTCCAGCACATTTTAAAAAGAGCTTAGTTAGTTCTAAATAAATATGCAAGGAATGTCCAAATAAAGTGCTATTGTTATGCTTATTACTTCTCCCTGTTTATGCAACAACCACTGGGAATGTGTTTTTGAAAGATATTTTACAAGTAACTTTGTTGTCAATTATATTCGCAAACTGATTTTTCCATAAGACTATAAGTTTTAGAAAATGTATCTGAACAATAGGCACAGCTGTTAAATGGGATAAGAAGAACAAACCTGTTCCTGAATTCAGATTTTACAAGTGATAGAATACTTTCTTTTCAGGTTGTTTAAGGTGCAAATGTGGTAATATGGTGTCCAGCCACAAAAACTAGGATTACCTTGATTATAATCCGACTAGAAACAAAAGTGAAACTAGCTAAGCTATTTTTGTTTCCGAGATGGGAAAAACAGCAAAAATGCATGGTAAAAACCATAAAAATTAGAGAGAACTTGCACTGTTAGTGTTTCTGTGACCACAGCATGAATAGTTGGCACTCTGAAATACATGTAAATTAACTATCTCTTTATGTGGCTTACCTGACATTGCAATGATAAATATTTATCTCTTCTCCCATATTTTATTAATTTATAACTGCTACATGAGGCAGGCATCTGTCTTACATGTCAAAAGGATACAGGCTGAAAGGTACTACCATAAAGTATTGAGAAGATCCATTCCTGTCTTGCAGTGCATATGTAATATCTCATTAAATCCACAGACTGAGGGAAAGCAGACCCCCAAGGAAGAGAGTAAGCCACAATCCAAAAAAGTTAGCATGCAAACTCCTTCACACATTGTGACCATTTACTGGCAAGCCAAACTAACCTGTTGATACTATCCTTTAAAGCATTTTTATTAACCTTGATGACAGTCAGATGTACTTCCAAATACTGAAGCCGACATGGGTAATCTCTGAATCAAGCGCTACTAACACCTCCCTGGGGAGCAGCGGGAAAATACTGTTGTAAAGATCCTTAATGGTAAAACTCTGCTAGCAATTATTTCAAAAGACAATGAACATTTGGCAAAAAATGAGGCAGCTCTGTCGAGGCAGCTTAATGATGTAGGAGCCAAAGAGTTAAAGCAAAGCAGCTAAGTTGTGCAGACTGCTGAAACCTTCCTGTTGGGAGTTCCTTTCAGAAGGAATGGGAAAGGAACAGTATTAATAGCTATTGCTTTGCCACACTTTCCCACAGGTCTGGACAGGATCTCCACATCGGCTTTTGCCTTTCTGAAAGGAAGACCTGAAACTACTGCAGACGCTGGAAACTATGGGCCTCACGAGGAGGAAACAGGAGGACCTGAAAGACAAACCAAAAGCTGTGCCATGCATTATGACTGCCCGCAGTCTAACAGCCTTAGCAGAAAAAAGGGGGAAGAGGTGAGGGGGGAGGGAAGAGAGAGAAACAGGGAAAGAGGAAGAGGAGAACTGAGGAAGTGAGCAACAGCAATGCCAACGTCAACAACAGGTATCTGTCACTTGGAGGTACTCATATAAAACCACTCCTTCCCCAAGGAACCTAAAGAAATGCTCTATGCCAGCAGGGAACCTGCAGATACAGGAAAGGATTAAAAAGCCCAAGAACCCTCAAAACAAACAAGGAGCCCCTTAACAAATAAATAAAATTTCTCAAGGTTATTATGAATCACCTCATTTTACACACTTGAGTCAAGGCTGTTATTCTCAAAGAGTTCTGCCTCTGGTACCTGGAGGCAAATGATAGCCTGGAAATACAAACTGTGTCCTCTTTATTGCACTAAGTACACAATTTCTGCCAAAAACTGTAGGGAGATCTGCAAGTGTACAGCGATTTAGTTAAACTTATTCATGCCGACAGTAAGTTGCCTTGTCTTCACTGCCGCTTACATTACCGTTAGCTTACATTACCACCATTCCAGTTAACCTAGCCCAAGTTAGAGCTGTCAAACAGCAACACAGCATTTAAGCTGCCAAAAGGAACTGAATTAGCAACACAGACCAACTGCGTCCTGCTGCGTTATAAGCAGCAGTCAAGCTTTCAAGTCACTCCCCTATCTCTCCCATTACTGGTCAGCTTGCATAAAAAGAATAAGCTGAGAGATTTTTTGCAAAAGGTCAGGACATTTTTCAACACTAGACTTAAATACCTTCAGCTAGCATTTTATTCATGACAATTTCTCAGGATTACATAAGTTCAACTTTGCTTACGTTCTTCCTCTCAAACTGAAAGATTATTAAATTGCGCTTAAATTGTATAGATTTCACAAAAAATTGTTCTTCTTGTACATGCATTTGCCTTTTCATCCAAAAAAATTATCCTCTGTAAGATGGACGTCATAAAAACAAACCTTTAGTGATCTGAAATACCAAGTGAACTGGAGTCAATGGGACAGCAGGTAGGTGCAGAGGAATTACTCTTCCAACCTTCTCAGAAGAATGGAATTTTAACTACAGAAGTTACTTGTTTTGAAGATGGGATGTGAGCCAAGTTTTTTGGGGGCTCCCATACCACTTGACTAAACATCTCAAAAGCTCTTTGCTTCATTGCAACATTAAATAAAGTCCCCACCTCTGCCCTCAAATCTTGCAAACAAATTTTCTTTCCAGCCAAATTTTTCTTCCTTCTACTGAGTACCTGCTACTGCAAATGTAACACAACTAATGAGCACTGAGTCTTGCTCAAAAAAGAAAGAAAGAAAAAAAAGTAGTGTCCAAATTGATCATCGTGAACACAAGAAACTTTATAATTAAACTTCACATCAATTATATTGTGCATCAGTTTCCAGTATGTGAAATGATATGTTTAAAGTCACGCTTAAGAAGTATCTTGAAAGTTTTGGCTAAAATATGTTCTTTTAGTGCAAGTTATTAGCAGATTTCCAAGGAGAGCTTACTCAAGAGAGGATTATTTACCTGTAAAAATCTCCGGGGGGGGGGGGAGATTTGTCACAATCATTAAATGTAGACATATCTTTGTGTGTTCTGTTGCTTTCTAAATGTAACACAACTCAAAAAAATGCTACAAAGCCACTTTATATAACAACTTCAGATTTTCCTTACCTATAACTTCAAGAAATGGTTAAGGACATTGTATCATGATTACATTCACTTTTGAGATTCAAGCAGGAACAGCCTAAGGATGTTTATTTTAAACAGTAAAACGCTGAGCGAAGTAAAGTGAAGTCACTGTAGTGATTAGTGGGCTTTTTTCTCTTTAACACACAGAAGATTGAGCTTTGCTTGGTATTGTGATGTCTATGAGTAAGCAATCATTCTACCTATTACTATTATGTTAACAACTGTAAACCACCTACAATTACTAGCATGATCCCTAACCTCTGAGAGGTGGTAATCCAGTATTGGTTGTTAGCTGTCAAATTTATTTCCCTTTGGTGAAATATACCCTGGATTTAATTACCAGTCATTCTTGATACTTTATGGAGTTGAGCTCAAGTACTGTGGCTTTGACATTTAACCCATGACCCTTAAATATTTACCAGCTTTACTGGTTGTGTACAATTATCCCTTCAAGTATATCTCAGATCCATCATTCTGCCCATGACTTACTACTCCAGTCATTCTAAATCAGATACATCTTCTCCCTCCCAGTGAAAGGGGAATGTTTAATTTCCACTCTAAAAATAAAAACACACTGTTGTGCTGAATTGTGTGCTTTGGTTAGCAGCTGCTAACTACACTTCACTATGTTAGAAGACAACTTTTATCAGAGGGACCATGAAGTCTGTTGTGTGCAATGCTTGTTAACAGGAGTATCAAACGGGATTTCTGCTACTGATTATGGGCTCAGTGCTCCTCTCTGGTAACAAGAGTGGAGTGCTGGGTGAGGAATAACAATTCTCTGACATGCCTTACTGATGACACTGAGCCCACACAAGCCTTTCCATGAGGTCAAGTTCCCATGCGTGAGAAGATGACAGTACCAGGGAGTAGCCATACCTCAAACAATACAAATAACTTCATGGAGTTAATGCCTCTCCAAGTTGCATTAACTCCTCCAGATGCCTCTCTGTAGCACGCGGGGAAGAGGCAGCTGACAGCCCTAAAAAGCTTCCTATGCATGAGGGAAAAGGCAATATCCATCCTCCTAGAAGTGAACTCCACCTGCAAGGAATCTAGGTTTGGGAACAGTGTTTCAGACAGCTACCTGGGAACTTTCAGTCCTCTGAACTTGCAGGTTCTGTGCAGAGCTGGAGAGGAGAATTCAATGGAGCATAATCTTGCAGAATGGCCTGGGTATGTTGTCCTTCTCCCAAAGGGTTTTTGAGAACTAGTACGACATGACCTTTACTTTAGCCAATACAGACAGCAGGTTACTAGATAATCGAATTGAAAAACTTCATTCGTACAAAGAGACAGCCTAGTTAAGGACACACGAGCTTTCCTCTCTACTTCCAGTGTTACTATAGCTCAATCAAAATTTAAAGAACATGACAAACAGCACAGGGAACTACTCCTCAGTTGCAAACAGGCAGTTTATACTGCTTGTATATGTACATACACATATATAGCTTTACAAACAGTCTCTGAGCCAGAAAAGAGTTATCATTACCCTTAACTTCTCTCAGCATCAGTTCTCTCCTCAAGGGAAATGCTCAAGTCATAGCTTTAAGCATATGCAGAAGTCTCTGCAGGATCAGAGCCACTGACACACACAGGATGACTTCTAAGTAGCGTTCAGCAAACATATTAGTTTCAAAATATTACTTTTACACAGTTAATCAGCAAGCTGGCTAAAAACAATCCAGTAAATGTCCCCCATCACTTCCCCCAAAAGAACGAGCCACTCCACAAAACACATATCAAGTTGGCGAGTTAAATATTTATTTCCATGCAGTTAACTTATAGCAAAAAGGACTTAAAAAAAAAAAAAGTGGTAATCAGCACTTGTATTTTTAAAAAGCATGATAGTCTAGACACCACACTTAAAAGCACATATTCCTTGCATGCTTTTCCTTAATCAAAAGCCTTTTAATCTAATTGTTAATCTATCTCATAAATAATATTATTCATAAGTATTATTCATAAATAATAACATCCACTGCTAGCAGGTAAACAAAATACCTCATGGCCCACAAACACACACAGGAAAACAAAAGAGTCTGTGAGAAGCTGAATCTTAAAATAGCTGATACACGGCACATATGTCATTTTAAGAAACGAACAGAATCCCACTCACATAATAATCAGAGTACCATGGAATAATGTAGGCTGGAACAGACTTCTCACGCTCATGTAGTCATACTTGCTATTCAGACATTTCTCCCTATACCCTCCTTGGTTCTGATTCCTATTGGTTCTCTTGAAACCATCTCAGCTACTTGAAGCTTCTGGCTTGTATTCCACACTTCACAGGATAATTTACAATGTTGTGATGTTTTTCTGGAAGCCTAACACGTGCTGCAGACACAAGAACACAGCTTGCAACAATGTACGCTCTGTCTTCTTCTGCAACAGAATTCTATACATAAATTTATTTATGGAACTGCTCATATTCAAAAACAAGTTCCAATGTTTCTTTTTTTTCTTTAATGGGAGTGTAGTTTTCTTTTTATTTATTACTGTAGAAGAATGAAGTATTGGCAACCATCTTGCAGAAGTATAGCTCCCAGAACACAAGACTTTAATTTGCCAAGATTACAGTTGGACTCAGCATGCTGCAGTACAGACATTTCTGAGATAACTTAGTTGTTTAGTCAATAGTCTCCATCCCAATACTGTTTTGCATGGTACTTAAGCAGTAATTCAAGGGAAAAAAAAAAGAATGATGTGGAGTATTCACAAGGCCTAAGCAGTGACCCACAACTGAAAGTGCGCGCTACATCAAGACCCCATCAAAGACAGTAGAAACTACTATCAGCTTCGATTTGCCCGGGTTCACCTTACCCTTGTTCAAAACACAGACAGAATTCACCAGTGCTGTAAACTGCTGTGCACTTCCACAGTAAGAGAGTGCATGAATAGGTGCCACTGAAATAAATCTCCAGGCTAGGTAGGAAGCACTTCAATAAATTTTAAAAAAACAATCCACTCAGGTACATTAATCTGTCCATAAATTCTGGTAAGTAATGTTCCTAAATCCCCTTATTTATAGCTGTGTGTTCAAACTTCATTTATAAAAATGTAAACCATAGCTTGTTTTGCTCATTACAGCTGGAAGAAATTCTTAACTAGGAGCAAAAAGTAAACATTATAGCAAGGCCTGAGTCTGGAGAGCACACAGAGCAATAGCTCTGCAACTGAACAGTGCCCATATTAATTTCTGTGATATTTTAACTAGCCTTTCTGAGATCTAAATGAATTACTTTATGATGATCAAAAGCATGAAAGAGGGCATGGAGTCTCCCACAGAGACCTGCTTGGAATAACAGTTCACTCTAACATTAAGAAGATTGGCAGTTGAGAGACTCTTACTTATTCTTACGTATCTCAGAGATGAAGCCAACTCTGAAGCAGTCACAGTCCTACACAGCATCCTGAATGACGCAGGGATACCAGGAGAAACACACAGATCTACTCAGACTTCATTAAGAGCAAGAGCATTAAAGGCAAACCAAGATCTGGGAGGCTAGCGGAAACATGCAGCTGTTATATGAACAACTGCACAATTGGTAACTCTGAGACAGAAGCAGCCTCTCTTTCTGACATTACAAAAATCAGTGCAGTTGAAAGACCACATTATCCTTTGCCACCTCCAGTTCAACCTGTTCTGCAAGGAAAACTATTCTAGCTTTTATAGATATACCCCTCAGTTATTGCTGGTATATCTTATGTAGTTTATCAAGTCCCAACAACCATCTGATCTTTTCTGATCACGCTGATCACCTGAGCTACAAAATCAGAACACAGGTGACCTTTCTTTCCATCACGCATCCATCTTGCATCATTCAGCATATCTTTAACTGCTAAACGGATCAGGAATTATTTCCTGGTCTTACTGCATTCAGTTTTCTAAAAGACCTTTATAATATAAATGCATTGATACCCTTCCTGTGCTTACACAATTTGGAAGACACGCCTACAGATTGTCCCATGATGTATCTGTGAGAGCACAAACTATTACGGGATATCTGAACAGCTTTTTCTAGCAGTCTCCTTTATATTCCCAATGAAATATAATTTCTATTTCCTGTTCCCATGGGTTCGTCATATACAGCAGGAAAATTTGGAAGTTCCAAAAATAGTTCAGTTCTGTCCCGAGTTTTCTTTCAGCCTGAGGGACTCATGGGCTTTCATTTGTTCCTGCCTCATCACAGCTTCAGCATTTATTTTCTGCCTCAGCATTTATTTTCTTGAGGAGAATACGGAAGTTTGTGCATTCTTTTTCTTTTCTTCTTCTCTTTTTTAACAGGAATATTGTAGCACCCTCAGATTACCTATGCAACAGCTTAAACAGGAGTTAACCCAATGGCAGTTTTCAAGGGGAAAAGCAGACACGAAACAAAGCAACAGAAGAGAGAATATTATGTGAAGAATTTATCAATGTGGGTATAGGGAGTGGAGAAATCATGAACTGGGAAATGTCCTGTTTGTCTTTATCCAACCTAAACCTAAAACTGTTTGTTTCGCCACAAGGTTCAGTTCAACCTATGCTGCCACAAGATCCTACAGGGAAACACAGTTATCAAAATCAGATCAGACCTGCATTGCTTAGCATAAGACAAGAGAAAAGGGGAAAAGGACAGGGAGTCCTCAGTTTCTCCAAAGAACTGTTCTGCTTGGCAGTGAGTGAGGAATCCACACTCGTTATTTAAGGAGTATACTCTGGAGGGAAAAAGGTGGTCCAGAGTGCAGTTTATCTTGTGATCTTCACCGCTACTGATACTGTATATTAGCCAGCAAAACAGAAAGGAAATGTCTTTTCTCCTGGTTTAGCCTCCCAAGTCACCCGATGTATCAAAGCTAGAAAAGGTCAGGGGACGAGGTCTACTACTGCTTCTTCTAATGATTAGTTTTACAGACCTACACTGACATCTGGAACAGCTAACCACGTTTTGGAAGAGATTATCAGGCAGACTACAGGTGTGGAGATCAAGGCTGCATATTAAATGCAATGGATAACACCATTCAACATTTCACCACAGAGGTATCACTGTCATCTTCATGTTTTAGTCTTGTCCAATATTCCACAGTGTAAATGACTAGCAAGTTTTAGATACCAGAAGGCAGCCCTACCTATTTCCCCCTCACCTCCCCAAAAAAAGAAAAAAACAAAAGCCAATCAAATGCAGAGCACAGAGGAACAGTTTTTGGAATGTTTTATCGTTCATTGAAAAATATGTTGTCTCCAAGACATTGTAAAGAAATACCCAAAGAATTCTTGCATCTTCCAGCATATCTTTATCTGCTAAACAGACCAGGAATTATTTCCCCTTCTTACTGCGTTCAGTTTTCTAAATGACCATTATAATGCTCTTGATTCTACAGTATCTGACAGAAATGACAGATTATACAAGGCCACCAAACAGCTTGTCATGAACTTCCTGATATTTTATAAACTAGACTGCCTTCACATATTGTGACACTCGAATGATTGCAAAACTCCTTTCAACAAAGAACTTTTCAAGGCCTTTTGTCTTTAGTACTAGAAGTGCTTGGAGGGAGAGAATGTTCTCCAAAAAATATGAGGTTTAGTTTTCACAATGAGGAAGCTGAATCTTAAAGAGCTTTTGTCTCTACTGAAAAGCCTTTGAATGCAAAATAGAACTGGCTAGAATCTCATGTAAATGATCCCTGGATGAAGACATAGCACATATTATAAAGCATTTCTTCTTAAGCCTTCTGTCCTCTCCTTGCTCTGTAGTCTTGATAAATTCTTCCAAATCAAATCAGGCAAGTGACAGCAAACGCACTTTCACGCACTTAGGCTGTATCGTAAATGAAGAATGCCTGTTAAAAATTGATACGTTCAGTGGTAAGGATATTCCCACATTAAAAATGATCTCCATTTTAAATAAAGGAGGAACCCTTTGAAAGCTGGAATGTTCTCTCTGAAAGTCCTGTCAGCTAGGCTGAAAATGGCTCAAAATGCTATCTATAACTCACTAAAAAGTTATACCTTTTTTAAATACTACCCCTCCATCAAACCTGGATGGAAGATCGTTAGTGTATTCTGTCCTCACCAAAGCTAATAAGATCCTGAAAAAATCAAATGCCTTTTTTTCCATGTCCCTCTGTCACTAAAAAAAGTCAAAAAACAAAATTCCAAAATTATACCTATGCTTTAAGTGATACTTTTATCTCGGTCAGTTTTCTATTAATTTACAATACTGTTTTTTTTAATCAGAGCTGGAGCTGAGCCAAGGTCTCAGTGCATCTGATGAGCCTTACAATAACCCCGAATGCACCTGTTAATTTTGCCTCTGGGTAAACAGTTGAAAACTCCTTAGCTATTTCCTCAAGTTGGGTGGAAACAAAGAAACATGAGATTAAAAAAAAAATGTCTAGATTAGGGAATTGGAGATGCATTAATTTAAGAAAGGAACAGGGTCAAACTAGGGGCTAGGAGGCTAATAAGCACAGAGCACACAGCAAGAAAGCTCACAGCAGGGTAAGAGTTCACTTAATTTATTCAAGCGATCTATTCCAGACGCAGTAAATGATACATTATTGGATCCAGACCTGCAACTGCTTACTAAGACCAACCTCACTTAAGTGTCATTACCCTCCCCTTTAGAAATATTGCTATTACCGAAACCTGTTCACAGTGAGGGCTTTACTCAGCTGGCAATCCACTAACTTTTGTTCTTTATGATGCTCCCCCTAATTCCCCCTCTCTGCTGTGGGAATTAGGCATAACAACCACCATGCTAACCGCAGAACACCCAAGTTGATCCAACTCTATGAGATTTTTAGTACTTTATTACACCGAAAACCAATCCCATGGATAGCAGACTATAAACAACAGCAAATGCGATATCAAGCAAGCAGTAAGTGGTTAAGGACTTAGAGATTTACTAGGAGGTTTCAATCAATCAAAGTCTCTCATTCATACAAATTAGACAAACTAGAAAAAGCAGAAACACGTATCATGGAAAAATATTAAGAAACTTCAAGCTTATGTCTTTTCTTTGAACAAAAGAAAGAAAGAAAAGGCAGATGGTTTTACTGTAACAGATTGTCTTTTTTCTACTTAATTTTGACTGATGCATTTATTAAGCAAAAACAGAAAGGAGCACTTTTATGATGGCAAACCTTTTCAGTGGCTGGCTGTTGATGTCATTAAGAATATCATCTCATACAGTGATCAGGTTACACAAGATTTCAGAATACATTAAAGCTGTACATTATAGACAGAATGTGCAGGAACTGTGAAATACGTGGCATGTGTAAGTCATTGCTTAGCAGGACTTTCTTTAGCCCTTGGAAACCTAGTACGGTTACACACTAAAGACTGCTTCTAACTATCTGTCTTTCAATCCCAAAGAAACAATGGATCCTTCTGCTTATCCTGGGAGGGAGCCCGAGATTAAATGAACCGCACGCCCCTGCAGCACTTGTTCTGCTCTTATACAGTCTCTAAAGATCTACAGTACTCCGCGAAGAGAAGACCATAATCCAGCACTGCAACACGGAGTGGGAACATGGAACATATTAGGCTATGCTTGCTGATTAAAAAACAGACTGCTTGCACTTGCTTCTATACTGTACGAAATAGAAGAAACCCTTGGTAACTTTTCAAAACACAGTCAGGTCTCACAGTCAGACTCCTGTTTTAACTTACGCTTTCCACACTACTCTGGCAATAAGGTTCTTAGGCTGATATAAAAGGAAAAGCTAATCAGTCATGAAAAAGATAACTGCTGCAAAACTTACAAAGTTCCTCCTGTCCTCCTCAGGCCAAAATTAAGTAACACTTAGCTTGACACCAAACACAGAACAGCTGGAATACTGCAGAACTACTGAAGGCCTTGTTTGTTAAAAAGTTAATTGACTGAAACTCATATATTCAGCCATTTGCTTCCCATGTTTGTTAATTTCCCACAGTTAATAGCTTTTGCAAGCTCCTTTGCATTTCTCGCTAGGAGCAATCAGTTCTTTATCTCTGGAAATTAGCACCTCTGGAAAGAAAACAATAGTAACCGGCTACTCAGCAGAAGCCCTTAACAGGAATGTGTTATGTATCTTTCAGATTCAGCATCCATTCATAGAACTGATTGCAATGCTAATAACAATGCGGTAACAGCAACGATGCTATCTTATCTGCCACAGAAGACAAGGACTGCACAGGTTTTCTTGTTCTTTTAAGGACATAATTTTAAAACAACTAATTGAAAAAAAAAAAAAGACCAAAATAACTTTCTAGTCACTTTTCTCTATTTTTTCCTACTATGAAATTGTGTAATTACCCTCAAATGCTTTTGTAGTAAGTTCACAACAAATCAAAGCCTGGGTCACAGTCTGAACTTAAGAGTCTGAACTTAACTTTTAAGATGGTCCTGATCTGGAGTTCTAGGTTCAGACAATGTAAAAAAGAAATCCCACAGCAGGATTCATATCTGGCTCTGAATGTAAAAAAGCAGAAGCAAACAGCCCTAGGACTTTGCTTTGAACACCTCTAGGTGATACCATCCCTGCGCTGGTGGCAATTTGCATTCCAAGCAATTCTATTCACATTGATTGTATTCCAAGTATTGCCACTACAAGCTTTTAAAAAACAGAAGTCTGATCCTCTGCAAAAGCCATAAAAATTTTCAAAATTACAGTTTCTAGATTTTTTATTTGCTTATTGCTTTTGATCTTTTAGCATTCACATTTTCAGTCTTTTCTTGGAAACCTCAAGAGCTTCACAGTGAAAAAGCTGAGATCTTGAGGTAATCATCTAGCTCCAGGAGCTGGGGCTTTAAGAAAACACTAGATATTGCAAGACTCACATTAAAATCATGAGAGCTGGAAACACTGTGTGAGGCTTTAGTTTCTCTTTACATTAAGTACTGAGGAAAAATAGCACATAAAAAAAGTGATTAGATCCACCAGTCAGAGATTTATAAAGGGGGCTTAAAATACTCAAAATATATTAGTTATAGTAAATATTCTTTATCAATCTGATATATCTGTAGAGAACCAAAAAAGGCATCATATACATAGAGCCAAACTAAAGCCATTCATTTAGAAATCCCCTGAGTCTGTATGACTCACATTAGCTGAATTTTTAATTTTAAATTATTTTTCCCTTCTGATAACAGTGCCAGCTCTCCCCGACCCCTTAACACGATTAGCAGCAGACAATGCCACCACTGTTTCCAGAGTAAGGACATAAGCTAGGAACATAATATATAACAAAGCTGTTCGTGGCTCTACAGTTAAAGGTTATGTCAGTATTTTCATGATAGAAACTCTGTTTCAGAGGTCAGTAACTCTGTTGGAAAAGCTCGCTCCGTTTAGAAACTTGGCACAGAGGGTTCCAGCCATAAGACACATTCTTTCAGGGTAACTTAACTATGCACGTGTATGCCTGCATATATATTGTGGGTAGCTACAACGAGATCATAATTAAGGGGGCAGGATGGTTTCAGCTTAAAGTGGAAATCTGTTTCCTCTCTAAAGTTCAGACACACAATGCGATTCAAAAATTGTTAGATCAGATCCACGGTTGGGACAGTTCACGGCAACGTAAACTTCTTTGATCACAGGGTTCCTACCGTACAACTTACACTTTTGCCTCCCATAAACTACTTTCCTAAACACAACATTTTTTTTTTTTAATCTACACACGAAGCTCTTATGATGAGCTAGCACTGCACAAAACGCCACTGAAAGCCTGGGCTAATATCCTTATCAATGGCCTGGAGGAGGAGATGGGGTGCACCCACATCAACTTTGGAGAAGATACCAAACCAGGGGAAACAGTTGACATGCTCTGCCAGCACGGTCAGGGGGACCATGACAGGCTCTACAAATAGGCCAACAGAAACCGTATGGAATTCGGTGAGGATAAACACAAATGGGATAGACTAACCAACTCTTGAGGTACAGACTAGGTGGCAGCTCTGTTGGAACGGACCCCAGGTCCTGGTGGACAGTAGCCTGAACATGAGCCAGAATTGTGCTCTAGCAGTGTTGAAGGCTAAGAGCATCTTAGGCTGTATTAATAGTCCTATAGCCAGTAGATCAAGCAGGTGATTATTCCCCTTTAGACAGCACTCATCATATTGTCTCTGGAATGCTGCTTCCGGTGTGCAGTCACAGCACAAACTAACCAACTGGAGTCAGTCTAACAGAGTGCTGCTGAGATGGCTGGGCTGGAGCCCTTGCCCCATGAGGAGAGGCTGAAGGAATGGGGCTTGCTCAGCCTGCAGAAGAGACAGCTTCAGAGGGACATAGCAGCAGCCTGCCAGTGCCTACAGGGATGTTACCAAGAAGACAAGAGCCAGGCTCTTAACTGTGGTGCATGGTGGGAGAACAAGAGAAATAATTATAAACTCAAACAGGGGGTGTTCTAACTGGATATCAAGGGAGAAAAATTTTCATAATGAGGACAGCCAAGCAGTGGAATGGTTTACCAATAGAGGTTTTGCAGTCTCCGTCCTTGGAGGTTTTCAAGATCTGACTGGACAAAGTCCTGAGCAACTGGGGCTGAAGTCAGTGTTGACATGCAGACCTTTTCACGAGGAACCTTTGAGTTTACATGAGGCAATGGACACATTTGCCAAGAGAGCACCTGGCTGGTAGGAATACGCAGTGTAGCACTTCTTCGTATCGAGACTGAACTCCCCGTCCTAACCCCGTTATTATTCATTTGTACTATTGTGGAACCTCCTGGTCTAAATAGTCTAGGACCTTTGCAAATAGTGCTGGCCGTTCAAATATAAAACAGAAAGTCTCAGAAAGAAGAAATGGATACAGACAGACAGCATTTCCTGCAAAGGACAATGCTGGAAGAAGCATGCAGGAAAACAAGCTTCACTGTCGTGACAGGCAATGGTCACAGCATGGTCACAATCTAACCATTGTGAAGGTTTCTGTTGGCAACATACTGCAAGAGATTTAAGCTGAGATTTGAAAGAGTGACGAACTGGCTTTGAGAGAATTTACAGTGGGCTCCTCCCAAGCTCAAGGGGCAGGACGGGAGAAAGCAGAGAGGTGCTTGTCTAAAAATTTAGTAAGTGGGTGCTGAATGCTGATGTCAGAAGCCGACCGCAGGCAGGAGTTGGCCAGTCGATAGTGAATGAGAAATGACAGATAGGGTGAATACTGCACATGACAGGTCTGTAAAGTGAAGACAAGGTTTGATGTGATAGGGGAGAAGGAGCCAGCAAAGACACATGTGACATGTTGAAAGCAGCAAGTGAGGGAAATGATCTTCCCAGAAACGTTCTGAGTGGATGAAAGCGGTAGTGCATACTGCGTTCACCAAGCCCAGAGAAAAGGATGCTGCACCGCTTAAGCCATGAAATCATGACAGCCTGCATGGGCTTACTAGTTGAACAGAAAAGAGCATCACTTAAAGACACTATGCAGAGAGACTCGGCAAAACATAGACTTAACCTGGTCCTTCTCACTTTGTCCATCTTTAGGCTAGAAAGTTGCTTCTTATGAGCATGGTAATAGAAAACTCAAAGACTGGACGTCTTTCACCCTGCCGCTAGGGAGTGGTTTGTTGCCTGGCCTGTCTTGCACCAACCTCCACAATACCATTGCTTCAAATACCCCTGTGAAAGATCCAAACAGCTAGGCATCATAAAGTCTTGCAATTCACATTTATTTTCTTGTCAGATTCTCAAATTCCTCCTTCATGTGTGGACACTAATTTATTATTGATGAGTTACCAATCAGTTCTGCCCACTGCCATTCATGCTTGTGTGCATACGCATGTTTTTCTTTTAGCATATCTGACCACTGAAAACCATCACATGCATTTTCTCTACATCCACCTCCACCGTCTGTGCATTAAGACCAAACCACATCACATCTGCAGAGATACACCCATACACTGCAAATCCTGGACATGTGCCTGAGGGTGGACAGCTGGACAAACTACTCTGGCTGTTTCTGATCTGAATGCTCATCACTGCTCCCATTCCTTTTCTCCCCAGGCCAGAAGCTTCCCTCAGGCCCACTGATTTAATTGTCTGTTTACTAAATAGGATTCTGTTGCACTTTGAGCATATGTAAGTATGTCTCTACGCTTCTGCACAGTTTAGACCAAATGTTTAAGAGACAGGAAAATACTGGGCTTTGACAGTGTCCATTTCAGCTACCAGAGATCAGGAAAACAAAGACAAAAAACAGAAGACAGTTAAGTCCAGCTTGCATGGATATTCCATATAATTAGAAACATAAACAAAGTTAAATCAATAAACTCTTTATCCCAAATGGAATTAGGTAGGTGATAATTCATATTGTACTGCAGCGACGTTATAACATATTTTAGAAGATTATTTATCATGCCTGTAAAATTACCAGGGCTTTTTCTGAAAAGAAGCTACAAGCCACACAAAGTCATCCAAAACTTGATCCTACTTTAATTGAAGTCTAAAGCCACTACTGTCTGTAATGGTACCGGGCCAAGATGCTGATATTGTTGTCCCAAAGAAGGGTTCTTTCACGCGGTGTACAATGAGCCGAAAACACGCAGAGTCGAGATATTTGTTTAATTCATTCCTGCGCAGAGATGGGTGCTAGGTGGTAATCCCACAAAGCTAGCACACCTGATTACTACACAGCTTACACTTTATACAGTTTATGCAACAGTTATCAGTATAGTTTACAACTACATTGAGTCATCCTTGTTCTCATTGGTTCTGTTAGGTCTCATCTTCATTTAAAGTCACAGTATCCTCTTTTTCTACTACGCATGCTCTATGGGGAAGGGGCTTTGATCAGCAGGGGGCTTCCCTGCTTGTAGGTGGTTTTCTTATTAGGCTAATTAGGGTAGTTCCCTCCCTCCCTCCCCCCCCGGTAGTTCAAGTAGGTCTCTCCTGTTTATCAACTACATGGGTGTACATTATTATTTTTCCTTTTCATACCATCCACACGTAATAGAACTTTATTTATCCTTTTTAAGCAGACAGCTTTGAGAAATCACATCCCAATCCTCAGCTCTGTGGTGACAACCAGTTAAAAACAAATGCAAGGATTGCTATTTTGAAAAATTATGTACTAATCATTCAAGTCAGCTCTGAACTGTAAAAATAATTACACTCAATAATGCATACAGAGGCTCAAATTCAGAACTGCTACTCTGAGGCCTTTACAAACTACAGGGACCAGAATTTTCTTGCAGCATATGTGGAATATGACCATTGCTGGATTTTGATAGACCATGGATGGATCGCAACCGAGTTCCAAGATGGGGGGTTTCACTCTGCTAGCATGGCACCGCTGAAGTGCTTGGCAGTCCCAATTACGTGTAGGTTCCCAAGAAGGTCAGATGATGGGGTCTGCCCCAACGATGGGGTCTGTCCTGATGCCCGCCCCTTCCCCACTGGAAGTTCTAGGAAGTGGGTAAGAAATTCTACCCTCCTCCCCCCCAAAAAAAGGTAAGGGTCTCCCGCTGGGGACAAGGAGAGATGATGCCCTTGAAGATAGCTGCAGCAAGAGCAGAAACTCCGGCCAGGGATTTGGTGAATAAAGTGGGATAAACTGATGGGGAACTTTTACAGCGGAGGGTGTTGCCAGCCCCGCAGGGCAGCAGTAGCAGCTGTGGCTGCCCTGGGCTCTGCCTCCGAGGTGGCGTTCTGCTGCCTCCCAGCCGCCACGCTGGGGCCTTGTGCAAAACTCATTTCATTAGGCTTTACGCAGCGACGATGTGAATCCCCGCTTCAGCGCCCGCACATGGAAGCTACGCTAATCCAACAAAAAAAGGCACAGGCTCTCCAGGAGCCATTGTGGTCTACGGCACCAAGGTGCCCCTCAGCACTACTTAATACACCACACCACGATGCTGCAGCCTCGATGCCCCACTTAACAATAGAGAGCACCATAAAAGAGGGCTTGTAAACAGAAAGCAGTGGCTCCACAAGCGTAACACGTTTACGTGGCCTCCAGCACCATCGGCGAGGGACCCCACTACAGTTTCACTTGCAGCTAAAAGAGGAGCAAAGGAAATTTATGAAGCAGGGGGAAAGAATGAATTCATAGTCCACAAAGTTTTTCTGTTTTTTCTTAAGAATTTGCTTCTTAACACTGCAGGACACTAGAGCAAGGAAACCAAAACCAGAACAGTGACTGCATTATCGAAACGAGAAGATGCGCACCTGTTGTGTTACACTATACCTATTCAGTGTAACAGGAAAATTGATGGGACAGCGGCACTGTTGTAGAAGTCCTGTTTCTGCGAGCGCTGCACTGAAACGTGCAATATGACACACAAGTTGAGCCAGATCCTGCACCTTCACAACACTGTCAATTTCTAGAAAAATATTGCAATATCTGGTAGTTTATATTTTTTGCAAAGTCCAATTCCTGGAGCAATTACATGAGAATCTTAGTTTTCAAGAATAAATAATCTCTCGGGTTTCGTATTTGCAGAGAAATGCGTGACACTATGAACTCCAAAGGCTTATGAACCAGAGAGAAATAAGAAGACCCTAAGCGATATTATTTTTAAAATCTCCTCATCTTTAAGCCAGTATAATGATTTTTTGGGTTCTGATTCATTGCTTTCAGAACTTGGGTATTTCCAGTTGCACACATATCTGAAAAGAGAACTTTGCCTTGAAGCACAGTCAGATGTACAGAAATACACTTTTCTAAACGAGACCTCAAGTTAATGTCCTTTAATCTACTTCAGTCTATATGACAGTGGCAATTATTTTCAGAACACGATGACTTCTTGCACGCCTTTCAATATTTTCAGTATTATTTTGGCTATGTGTCTGAGATACCACTATTTTAAAAAGAGTTTTTGCCTTTTTAAAATCTTCAGTCACCCAGGAGATAACACCCATGTAATGTACTTACTACTAATGTCTAAGTCATATGCAACTCCCATTTTTATCATATACTGTTTATTTTTGAATATCTGTGCTGGACTATAAAAGAACATATTTCTAATCCAGCACCGGGATTGCCATCCTTACTGAGACCATGGATTTGAATACCCCTGCTGAGTACAAAATGCAAAAACAGACAAAATGCAGCTATAAAGCAACGTAAGCCCTTAAGCAATAATAAAACACAAAGAAAAGTACTTGAGACGTTACCCCTCATTTCTTGCAAAGTAAGCTCATATTTAAGTTCAGATGGACCAGGTTAACAATCACTATTTTTAATGTTAAAATGCCCTGGGGAAGTTATAAACTCACCAAATATGCTGTTAAACTTACTTTATATTGTGTGCAGCTGTATGGCTTCATACCAGTGACCAAACTTCCTAAATGGGCCAGTGAAGTAAAAGACGCTCTCCCTTCCCCCCTCACACCCTCCCCCCCTAACAATGACTTACTTGTCACAGGAATTTAATTTATTTTTGCAGTATGTCAGGCTACTATTCAGTTTTGATTTTCCTTACCTTTCTTACCCCACATGTTTGCACGTGGTAAGAGCAGGATGAAGGAACAGATAAGCGAGGAGAAGCGTAAGACATGAATGGCTTTCTGCCTTATATAAGTCACTGCTATGAAACATAAAGGTCACATTCCTGCTAATTTTGAATTATGCTACAAGCACAGCTCAGCACGGGTTTATTTTATACCCACATTAGAAGCCTTTCATTAGACTTATCCAGCGCAATCAATTCCATTGAACTAAGTTATCGAGGAGTCTTCCTATGATAAAACTAAATGAGCTTATATATGAGCCTTGCAAGCTAATCCCTACATTTTTCTTTTTTTTCTCCTTCCCTTAAAAATCAACTATATAAGCCTGCAAAATTTATATTTTGCAGTAAATGTATTTTCCTGAAAATGTTTCTGTAGCCTGTATTGGAGGTCTTAAAGGAGGAGGTCTGGCTTGCGGATTTGGATTTTGTGAAGTTAACAAGGAGGCCGTTATGAAATGGAGCTTTGGCATGCTATGGCTCATTGGCAGTGATTAATTGACCGACATAGTTTCACATGATCCATTCTGACATCCAGACACACAGCTCACCTAGGAAATCGCAAGTGGATATTGATACTGCATCGCAAAGCTTAGTATCATAAACTCTCTAAGGCTATTTTAAGCTTCGTTGGCAGAAACGGCTTCTCGTGAAGCCTCATCTAGGACAAATGGTCATCAATTAAATAATTACTTAAAAATGAATTTCAGGATGGATAATAAATAACAAATCACTGGAATCAAAGCAATGAGGAAAAATTGTGTCAGACTGAACTGTCTTTAAGAAAATCAGGCTTTTCAGTAAAACAACAAACTAAATACAAATTAGCAAGGTACTTGCTATCAACAGCACACCAAAGGGAAAACATTCTCCCCGCTCTGGTTAGAAAAATTCTATTACTCTTGGCCATTAACAAAATATAATTATTTTCCTATCTAATTTTGCTCAAAATTGATGTAATGCATTTCTGAACCTCTCAAGATGCAGCTAAAGCACAAAGATAAATAGAGTCTACCAGCTTCTAGCTAGCTTCAAGAGAGATGTTTATTAGATCACTGGTCAACTGCTCTACTTTAACTACAGCATAAAAGAAATACTTTATTTTGCTATGCAGTAGCATAGTTATTTTACTTTGTAAAGAGATAGCTGCCTTTTCAAAAAGAACTTCGATTAAAAACAGATTTTTTTTAAAAAGTCAACAAGTTTAAATATATTATTAACGCTTTAACTTGATTGGATTGGAAGTCTATAAAATCTTCCCATAAGACACATGTATGTGTTGTAAAAATAATTCCCTACATCTATGGTACAAAGTCTATCAGCAGTCCTGCTTCTTCGGTTCTCAAATCTGTTCCACGGTATACTTTTGGCAGTGAATTGAATGAGCTGGGCAATGTTAAATCACAATACAGTGTCCTGTCACAAAGTAAACAGTGTTGTACTACGACACCTGATGAAATGAAGGAACAATAAAATAAAAGTAGCTAAAAAAGACTAAGCGTAATTATTTCAAGTTTTCCTATATGAAAAAAAACAATAGGACAAGCTACTGTAATAATGTTCAGGGCTGAGAGCCATTCATTGGGCCTGGAGTCGGGGCAGGATCAGAATTCCACCAAAATTAGCAAAGTAGCACCATTTTGTAAAGGGGATACTTCCCAACCTACAAAATTATCATGCTGATTCGATTAGTAGTTTACAGGTAAAACAATAGCAGCATTTGTATTAGCATCAATATTCAACAGTTAGTTTAGCTCAGGGCTGCCAGCCCATGCAAATAGCAAAGTTCAACATTTTGAGACTTTACATTGTAAAATTTTTATGACAAGCTTTGTGAAATACCTATTTATTTATTCATTTAATAAGGTTAGCATAGCTTGCATAGTGACAAACATACCATAGGCCTCAGATATTACTGAAAATGATTTTTGGAGATACTGATCATTTTTCTTTGCCCTGGATTTCAACTGAAGCAGCATCACTGAAAACGCAATCCTTTTTTCTCACTTACATGCTGTTCAGTGCTGTAGTCATACAAAAACATATTGCTATGATCCAAAAACCATTTTCAGCTTACAGTCTTTGCTTATTAAAAGTCTATAGATGGAGGAGATAAAAAAAACAAAAACAAAAAAAAGCTGAAGGAATTTTTCTGCTGTAAAATACCTTTTCTTTTAAAGAGCAATATTTCATGGAAATGTATCTGTTTCAGTGAAAATATTCAGGATGGAATTTCTAGTGGGTGTGAGAAAGAGTTCGGCATCAAAATGAACACAAGTCCCAAAGCTCCTCTCCCCTCCCTTGAAATGAAATTGTTGCTCTCTGACTAGCCTTGACTCTGGTGGAGTTCTAATAGGATAATTACACATTCGGAAAGTTAAAAACATAAAAACCAGTTCATTAATTGTTCACCTCAGAAAGAAGGATACAGCTCTCCCAAGCTCCAGTCACCTTTTCCACGAATTAAAACCCCAAATCCCATGCAACACACAAAACTGAAGCATTGTCTCATATCCAAGAATAAAACGATCAAGGCAGACTCATACGTGGCTGCTTCAAACCTACAAGGGAGCTATGTCTATCACAGAAAATCCTAATCAGTAAGCAAGCATTCCCAGCAGTGATGTGGAGCTTTTGGAAAGGAGGTTTAGGCAAAAGACAAAGTTGAGGACTCACAGTTCTCTGTAACAGAATATTAGAGACATCGCTTCTAACCTTATACCTTTGCTGTATTATACATCGCATGTGAAAGTATCTGTATGATGTGTGGAGATTAATCTGGAGTATAAACAACTATGTAAGAAGGCCAAGCAAATGATTAACCCAGCCTATAAAGTTCGCATAAGCCAAAGTGATCCGTTTAGTATCTGCTTGCGGATGATGTAAACTCTTCCTCAGATCAAAAACATCGTGTCTTTTGCAGCTGTTGGAACTTTACAATCAGAAATCAAATGGAGATCAGAAGACCCTGGCCAGCTTTTAAACATGAAAGGCAATACTTCCTGGCCAGTGAAATCCCCACTGAGGGCTACTGTGCAGGCACATGAATGCGTAAGAACTCTGTAATGTGCTTAAACATTAGCTAAACAACAACAAAAAAACATTTATGGAAATCTGCTACATGTTGTAAATAGCTCTTGCATGCTATATACGTTGGGGATTTCACTGGCTATCCCCCAGCGTATTCAGCCAGAGTGGGAAAAGCAGTGTGCGGCAGAAAGTTACAAGGCCCTTTAGAAAGTAATGGGCATTTTTTCTGTTTTCCATTGTGTAACAACTAAACACTCACTTTGTTAGTATTGAATGTAATCTACAGTAACGAACAACCCAGACTGTTTTTGGTTTGACTGATACTGCTCTCTTAAAACCGTCCCGGTGATATGCAACCCCTGCACGTCACTTTGAAGAGCAAACAACAAAGGCAGATTTTAGTGAGGAGTACGCAGTTCTTGGGGGGATGCATCCCACTACCCCCAGAGTAAAGGTAGCTCCCAAAGCCAACCCATACAAGGCAGACAAACAGGGAAAGAGGGTAGGAATGCACCATGTAAGTCTCTAGTACAAGAGGCCTATTTTGCTGAAGATGTGTTCACTACACTAAGCCAGGTGAACGGCAGGCTCATTCACCCATGTACTTCCAGGTGCACAAGCCGCTGAATGGTGATTTGAGCTCAGTGAAGGACATCATCGTTTTCCACACTCTTTTCTTTCACCTGTCTGTCCCTGGAGAGACAGGATTTCTGCCTAGAAGATAAAATGTAGTTACATTTGGAAGCGTTAAACCAATTAGACCTCAGACAAGATGCAGCACAAACTTTCCAGTATATACCAGACAGTTTCCAACTGATTTCAGTGGGAGCTGGATCCGGATCTCACAAAATAATTGAAGACGAAAAAGGTAATGATTAAAAGATGAAAGAGTGACATTTCTATAGCATATTCATTCTCGGTTAACCAAACGGAAGAAAACAGTCTTCCATCTGACCATCGAAAGCACATCCGTTCATTAAACAAGCTTCAGATGATACAACAGCATTGCAACGACTATAATGTGTTAGAGAGAAAATATATTCTTTATCTCAGTGGCCCCTTCGTTGTACAATCACTGTGAGCAAAAAGTAATGGTAACAGATATCGAAAACAATTTACTACAGGTTTTAGACCTGCATTATGCTTTTTAAGGTTTAGTCCGTTTTATCAGTGAATTCAGAAGGCATGCTGAATCTAATCACAACAGGAAACAATTGAAATGGACCTAACAATATTCTTCATGAATATTTCTACAGAAGCAGGGTCATTTGTGTAGCTATGTGAATTTAAGAATTATTTGTTCAAAAAAAACTGATCCAAGAGCATTTTTCTACAGTTAATTATAAAGGCTTTTATTTAAAAATACCTACTGCAGCTACTCCTGGGACTCAGTAAAAGTAACTTGTTTTATGATTAACAGAGTTCAATCACTACTTCTGCCTGCATAGTATTAGCCCCTAAAGAAGAAAAGTGAATCCGTTAAGAGTTCATGTCTAATATGAATGTTTCAGACAGAAAAGTCCACTCAGATTCTGATAGGGTGGCATTTGCCTACAGGAGAAACACAGTCTATCAGATAATGTTTTACACTACTACAACTTGAACGCTTCTAAGCGGAAAAGACTTTGTTACAAAGTCTAGTACAAAAGCTTTTAAACCAATACAACCTACCGAAAAGACCCACACCACGTTTCAAAACGCCTCAGGATGACAGAGATCCAAACACAGTTCTGCAAAATAACGCAGGCGTGCATGCAGAGTATAAAGGCTAATAACACAAAATACTCCTGGACGAATAAAGTTAACTAAAATAAATACCTCTTCCTCAAATAAGATAAATCACAATATAGTATTAACTTGACAGTGTGAATAGTGTAAATCCAAAGAATTACTACTTCCCATAGTAGAAAGAAAAATGAGGAAACTCTGATTTTAGACACTAAACTTAACAACTCCTAATTCTTATCTCTAGGTCTTGATAACCTCTGTTACCTTTACAGCTTTCAACTATGTGTACCTAGGACCTGAGAAATGAATTAGGGTAGCCCATTAGTCATTTTTTTGGTCTCTGAAAGTTAAATCATACTTTTGTTTATTCTAACTTTCACGTGAAAAACCTCCATTAGAAATGTTCCGTCCAATGCTTTACTCTTAACAGGGAAAATAAAAAAAAAAATGACAGGTAAAATTAAATGTTTCAGATGTTTACTTTGGAAAGTTACATCTCAACTATTTTGTGGGGGAGGATAAATGAGGCGAGATCATTTTAACATACTACCTCAATAATATATGCAGAGTGCCTCAGGAAATGTAAGAACTGTTGGCCCTGTAAATGAAAAATTAAGAGGAAGACAACTATTTATTTCATTAGTCACCTATATTTCTACTTACAGTAGTTGAATAACCTGAAGGCTCCAGCTGGCTAAAGATTCCTTGTGATCTCAGAAATCAAGAATACTTAACCCAGCTTTTAAGATAACATTCACTTACTGTTTCCCTCAAGTCACAGATGGACTGTGGAATTTTCTGGAATTTTAGAATATGTTAAGATGCGTCTGAATTGCTGCTATTTTGATTTGCAAAAACATATAGTAGCTTCACAAGCTAGGAAACTGTATTCCCACCACCCCTTCAGGCATCCCGCTGCTTCTACTGTGTACTGTCAAGAGAAACGTAGGGAAATGACCCCTTCTTTTTCTCTGGTTCTAATAATTTCTCATTTCCTACTCCCATTTTTTAATATGCTTATCAGTAAAATATACAGTATTGTAAGTGTACCGCTATTGAAATCTGTCACTTAGATGGGCAAGATCACAGCAAGAACTGTGATGCCATCCTCCAGTTGCTTCAGTGACTACTGTGAAGTGCCAACACTTTCAACATCTGTTCGCACCTTTATTTTCACATTCTTATGAAATTGCTGGTCAAAATACGTTTCACCCTTTTTAAACTTCAAAGAAGCAGGCTCTGATAACTGTTTCTGCAATCAGGTATTTCAAATGACCATCGCAGGCGTTTTGTTTTTCAGGAGATATATTTAGGTTTGAAATCACAGACCAAATGTTACATGTCTCTTCTACTTTTTGGTCATAAGAATATGCTATTCAGTAATGACACCATCTGAATGAAATAATACTTGGACGAGTCCAACATTCTGATGAGTCCTCAAAGGGAAAGAAAAAGGTATCTGTCACAGCTTTTAAAAACTATGATTATGATTAAAAAAACCATTTTGAATAGTTAACTATTTTAAGAAAAATACACTTCCCTTCAAACACAAAAAGCTATTTAAAATGAAACCATATCACCAAGCTGGATGAGCTTTTTGTTTTCATGTGTTTTTAAAGGTACATTTATTTCAAATTACTATTTGCAAACATTTTAGGCATGAGTTAATGCTGATGACTATCAACCGTATTCATAATATTTTTCATAGTTAGAAAAAAATTAAAATAGATCCTGCAATACTTCGATGTAAAGATCTTTTAGATTTCTTGCTGCCACATTCTGCACCACAGAGAGCCTTATGAAATTGCAGCTGAGGTCAAGAGACGCTATGTGCATTCATATGAAGTGGAACTTGGCACTAGATGGCTTGTACTAAAACAAGTTAATATGGCTTCAGAGCAAAAAATAAAAACAAATCCAGTGTTGTATTACAAATAATAAACCCCATATTCTCTGATGCAATCAGAATAAATCATACAGATCTGCAGGATCTGGCCCTACAAATCTTCACTTGTACTGAAAGCAATTTCAACCATAGTCCCAGTGAAGTTACGAGCTCTGTTCCTGAGCGCAGATATACTCCCATGAGTGGAAATTAAAGGAGAGTATCCCTGCTTTATTTAATACATATAAGTAATGCTGTTTAAATACCGAGAGCATTTAAACTCTTCGGTTTCCTATTTTTATAACATACAGTACGTCCTAGGTTTGAAGCTGTCTAAAAGCTCACTTCCATTCCAACCTATCTGCAACGCACAAGGTCAGTATACGGGAGAGAAAAAAAATCCCCAACAATTAAACATTGCAACACATTACACAATAATAATTATACAAAATGAACCCAAATGGGTCAAAGCCAAGAGAAAGAACAAAAAACTTTTATTAGAGAAAAGGAGAAGGGCAATGCTTAACCTTTTTAGTATCGTTTCTAAAATGGGAAAAAGACTTATCAACGAGTACCCCCTGCACCCACCAATCTAACAAATTGGAAACTTGATCTCTTCCTCGGCCTCCACTGTAATGTCTGGAAAAGAGACTCCTGTCAAGACCCAAGTAGTGAATCTCCTGTTTTCTTTTCCAGCATGATACTTTTGACTAGACAAAGAGCACAGCGATATTCTACACGCTGTAAATCTAGATGATCTTTCTTTCACCCATCCTCCCTCCCCCTTTTTTTTTAATTTTGTGGTTCTTCATATACAATTTCTTCGGCTTCTAACATAAGTGTCATCTAAGTCTTTGATACCAGATAAGTTTTTCAGCTCCTGTTTCAAATATGTTTCAAATTGTGTATTATGGAGGAACTGGAAAGTTAAGATTTGAAACAATTTTTCTTTTGGAAACTTGAGATCAGCAGTTACACTTTTTTTCCCAGCTTTAATACTAAGCAGTGAATTTATCAAATTTTTGAGTGATTACTATCTGAATAATGCCTAAATTTGGGATTGTGTTTTCATATTTTAAAACTAGAATCAAATTGTACCAATGCTCAATTATCGCTTCTTTTAATACACAGCAGTCTTTTAGCTGCAGTTTTGTGTGGCTCCTTGCCCTATATCTGTGCTTTTTTCCACTTCATTTTTGCACTTTTTGTATGCTTCTTGTCGCATTCTCTTCTACTTTCACACCGTTCAGCTTTGGGAAAACTGACAGTGAAAGAATGAGAGTGTTGTGAATCGTACCTAAAAACACCTGGTTGAGGTTTATTTTATAGCGTCAAATAAAATGCTGAAAAATACCTGTCAAACTATATTTTTCTAAACCAGAAAACCAGAAGCTTGAGCTAAGCAAAAAAAAAAAAAAAAAAAAAGGAAATTTACATGAAACTAAGCAATGGTGATAAAAAGCAATTCTACAAAAATTAAAAAAAGATTTAAAAAAGAAAATTAAATGGCATTAAAAAATATCCAAGTCTTCATTTGATTATCTTTAATCTAATTATAAAAAGGAGCTGCTTAGTTCCCTGCAAAACAAGGAGACCTTAGATGGTTTAAGCAGAAAAAATAGAGGTTAGAGAAGCAAAAATAGTGCTAAATTAAAGCACTTGGAGGCCAAGGGCTTTGAACCTGGGTTTAACCAGTCATTCCAACCTTGTGAGGCAGGGGCTACAGGAGTTTGGGCTGTGGGTAACAGAGCCTTCATTGTTTCCACAGGCAGCTAGAAAAATGCTGCTTTATATCTCCTCACACCACAGGCCCAGTGCATAGAGCCTAGGAGGAGAAGTAGTCCGAGGGTGTGCTATCCATTGAAAAGTCATTTTTCCGCTATAAACTACCCAATGCTCCAGTCCTGGCTCGCAAACTGTGGTAACGGGATGTTATGATGGTGCATAATTTATAACTGGAAACTTCTGATTTATGTGGGATTTGGGGCATTTTTCTGCCCTCCCTCCCAACCTTCCCTCCTTCACTCCACCTTGGGCACAGCAAGGTGAAACCTTTCAAACAGCAGAGCCAACATATCCACTGAGTTAGTAGATAAACATTGCATAGTTGAAAGTTCAGTTATTCCACACCTGTTTAAAATGTTTATTCAGTAATTAAAGATTAATGCTTATTCCAGACCAGATAAATATATACTGTACACATGCACGCGTTCTGTAAGGAACAAAGATTTTACTGTATCAGGCTACTTAAGAGAACTGAAACTCACAGCTTTAGAAAGCCTAATCCATGTCACATTTAGGCTGTGCTATGAATCACATTACACACATTTTTAAAAGATGTTAACAGGAGGTCGGTAGGAAGAATTATTGAAGACAGTTTAGAGATAGGTCACTATTTATTTGTATGGCCCATAATTACGGCTGTTTGCAGAGACAGCTATGGTTCACTGCAGTTCTGCAACATGCTCAATAGCAGACATATGTGATGATGCTTGCATGATTTCGACCTGCTGGACCTGTAATAAAATGTATTAGGCTGAAGTGCTCCGAAATGTTTTATATGTGCATATATACATAAAAGTATGTTAATACCTTTGCATATATAAATATATACAAAAATTTTATCCATATGTTTATACACATACAGAAACTAAATATATGTACACACACGTACATGCACAAATAAATGAAAAATTCTTTCATAGCAGAAGTTTTCCATATGCAAATATATAAGGAATTAAAATGACAGATTCATTGCAATAGTAAGAGTAACGAGACAAGAAAAGAGGACTTGGTAGGATGCCTAGCTAAAGGAGTATTTTCAATGGATGATTGAGACAGGTTTTATTTTCCTTAACAAGCATTCAGTTTTAAAATGTCCTTTATGACCATGTTAATACAGCATAACTTAACCAATCTAAGCTAACTTCTTGGTGGTTTTTTTTTAATGCATAACAGAAGAAGACACTATACTCATCCCTAGCTGTATCTTAGCGGAAGCTCTACATTTACCTCCCTTAAAGCTCTTCTAAAGGAAGATCTCAGTTATCCTCTCTATAAACTCACCGCACAGTGTACCATGGAGGTAGGAAGCACCATCTGTAGAGAGAAAATGAGCCATGGGAATAGCTGAATCATGACTGTCCGCTGAATTCACAGCAATCATGCCAATTCTGTAAGTTCATTTATTTGAAGTAATCAAATATAATTCAATTAACTTCGCTTCTTATAAAGTTTGTAGGTATATAATCAGAAGTATCTGAATAGCAGTTTTTTTAACTGTATCATTTTGGATGCCACTGTGCTTATTTTAATCTATAAAGCTGGTAAACTAGTATGCTTGCCATGCTGGAACAAAACTGCTGCTCTTGAAATATATTTAAGGAGGTTTTATTCTTTGTAACTCCAAATCAGAACAGCAGTTAAGTATTTCTTTAAGTTCAAATCAATAGTACTTAGGCAAGACTTAAAGCATACACTTCAGTGGACTTCATCAGCCTAATTATCCCATGCTCGCTCTCTCTCTTTTTTTTTTTTAATCAGTGGCAAGCCCAGTATCTTTAAGGGAAAGGGGTTTGGCCTATAGCAAGTTTCTTGATGCTGCTACTACCTGCATGACTTGACCTTGCTCCCATTCAGTAAATGCAGAAAGCTCTGTAGACTTGATTGGAGAGCAGGGCAAGCCCTGCATGGAACAGACAGCATTTTCCAGTGAAGTGCTCGCAGCCCTCTCATCGGTTGGCAGAACAGACAAGGGTCAGGACAACTCACAGGTAGCAAAGATCTTTAAAGCTGCTTCTTAATTATACTTATATTTGGATATAACTGCTGATGCTGAACAAACTGCAGTGACTCTCACAGAAGCAGTATAAATTTTGCTTTATCTAGTAGTTTTCAGATGGCATTTTACACAACTCATATTAGGGAGAGAAGGACGGCATGTCAGTACGTATGAGTGCACACATCCAAAAAAGTACAAGCTTGCTAAAGCATTAATTTAACTTTCTAAAATGTCTCTTGTGTGCAATGGTACAGATTTCTGACCAGTCATCCTGGCCGTCTTCTCAGAGAAGCAAGAGAACTGTTCTTGCTTTTAAGATAACACATCAAATTTGCAGTGGTATTTACTTTACGTTTATGTGAAACAGTTACACATTTGTAGCAGTGTGCACCTAGCTAAGTATCACAGTGCTTCTTAGGGTCTTAAAAATAAATGTAAGATTAAAATCCCTAAATCAAAGCCACAATACTACGAATTAAAATCCAAAATACAAATACCAGGATTACTTAACAGATTAATGTTTTTAAATGACAAGGTTCAGTCTATCACTTCCACAATGCAGAGGGCAGACAAGGAAGCAAACAGAAAAGAATTGCATATTACTATAATTCTGATCCATTCTTGGCTTTTGCAATACTTTTAGAGCCACAAAGAACATCAGTAACTACCTCCAAAGAAACGGTGTTGCAGATCTAAATCTCAAATCAAAGCATTAGTGCACAGAATTATGGAGTAACTTAGGTAGGAATAGACCTCTCAAAGTCATCAGGTCCAAGATCCGGCTTAAATTAGGCCAACTTCAAAGTTAATCCAATACCTTGATTAAAGCATTAGATCTAGAATAATCTAGCTATTCAAATATCATTCTAGTGATGCAGCAATGTATCTTTGCAGAAAATGGAATTGTAGAAGAATAGCACACTAAGCATCCAATTTGAAACAGAACAGCATAGAAATTTAGCTTATTTTATTTTCACTGTCTTATCACAACTATAGGCACAGGTAAAACAACCAAAAACACACAAAAACCCCCAGGTTTAATTGAATGCCATAAAAAATCTCTATCTATCAAACTACTGATGTTTAGTAATGAAAGGAGCACAATGAGATATAGCATAAAAGGACACCAAAAAAATCAACCTCATGTTAAATCACATCAGAAAATGCATTTGGTGCTGTTTTCCATGTCACAGAGAGCAGGAAGGGACTAACCTAGTTCTGCTAAGCTAACAAATATACAGAACAAATTAAATCAAATACAGATCTCTGGATTAATTGGTACACTCCTTTTCTCTACCTTGAGCAAATGCCCCTATGTTGCCTCATCCGAAGTCACCTACACTGGATTAAACAAAATCCTGAAGTTTAAACAGAGAGAAGATCACTCTTCACACAAGAGAGGTAGTTTACAGGCATTTAATTATCACAGCCATCAAAACATAGGGAGGTAAAAATGCAGTCTTAAGGTGGGGGGACACCCCCCCAAAACCGCAAACACATGAACAAGTCAAGTCAACAACAGCTGGGAGCTGTTTGTGACTTCTCCTTACACTCCTTCAGACTTTCTGGCATTTTTATTGCCTATTGTCCTAGTGCTAATATGTAAACATACAGATATATTAAATTGAGAGGGGGGAAAAATGAGGGCCACATAGAAAGTGTCAGATTTGCAGTAACTGAAAAACATCATTCATTTTCTAATAAACTAAAGAGCTTTTAGAAGAGCAGAGGTTAGTAAATGAGCAATTATGATAACATTCTGGTGGAAAGCCTAAAGGGAAGTTAAAAGTCACAAGAGCAAGCATTTAAAATCAGTGCTTTAAGCTTCCCCATCCCACCCTGGTCATTTAAAAAAACAAATATACATTAGGTTCTTTTTGCTTTTCTTTTGGTTTTTGTGCTTTCAGGTTTTGCCCCATAGCCTTGAGTGCCAGTAATCCTCCCCTCTCTTTTTTTTCCAAATGGCAACTGGGATTTGCATGAAATCGCTCAACTTCAGTGCTTAGGTCTTAAGAAAAACACAAAAAAGCACACGCTCTCCTAACTACTGAGAAAAATGACAAAAGCTGGAAATGCTAGCGATTGGTTACTAATGTTTCTCTCATTTAGAACCAGATGTTACCATAGATCTCAAAGTCTATGAAAGAAGAAGGATGGATAGATTTAGGTCAAAATTACAGAATTTGGACATACTGTTTTGCAAATGTGAACCAGCTAGAATGTGCACCGTGGTTATCTTTGTTTACTTGCTCGACAAATGAAATTATGGAAAATTCTCTTTCATAAACATAAGCAGGTTTGAAATGCTTGAAAGTGGGCTTTTTGTAAAAGTAAAAGAAGATAAAATAAAAGCAAAGCCTTAAAAAAAAGCAGGCCACATGGGAAGATATTTTGTTTTCACTGATTTCAGGAGGCCTAGCATTTCACTCGCATAAACCCATGTATTAATAATAAGAAAAAAGCCATCTTCACCATTCTTCTCAAATCCCATGCGCAAACTCAGTTTGCCTGTCTCAGTGGAGTTATTAGAAGTATTTTTAATAGGAAGATATTCAAATAATTGAACTTCAGAGGAAAAATCAAGAGTGAGGCAGTTGTCATCAGGGCTGCAGGGTTGCCTAGAGCCTTATCTCAGAATAACACTAAGCTTTTAAAGCCCTCAAAAATTAGATAAAATCCTAGCTTAGCAGAAAAGATCCCTCAAAAGATATTCAAATTAATTCTTCTTTTCTTCCCTCTCCATGCACTTGCAAATCAAAATAAACACAACACCTTTCAACAGTTTTCCATGATAAAAAGATAAAAGCCACAGCAAAATAGCCAACAGCCCAGTGGGCTCAAAGGCCTCACTGTGAACACCAAAGACAAAGATTCAATCCGTACCACATTTGATTTAGACTAGGTTCTTGAACCTATCTCTCTAGGATTTGCAGTAAGTAGCATAAAACATCAGATCATTGATGAAGCTTGAAGCTGGTAAGCCCCAGCCCCTTTTATATATTGACCCATAATTCTCATCCTTGTCAAAAATGTTTATGCACAATCCAAGAGCAGCTTTTCTTTTTGACGAACCGACATATCAAAGCAACTTTTCCCCTATCTGACTTGGCAGAAAACATCAATTAGAAAGGATAAAGGATAATGGACTGTGAGCAAGCCACTAGCTTGGAAGCCTTTTGCTGGTTTAACCTACTTGCCTTGCTGGTAGGCTTTGGGAGAATGGGCAACATGTTTAGAAAGAGCTATTAGCGCTACTCAACTGTTCAGTTCAAGTAGTCAGAGTAGTCTTCTGTCACATGAAGCAACTGCAGATGGGCCTACTGAATTAACTTGACTGAAAGCATGGTGACTGCCAACTTGGGAACCAGTTCAGCAGCATGAGCACCTCAGCGTTCAAATAGGAGTAATGCAATATCAAGGGTCACTGCAGGAATGGGCTTGGAAGGGACTGATAAGGTTTATTAAACACCACTCATCACTCTTCTTTTAGTACAACGGTGGGAAAAGGAGGTTTTCTAGCCCAGTGATCCAGTCTACAAGGGGACTCAAATGTGCCAGACAATTCCTGTCCTTTGGGAAGAAACCACCCTTTAGCTGTGAGAGAAACCACGTTTTCTTCTTGAGCAAAATGTTGAGGACTCTCCTCCCATGCAGAAATCAGACAAGACTCCTATTTAACTGAAGATGCCAAGAGTGTATTAATACATATGTCATTGCTGTACTATATTCTTTCTAAAGCCATCTCCAATATTACATGTGCAAAACTTCTTGCAACAGTGCCATATTTGTGTTTGCAAATTAAGTACCCAAGCGGCATGCACATGGAAACATGCCACCTGAGGTATGCAATCAGAACCCAGACTGAGGTTCAGAACAAATATGTCCTACGTCTCTACATAGCTGTTGAGAAAGTGCTGAGAATGATTTCTTAAATATATTCACAGTTCACCTGAAGGATACTTACTTCAGACTGCTTATCACCTGGTGTAGGATTTTTTCAGTAACTAGTTGCTAGGAAACGGTTATCTCTTTCTCTCTTTCACAGCTATTCCTACATAAGCCAAAATAAATACATTCTGCTATAAAATTATACCTACATTTTACTGGCTACTAGAAAGTAAAATGATAACCATCTTTTATTGAAAACCTGAAGAATATATTGATGCAATTTTCATTATATTTCAGGGGTTGGGTGTTTTTTTTTTTTTTTTAACCTGCTGCCCTGTCAGGCCTTATTATTTTCACAAAGTTCTGACAATCACAGGGTCATATTTGTTAGCTGCTTGTGACAACATTCAAAAAGGGCACTATATATCACCAAAACAGCTCACAAACCGGCTAGTCACATTATTTATTATGAGCCACACATGTGACAAATTATTTAACTCAGTGACTCCTAATAAGTCAAAGAGCAAGCAATTAGCTAACACAGTATGAGGGCTGTTTGTGGCAATTTATAGATGCTCTCAAGCTGTCACAGCACTTCAAAGTACCATGGCGGGGGGGGGGACCTCTTAATGACTCACTTGAGATGACAAGTATTACACAGCACACATGGCAGCGATGAATTTGGCAGCCTATTCTGTTACACGAGGCTTCCTCCCCTTTCCCCAGCAGCTGTTTACATGTTTGCAGTCTGCATTTCTCGCTTGCAAGCTGCATGCTGCTGGAAATGCTGGGAATGAGGCACTGTGTTGCTTTGCAATACAGTTCAGTTCAAGGCTGAAGTGCAGATCAAGGCTGCTGCATGGATACGTTCTTGGGACTACGAGAAATGCCTCGAAGAGCTGTGTGGCTGGTAACTAGGAGAGGACACCACAGCTAAAACCTCCCAGCTGCATATACAGCTGCTGCTTCCAGCATATGACTGGAATGGATCTGAACCTCACGGAAGCTGGGGTCCTCTTCCAATTAGCTGGGATTACCTTTATAGTGATTATGCTGATTATTCCTTATAGGAAACCAAACCAAAAATTACCACATTGAATCCACTCAAGATCTGGGAAAGCTCAGGGCCAGATCCAAGCTTTCAGGCTCAGATCAGCTTCTAATGCTCAGTGACCGGTTTTCTGAAATTAATTATAGAAGTTGGTAGTTATTTTGCATTTTCCCCTTCACACGTTATTGAGAAAGTAAGTGTATCCCTTTCTCCTGCTGAGTCCTCTCTTACGTGTCCGGTGGCATTCAGTTAAACAACCTCCTGGTTGTATCAGAAGCAGGCACCTCTGCGAATTGTGGACCAGTGTTCAAGCAAAGACTGTGTGGAGTAAAGCTAGTCTGAGGGCTACCCATTCATTCAAATGCAGTGACAGTGAATGGTGGGTGTAGGAATTAAGAATAATCAGATGGCATCAGGTTAAAAAAAGCTCGTGATGCTTAGCAGATACTCTGTGTTGGAGAGTGGAAGATAAAGAGAAGTGAAAAAGGGAATTCAAGAAAGGGATAATAAAGGATTATTTTCTAGAAATGCCAGAAGATAAAACACAGATTAGACAGAACAAGAGAAAGATACAGCGTACTTAAAAAGTCACCATTACCCTAGCTGTTGTACCTGTAGTTATGATGGCATGACATAGTTATGTCTAGTGAAAGACAAAATTAATCAATGGGAATGAATGGGTGACAGTGAGAAAACACAACATGCTGCCACAACTGGATGTGACTGTACTATTTCAGGAGGGGAGGAGAGGGTAAAAAAGCAGATGTCAGACTCGCATTCAAAATTGTCACGCCAAACCATTCATGCAAAGTCTCCCCCACACTATAAGACATGTAGCAGGAGCAATTAAACCTCTCTCTGCCACACACATTCTTTTTCAAAAAGCAACGATTCATTGCTTGTGCCTTAGCATTTCACAGCAGCCACAGCTGTATTATAGCAACTCCGTTATTTCAGATAGCTTGAGGGGAAAGTACCTGCATAGCGGAGTGTTAACCTCTGTCTTTAATTGCACAGTGACATCATCCACGAGATTCGAGTTGCACTTTTGATACAACATCAGCCTTTCAATGCAAAAGCTTAATTTAGTATGCTATGCAAAAGTCTTGGAATCCTCTTCAGTGCAAAATCAATAAACCAAAATCTTTTTCTGGGGACAATGCAAGTCTAAAAATGTAATAAGATCTTTAGTCCATGAGAAAAGGCTTCTGTTTCCAAGCCTGAATGTGCATATTGAGATCACTTTAAAATGTGGGAAGCAAAAGCTAGAAATTATTTTAAGATGTACAGTTCAAATGATAGAAATACCTTTATGTATAGCATTATGATGCATTTTCCAAAAGTACTTTACAGTACCTTGGGAAAAAAAGAGCAACATAAAGATCAGAAAACCTTCAAATCTTCATAAAATAATATCATAATTTTCAAATAATAGGGCTTTTTTTCTAGCCAATTTTTATTGCAGACCTTAACTACCTCGTATTTCATCAATCTTCTGGCACCTTGTCCTTCTTTTTTTTTCCTTCCGGTATCACTTCATCTTTGTTAAGGTTTGCTTTTCCTCCCATGCATTTACGCCATGCTGCTAAGCTTTTCAGAAGTTACAAAGCAGAGCTATCTGAACACCGCACCAAAGATCATTTTACTGCATTAATGTAATAACCCATTGATCACATTTTGGGTATTCATGATTGACTTATGCTCCTATTCTAACTTATAAAAACTGTTATACTCTGAAAGAAAAGCATTTCTAGAGAAGCCAGGTTTGGTGGCGGGGGGGGGGGGGGGGAGGGGGGAGAGGAGAGGCTCCAGCTTGCACTAGGCAGAAGAATGGCTAAGAGGAAAAAAGAAGGGGTCAGAGAGTTTTTCTTCAAGATGAACTTTTAAAACTAACCAGTTATTAGCTTAACTGTCTGACAAGAAGCCACAAGTGGGAGAATATTCATGTACTGCAGCATAAATAGAGAGTTGTGATTTTTGTTGCTGGACTCAGGGTCTTTGTTGTTTTCCTTAGCACTCTTCCTCCCAGAGCCCCGAGACTGCAGAAGGCTCTCAGGTTTCTTTTAAAAAGAAAAAAAAAAAAAAAAAACAGCCTCTCTAGTTCCAAGGGAAAGTTTGAAAGCAAAACGTGAGTATTCCCTGAAAGCTCAGAAAGCCAAAAAAGCAAATCAATCAATGCTCTTTTTAGGTTAAATAAATGATGAGTTGTTTTTTAATCTCCTGGTTTTGAAGATCCACTTTGCTTTCTTATTTATTTATTTTAACACTGGGGATGAATCCACTGTGAATATAATGAATCATAATATTATGGGTAACATCATATTCCTCACAGGTACTTTTCATCACTATAACAATTTCCAGTGAGACTCATAAAATTTAGTCAGATTTTTAAATACCTCTTTTGGAATCATGACTGCATTAAATACCTTTTTTGGAATCATGACTGCATTTTCCTAACATCAGATCTCCCAGCAATCAAGGTAAACAAAGAGTCTTCTTTTGCAATCTTTTTCTAATCTGGGGAGAAAAGGACTAATGGTACAATGGCAATCATTCAGGGACAGTCAAATACTCTTTGGATGCTACACACTTGTGCGGAAACCCTTCAAGCTCTACTGTTTTCTCACAAATAGCTACAACTATGACAAATGTATGTAAAATACATTTCTCAGATAAGCAAAACTAATATTAGAACTTTGTCATTAAGATGCTCATACCTTAAAAGGAGAATATAACAAGCATATATAGAAAAGTGAGCAGAAAACCCCAGGATTTTGAGGCAAGGGTAGAAGGCCATGCCCAGATAGAAGGGATGATATTTAAAATTGATAATTACTCCATTCTTAATTTATGCTTTATTTTTTGCTACCTCTATTTTGCAGTTATGCTATTGTGTGCCTGGCTATTAGCAACCGCAGGAGTCAGTTATCCATTATTATCCTGTGGACTAATATCTAGTGCCCAGATTAAAATCTGTCACATAATTAGACTGTGGCTGAGGCCTCTTAGCCAATGTATAGGGCGCAAGTATTCAGTAATGACAACCCAGACTGTGGGACTTACAGTTTGCAGCTGAAAACAATTGAAAATATACAAAATTGTTCCTTAAGTTTGGTGGAGTCTTAATCTTCTGAAATGAGCTTTGGTTATTGCAAAACAACATCCAGGACATTATGAGGATAACACTCCGGATTAATACATGAACAAGAACAGACTAAGGTCTCCTTCCTGTAAGTGAGATGTCCCTTCTTGCTGTTAGTCTTCTAAGGAGAGTCACTGACTGTAGTCAGTGGGCTATTCCTCATGGCCTGAGTGTCTACATTGGTGATGTCTTCTGCCTTATGAGCTGTGCAAAGAACAAGCTCTCCACAGATCAGATGCTTCTCTCCATCCTATCAAAATTAGCCTTCTTTAGTTGAATGCAATCAGATCAGATTTTCATGACTTATATCCTACTATTTCTTTTCCTTTTTGTCTGACCATACTTAAAAAAAAATGTATTTCTTCCTTCCCTTTACTCCACTTTGGCAAAAGCCAAAGTCTTCACTATTAGCAACAGCTCGCACACCCTTACCTGATCCCAGCTCTATTATTCTGATCAAATTGAGTCTTCATCTCTCAATAACCCTTTGGATATTTTTCACTCCACACGTTCCTGAAGTGCGATGTCTTCATCTAATGCCTACTGATCTCTCTTCCATGCTGCAATGTTTCTTAGCTTGCCTGTCTTGGACTACCAGACTGGTATGTACAGTGGATATTTGACGAGGCAGGATGTCATGTGCATATAAAATATATTTTCCTGAAAATCAGGGGAAGGAGATACAAAAGCTATGTGAAAAGATTGTTAAATGTTGTTAAGTACAGTATCTAGTAAAAGTCATACCACCATGAGTGAATTCTGAGAACCTGAAAATCCTTAGAACCATGTAAGAAACACTGCCCCTGGACTGCTGTGGTGGAAGGTAATTCAGCCAACTGAAAGGACAAACTAGTTGCCATTCTGCTCAACACAGACAACATTTAGACCAAATGAGGTCTCTGGTTTGCCAGCTGGCTCATGTTTGAACGGGTCAGCTAGCTTCTAGCTAGATGTATCATAGATGCATGCTCCTTTCTCTTTCCCATCAGATATGACTGCTCTTTCAAATATTTCAGGAAAGTCAGGCACAGAAAACATTAGCTTTCCTGACTAAGTGCTGTATAGAAACCAGTTAAGTATGGCAGCGAAATTTACAGTGACTGAATAAAAGTTTATTTCCCATCTTAACTGGCCATGATAGGGCAGAATTTCTGCATTTCATTTGTGAGAAGCAGAATTCCTGGATCCAGTTGTCAGTCATCAGAAGTGGACCCCATGTGCAGGAAATCATTGCTTAAATGAAACACTGACTAAGTAACCTTATGTTTAAATGGGTAGGGCAGGCATACAGAGGACAGTGCATAAAGTTGTTGAAGATACTTCCGTGGGTTTTGAACACCGCCCAGAGATAAAGCTTCAATATGCAGCTAGGGTTTTGGATATTATTAGGTTTAGCACCCTAGCTAGAACAATGACAGTCTGAAGTCATAACACTGCAGTCATTGATTTAAAAATCAAACACAAAACACCCATATACAACACTCCAGTGGTTTAGGATTTTTTTTTCCTTCTTTTTTAACAGTTCTGGGAAGAAGAGACACTATCTTCATAAGAAATCCCACTAGGTCAAATTGAAATCTGAGGATTCAGATTACAGCATATGATCAAGAGCATCTGCTTTCATCTCAAGACACAGCAGGGACAAGGCAAGAGTCATCATTCGAGATCTGAAAAAAGAATCAGTGGCTAGTGTGGCACAGCGAGCACTCTAGTGGGAACGGAGACAGTAAATCAGTAAATCAGAGAATCAGTAAATTTTGTTTTACTTGTTTGTTTTCCTGCTTGCTCTTTTTTAATAAAAGAATCTGTAGTGCATATGTGTATGCATGTGTGTATGTGTGCGCACACAAATGTAAACACAGCATATCACAGCTCTATATACAGAAGAGTGCATAAGAGAGTAAAAAAATAATCAATGTCAATTTATAGTAATTCTTAATAGTTCATCTCAGAAAAAAGTATAAGTCCTCAACCACTGCAGGATTATTTGCAACCTACTTACAAGGAGGAACTGTGTCATAAAAAATGACTTCACTAGAAAGGGACTTTATGGTCTGAACACACATAGTGTGGAGACAAATCAACTCTCCCAATTATGCAATTATTGGGCTAATTCCTGAGTCACTTATTCAAATTTTATTCAAATAGATTTCCATATGCTTATTTATTTCCTTAAAGTAAGGTGGTCCATTGACAGGTGGAGGGCATAAAAGTAGCACAAAAATCCCAAAATAAAAAAAAAAGCAGTTTCAGCTACTGACCTATGCTACTTAAAAATAGTAGCTACTTGAAAACAGAAATCTCAAAGAAAGATCTCCATTTGCTGGAGTATGACAGGATTCATTCTGCAATAAGACAATGTTCCTTTTCTCTTTTAACACATTTACACTGATACTGCCTCTGGGCCTCTGAAGGTTAATGGTAACCATTTTGTTCTCATTATGAATATCAAAGTACTGCTTTGAGTAGTGATCCAACAAGTGGCTCTGACACGGGTGCATGATATTTCTTAGGCGATAAGAATAGTGACGTTCTTACAAGTTCTTTGCAGCAGCAACAAGGAACCTGTGCCATCATTTGTGTGAGGATTCATTTAAAGTAAAAAAGGAAATGAGTGATTTCAAAACACCTCCTTTTTCCCACAGTACTGAGAATTTCACAACATCAGAGGTCCTAAGAGATTTCAAGACATCTCTCAAATGATTGTGATTAGGGATCCAATCCTGAAGATTTGCAAACATTTAGCCAAATCTCTGAGTCCACATGGAATAATCGCAGAAACAGCAGTTTTCCACCTGATGTTTGCAAGTGCAATGATAAGGGACTACACTCTCAAATGTTCTTAAATACTGGGATTTCTAATTTTCCTTGTACATATGAAACCCAGTTCCTTATACTTTCTAAAGAAGAAGAGATTTAGGTTATTTTCTCTTTTATATCAACATTATTTAAATCTAGGCTTTCTCCATTTAAGTTTTTTTGTGTACAGTAAATGTGTAAATGCACAACAGACAACTTCCCTTTTAAGTTCTGATCAGCTGTATTTAAAATCAGAAAATTAAAAAAAAATCCACAAAAGCTTGGCATGGACTTCTCATGCTTCAGGGCATAGATTAAACTCTGAATGAGAGAAAGCGGAAGAAGTTTCCTCCATGACACATTTATTCCATAACTGCCCACTTAATGTTTCTCGTCCTTTCTCTGCAAGCACAATGAGCTGGCTGCTGTCAGAAACAGAATATTGGACTAGAATGACCACTGGACTAGTCCGGTGCAGCAAATCCTACATTTAAACGTATAAGAATTAGTCCCTTCAAAAGTCCAGGTCCAATCTGCAGTATTCAGCAATGCAAAGGAGCTTTTAATTTTTCTCCATTTTTAAAGGACGTGAGCGCATACATGCGGGTCAGCAGGATATGTACAACAATTTGCAACAGTTTTCAGAACAGATTAACTAGATCCTTTACTGCTGAAAGGATTATATAAAGATTAAAATATTCAAAGTAGAGAAAAGCATGTAATACATAAGGATAATTTACACTAAATCCATTATTAAGGAGATGAACACATTTAATTAAAAAAAAGATCTAAATCATGACAAAGTGAGAGGATACCCCTTTAAATGAGGACAGCCTTCAAATAAAGCCGTGGTGGAAGTTATTTCTTCACCAAAGTGGCATTTTTGCCAACAAGACTCTTGGCAGCCTTCAAGGGTCGACACTAGCACAATTTACCAAATATGGTTGGGAATTTGAAAACATTGAAGATATTAGCATTTGTTCCTGAGTCTAACATAACACAGTGCAGTCTTGCCACCAGAGCCTATAACTATTAAGTGATAACTTAAGCACTGGAATGCAAATAATCCATTGGTTCACATTAGTGTCATTTCCATTTGTTGATGTTCCCAGTCTCCTTCAAATCCTGGCAGTACCTTAACTTGACTTTTGAAGGGAACATTCTACAGGAAATGCACTAAAAAAAGTTAAATTACGAGAGCAGAAGTCAGCAGTGGTTTACTTGTAAAGAAAGAAAAGGAAAAAAGACGATGCATTAAACTACACTGTCCAGAGTTACTTGACCTCAAACTGATTGCTGTTAAATTGCTTGAATTGAAGTTAGTCATTTACCTACTGGCAGCTACTCAAGATTTATCTTTGCAGGCTACAAGGTTTTTCATTTATCTATAAACTCCCCACCAAATGTTAACTTTCCAAATACTTATTTAACTGTGAAGTGTGGGGAAGCTTTGTTGAAGTAAATGAAAAATTAATGCGACTGCATGATAAAACATTATATACTTAAATAATTTGTCACCTTTTCTCTGAGAATTTAAAAGGATACTCTGAATATTTCATGGATAAAAAAGGATAGAACAACAATTTTTAAAGAGCGGTCTGAGATCTGAAGTCATCTGACCTAGAAATGTCATAATGGGCATCTGTGTTGGAAAAATAATAAGGCTCTATAATTTATTTGAATACACTAGACAAAAATTAAATTATGGTGAAGATAAGCTTTATGCTACAGAGATAAGTGCAATTACTTCTCATTTTAAAGACAAATAAGAAAAGTTACCCTGGGAAAAATGAAGTCCTCCCGCACCTTTATCTAGCACATATATCAGTTTAATGTGTCCACATGTCCTAGCAAAGAACTACAACTTTTAATTTAAACATGTATTCAAACAGATATAAGAAACAAGAAGATAAGAGGTTTAAAAAAAAAACCTCATAAACAAAACTCAAAACCTGCATTTCAACAAACTCTGAAGTAGTCATCAGGGTATTTTTAGGAAGACGTGAAAAAGACAACGGAAGAATGTAAAAAATGACAGTGACCTTAAAGAAAACCTGTTGTGCTTTCTTAAACACTGTTTTTCTTTAATGAAGAGAGAGAGCAGCTGCAGGAAGACTCCAGCGCTTTGCTGGACTGGATCCTGGAGCTATGCTCCAGAGACCATCAAATTATTCCCCTAATACTCTTCACAATTGACTTTGTTCCTTTCTTATCAAGGCCAATCAGCAATGTAGACAAGGGTAAAATGCAAGTAAAATGAAGACACTGAACTCTGCAGAAACAGCCTACACACAGGCCCAAACTCTCCCTCCCATAACCTGGCCAAGTCGAGCATTAGCAGGATTGAGTGCATTACAGCCCAGACCGTGGCAGACAGCCTTAGCTTAACTACCGCCTCTCAGCCCTAATGCTCAAAGAGCCTAAGTTATAAAAACCTTCATAGATATTTATATTTCGTGCGCCAGTGCTCCCTCCAGAGCCTAACAGGTCCAGCAGAACTCAACACCTGAAGCCATAAGGGACCTGAAAGAGGTAGTGCACGCTTCCAGGCAGCAGGCCCAACACAAAACATCCTCGCCAACTGGCAAAGACCAATTTTTGCAGGTATGTGCCATATTGCTAGACTCAGTTATTTGCTACACCATTCCCCAAAGCACCAGGACTTCAGCAGCACCAGAAAACTCAGCAGCACCTTCTGAAGCCAACAAATAAGTCATCAGATACACCAGCCCCTTCAGAGACATTATGCTGCATGTTAGAAAGCCACTGTCTGCCTGGAAAATGTTTTCCTTTATTGTCAGGTTTTCCTTTTTTTTTTTTTTTTTTTTTTTTTAAGAGCAGTAAGGTAAAGAAACAAACATTAGCTTTGCATTTTCAAAAGCAGCCAGTTATTCTAAGTATCTCAGTTCCCGAGTACTCAGCTTCAGATGCCATCAAGGGCCTTGATTTCCTCAACTGAACAGCCCTCACCTTTTCAATAGGCTGAGTGACTTTGCATACCAAAATAGAAGAATTTAAAATCAAGAGCACTAATCTCTTTGAAAATTTAAATAAAATGAAAAATATTGTTAGATTTATGTTCTGCATACGGTAGATAAATGCATTCCAACTCCCTCTTTATAAAAGAGACCACTGAAAGCCAGCATCTGCATTTCCTTTTTAAAAAAACATAGTTATGTCTAGACATCTCTAAAGACAAGAGAACACTTCACAGCTCAACTTTTTTGTTCTTGTACGTCAGAAAGATATACACTTCACACTTTCTTGCTGCCTCTACACCTATATCATTTACTTCTGACTAGCAATAAAAACAGTCTCACTGAATGAGTTGCTCAATGGAAAAATGAAAATGTGAAAGATGCCCAGAAATTACTGTTACTGTAATTTCCTGCAAGCAAAATTTCAAAAAATAAGCTGGGAATACAGGCTAAGACGTGGATTCATCTATATCAGATAGTTCCATCAGATGGCACTATGCAGATGAAACAGTGACTTTTGGTATAGAAATATTTTTTCAACATAAAGTCTAGATATTTCATTTCATTTAATCTTTTAAAAAAAGATTTGTTAAAAAAAGTAAGCTGGAAATACATTCATACTTAATAAATAATATCTTAATAAGAAAATAAAAATTCAGATTGCTGTAAATCTATAGTTTCAGGAAAACATCTTAGGATCCTCAGTCTAAGTCAACAGTTTATTGTATCTAATAGGAGAAAAACACCCTCATCTTGTTACACACTTCCAGTTTACGGTTTATTCAGGAAATACTTACCTAAAAATCACTACTTCCTTTCCCTTCTTCCTCCCCCCCCCCCCCCAATTCTTAGTATTTTTTTAAAATGTGATATCAACATATTCAACTAGAAAAGCAGAAAATAAAATTCCCATGGAAAAGGTAACTCTCTTTGATTTCTTAAGAGAGAGATTAGATTTGCATGCCTCAATAGTCCACGTAAACTTAGTTGTGACAGTATTTTAATAAATGATTATTTACATAACATGCCACTTTCTTTTTTGGCATAAAACCAAGTATATTAATCAGTTTCCCAACAAATATGCCAATCGGCTTTTTCATAGTTATCTTCTTAGTCTAGGTTAGCAATTATTGCTAAAAAAGTTTGCTGAATGCATAAGAAATTAAATCACATGATCCCATACATTTTGTATACAGACTTGTAAATTGCTTTTTTTTCATTTTTTTTGGACCCCAGGACACTATTCAAACCATTTCTACAATAACATAACCATATTACCCAGATAAGAAAAAAGGCTATGTGTGCCTAGGGAGAAACCGAAAAAAAATGTATAGCAGAGCTGTAATGCCAATGTTTTGACATTCTCTAAGGAAGATAGGAAAGGTTACTTGCCCGCAGAATTCAACAACTCTTGCACTTCCCTCATTTTCCTTTCGCATATCACAGCTAAAGAAAATGTTAATTTTCAAAAAGGAGGCAAAAGGATGTTAATTTTGAAAAAAGAAGGCAAAAGGGAGAAGAGACATGAACAGGAAGGAACAGGAAGACCAAATGCTCTTTTATTCTGATGTATTTAGATCTAGAGACAGAGTCTGGAGTTGTATACAGTTTTAAGATGCAGATCTTTAGAAACAAACAGCATCAAAACAATATTTTGTATAGAAATTCTGAAATATGCACGCAGCCAACACCTTTTGTTACAGGCAAGTTAAGGACCTGTAATAAAAACTGCAAGACATTCAATGATGAAAACATTATGAATAATAATTTATTAACAAAACTGAAAGAGCATTCAAAGGCAACCATTATTGTGGCAAGCTATATAAAGCTAAGAACTCATAATTCTTACATAAAATATGTACAGCTACACCTTTGCTCAGAACAAAATCTTCAGAAAACCAGTTAAAAATCTTCCTCTTGCACTTAGATTTTAAAATGAAGTGAGTTTGCAGTTTAATGTTATTGCATCCTACCCTCACAATCTCTCTTTTAGAATCATATTTTGTTGTGTACAGTTACCCATCTTCAATTAAAAAGCAAACAAAACCAACTATTTTTTGTTGTCGCTGTGTTGTTTCTGGATTGAAACATCACTAGTACCCAATGAAACATTACATAAGGCTTCTTACACTGAGAAAAGTTGTTTAGAGATCCTATTTCAGAAGCACCAGAGGTGGAGCAGCCTCCTTGTTTCCTCTAACCACGTGAACCTGAGGAAGAAATGCTGCTGAGAGAAAGAAGCCAAAAACTTTGTTGGCAAGATCCATGACAAGCAGCTGAAAGAGGGACGTTGGGACAACAATATCGTCATCAGTGTCCAACTTTTTTTTTTTTAAACAGCTCTCACATTCTTTCCCCATGACGAATAGCTGTTTCCAGAGGTTCCCTCCCTCTCCTCCCTCAGTCTCTACGCAGCAGCCTTACTCCACGTGTCCTCCATATTCTACTTTCTCATGTAGCATTTTCTTAGACCCTTCTCTTTGCACTCCCTCTCATTTCCCATGTCTTTTAAAATGCCTCATGTTGTTCATGCTGCTCAGTCCGGCTACTTAAAAGTGTAAATTCCTTCAAGAAAGGACTTCCCATAGTCTTCTTGTATCGTACCTACAGAATTGGGGCTCTGATCTTGGTCTGGGTCCCAAGAGACTGGGCAGCACATAAAATAAACAAAGAGCCTATTTTACGATCTAAAATGTTTGCACCATCCATAATTGCTTCCCACACACAGTCATTCTTCAGAAACAGCTCAGTAGTAGGTAGCTTGCACTGAGAGCTTGCTGAGTGACGAGGAGATCTTTAAAACATCTGGGGACATAACTGGATGATGAGTACTTTTGAAAATCTGTCCTCGGTCCTTTCCCCTCCCTGAAAAACTGCAGGCTATCTGCAAATAATTTTAAAGACATTGATTCCCACAGCATAGTTGGTACGGGTCAACTTTTCAAAGAGGACACTGAAGTTAACAACTAGTATGAGTCAGCTGTTCCAAAGTGTCAGTTGCCCCTGCACTTTTGCAGCAATGCACTGGGTGTCCATATAATTGAGATTACACGGAAAAAAACTCAGTGATGACCATACTAGATATTTTCGCAAAATTACATTTCACTGAAGGGGGAACTTATCAAGTCCCTTTAAACTATAACAAAAACAAGCAAGCACAATAACCAGAGTCTCTTTTTCCTAAGTGCAATAATCCACACAAACATCACCTACCTACATAATAATTACTTACAAAATTCTAAAGAAATAAAACTACAGAAATATTTAAAGTTGTCTTGCTACAGACATATCATACATTCCTAAGCTATCTTGTTTAAAACTCATCACAGGGGAAAAGGAAATCTTTTTAAAATCTTGCTTTATTTTAGGAACAGTCATTTTAAGGAACAGTCACATTATCATCTTCTAAGTTGTGTAATTTTGAAAAGGATAACTCTCCGCTTTGATTAAGAAAAAAGCTTAAGTAAGTGCTTAACTTTAGGCAAAGACATAAATGTACTTCTTTGGAAATGCTCGTGTACTTAGCACTATCTATCTGATGATCTTTTTTTTTTTCTAATTACTTTTCTGCTTATGTATATGAGCTGCTGTGTAATTGCCATGACCCTGAACTTCAGTTTGTGCAGCCGGTGCCTTCTGAAATGATGGCACCCTGCATTTGAGAGGAAAAGTAAGTTTTAGAAAAGAAAAGACAGAAATGTGCATGTAGTGAAGGTAATGATGCATTCAGACATACATTTGAAGCTATTAGTTACGTTGTCAGTAGCAGGCCTCAAGAATTTGCCTTCTCTTCCTTTGGAAGGCAAATAACACCTGCTAACTAAAATTGTCCAATGGACCAGACTTTCCCTTCAAAGCAGCATTGTACTTTTATCAACATTTGCAAACTGCCAGGAAAAACCTCCACAAATATAAAAATGCATGAATATATCTGAAGAAGCTAATAAGAAAACCTATGGTTTTCCTCCTCTCCTTCCTTATGGCATCTTTTTGACATCCATTAACTTCAAAAGATATATGCTTCTCCTTACCTTTACTGAGCTGTAAATTAGTTATTTACAACTAATAACAAATTTTAAAAGACTATGTAATTTTTTAAAGGATTCTACTATAAGCAACAAGAAATAATTTCTTTTTCTTAAATACTAAGATGGTCCTTGACAAGCAAAGTGTTACGTGGGCAAATAACTTGTGCACTCTGCTCCCTGACTGTTGTGTTCCACATACAGAATCAAATAGTATTTCCGTAAGCCCACTGTATATGCATACTTTTCTTCTTAGCTGCAAGATCAGACTTTCTAATTGTTACCTATTCTGGAATTCTAGGTTTGCCAAAGGGCTTTCATTAATATGTCTATCTCTATAAACTTCAAGACACGCTAAGGCTTTCTATAAAAGCGCAACAATAAATCCATGCTTAATCAACTCTTTGTTGAGCTGCACACACATGGACACCGTAAAATACAACTCGGATCTAATGGCAGGACCTCTGTGCATAGCTTCAAGTTCAATGGTGTTTAAGACATGTAAGTGTTACTATTTTTTACTCTTAGCCATTTAAATATGAACATTTGATGCCTTGGATTTCTTTGATTAGACATGCATTCTCACCACACAGCTGCAAACCTTTTTTTCCTTCCTACTATTGCTCCCAGATAAAACCCAGCTATTTTGCCGCAATGCTAAACTCAATCCTGGTCTTCACTGCCAGTTCACCTCCAGCTGCCTGTACAGAGTTTCACACTAAGTCCCTTGTTTATATCAGTGCTGCAATTAAGCCCAGGCCAAGAAGAGAAGTCCCTCAGAGGGTAGCAGAAGTGCAAGCCTAAGAACTGATTTTCAACTTCTGCTGTGTAGCCCATATACATGCTTTTGCCCTAGGAAAAAATCCCCAACTAGATCTCCTTATGCCCACCTTTCTTTGCGTGCGTTTTTTTGTTGTATTTTGCTTTCAGTGGCCATTTTGGGACATTTTTCACAAGCTGAATCCTGCTTCCAAATTGGCCAGTGAAGTTTTAGCCATGCTGAAATCATTTCCAGGGCTAAATTGGGAAACCTGAGGCAGCTGGGCAATCTTACAGCTGGCTGAACTGTGGCTTGCAATAAAAGGCAGTGTGAATAAGGTATATTGAAGCTAAATTGGATTCGTGTGAAGGGCCGTTTATTCTGAAGGGGGGTGTGGGGGGAGGAATTAATGAACAGAAATTAAATTAGCTGAACCAAGCCTTTAAAAATATACTGAAAAATACCTGACCTGCTATGAACCTTTTAACAAAGCAGGAACTTTGGGCTAGCAGGACCAGCTCAGCTCAGTTTCATTCTCTGCCAAAGGTAGAGATTTCAGAGGACGTACACTACTAAGCCTGATAAGAAACCAGGTTTAAAAGGGATGGAGTGGACTTGATTTCTGTAACCTGAAGTCAATGCAGCACAAAGTCACTGCTATGGGAAATCCAGTGTAAACCAATACGCAGCCCAAACAGAGAGGTCATTTTGACTGATGAAAATATTTAATTAGCTAATCAGCAGATACCTACAGAAAAAATAAACATGCACTTTTATCCTTGTTGCCAAAACTCTCTCCACTGAAATAAAAGAAATCACAGTCTGCCCTGTTTTGGAAAGATTATTGATCAACCTTATAAATATTAATAGCATAAGTAATTAGAACAATATTTTACTTACACTCTCTAATCTAATCTATGACCTGCCCCAGTGAAAGAGATGTTATATGACTTTATATGAAGGAAAGGACCTTTAAGTGGCTGAATGCAGAGCTGGAAGCCAAAGGTTCCTTTGGAGGATTTTTCTTTTTCTTTTTTTTTTTTTCCAGTAACGCAGTGAAGTAGTCAAAGCTCACATTCCTGAAAAGCTAGAGCCAACTCATTGTTATAGATAAATCTACCACAAAAGCCACCTAGTTGTCATGAAGTTTCCCTCTGTCTTGTAACCAATATTACATCTAACTTTTATTTCTATTACAATGGCAAGTTGTTTTGCTGAAATCCTGCAAATCTTTACATGTACCCCTAGAAAAAAAATACTTGTAATTACCTATAATAGTACTTACTGATGTGGCAATCTGCAGCTGACCTACAATTTTAGTGAGCTTGACTTCATAACTGTTTCTGTGAGGCACAGATGTAAAAACAGAGAAAGAAGACTCAGTGAAAGTTTGGGATAATCAGACTATCAGTCCTACCCCACTACAACAAGGAACGGCAAGTACAAAGGCAGTAGCTGCTCTGAAAAGAAGGTTATACAATATGAATAAAAACTTGCTCACGTGCTTCTAACATCTTATTTGCAACACTCCCTTTGCTGCCCATGGCATCTTAAAAATATACAACTCAACTGAAGAATATGCTCAGGAATCAAATGTTCTAAGTCTCATTTGTTGAGGCAAACTTCCAGAGCCATGGCTACTTTGGGCCATTTTTTTCCTAAGTGCAGGAGCTTTTTAGGGTGGAGCGATGGTTTGCCTGTTTCTCCTCTCTTCCTGCCAAGACGTGCCACCTTCTCCCCACCCTCCCCTTCCAACTGTGAGTCATCACATTAGGAACTCGGTGATGGGAGAAATCAGATTTTCCATCACTCCACTGTAATCTTGACCTTGGTATTATTCATCATCCTCCCAGCCCCAATTTTAGCCCCAGGAGAGTCAATACCTCCAAAGCCAGTCACCATGGAGGTATCTAGAGTATATCTGGGAATAAAAAATACTTTATATGTCTGCTCAGTGACATCTTTTCTGATATACAAGGTGATGACTTGCTGGGAGTGGAAGGAAATGAGTGAGTTGCAGGCATCATAAGCCATATCAGCAGCCACACAGCCTCTCTGCCCATTGTGGTCACATCTGTCCCTGTATATACAGCTGCTGAAACACATTCCACGTGCCTGTTTGGCATTACCAAGACAAGACAAGCAAATATTTGTTCTTTATCGTCTGGCTCTTGAGAGGTGTCTGGTAACTGTAACAGTCCCCCAAGCTGACCCTTCTAGGGATTCTAGCACGGCTCTTTCTGAAAAATGCTGAAATATTGCTTACTGCTCATAAAATGCATCTCTTTACCTGGCATAGGCTGTGTGGGCACTGGGTTCCACCTTAGTGCATTTTTACATTGTTCTCAGTCACCTTGTAGACACCATGACAGGGTGGAAAAGCAAAGACTGAGAAATACAAAGAGTAGGAATAATCTGCTTAAACAGGTGATTATCTCCACCATTACTCATTCTCAACTAAGTTAGAGGCAAAAAGTTTTACTGAAGCTTGTGCAGGACCTTCGCTTGCGCCCACCTGAACCTGAGCACTCCAGTGCTCACGGTGGACACATGTGCAAAAAGTGCTCTGGTAAAGGGTGGATACATATGCAAATTTGCTTCCACAGCCCTAGGAAAACAACGTTTACATCTGTGGACAAATTTTACGATTATTCAGGTACAAATGCAAACTTTTTCACTTGCCAGCACTACATATCGCCTATACACATGTATCCATTCACCCATGAAGGGATCAGGGAATGAAAAATCACATCTTACAATGTTTATGTTAAGGAATGCATAATCTTTAGATATTAATGCAGACCGAAATCTGGAATCATAATCTAATCAAATAAATTGGTTCATACTGAATATGTAAAATACATTGCAAGTTAGAATTGGTAAAACTGAAAATTATTTTGTTTCTCTCTGGAAATGTATCTTTTGTACATTAAGTTATTGTTTAGCTTTTAATGATGGTTGAGGGGAAGAAGATATTTTTCTAAGTGACTTCACTATAACTTGAATTTACTCTACTGATTGGCTACTAAGGCCACTGTTAGCCAGCTGTAGCAGGCAACAAATGCTTCAACCTCACCCCTTTCCTGCCTCAAATTCAGTTTCTAAATTTTCATACAAAGTTTTTAGAACAATGGAAAACTCCAGGCATACATTTGTGGATTTGAGGACCCCCTGATTTAATCTCTTCTATTTAATCACCCCCATAAACAGTTTAAATTCACCCCAGTGAGCCACTGCACATTTCTTTCAATTAGGCATTCAGCATAGACTATCTATGGTGGGTGTTGTGGGGCTGAAATCAGCAGAGCGCTCTTGCAGGACTGCATAAACTAGCAATAAGAGCTTGCACTAGCCACAGCTGAAGTTTTTCAATGTTTTCATGTTGTGAATTTCAAATTTTCTCCCCCTGAGTAAATTCCAGTTAAAAGAACTGAAGTTCATAATCTACTGAGTCAAATGTAGAAATTTTCCCCAAACTGGAACCACCACGTATTAGACCCTCAGTGAGTACCAAAAGTATATGTGCCAGGCCCCCGAGAGCACTGCAGAAATGTTCAGTTTGGCCTACTTCTCTGTTTTTTGGAAAGGGCTGCGCTGCTTCCCAAGAGAGAACAGTTTAGCCAGTCTGCCTAGATTTTATTCAGTAAGGAACCCCTATCTGGTGGCTTATTGACTGAACTAACTGCCAGATCTTCTGTGCCAACAGTAAATTAGTATTTAATTCAAACTACTTTTTTATCAGTGTATAAAATATTACTACTCGATAAGCGTATAGGAGGTAACCTTCTACACTTTCTATAGCATTACAAACCAGATAGAAAAACCACATACCTGAAAGGAAAGAAAGGGGATCTCCTGACAGCCCAGAGCCCTTTGAGCAGCCCAGCATCCTCCCCAACTTCTGGAAGAGGCATCCTCCCTCCCTTCTGGCAGTGAGGGAGGAACCTGCTGGCCATACTTGATATCCTGTACCCCTTAGCTACTGGAATGAGTCCTGAGGGCCTCAGCCAGACCTTAAATACTGCTGCAAAGAACAGAAAGATGCTTTTGCGTCCTCCTTAAGACACAGCTGAGCAAAATCAGGGCACAGCCAAAGGTCCTGACTGTATACTGAACAATAGCTATTCATAACAATAATCTGCATCCTGAAAAATCGCAGAGCACGCTACCAACAGAAAATGAATACAAATTAAATTCAGTATAAAACTTAACATCTGGGTTCAGACATCATATGTCGAAACATGACCTGGGCTTTTTTTTTTTTTTTCTGTTTTTAATGATAAGTTAAAAATGCAAGAAAACATTCTCTTGCAATGGAAATAGCAAGAGACCCTTAATTATAATGACATGAACAGGCAGTACCACGTAAAATTTCTGAAACACATTTAATAAGTCAGATTACTAAATCTAAACAAAGTTAACTGATCTACTTATGTAATTTTCTAATCCCTACATGTTTCATTATTTCACCCATGATAATTTTCATTACTTATTCTCTATTCTGAAGGGATTGTTTTTTATAAAATGCATTACAATCAAATAAAATGCTCTGACACGTTCCTCTTTTTCCATCTGAGTTACCTTCCTTAAACTGTTGCAAAACTTCCATTTGCAAAAACATTATTACAAGGAAGGGACTCCTCACCACCCACTCAGCTCCCAGAAGCCAAGAGAACAAACTCAAAGACATTGTTTTTCTAATTTTACACTGATGCTCTTTGGCCCTAAAAAATGTTCCAAGTCTAGTGTGCATTTTAAAGGGATTTGTAAAGAATTAGCTCAAGCAATGCCAAAAGCTAACTTCAAGTTTATATTAATTTTTTAAAACATAGCATATAGAACATATAATTCACCAACTACTTTCTTCCTTCCCTCCTAGCTTTTATGTTTAAAATGCTCTGTCTTTCCTCTAGGACAGATACATTCAGGGACTGTTGAGTGACCTTATTTCTATGGCTTTCAACACATATCATCCACACTGTAGCATTCTGATGTTAGATATGTGAACACCCAACCAAAATACCCTAGTCAACTTGATCTGAAGCAGGCATGTGTTTTTCTCTTCTTCCCTCTACCTAATGATAAATTATTATATTAAAAATATATGCTCCAACTTCAAAGAAGAATTAGGTTGTTATAAAATGCAGGCGTTCAGAAGTAAGTTTGAAAAGATTTGACCTTTTGAACACAAAAACTAACACCTACATGAATGAAGTACTGTAGTAAGTGATGATATACGATGGATCATTTAAAATGTGTGTATGGAACCATGTAAATTTTTTAAGGCAAGGGCAGATGGTGGTAACAGCAGATCCAACATTTTCCAATTACTTTGTTTTTTCAAAATATATCCAGCCCATAAAAATATTAGCAGAATCCTTGTACTTGTATAGAAGTCATACTTTTCAAATATAAAACCTTTAAAATATATGCAAGTTCAAAAAATATCTTCATACAATTCCTTTCTCCTTTCCTCTCTCTTCCACAGTTTAATATGTTTCAAAAGGAAGAAAAAACTATAGGGAGCCAAACATAGAGTTTTATCCTAACTTCTTAAATAGAAATTTATCCTCCCTTCTTAAATAGGAGATAAGAACTAGCTACAAAGATCTGATCCAGCCTGAACTGCTTCAAAGATGGGACTAATCAGATGCAGGGTTCTGGTGTTGTCCAAACTCCAAAGAAAGATAAGTAACTTGAGACTGAAGAAAATATGAAATCTTCTACCTGGATGAAGAGATTAAAAGATCAATGGTGGAAATGAACACAACACACTATTAACATTTTTACATCAATAAAATGAATATTTCTTCCAATCTATACCCAGTTATATAAAACTCTAGGAGGAGATTTCAGCAAAATGTACGCTGGACTGACATGGAGCACAAACTTTTTCAAAACAAAATCAAATAAGAAATATGTTGGAATTGGACCTCGCTATGCAGAAAAACAAAGGTTCACAAAAACAGCTCCCTTCCAAGTTAGGCTGTAAACCAGGAACACATGGGGAGAAGAAAAGGCTGCTTGTATCACTCCAGGAAACTGGAGTGAGGCATATTCCATAATTGTATTAAGCAAGTACAGTATAACGTCTTACATGGTGAAAAGTTCAGAGGCATTATAGGCTAAATGATTGTTTGATCACAACACACTGAAGCCCCTTAAGCCACGAATTCTTTAATCACTGCAGTTACAAGCATTTTACACCAATATTGTTGTGTTCTGTATCAAGCAAATGGGAAAATAGTATTGTGAGAGACTTTCATTTTAAGTGCAACTTTTTATTCATTCCTTTTCAATATAAGGACGCATCCTGCCTATGCTGAGAACAGTGAAGAGCTGGTGAGTTGCACTTAGCAATATTCTGAAGCAAAGATATAAACAGCCTTTAAAAACTGTTACCGAACTGATGGAATTGAGCCTTACATTGTTGTTTCAAGGTGACTGTGAGTTATTATGCAAAGCAACTTCCATACTGTAGGCATTACTTAGGCCTTCCAAAAATCACATAACTGCTATTTTTACCATTAAGTAAACTCAGGCAATGCCTTTCTGTAGGTTTTGAGTCAACAAGAACTGCTGGGTAAGATGTGATCAAGACCCTGAAAAGAGACTAAGGCGAATTTGTTTCTGTCTCAAGGTCTGCAAAATATTTCCTCAGTGACTGAGGACGTTTCATTTGCCTATAACAAATGATCTAAGTTAATAATGCATCTCCCGTGAAGTGTGTCCTGTGTGTACACATTATCACATAGGACAAGTCTTGCTGCCATACTTTTACAGTCTCTAAGCTGCAAGGCAGAAGAAAGAAATACTGTATTACTAAAATTGCATGGGTAAAGCAAATATGATTTAAGTGATACAGCTCTCTAGAGCAGATCTCTATCTGCTCTCTCTATCTTCATCAAAGCTTCAATTGCTTTCAAAGACCTACCATTAGGGTAAACCTGCTGCACAGTGCGTACAACCTTCTTGTTTGTTTGCTCTCAGCTTCTCTCACAGAGAGGCATCTTCCAGACTAATAAACTTCCTGCCATCCAAAAAGGGTACCAAAAAAAGCCAACCAACAACTTATTACTTCAGTGTCCATGGAATTACACCATACCCTAGAGAGTTATCCAGGCATCATAAATTAGCATAATACTTTTGTTTGAACAGGATCCGCTGACTTGCACCAGCTAAATAGCCAGTTCTGTAAAGAATGAAGGAAAGATTTGTTTCCAAAACCACCCAGGACAAACAGTCCAGCATCCCTGACAGCCAGGATACACTCTTTGTGCTATTCATCTAGGCCCAGCTTTGGGAGGTTCAAGATTCAGCATTATTTCCCACACGAAAAAGCTGCTGTCTTATCTTCTGTACCACTCATCTCTCTGTGGTTCTGCAAGTATAAAATAAAGAACATTGCTGGCTGGCTCCCAAAGGAGTCTTCGCCTTCCTCAGCAGGAAGGATGATGACCGTGATGAGAGGGCCTCCTATACAGGGAGGGTGAAGAAGGAGAAATGGGGGGTGGTAAGGACCACCCAGGAGATAAAGAAAACACGGACTGGGGGAAAGCTGGGGAAGCTCCTGAGCATGTACAGTAGCTAATTGTCACATTTTAACTACTTTTACATCTTTTTTTTTTAACCGTTACACACACACACATGCACACACAGCAAAGGCTTAGTTCACTTTCAGAAGTAACAGCTTGCAAAGGCATTCAACACTAAAGAGACTTTTAAATTTAGCACAGCCTTCTCAGTGTTTTCCAATCCTGACTCAAAGGCTGAACTTTGTTAAAATCGGGTACAAACAAAAATGTTAAAAAGTTCCCAGACTTTGATGGGCTTTGCTAAATTTAAACCCACAGTGAATTTTTTATGGCAGATTACAGACTGAAAATGATATAGCCATAAAGAAGGACCAGAGAGGTGCTGCTGTGTGCCTTCCTCTGTTTTGAAGCTCTGAAGTATTACCCATGTGATAAGCTGCATTGCATGTTACGACGCCTACCTCACTGTTCAAACAGTAAGTTTCTTTCCTCGAGTGCTCTCTTGTCCAGGCTTTCCACCTTGTGATAACATATTGCTGAATCTGATTCTACAGCAGCCTCTAAAATGAGAGGCGAGTTGCAGCCCTTCAGTGAGGCCTGCCGCCTGACAGCCGCGTGTTCTTCCAGTAGGCGAGTTACGCTCCAGTGATGCAAGGTACGCTGACTCCTTTTCTCCACAGGGAACACTCGCATGGGACTTCTTCTTCACTGTCCAATATTCCGGGGCACAGAACCCCTGTAATCCAGTGCTAATTAGACAAATCCTCTACTTCAATTAAAAAGAAACTCCAGACTCTTCCCGTTCTACCTCCAATTACATTTTATTATTATTTTGCTAAAACAAATAATACACTCTGAAGGTGGCTCCTTCCCTTTACTGCACAACTGCTCCACAAGACGTCTCCTCTTGTCCCTCTGCCTCTCCCTTCTTGCCCATAAGCGCATGCTGTCAGGGCCCTGACTGTCCTAACGGGACTCCCCTGCCCTGAGCAGCCTCTCCTGGGGCCCTTATCCACGCACGCTCTGCCCATGGGCCCAGGGGCTCCATTTCAGTTCAGGCCCAGGCACCCAAATCTTGCCTGAGCTATGTCGTAGGTCTAGCTCAGGCAAGCCCTGAACCCTGCTGTCCTGGCTGATTCACTGGTTCTCCTGGATGGACTTCAGACCTGTGTTGTAGCCTTGCCTGCAGCCCTGTCTCCTGTTGCTCCTGAATGGACTCCCTGGATGGACCCTGGACCTGATTCATCATCTCACATTGGCTGGGGCTGTCAATGGGACCATGTTACCAGCTACCAGCACTGCCCACCAAGGTCAGATGCTGTAGGACTGTGCCTTGGTTGGTGAGGGCACTGCCTGTGCTCTGGTCACCCTCAACTCCCAGCTTGTCCCCGTCACGGAGTAGTCCCACTCCTGCTCTCTGACACTAAGAGCCACTGCAACAGGACCCGGATCCTCTCCTCAGTGCTCCCTGGCATCTGCGGAAAAGCCAGTCAAAAGTCTTCCCTGGCACCTTTAGTCTTTTAGCACCTGTAATTAGTGACAGTAATAGGAGCAAGGAGCAATAGCAATGAAATGCATGAAACATTTTATGAATGCATGGTAACCATCGTTCTTGCCCTGGAGGGTCTTGCCATCTAAAATAGATAGGATAAACACATGGAAGACATGAAGTGACAGTCCTCTGGGAGCACAGGGAGAAAGAGGAAAAAAAAGGTGTTATTCGAAGAAGCAGGGTATGAGGAAGATAGTGCAGGGGAAGTCTGATGAAGAAAATAGAGAGAGTGTCTACCAAGACTATGAGGAAAAGACACAGAAGCTGCCAAAATACTAAGATGTGAGCAGGGAGCATGAAGGTGGTTATAATAATGCTGAAGGACTCCTGTGAAGACAGGATCATGAATGACCTAACCTGACAGAGGCTATCCACTGGTGAGCTACAGAAGAGCGTGTTAGGCAAACGAGTATTGCAAATTTCTCTGAAGCACCCTGACTTTCAAGAGAAAAGGTATCAGAATCACTTGCCTTCCCCTCACTGCATAGAAACAGATACTGTCTAAGAATAAAACCTATTATTTGCTAGCCATGTGACATACATGCTACACTCAGGGCTAGTCACAGTCTGCAATGCCAAGTTGGCACGAAGATGTACATTTACCACCTGAAACATGGACAAGTCACTGAGCCAGCAGGACTGTGAAGTCTGCCACTGAACTTTCCCATCAAATCCAGGCTTTCTTCAATCCTTCTTTGGCCCTTAATAAAGAACTGTTATACTTTTGGGCCATATTTTGCAGAAGTACGGTCCCTCTCCTCTGGCTTCTTATCTCCCCCTTTTGTGCCAATGTTGCGAGATGGCACTCATGTATTCTGGGCAGAGGAGAGATTAGAAAGGCTATCGCTTCTCAGAGAGGATATACACTGAGTCACTGGCAACTAACAGCTTGGTCTTGCTAAAAATATACATATATGTACACAGATGTATATACATATTTATGCATAGAAACATCCCACTCCTAGAAATATCCAGAGTAACTGAACTGACTGCAATATAAATAGTGACTCACAGCACATCTGTTACTACACCAGATTCAAGGGTCTAGGGCCACTCTAGTCCACTTGGTAGAGCGCTCCTACCATCCCAAAACACTTGATTCAGTTATATGAAACTTTAACACCACGTTTCATCAGAGTATGCATGCGTATTGTTCACTTAGATGTACCAAATTCAAAGAAACAATAATGACAAAAATTGTTCAGTTAATCTTATTCATGCAAATTATTTAAGCTCAATGCTAAACAATTAGACACTATTATTTTGCAATTTTTTTCCCAAGAACTTCTCTTTCTATGACTGCACAAGGGAGTGAGCATAGCTGTATAACATGTCATGAATCAAATTCTTTCCGTGTTCGTCACTTTTTAAAAAGGGGTCATTTTGCGCCCACTGTTTAGTTAAATAGTTATATCTCTGGAACTGAAGTTGGGGTTCTACAAAGGCCATACTGCAAGCAGTATGTAATTTAAGTGTATTTTATATATTTATATTCAAATATATTGAATTTAGATACATACACATTTCCATATCTATCCCTATCAGAGCCTCAGGATTCTTCAGCTAAACTATTTTAGTCAAGATGACTTTCAGGAATTTAATGTAAAACAGGCACCGAGCAAACTCCGTCTTTGGACATGCCACATATATATATTTTTTTAACCACAAAAAGTGCAAAAGTTCATTCACTGTGTTAGTTTTCTTCCCCTCCCCCTCTCATTAATGTCGAACATTTTAACAATTATGTTCTCTGCTGCTGTTAGAAATCTACACATGCGTGCTTTGTATTTTTTCAGAGGTGCTCTAGCATAGAGCTTGTCTTGTTTTCCACCAACATAGATGCTATAAAATCATACTTGATTCAGTTTACTTCTTTCCTCCCTTCCCCTCCCTTCTTCCCTTTCCCTTGGCCTTATCCTCCTCCATGTTCTTGGGTGGGCAGATTCATGGGGAGACTTGGTTTTTAGTATAGCCACCACCAGGCAGTTTGCTGCTCTCCTGAAGCACATCTGGGCTTTATATCAGGCCTTTAATTAATCCTCAGTGAAAGCCAAGCTATGACATTTTGACTGGGCAGGCTCCAGTTCTGGACAGGTCTTGATTTATTGCGACTGAGTCTCAACCTACTTTGATTTATTTCAGCTTTGGGGAGGAGGGCAAGCACTGAACAGAAAAAGCACTGTTGGATGCAGAACATGTGATGCATGTAAAGGACCTCCAGACTTCTGCGGCCCAAATGACAAACAGCTCAGAAAATTTGCAATAAAAATAAAATAAAAAAAGCCCAAGTGTTGAAAAGTTTTTGGTAAAAAAAATCACTTAAAGCAACAACAACCACCACTACTGAAAAAAGTAACAACAAATAATAAAAGGCTTAGTGAACTAGGATCAAACTATTTGGCAGAAAGTGCCAACGAAGGAAGCCCATGTCTTATCTCTAAGTAAACAATAAATCCCTGGTCACTCATTAGTGTTAATCATGCCTCTCATCTGCATTCAGTTAAATACAGAGAGGCAGCACCAATGCTTTCCTGATGAGTTGCTTTCAATGAAAAGGATGTTCTGCTATTGTCTGCCAATCCGCCTTGGGGTGGATGTCCTTTTGCAGGTCTCCCTCCTAAACCCTACCGGGTAAGGTAAGGAGTGTGCCAAGTCTTCTGCACACAGAGAACAAAAGCAATCCAAGCCAAACTGTTCATCTAAATAAAGCAACAAACATAATATGAGCCATTGAATAACAAATCCAAACTGCTGAAGCATAAAGGTTTATTGTTTCTAAGGACAGGCTTATTCTCTTAGGCCCTTTTCACTTTCTTGTTTTGTTTTATTCCAAATTCTGTTGGTCAGATGACCTGGTGATTTTATTCTGAATACTGCTATAGTTACTTCTGATTAACTAATGTCGTGGGTACAGGTAAAGAAACCCAGTTTCTTGAAAATACTAATGAAAACAAAAAAATTTATTCTGTTTTGCTTTAAGTGTTTTTGTTAAAGATTCAAATCCTCTGATTTCTCCCTCCCTCTACTTGCCTTTTACCAACTAAAATTCAGTTTTTGGTGTTGGTTTTTCCCCCAATCTATGGGAACTAGAGGATTTATAGCAGTATCAAAAGAGGAGAAAAAAAGTGAAGTTTAAGCAACTGAAAAGCGAAAAATTTTAGTCTAAACAAACTGACGCTTTTTATTTGTTGACACTTATTAGGCTCCAGTGCCTAGTGAACCTCTGGCAAAAAGGATGTTTTTGTTAAAGACCCAGCACCCGCTCCTATTAAAATCTCAGTAACACCTCAGATGCTACCTCAACAGCTCCCACACAATTCCAGGGAAGACAAATCTTTGCACTCCTGTTATTTCCCGTAACACAAAATGGAATGACCATTTTGCAACTCATATACGCCCGTGCAGGCTTGCTCCAAGGCTTCTGTGTGTGTCATAAAGCAGACGAGGACACATAACGTGTTAAAATATTATGTGGGCTATCTTCAAAAATGTTAACACCGAATGACTACAGACATCAGTTAAAAGACATCTGTGTGCTCATTTTTAAGTTTCAGGGTGATGTCCATTAGAAATGTCTTCCATACATTGGAAGACAATGCTGTGCCATTTATCACCAAGCAGGTAAAGTGGTAGGATTTAGATGACTGGCTGGCTTAAAAGTACTTGGGGCTTCTGGTAGTTGACAAACAGATTACATGGATGTCTGCTCCATGTCTAATCCATGTCATATGGGCTAGTTTTTACTACCTGTATAAAAGCTGCATTATTTTCAGTACTGAAGCATGCTGGGAGGCTACACAGGAAACCTATGTTCCTTGTCTCATCTCCTGATTGGGTGGATACACAGAGAATATCTGAGCTGTCTGTGACCAAAACAAAATTATTAATTTTGCAGACCTGCAGAATATTTATACTCCAGTAAACAGGCTTTTGTAGACAAAGCCCCTTGCAGTTTTGGGAGGAGAAGACAAATTATTGTTAAGGGAAATTCTCAAGTCAAAATGTTCTACTGAACACATGCTTTCATCACATCTCTTAACTCCTTAAGAAAACAAATAGTCAAATCTAATGTTTGCTATTTTTATGCATGTTTTCATTTTGTGCCCCATTCAGTTTGGAGAATTTCAGCCTCATTTCCTAGGCAGAATCAAACATGACAGCAGGTGACAGTTTACTTTGCCCCACAGTAGTGTAAGAGCAGGTGACAAGACCACCGCATTCCCTTTTCAACTGGGGTCTTAATCACCATCCTATATTGCCTCCACCTCATAAGAGGATGCAGAATATCAGCATCAGCTAAGCTTCTCCTGAGCCTGAATTGCTTTGTTTGCAGTCTCTGCAAGGAGTCTCCAGCAGACAGTGCTCTTTCTAGCTGCCACAGAGTTCCTTCTGGGTGGGATTCCGGATTCCAGCTTTCATCCTGTTCCCGAACATTGCAATTTTACTCTTGTTTACAGGCAGTTTTATTTTCTAGCTTTTATCTGCCTTCATGAAATATAAAAGATTGTGTTACTTCTCCCTCCAAGAAAGTGTAACAACACTGTAAGCTCCAGCAATACTTTCTAACACCAAAACAGCCCAAAATTTGCAGTAACAAGTTAATGGATTATTTCAGTGAAAGAGACTTCATATGACTCAACCTCCTCATGAAAACCAACATCTAGGCAAAAAGGATTGCTTTAAGATACTAATAATAAAACTACCAACTTACTTAGGAGTTACCTATTTTACAAGCGACTACGAAGCATATACAACTACTTAAGACACTGTCAAGATAGTATTTTCAGAATTTGGAATTTTTCCCTAACTTGAAATACTTATGACACTACTAATCAGTGGAAGTAAATTCCTATCGTCAGTGTGCAATTTCATTATACAGTTTGTTTAAAAACCTCATACGAGCAAATAAAATCAAGGGAACTAAGGGGTCATTTCTTGCATGGAATAGTGTGTTTTAAAGGTAACTACCGTAAGTGCCTATTTCTGCTGTTATTTGACTCTATTTTCTGCAATCTCTTCAAAATGAATGTGGTAACAATGATGATTAACTTACTCTAGTTTTGGATGCACTTTTTACTCAAATTTGTTTTTCTGCCAGCTACAGTTTAACACATGTGCCTGCTGGTTTTATGCTGCCCTTTCGAGATGTGACCTTATGAAAATCAGCAACAAAAAAGCCTTCTTCAGGAACGTATAATTTATGTAATTACAAGGAGTAGGTAGCCGTGCACCAACTTCATCATTTTGTCATACTTGAGGCTGAAAATGGCACAGAGTGCACCAGGTGAAAACTTTTTATTACACTTCCTGTTTATATTGGTAAATTGTTAAATTGAATTTTAATGTCTCCTGAGGTCACTTTTAGAGCCAAATTGTGGCTGTCCCTATCACAGGTGTACTGGCTAACTCTGCATGGTCACTGAGCCTCTTTCGCTTCTGCCACCTTCTGCCTCCCCATGTATAAATAAATATAAAACACAATGCACGATGTCAAGCCCCGCTGAAGTTAATAACTGCAGTAGAACAAGATTTCACTGCAAATCAATTCCTGCAGTTGGTTTGCAGCATGCTCAGTTTGCCAGGAAGCCACGCAAGGAACACGCAGGCCTACAGTCCTCTGGGGACTTGCTCCTGGTGAACGTAGCTCCCTAATGGCAAACCAGCACTTGAAGCATGTCCTCTGGCCCTTTATTGCTATCTGGGGGGATGAGCCTATTTTTTAAAATTGATTTCTTACCACCCAAATTTGTAAGACTCTATTAAAAAGCTATATGTTATATTAAATGTCAATGTGCTTGGACCATTTGAACTTGCACAAACCTCCAGCCCCTCCAATCAACATCAGTTTTTAGTTGAGATTCACCTGCTCTTAAATTACTTTTAAAAAAGAAGAAGATTCTCCTAGACATCAGGCACTGCATAGTATAGTTACTTTGGAAAAACTCAGAATGCAAACTCCTTCATGGTCCACATTTGCATCCCAGGAACACAGCACAGCAGCACCCTGCTTCACGACAAACTCCTCCTTGCAAATTAGTTTTACTTCTGCTACTAGTTTTACTGATTCAGCAAGTCACGTTCCAGTGGTGCGTGGCATGGCTGTAGTATAGAAGTCATTGAAAAGGTTTATGAGGTATTATGTGCTGAAATAAAACACCAAAGAAACATATATATGGAACATGCACAGAGAGGAGCAGTGGCAATTCCCTAGCTGCAGTCTGAATAAGACACTTAAAACACAGTCTATGTTTGGCACGTAGGTTTTAGAGCTGGGCTGCCAGCAACCAGAAGATTATGGTGTTAGAAAGCACCGTGCCTAGTAGTAACCAAGCTCATTTTGGGCTTTCCCGATTTAGGAGACAGACCTACCACATAACCTCACCTTCACGAACATCTGTCCTGTAGTCTAATGCCCATGCTATCATAGGCCTCCTGATATGTTCCTAATAACCTGAGAGATTCAGGGCGTAACCAGGGAGATGAAGAGTTTTAAACTGGTAATATTTTTAATATATACCTACCCTGGGTATCAATAATAACACTTGCAAATAAAATGAAAAGAGAACTTGAATATTTTTCCCTTGTCAATTATTCTCCATTTAAAATGACTATAATATATTAAAAACACTATGCCTGCTGAATTTAAGACACCTCAGAGGATGGAAGAAATTGCTACCTGATACAGAAAAGTAAAGTTTGTCTAGAAACAAGTGCAGGACAACAAATTAATGATGCAGGGGGAAAATCTGCTTGTATTACAGAAGGAGAAAATCACAGAATCACAGAATGGTTGAGGTTTGAAGGGACCTCTGGAGACTGCCTAGTCCAACTCCCCTGCTCAGTCAGGATCGCCTAGACCACATTGCCCAGGAACGTGTTCAGATGGCACTAGCAACACAAAATATTACTTTTTCTTGTAAAATGAGGCACAGTGCATCAAGGTCATGTGATTTGTAACAACTTTTCATTATGTCACAAGCAACATGTGTGATACGTATTGTAGAATTAAGGCTGCCTTGATAAGCAATCACAGTACAGAATGACATCTCACAAGTAAGGCCCAAGTAAGAGTTAATGCGCTACTAATACAATTTACCATAGCTTAAAGAAATTTGTGAAGTGTGTATTGACAAAATAAAACCTCATCTGATATTAAAAAAAATCAATCCCATTTGTAGATCAGGAAATACTAACACACAACTTGGGCTAGAAATATTAGTTTCTAAAAAGTATAAAGCTTGTTATTAAAAGCAAACTTAAGAGACTGAACGTAGCTTTCTTAATGGTGCCTGTTCTTTTTTAGGAGAACAATGTGAATGTAAGTAAATTAGGTACAACTAGAATTCTTCTTAATATTTCCAGCACGTCCATTGACACAACAATACATACAATAACTTACAGCAGGAGTTCCTAATCAGAGGCTGTGGTTCTTTGAGGTTTCAAATGATTGAATTTACACTGCTTTTCTTAGGCTATTACACAAGAAAGAATATACATAAAAAACTACTAATTTGTCCTTGCAGGCTGGCTACGTCTCATACGAGTATTTAGGAAGTAGGATCTCCTCCAATTTTGTTTCCTCAAATCTCATATCAGAGATTCTTTAATCCTACTGCACAACAGAAAACATAAAACGTAGATACCTCGACCACTTAAGAAAAGAAATCAAAATCCTAATTTCATTAAAAACAATGCAATTAACCATCAAATACTGGCACAAGGAGTTGCTCTTTGTGCTAACACAGCCTGCCGGGAAGAACAGCTGTTGGACCTCCACTGCATCAAGGAACCTAAACATGCATGCAAGAGGAACCGCTCAGACTGGTTGAGGGAACCACTACCTGTTTTACACAGCTCTCACATAAGGCACAGGACATTTACAGGGAAGCACTGTTTTCTTCATTCTTCTCTTCCACTGCTGCAGGCAAATTCCCTTTAGCCACAATACTCAGCTGAATTGGGATAGGGAGAAAGAAAACGCTCATGTTGCTCATCTACCTTGCAAATATCACGTCCTTTATATTCCTGAGGAAACAAACAGTTGTTTTTGCTGCAAAAATGATATAAATTCTGAAATGAAGAGGGAGTGCAGTCAAGCACATGACAGCAAGAAGCTTTCCTCACATACTTAACCTGGTAACCAAGTTAACTGTCCCCAGGGAAAGTTTAATGTCAGCCAAAGAAGGCCAACTGGAAAGTTCAGCTTCTCTATCTTTGGACCATTAATGTTGGTTGTTAGGTCAAGGCTTCATCCAAAAACACCTACAGCTACATTCAAGTATTTCTGCTAAAACTAAAAGTGGCATATTAAGTGCACCCTGTGGGTTTGGGGAATGTTTCCCACTCAAAAAAAAAAATCACCTTTTTTTCCATACCCAGACAAGGAAAGAACAGTCACTCTGCTGATAACCAACCTTCTCCTTAATCATATACAGAATATTAACAGCTAGAGTACAATAAAAGTGTGCCCTGACATTTTAATATAACCCCTGAAATACATCTTCTTTCAGTGGAATGACCTAAAATCATTGGAGAGCTAAAATCCTTGGTTCTGGGAATGCACTGCCAACAATGTTTTACTGGCTTCTTTTCAAATGAAAAGCATTACAGTACAGTGAGGATGTTACCACACAGACATAACAACACCATTAACTATTTTTGACTTCCAGTGTAAATTGAATCATTATGGGGTTTTTACAATGTGCTCATTAAATTTTAATGATCTGTTTTAAGGGATTTTTCCCCTCTATTAAAATTAAAACCAAGTATGTTATACAGCTTTCTCAGAAAGTGGTGCATTACTTTAAGATTCATGCAAATTTGCAAATCATAGATTAGTTAACGAAGAGAAACTGTCTGGATTATTGCGGGCAGGGCTGGTAACAGTACCTGTTATTAAGGTTGCCTGACATTTCCCAATAAAAGATGCTGCTTTCAGTTCCTTAAAATGTTGCCAAATACCACTTGACTGAATTAGAAATTTCTAAGTTCAAAGGTATATGCACCTGGTTGTTCCTTTTTTTTTTTTTTTTCCTGTTTATATTGGTAAATTATTAAATGGAATTGTAATGTCCAGGAAGGGGGGGAAGGGAAAGGAAAGAAGGGGAAAGGGAAAAAGGAAAAGTCTCAACTGAAGTGATTCAGCTGATTAAAGAATATGTTTTGTTTGTATTAAAACTCCCCAAAAGCTGGATAATTTTTTTTCATGGACTCTAGGATGTCTGTGTCTTACACTGAGTATTTGAAATTTTCCATGCAGAGGGCTAGAGAACTTTCTATGAAATTGCCCAATTTACAAACTTTGCATGGAATAAAAAGGGAAAAAAAAAGACAGTTTGCATACACTCCAGCTTGTTTTCACATCAGTGTTGTATTACCAGCTGCTAATAAATTATTATATTGTATTATACTGTCTGTTGGTTGATGTCAATATGTTTTCTTCCAAGTGTTGTCACAAGCGAAGGCACAGCCCCTAAACACAGACCCATATCACAATTTTACTTGTTATCCCATGAATTGCCAAACATAGCTGAAAAGTTAAGAACATAGGACCACAGCATGTGTTTAAAGTTACTTCTGAAAAATGTCTTAATCTGGTAGTCTAAAAGAAGAGCATGCTGCAAAAGCAGAATTTTTCAAGAGGATCGCTTTAGTTCTGTTATTTAAAGAGATACTGCATTCAAGTTAGCAATGACATAATCGGTCAATCTCAAAAATATGATAACAATACATAATATATCAATCTGGAAACCTTATACTTGAAAGAAGCCTTAGTCTAACCTTTCCATCACTCCAATTGAATTGCAAGACCACCGCTGTAACAAGACCACTTAGAAAACCACAGGGGTGGCCTTGATAATAATACACATATCATTGTTGAGGCACAGGAAACTGAACCAGATGGTTCTGCTGAGGAAAGCACTTTTTTGGCTTTATAAAACCTAAAAACACTAACAGGTCAAACACAAAAGTAGTGAAAAAGAAAGCTAAAGTCAAATTGGTGTAAATAAGAAAAATCTTTTTGCAATTATATTCCCCTTGCATAAACAATGGCTGCAAGAAAATAAAAAGGGGAAAACAGTACTGTAGTTATAAAACAGATCAGTACAGTTTTCTGAAAGGAAAAAATGTAATAGCAACACTTACAGTAGGCACTGAGGCTGGAAATCAATACCATATGATGTACATTAGACAGAACGCCTACATATTGTAATTAAAACCCTTTTTTCCTTCATTTTTGTTTTAAAATACAGACACCATTTATGTTTATAGTAACTATGAACTATGTTCTTCCTTGTTCAATCTCTTACTAACAGTCATACCAAACGTGAAGAGAAAACATCACATACATGCAATTTTTAAAATGCATTATATGGGAAACAACTTCCACCAAGTTATCCGTATACCAACAAAAACTTACACGTACACACACACACACACACACACACACACACACACACACACACACACACACACACACACACATACATAAATACGGGTTGCATGCATATGTATGCATATGTGTAAAGCATGCTTTAATTTTCTCACACTGTAGGAGATTTATAACTAAAAGCCACAAAGGGCTTTTTTTTTTTTTTTGGTTAATGCAAGCACCCTCTACACGAGTGAAATTAAGATGATAGTGTCTAACTCTGCTGGGAATTGCAATCGTTTCCAATGCTCAAGAATTCTAGCCATCTGACATGCATCAAGAGAATGTATTCTAAGCTCTTTCATTGTGCAGCCTTAGTTATTAAAAATGTACGCTTTTATTTAGCATTAAAAAAGTAGAACTTTCTCTATCACAGTTCTTCTAAGACACATTTTCTCTTCATAAGGGGGGGGCTTTGCCCATCTTTGCAAAAGCTGAAAGCAGATGTTTGAGAATTACAAACTACACTCACTCCAAATGAAAATAATGTTGTCGTTTAAATACCAATTCTTTCTCTGCCTGTATGGGACAATGGAGAAGAAATGCACACTCCACAAAACTTCACTATCTGCTTATTGTTTCTGGCAACTTCTTTTTAGTACTACTTGGGAATGACCTTGGAGAAAATGTCCCTAAGTCTTCAGTTCATCGCTAAAGTCTATAATTAAGCCTGAAAAATTGAGAGAGTCTAGTAGTGGTATCTGAAACCAGAAGTCAAGAGGGGCTACAGGAGCCTTACTGAGCCTGGGGAGCCCAACAGAGTCCACCTGGCCAACAATTAGCAGAAAAAAATCAGAACAGGGTCCTATGGGATGCTATTTTGATTCTGTATGAGTGGCATGACATGCGGACAAAGCCTGTATTATGACTAGTGACACCCTCTACCACCACATGTTCAGATTTGTCCTGGAACTCTTTTGTAGCACTGAAACACTTCAGTTGAAGGGGCAACGGGTGCAAAAATAATTTATTAAAACAGTGGCATCATGAACTGATTCTGGCAGTCCTCCTAGCTATGACTTTTCCTTATAGACTCCAACCAGAGGGGAGGACAGTCTTCACTTGTCGTGGAACTGCTGTCACAGCATTCTTGTTGTGCCACTAAAAAGCAGCTATATTGCAACCGTCAGCGTCTATAGTCCAGTACGGGGTGAAATTCACAATACAATTCAGCCTCTTTCATTTGAGACCCACTATCATCATCGTCGTCACTTACGTTGGCCATACTGTATCCCGAGATCGTTATTTGCATGAATGATTTAACATACCACCATGGTCAAATATGAATCCATTTATCCTGGACACACTGTATCTCCACATGTCCAAAGTATTTATACAAGGAAACCAAAGAATATTCTGTCATTACTAAGAGTGTTCTTCCTTTGGGAAGATGCTGCATTGTAAAAAAAAAAAAATTCAGTGTGAGGCTTAGTTCCACATCTTATAAAAAGGACAACAAGTTTTAAAATTATTAGCAAAAATTAAGGCAGGATTGTCATTGTCTCTGTTACATATGCTTCTAGAAAAGACATTGCTTCAGCAAGTAACCAAGAATTTTTTGAATGTTTAGTATCCGTTCCAGACAAGGGAGCACAATCTATCAAACCTTTCTACTAATGGTTCACGCAAGCCTTACTCTCACAGCTACTTCAATTAGATGGCAGTGGTAAGATAATCAGTGCAGTAGATCATCACATCAATCAGAGCAGACAGAATATGATTTCAAGATCGATTTGGCTTAATAGAGCCATCAGTTATCCCAGCCCAAGCAAGCCAATGGAAAGAAAAAGTTCTTGTTTTGAAATATAAAATACACCTGAGTACCTGGACGGCTCAAAAATGTTTACCCTCACACTCAAAAAACTCCAGCACTGAAAAATAAGAGCAGTTTTAAAATTATTTCTTAACTTTTGTTCTAAGTGATTAACTTTGAATACAAAAACTTCTCAGCAGTAAGAAGAAAAAACTTTTTTAACTTCGGTCCATAACACGGAGGGGAAAATACGCTCTTTGAAAAGCCTGCCTCTCAGCTCATGAGCTGATCTCATAGGTACACGAGATATTGATAGTTACACGGACGGATACAATTGACTTTCCTTTTATAACCAACAATCCTCAACAAAGCGAGCTTCTCGCAACTATTCTGCTGGCCTGTGTAAGGATCTATTGAAAAAGACTTCTGATCGTATTAGGCTAAAGCAAAATGCATCTCAAAAGATGACACATCCTCAATACTTCAAGGAAGAGACACAACAGGAATAGAATTACCTCAGCCAACAGTCTGGCTGGCTGAATCTTTTTCTTTCACCAGACAGCATTACTTCAAGTTTTACCTTACTCTGGGTGTAAGCTTTTATATCTAAATGTACACACAATCATACAAAAAAAGGATTTCCTACAATAGAAATGTCAGGTATAAACAGCTGTCTCCAAGGGTCAGCCTCTACCTATCAGAATGGTGTAGAGAAGAATCATCAATGAAAGATCCGGCAATGCCAATTTGGACATATAAGCACAGAATTTGTGCCAGAACAGACATCACAGTGCAGGTGATTGGATTTTATTATCTCAAATTTAAACATGCGCAAAATGGCCTAAGACAATAAAAATGACTATGCACACTTTCACGCACACTTTAATCACAACTAAAAGTACCAATCTGTACAAGTACCGTTACAATATATATAAGCAAAAAGGAAAGGCTCTGTTTAAATAGTTCCTTAATGTGCTTCGTTGGACTGTACAATAACTTACTATGTTACGTATTTATAAACTATTCTGTTAATGCTTTGTTTTTTACACAATTTAAATATAAAACAATGGAAGTTGATTGCTGTACGTTCAGATTATCAAATTGGCCCTGATTTCTCTATGAATTTAAGCATATGATTAATTTTAAGCATTTGGCTAGACCTGTAATTAATTGAATTGGAGCCAATTATGAGCCAATTATGAGTTCTCTATACTTATTGCTTAAAATACTGCTAGATTTCTATTGAAGGCAAAAGAAAGTATTTTTGATCTCTACAAATACTTACAAGCTATTCAAGCTGTTACATTTGACTTTTTTCCTTTTGTTTTTCCTTTTGTTTATTTTTATAAAACATTTATTAATAAGCTTTTCCACAGCGTTCATCAGTGTTGTACCTATAGTGTTCCATAATAATTAACAAGCATATATTATGCCAATATATGGATAATTTGTTGCGAGTAGACACAGTTAAAACGTAATGAGGAAGGAGTTTTCCATATTTCTGCTTTCTGCACAACATCGAGTTGTGGGCAGTGCAACTGCAGAAGGCCATCTGAGCACCAGCAGGTGATAAAGAAGGGACTAAAAGAGAGGAGGAAAAAGTTTCAGCTGTTGAAATTTAGGAAAGACAAATTTGCTCTTTCCCCAGAGCTGCTTTACAACAAGACTGTGTCCTATTAGTGGGCTATCCCATTACAACTTCACAAATAAACATTTCTGTGGCTTCCCCAGCAATGACACTTTACGGTTTCAGTTGCAAGTGTACCTTCATGAGTGTAGTATTAACAGCATGTAGCTGGTAGGAAATAAAAAAAATAGTGATAGATTGATGGGTGTTTTTTAATGATCCAAGTTGAATGTTTGTGAGAATCTGTATTGATTTGAAATAAGACTCTCCTGGGTGAGCGTTTGAAGAAATTTGTACAATGCTATGTATTTTATGAATGGCATAGAAATGAGTCAGACTGTTAAAGGCTTGCTATTGTACCAATATTTGAAAATACCTAGCAGATGGTCTACTGTAACTTTCTGCAACAAATAAAAGGGATAAATCACCCTCACAAAATAAAATAGCACACAGAAGATTCATATATCAATAGTGTTGATACATTGTTTTTCCTTTCCCAACTCAGTGGCCTTCATCATCATTTATAACATCACCCCAGGAGACTGGTGCTGGATCGTATTTAAGCAAAATGGGGAGTAAGATGCAGCAGTGATTTCTTCAAAAATGTTAACAGTTACGCTATAATTTTAGGAAAATCTAATAACCCCTCCCCACAATTTTGACTGTCTACTTAACTCTGTTTTGGTCTTCTCAAACAGTGAAAAGAAACCAAGGAGTAAAATCTTTCCTTTGAGAGAGTTACACTTTCAGGTTTTTATTCAGCAGAACCATGCCACCGTATCTGAGTTTTGGTTATTGCAGAGGGCAATTTAAGTCCTAGCTCACGAACATAATCGAACACACACTTCAACTGTTCTCCCCTAATATGAACCTATGTTTAAACACTAAAACTTCTAAATCATCTGCTATTACAGCTACATTCACCCCATAGCTAATGTTGAGCATGCTAGCAGTCCCGCCTTCAGTAGGCACCTACATGTTCAGATTAGGCATGTGCTTACACGCTTCAGTGGGTACGGAAGCATTTGCCCAAAATCACAGTGGCAGTCAGATGAACGCGTGTCGTCAGAACTGGAGAGTCCTGACCTCCCCTTGCATTCTGTAACCATTAGACTTTCTTCATTCCAATACATACAGGATAAAATCTCTTTGCATTGAAGTCAATGAGAGTTTGGCCATCAGCTTGCTTGGGATCAGGAATTCACCCACAATGTTTTATAAAACAAACAAAGAAAAGGAATGTATTTATAGTGTTATCATTATCCCTAATAAGGAAATAAGGAGAAAGAAGAGAGAGTACATGGTCTAGTCTATACACACGTGTTCCTTGTATTAATATCAATGGGATTTAAAAGTACATATGGAGGGGATAAGATATATCCCTACGTGTTCAGCCATATGCTTAAGGAAGCTCCCAAAATGCTTGTAAATATGATCGTGCTTTCTAACATACTATATATTTATTTGAACAACGTTAAATCTCTAAGCCCTACTTTCCAGTCCATTAAGGCCTCAAATAATTGTTTATTTCCAGTTTAAGGTTACTCTCTTTTTTACCCATTAGAAGGATGTCTGTAACCACACTTCCACTATTTTTGGGGAATTAGAGAATTGATAATAATTCTCCCATTAACTGAAGGGGTACCTCTCCAGGAAAAGAAATACTCAAGTTGAACTATATCTTACTGAGGAATTCTTTCCAGAGGATTTTGGGACAGGCCCAAAACATGCAACTGAAAGATCTGGAATGCTACTTACACAACCAACATGTGTTCTCGTTGTAGACCTCAGATGACTACATTCCTTCTGGAGGCCAAAGGCTTTGAAAGCTAGCCATTTTTCTGGATAGACTGTGCTCTCATTTCCTTTTTGTTTTGTTTTTAAAGTTTGAATGAACACAGGACTGATCCATTATGCACTAGAATGTTATTCTGGATTTCCATTATGAGCAAAGACATCAGAATTCACCCCACACTTTTACTCTACGATTTGGTCCAAGCTATCTTTAAATGAGACAACTAAAGTATTTATGGAACATCCTATGCATTTTAGTAAATTATGTTCATGTGGTTGCAACTGATCATTTAATTTAACTCTTGTGTTGCTGCTGCCTTTCAGCTGAGCTTTGGTAACTTACTTGGTGAATGCTTTTGACTGCAGTTTGATCAATTAAAAATAAAAGAAGATGGTTTACTGGGTCGACTGGAAGAACAACTTCAACTAATGCTGAAGCCCCAAAACTAAGGCAACATCCATGGAGGTATAGTCATGTAAGGCCTCACTAACATCCATGATTGACATCCATCTTGGCAATCATATGTACCACCTTACTTGCAAATGCAGTGCAGAACCAAGAGCCAACTTTATGGCCAGCTGCCAAAAATCACCTTCTCACTTACTTGGTATAACACTTTTGACGCCAAAGCAATATGGCTGCGTATCATCCAGAAAATAAGCTTATAACTTGGTATGGCAATTCAGTTTTCTTCGTGTTTCTTACTGATTGTAACCAAGATCTGAGAGCTCAGCTATAAGCCCCTCAAATTATGATAAAATCACAAATCAGATTTTTTCCTACTGAAATACTTCTTACTTTGTAATACCAAAAAACAGAACAGTCATCATCTTTTTAAATGACATCAATGAATAGTGAAGGCAAATCCGGTTTCCCAGCGAGGAATTATTAAGAGACAGAAATAGTCCAATGACGACAGGAAATCTTTAAGCACCAAAATGGGGACAAAGTCTCCTGGGGAAAAGACAATATTTCCTACATGGTCATTCATGTCTCCCTGTAATACAATACAGGGGTATTGTTTGTTTGTTTGCTGAAGTAGATGCACAGAATAAAATTAGAAACAAATCCTGACTAATAGAACATTTCCAACACTAGATGCAGACACGTACATTGCAATACTCGCCATCATAACTATGTTGTGATGCTTCTTTCTTATGTATAACCAGTCAGACCTTTGATCATTAATGTAAGGAGCATTATTGCCTCATTATAATAAAGGTCACCAGCCTCCAGCAAGTCTTTGAATTCAGGTCATATTGCATCTTTCTGCAATCTTAATATTGGTCATAGAAATTGTCTAAACAAAACAATAGGAGAAATACTCTTTAAAATAGACCCAGTTTATAGTCCCCTCCCCCCAAGGAATTCAGTAAAGGAATGTAAACCCAAAGATTTATTTTTCTGTTCAGGTCATGCCTGGGGTAGACTGCTATGTTATTAAACTCCCTAGTCTGAAATTAAGAGCAACACAAAGTTAACAGGCCTCTGTAGGCAAAAAATCCTGAGATAGCCCTCCGTGGATCATGCATTTTCACTGAAATTATAGCAATACGCATTATCCCCAACACAAAGACATTTCAGAGAAAGGCATGTGGCCCATAGCTTACCTCAACATAGTCCCTGGCATGGCCCCAGTCTCTCTTTGCGTCCAGATTGCCCAGGCTGAAACATTCCAGCTGCCCAAGGTGAATCTTAGCTACTGATCGGCTAATTTTTCGAGTAACAAAATTAGCTCCTGGAATAGAAACAGAAAAGTAGTATTAGCATAGCCTCAGTGGCAGAAAACTGGCCACCAGGAACACCTTGTTCACGTGCATGCTATTTTCTTTCAATCTGCATTCATTCCCCTCACATTCCCCCCACCTAGACCATGCCTAGATCATTTGAGTAGGCTAAGGAGCTTCAAAACGCAAGTGTCACATTAGCTTCACTTTCACAGCAAACATCTTTCTTTGTGGGACTTCTTAAGCATTCCTAATTTGCTGCCTCAGTATTCAGTCCAGGCACAAAGCCAAAGAAAATCATTTGGAATGTCAGTTCTTAAACCCAAAATGCAAAAGGTTACATAAAGAAGACAGACGTCTTAGACCACCCTCAATTCTTTTGTTGTCATTTATTTTTGTTTTTGTTTTAAAGAATGCATACATCGAAATAAATTAGTTTATTAATTAAAAAATACTGAGACTATTCAAATACTAATGTTTTCCAAAGGGTTGCAATGGTTAAATGTGTTCTGTTTTTCTAGATATTTGGGATTCTTTATGATCTTATGTTCAGTAAGATCACAAAATTGCAATTCCAACTTTATCATTTGGAGGATGCGTCCTATTTTGTATTATTTCATTCACTGTATTTCATTGCAAAATTCATGTACCCATTCCTGCTCCCTGTAGAGCTGCTTTAAACAATACTTAGTTTTAATTATTTTCATATCCTGATTTTTAGATTATGACCGCTGGGTTTTTAAAACCTAGCAAACACTTTCCTCAAACGCACAGGGATTTGAATTTAGACCATGAGTTCAGGCTAAACAAGCTCAATGGCATTTGCACACTAATAGGCCACTAAAATTAAAATTACATGCCTTTCTAATAGCCAAAAATATGACATATGATACCTCATTCCAAATGGAAAGCAGTAAAATTAGTGAAAATGAATGCACTTGTAAAATGTTTTTATCAAATTCAGAAAGTCATATACAGCTTGTACATTAAATGTGGATAAATATTTTTTTTCATAACGCAATTCTTCTCTTGGAATATGTACCTGAACATTTTCTGTTTTCTGTCCAATGAATGATAGCTCCTGCAGAATTATTAAATAATGTAGAGTGCATGTTTCAGACTACAAACTTTTGCTGTAAAGTCAAGAGCGCTACAGTACCTGTTCGTATCGTTTCACTCTGCCAAAAGTCAAAAAAAACAGTGACCCTATAAACATCATGAGGAATGAAACAATGAAATAATTCAGAGCTTATCACAGGATTAAGACAGAATTTTATTTTTCTGTCAACTGCTAGAACTAAATGGAATTGTGGTTATTAGCCATTTAGAATATATCATCACTTTTGTGTTTGTTTTTTAAAGAATTAAAATCATGTAATTTCCATATTCCCTGAAAAAAAGTGTTCACATATAAAGGAAGCTTAAGAAATAGACCAATTTTCAGAAGTTCACAAATAAAAGTATACTCAGAGGTCTTTTTTGCATCAACGTTGCACAACAATTAGGTAAACGAGAGTTAACTGCAGGATGAATGCCCAAGCCAGACTGTCCCCCGCATAAACTTTCTCCCCTGCAGGAGAAATACGTTTATCCTAAAGAAAAAACAGTGCAAACCAAGGACCAATACTGTGACTCTGCTAGTGCAATTTCTGGAAGCAAAGTACTGTGGTTCCTCATCACTAGCTGAATGGGTTTGCAGAGGGAGTGGAATTCTGGCTTAACCGAAACCAACGCCGGAGTCTCTTCAGCTCAGTAGGACTGGCATTTCCGCAAAAATTTTTTGCGTTTTGTATGTCATCAATGTGCTTTGAGGTCTTCATATAAATTATTACTAATTAATTAAAAATAGATTCAACCTATTAGACAAAACTATTGAGACTAATGCCAAAATTTCCTAACCTTTTGCACCAAAATAAGGCTGTATTTCCTGAATTAACAGTTGAAGCAGAAACTTTCTTTCACAGATAAAGTATATAGTTTTAAGTTCCAGACTGCAACAGAGTAACAAGTTAAACTAGCAGCTTTCAACACTACATTCCCATTTGCAGCAAAAGCCATGAAAGTTCTAATCATCATCTGCATTATCGCAACTTTAACCGTCAACCTACGAGACTAATGAACGTCAGCTTCCATTTTGGACCAATCACTTCTTGAGCATAAAAAAGAAATATACTAGGTACAGTGCGTGTGTGAACTTCTCTACAATCAACTTAACCAAAAAAGCACGAACGTATGAATGATATTTCACAGGAAAAAGCAGATTCATCTAGCGCAGCATAGCAAATACTACCAGCTGCTGCTGTCTTCTTCTAGAATCACTAGTCACTGGAGAGAAATTGTCTTCTAAGATCTTCCCCAAGCAAAATCAGAATATACCTCAAAAGGGAGAAAGGTCAAAAGGCAGAAATGAAGAACCGAAGAGCATCACAGTGAAAAAAAGAAAGGAAAACTTTGTTTTCCAGGAATATCCTAGTAAAGGTTCAGAAAAATAATTCCAGGTCTCTTCTTTGAAGCGCCTCATTATTAAAGCTGGGGAAGAAAATGAAGCTACTGTTCCTTTTGAGAAATGTGATCAGAATTCTTTCCATGCAACCAAAGACTGAATGCCACATTTCAAAAGCATTTAAATGATATCGTTCATAAATAATGTTTACATACTGATTCTGTTCAAACACAGTATCTTAACATATCCTCTTACACTTCATGTTTGATCCCATGCCATTAAATGCACATCATAACTAGAACTTAAACTGATGCCCACTGGAGCCATACAAAATACTTAAGGTTATGTCGGCATTTCCATTATAAAGCCCTATTCCAGGAGTTTGTAATTTGGCTGTAAAATTTTGCTTTGGCCTGAAACTTGGCAGACATAATGTCTCTTTCCTCCGGAACGATTCTATCTAAAGATCTATGTGGAGCTCTACAGGTACCTTTATATAACTAAAAACAAAGTACTTTTTGAGATACAGAAGTGGTTAGCTTCCCTCTTCCTCAGGAGGTATCGAGGACAGGTTAATGTTGTAATTTTCCTGCACAGATCAGCCAATTAGTAGCAGCAGTGGTATAGACAGAGTACATCAGGTAGCTGCTGCTATTTTCATCGAAGTCTAGGTGATGCAGCCACTAGCCAGCACAGCTGACTAACGTCTACGTTACTACGCTGCTAGCATTACTACTGCACACGGATGTGTGTTGGTGGTATCAACAGAAACTAACTTAGATTGGTGGCAGACAGAGAGAGACCAGAATCCTGCATTTGTCTCCTGGCTTTGTACTGCTTCCTCAGTTCAGGGAGGTCATATAAAACGCCTCACTGCTCACACCCCGCAGGAATGAACTTGGGCGTGTTTAAATATCTCTTAGCCAACGCTGTTGCTATTAAATACACGATGTATTTTGCCTCATTCAGACATTTATTGAAAATGTGTGAGGGTGACACTGTTCGACATAAACCAACAGCAAAGTCACTCTTGCTCCCTCAGCAGGGCTAAGCACGCTGGACTGTCTGCCTTGCACAGCTATTCTAGCTAGCTATGCACAAAATATATTGAAAGCATGATGGGCCAAATTATGCTCTCTTCTGGGTTTTTACTGACAGCACTGGAATTACTCTATTACAACAGCAGAGATCTGGCCCAGATGTTGCAATGGATTCTTTGGTGTGTCACCACATTTCAGCAGCTCCAAACAGCCTTGGTTGAGGCATGCATTACAATTTTTTTACATTTTTAAAGAGGCCTTAAACATGAGTTTTCACGATATTAACAGCTCTTTTAGGGATGTTGGGCATTAGCCTACATTCTTTTTAAAGATCCAAGCCATCCCTCTGAGATCATGAGCATTCTAATAGGAACCATAAGGTCTCATTTACAAACCCAATTTATCCTAGATATCAGCTTAAAAAGGATTCTTCATTAAGCAAACATGATTTGTAAAACATGTACTTCATCAGCAACCATTATAGGAATAATGCTAAAATAAAAAAAAATAGCAAAGGTGTAATACAACAGCTTCTGCTCTCCAGCCCAGGCCTGCTGCATGCTGTACAGCACGGCTCAGGATGGATCCTGGCTCATCCTTCTGAAAAGGACACTGTCTACATCTAGCACAGTTTTGAAATCTGGGCATGTCTCTGATTCATACATTTTAAAAAGTAATGCTTTAGGGAGCGTACTTTCACTGGTGTGCACCTATTATTCTGAAGTTGGATACCATCAGAGAAAAAAAAGTCTGGACCTCTGGATCGTTAACATCAGTACACATTCCTTTTATCAGCACTAGGATTTCACCCTTTGTGTATTATCAGGAAGCTAACTGTTTGAATTAGGTGTTTTTGCCTAGGATCTGTGGTTTATGAGCAGCAGCCAAACGAATGAAGCAACTCAAGGAGCTGCTGTTATAGTAACTGTTTTTTTTCAAGAACCATCGTTTTCCAGTCTCTCAAAGCTAGATACAAAATTCAAAACACAACAGCCTGTGGCCTTAGAAAGACTTCTACCCCTGTGTAACACTAGCTGCACCATGCATAAGAAAAATTCAGAGTGATAGATGACTCCATAGCATTTAATAGCAATATTTATCAGCTGAGATGCAGTATTAGCACAGTCTATCAAGTTTCCATAACATATTTTTTTCTTTTTGCATAAAATATGACAAAAAGGCCTCTGACTCTGAAGATGCTGGCACAAGAAAAAGGGGATTTTTTTTCCCTCCACGTTTCTAAGGTTCTGGCAAAGAGTCTAGTGGAAGCCCAACATGTTCAAACACATTGTGCACCCAGTGCTTCTTCTAACCAAAAGGAACATATTTCTTTTAACATATATGTGTTGTAAATTATACATTTAATGAGATCATTAAAATGTTTTGATTGCCTGAAAGTCCACACTGCTCATAATTTCCATTCTGTTAGAAGCCTGCTCATTTTTGTGGCGAGTTTAAATTAAAAAAAAAGTAATACCTAGTTTATCTAAGAAAAGAAATCCAGAGTCTCCTTTAACTTTACTGATGGCAATCAATAACAACTATACTGAAGCCAGTGGAGTTATGCTAATGTAAACCAGAGGCAAAATCAAGTTCCAGGTCTTTAAATTAATCTTCCTTTCTTTTCTGAGGTTTAAATGGAATTTTCAACTGTATATTTATTGAAACAACAAATACAGTACTGCATGTAGGTGATACTTGCAAAGCAGTGACTTAGTATCTTTTAAACACCAGCTGATGTATTTTATTTGTGAATCCACCCTACGAAAATTAACAAACGATTGTTTCCATTACAAAAATTACGTAGAGTACAAACATAATTGGAAACAAAGGAAATACCACTTACTAAAGTTAATTTCTCCCTTCTCACCTCTTCCTCATATTCTAATGCTAATTTTAAGTCGCAAATACAGCTACATTTGGATGAGCTTGCTAGGAAGTCCACAATCGGAATTTTGCAAAATGAAATGAATATGAAATGAAGGTGAAATGATTCATAAGTTACTCATCGTAAAGTCATGTATTGCACGGGAAACATCTTCTGACTTGGGCAATAAATCATTTTATTTCCTGAAACGTGAGATACAATGCTTTAAGCTTTACATTTTAATCCTGTGTAGCATAGCTGAAAACACTTTGCCTTATCATAAAAAAAAATTTTGTTTATTCCCTCTGTTCTTAAGGATTGTAAAAACATCTTACAATAGCACATTTCACAGCTTTTTAATTCAAACATAAAGAATAGTGCTTTTCAAACATTTTGTGTTTGCATATCCCTGCCTATTTTCCAATGGATATAAAGGATCTCTAAAGAGGGAAGATGGAGTTACTAATAATAGGTTTGTTTCTCAGAGTTATTCTTCATCAAACCATCTTCAAAAAAACATGTAGCACTCAAATCCACAGATCACACAGATTGAAAGCCACTATCCAATAACATGAGAGAAACATTCTCTCTCCTTATCAACTGTTTCTCATTTTGCATTACTTTAAAATGTTTGATATCAATAAAATGAAGCAGTGCTCCTCCATTAAATATTGGCAACAAAGACATTAATCGAAGCATGTGATTATGAATTATGACTTTAACTTTTAACAATTGAATTCTTTAACTTTTTTCTAAAACACATTGCGATAACCATTTTGAACCTTCCAAAACCAAAAGCAAAATGAGCTAATACAGAAACAAGCCTCTGGCTCTGTTTCCCATTTGCGCCGCACTCTCCAACTGGCATTCCTTGGGTAACGCTAAATGTAATATTCCTCGTTTAAAAATCAGATCGAGGCAGAGAGGTAAATGCCTGCGCAGGTGGGAAGCCTCCGCGGCAGGAGGGCAACGCGCAGGAATTTGAGGCTTATGTCCTGGCTCTTGAATCCCCCGAGCACCTCCGGCAGGAGGCCGGCGAGCCAAGGATGTTTGGATGGCTGAGGGCAGTGGGCCGTTACTCAGCTTCAGCGTAGAGGGAACCTTAATTAAGGATTTTCATAATCTGAGGGGAAAGTAAGAGTGGGAGACACTTACCTTGTGAGGAATGATGGGGTGGGTACACAAATCGGGAGGGAATGCAGACAGAAATTTCATTTCGCCAGCAGGCCGAAAGTTAACACGAAGCTCACCTGGAGGGACACCTGCTAGTAGGCCCTATAAAAGAGGGGCATGGAAGCGGGGCTGGAGATCTACCAACTACAGGGAGAGGATAAGAATCAGATCTGATGCTTGTCAGTAGGCATCGGCATAGCAGGCTACACTCCTTACTAACGTAGCACAGCTCACCGTCAGCATGGGCATCTGCCATCAGAGCTTTAAACTCCTCATGACTGCTCTGCATACAAACAGATACAAGTTTCCACCTCTGCAAAGAGCAATGACAGGATGATTTCTATGACTGCAGAACAACATCTCTCTAAAGCGACTGTGAAAAACTGACATTTAATTAGCAGACAATCCACACACGTAATGCCGAACACAAAGCTATTAGATTTCATATTCAAAATAACCTTAGTCAGGACTAATTACACACATCAAAGCTATCATATAGGTTCGTTAAAAGGATATGGCAACATACCAGCAATAATCGCTGGTCACAACAGTGTTATTTTAGTATATTTCCTCTAAATAATTTCTCTTAAATTAAAATATTTTCCCCTCAGGAACTGTATGCTGGACAGGAAAAGGTGAGGCATCAAAAATTCTTATAGAGGAAAAACTAAACATTAATACTGAAAACAATATATAAAAGTGTTATTCCTGTTCCAAAGTTTATGCTGTTAGCGGTACTTACAGAAACAGAGCAGTTTGCTTACAGAAAACTTAACCTTTTGCTCCAAACTATTCATTTTGATTTCTTAATCACAATTCACATACAATATATTTTAAAACAAAGGTAAACATATTTAGGCACTACAATTTGTTCAACACTCATTTAAGCTGTATTTTTTAAATTGCACAACTAATATTATTGAATTAAACAGCTCATTTAAGCTGTCACATAATTAGACATGCCCCTGCATATATAAGGTATGTGTAAGCATAAGTGTGCTTGCCCATTAGCACAGTTTCTTTGTATTGTCTAAGCGCACGTAAACAATTTAAGTTGAGCACATACTTTCCTGAATCGGGGCTAAAATGGCCTGAAATGGTTGTAACCAAAAGAAAAATGCAGCGCTTGTAGAAAATGGAAATACAATGCAGTCTAAGGCAACTTATACATAAAACTGAGTTCCTTAACTTGCTAAAGACCTAACAAACTTCAGACATCTGTGCCTTTTAACTTAACACCCCTTTCTTTTCACTCTGTCTTTCCCTTCTTCCTTCCTCCCAGTAACTAGTAGCACATCAGAAAAGATGTGGTTTGATGGTTCAAGCTGAGACATTCTACCCTAGCACTCATTCGCTTGAGATGGAGCAGACAAGACTTTTTTATCCAACTGGTGACACATGACCGACTTATACAGCTTCTTGGACCTTCTGACCTCTAAAGGCCAAAGTCTAGTTGTCTCTGAGTCTCTCCAGGTGGCTGGGACATCAGCTTGTACTAGGTCACTGTATCATCAAGGTTTTGCACAAGTCTTCTGTGTCTTTCTGTGCACTCACTTTATTGTCAACTTTTAATGTGCAAACTTCTGAGCATAAAATGTGTCATTCCATTTCAAGATGGGGTAAAAAGAACTTTCATTTACTTCCACTAAAGGCCAATGAGCATGTAATAACAGCTAGCCTTAAAAACAATTACAAGGGCATACCACTTTGCTGAGTCAGCGCTTAAATCTTTTATTGGAGTAGGAAAATGGATCTAGTTACAGCCAAATAACTTACTTGAAACTGTGCCTCCCACACAATCTTGTAAGTAGTCCTGGACAGGTTTGACATCCACACAAACTAAAGATGTTCCTATATCCATGCACATTTCTTTCTGAGCTTTGTGGCTCAAAACGCAAATAAGCAATGTGTTACCAGGAACATCAGAATACCTCACAATGCTTTTCATTTCACTGTGTGTCCCCTAGTTGTGCCAGCTTCCTGAGCTCTTTTTCTAGAGGGGCATGTGGGGCTGCTGAGAATAGAACAGGAGAACACCGAAAGCGATCACCTTGGGTAAAATCAAAGCAACATCCCTCAAACGTAATATTTTAATAACGAATCCCCTCAAAATGAGCTTCAAAGTAATTATGCAGGGAAAAGAAAAACAACATCAAGAGTTAAAGAAGAGAGTAGGAGGGCAACACAGAGACAAGCTGACAATACATCAGGAAAAGTGAAAACCAACAAAGACAGCATGTCTCTTCTGCTCCCGAAAAACTTGGACATGCTTGGTCTAGCTGTGCTGACCTCCTGTATCTACAGACCTAATAATAACAGTATTTCACCTAGCTATAGTTACTGCTGGTTGCCCAGACTTCCCCTAAAACATTATGTCCTTATTTCAGAACAGGCCATGATCACACTTGTGGGATCATGGAGCTAAGTAAGCGTGCTACGGCTTCCACAACCAGACTCTCAATTGAAAGCGCAAGGAGATAGAGAGTGTCAGCTCTCCAACATGTAAAAGACACGTCAGGTTGTGAAATAACAATTGCGGGGAGTGACCCTCCCCCCCTCCCCCCCCGACAAATCCAAGGCATGTTGTTAATCTTCACTATAAAAAGAAAAAGGCATCGATGCAAATAAACGGACACTGCATTTACTGAGAAAATCACCTGAACATAGAAAAACAGTAAAATTATAGCAGCTTTTAAAATGTACATGCTTTCCAATGAATTTTCCATTTTTCTAACGGTGTCACTGAAACTAAATCACACTTTTGCATTCTTTCCATGTGGCAATGTTTCTGTAGCATACTTAATGCTTAAATTAGATAAAAATAAATAAGTAGTTATATACCTAAAGAACCCAGTTTTCTACTAACAAACTGGTGCAGTTTCACTGAAGTAAGATTACTTAAATTTACAAAGAAGAATCTACATTCAGAAATTCTACCATTAAGAAGCCCAAATGTCACAATAATTTTGCATAAGAAAATATGAAACAGAGTGATTAAATGACAAAAACAAGAGCATCTGAATAAAACATTCATCTTCCAGAGCTGAACTTGTCATGCCCACTACTGTTTTAAGATCAGCATTTTTAAGAACACTTCTTCCTTTGTGGACTCCTGAAATTCATTGTTATCCTGTTTTTGTGATATTTCCCATTTAAGTTAGTTTATACTTCCTCTAGGAACAGAAGAGGCAGTCTGATCACCTGCTGTTCTGAGATGCCTACAATACTTAAGCACAATGGGGTGAAACCAGGACAGAAGGTTAGCCCAATTCTGAATTTCCTGGCTTTGTATTTTTAGTGGGACCTTTCACATAACTTTAATATCCAAATAGGTAGCTGTGCATGCTCTCAGAAACACACACACGTACACATACACATTCTATACAGGAAAAAAGCTGTACATTCTAGCTTTAAAAATTAGGACTACATGTGCCAGTGTTATTTTTGAATGCAGAATGGTAGTTTCATGAAACACCTTTAAATCAACTACATACTGTAATTTTCTTCCTAATAGGATCGCTCCCTGCGCAGAGGAGTAACTCGTTCTGAGAGCAGAGACTGCTGTCTTGCGAGGAAAGAAGAATTACAGAGTCTGAAGCTCAGCACAAAAAGAAATGGATTCATAGTTTGATCTGACTAACGCCGCTACAGAAGAATGAATAATACCCTTGCTGCTTCTGAAAGTCTAAAGTAGTGCTTAGAAAGTCACTCAAATCAAGGTACTTTTCAGCCACTGCTTCACATTCCTCCGTGCACTTCACTACTAAGCACTCAGCTGCAAACAAGAGTCATGGGAGCTTTATTCTGTACATCAACCAATGAAGAAATCAATACATTTTTAATTTTTTCATACCTTACTTTCTCAGCTGAAAAATGAGGACAAAATTTCTACATTTTACAGGAACCTCACAAAGCTAAATACCTTGGTATTTGTGAAACAGAGAAGAGCATCCTGGAAGAGTCAAAAAGGGTGAAATTACTCTCTGTTCAGTGCGAGGGTTGAAGAGCGGCTATGAATGGGGCACAGAATCAGCGTACTGTCAGAGAACTCCTTTCTTGCTCTCTGTCCCCTGAATATTGAACATTAAGTCATTCAGGTGAGACCTAATGATTCTGTGCAAGGAATAAAGACCTGTGGGGAAAAAGCAGACTTTCTAAGACTGCACAGGCACTAGTTTGAATTAAGTTTGTGGAGGCACCTTTAGTTCAATCATTGCACAATTTTTGAGCTAATGAAGTTTGCAATGTCCCTTTTTTCCCCCTTCATGGTTTCCAGGATGTAATAATATTTACCTCATCTCTTACGCTCACACTTAGGATGGTGAGGAAAGCTGTAACTTCTGTGGCCACAGAGCATAGTCTTAAATTTCCAGTTGCAGTCTAGAACCCACTCTCAAAACTGAACAAAACTGAATTCTAAATGGTTTCCGAGCTTGCGCTGAGGAGCCATCTCTCAATGAGCAGTTTATAGAGGGGCTCGAGGAGCTGGGAGGGAAATCACTGAAATTTAACCCTGAACCCCACGTGAACCCAGGGATTGGGACTGCATATTTTCCACTGTCCTGCCATCTGCTGCTTCACTGCACGTGGTAATCTTTGGCAACCCCACTGAGAGCTGCCTGGGCTACGGCTCTGTTCAGACAGGGTGTAGAAAGAAAAGACACTGAGAATGTCATGGCTGGCTGACCAGACTACTGAGATCAGAGAGATTATGCCTCATTTGCTCACCAAGCCCTGCCAAAAGCAACACCATTTAACTGCAGGTACTCAAAACCCAACAGGCATGTTTAAAGGAATTCTAGGCTTAAAAAGAGGACCATTCATAATGTGCATTTGTTGGGGATACTGTAGCTACCACCTTTTGGCAATTATTCATGAGAGTTTTTAAAGGGGGTTTACAGTGCCCTCCATTTCAGGTACAAATGATATCTGGCAGAAAGTATCATACCTGATTTAAAGGACAGATGGACCTGGAAAACAGCATGGGCAGGAATAAACAAAGGGATTTAAGAGCCCAGCAAACGGAGGTAAGCAGTGAGAACCCGTAGTTATTTTAAAACAGCTACAGTCTGTTTATCTCTAGGCTCTGAAAAGCTGCACAGTATGGGAGCGTGAGGGTTTGGTACTTATATGCATAACCCTCATATGTCATCTCATGACAAGGGACTTCCCTTGAGTACCAGCCAAATCTACATTCGTTTCCCCTAACACCCGCATAAGTTCTGAATGAAGTAGGCTAAGGATTAACTCTCAGAAATTCTGACTTTCTCTGACTACCCTCTTTTACATATTGTCTCAGCCCTTTCAGTGATAATGTACTAAACGTTTACCAATGGAATTTACTGGCTGTTTCAAAATGCTAACTGTAGATGCCAAGGAATATTTCTAAAAGGGTCTTAGAACTGCAGGAACATTATTGTGGGGTATAAAATTACTGTAGGAGCTGGAATCAAATAACCCTGACTCCAACCTCATGTTATTAAGCTATTTCCCCTGTCCCCTCACCATCCTTTACTCCTACCAGTGGCACTAGAAATGAATGTAATTACATATATGTCTACAACAGCCCTGTTTCTTCACTCAAATACTGATCTTGGAAATGACAGTGCCTCTCTCATATCTGTTTGGGAAAACAGTCATAGACACTTCAGTAAGATAAGCTTCTTCTAAGGGCTGTAGAAGTATGGCTGGCGAATGTCAGGGTTGACAAACGTTCTTCTAACTGCAAAGGGACACTACAAAATTGTCCTCTGACTTGGAACAGGCAGCTGCAGTCACCCTTTCTTCTTCCCTGCTGCTCTACTGCCTCCACTCTGTCTGCCTCACAGGGTGATTGGAAAAGAGACAGAAAAAGCCACATAAGAGAGGAGAAACAGACATCTCTTTCCCAGCTCCAGCTGTGCTGGAGCCAACAGGATTCATTGTTTTGATGATTCCAGGACCCTTAGGTCTCATTTCATCCCTGCTTGACAGAAGTGCAAAGCAGAGGTGAGAACGGCCTGCAGATTTACAAAGGCAAATTCTGAAATCCTTAAGCCGCTCCCTCCCAGAAATGGCCTTTCTCTCTGAGAGCTGGAATCAAATGCCCTTGACCCTAGCCTCTCATTAATAAGAGGTCTGCACCTGTGTAACCCTCATGGGCAGCGATGGAGTTTTGCTAGCGCCAAGCTTTCGTAAATAAAAGGCAAGGCGGGTACAACTTGTTAAAATCTGTAAGGCACAGAGATCCAACTTGTGTTGCCCAGTATTTTTCTTTTGATACAACTGCCTACCTTGAAAAAAATGTGTTTGAGGTAAAAAGTTACCCATTAGCATTCACAGCTGAAACTGCTTTTTAGCTAAGCTCCACTGAACCAGAGCTCCAGTCCTGCTCTCTTTCTTGACTCGTAACCTCAGTGACAGTCCAGAAGCCAGGCAGAGCCACTTCATAAAATGTACTAAATGAAGCAACTTTTAATAAAAACATGGACTGGCAGGTAGCCATGTTAAAGAAGGAAAGACCTAGTAAGAATGTCCTACAGCATAAAAGTCTCTGTTGTTCTCATTACTGTAAAGCAGGAAAATCTCTTTAAATGCTTTTGATTCAAATGATCATTTGACAGAAACAATGGACAAGACAAATGGCTGTAAAACAAGGCAATTGGATTTCCTACCGCTACAATATCTTACTTGGCTCCCATGACACAATTTCTATGTTATTCTCCCTTGCCACGGTAAAGTAAACTTACAGGCTACCCAGAAAACAGATGAGTGTAATCAGTCCTTTATAAATTATATCCTTTCACTCAAGGAAAGCAAATAACTTTGCCTCCTCTACAATAACTGTTTCTAATACTTCATTTATTCTTTAAATTGTTTATAAAACACTTCAAGAGAGGTCAAGATGAGAGAGCAACAATAACTGGAGATTAAGGAGACTTTTTAAGTATTTTGCACCTGTGAGTAAACACTTTGGCAATTGTTATGATACAAGATAGACCTACTAAAAAAAATCAGCTCTATTTACGAATTTCTTGAACACATGTTATTTCATCTGAGAGAGATTCTTTCTACTCTTAGTTTCAATTCAAATTTAAGCAGCTGCAAAGTTTCTTCATGTCACATGACTCAGGCAAAAAACAATAGATTTAACCATGGTCTCATATGGAAGAAATCTAAAGGAATAATAACAGTAGGGTAACTGAAGTTCTTCTCATGAAGATTTCTACAGATCTCTTGAGGAAGCAGGAGCTTTTCTCCTCAGAGATGGATGTGTTCATCTTAAAAGTCCACAGAGTCAAAAATGGGCAGGACAGAACCATGACAGCAGGGCCAGAAGGGACATTCACATTCTCCTATCTACATCCAAAAGCATCAAGGGATGTGACTCTTCCGCCCTATTTGGCCCAAGTGAGACCACATCTGGAGTACTATGTCCAGTCTGGGTCTCCCCAGCACAGGATACACATGAAAATGCTTCAGAGAGTGCAGCAGAGAGCCACCAGCATAGTCAGGCAGCTGCAGCACAAGATATTCAAGGAGGGGCTAAAGAAACTAAGCAGCAGGGGACTGAGGTCTACCAAGGCAATAGACATAAGCTACAACATGGGAAATTCTGTTTAGATATAAAGTGATTTTTTTTCCCCCCTCACAGTGAAGATGGTTAGGCATTAGAAAAGGTTCCCAGAAAGGTTGGGAGGGGAGGTCTCCATCCTTGAAGATATTCAAAACTCAGCTGGACAAGGCCCTGAGCAACCTGATTCAACTCTGAAGGTGGCCCTGCTTTGAGTGGGGAGGGCAGAGCCAGATAACTCAGAGGTCCCTTTCAACCTAAATTATTTCATGACTCTCACAGCCATACACCCAAAGAACATCAGCGTCTTCCACAAGAAAGAAGCCAGAATTGCCACTGCTTTTTTAGGAAGAAAGTTAGCAGAATGAGTTCATCTTACTCCTGCTTAGAAAACTACACTCTTCCTTTTCCTAAGATTTAAGTAAGTAGGAAAGGTATTTAAGATTGAGTAAGAAAGGACTTATATTCACAGTAAATATTAAAACCTAAATTTATATTTCATATATACTAAAAAAGAGAAGGTAAACGAAGGGGAAACTAGGATAAAAAATTATGTTTAAGGACACTGAAAAAACAGTAATAAAAACAGGACAGATGGTGCTAAATCAGAAAAGAAAGCATTTGTTTATTTCTATTTTGAACAATGGAGCAAAAAAGCACTAAGAAATTTTCTTCTACCTCGTGACTATTTCTGTTTTCTTAAAATGGTGTGCAAGAACAATAAGAACAGCTGTATGAGGCTGACAAAACTCCATGCAGTCCGGCATCCTGTCCTCAAAGTGGGCTACAACAGATTCTTAGGAAAGGCATACACATACAAACTCCCCAGGCCGTACAGAGAAACACTGTAATGGTATTCTCTTCCAGCTTTAAGAGATCCGAGTATGCCTGTATATGGTTTTGGATAGGCTTCCATAAATTTCATCAATTGCTTTTTGAACCTGTGCAAACTTTTGTCCTATGCAAAATCCTGTGGCAATAAACTATTAACTTTGCATAAACACACACTATAAAGACAAATCCTTCACTGCTATTTGCTTTGAACCTGCATTTGGCAAGATGAGAACTAGAGGCCATGAAATGAAATGATGAGAGCAAGCAACCACTTACCATTCACCTTCTCCCAGACGTTTAGGACTGCACATACTCTTACAGTAACATCTCCTACATGTCTAGCCCACACTAAAGAATCCTAGCTATACTTAAACGTATTCCTCCCAGTGCAACTGTTTCACCTCTTTTGTCAACCCTGAAGCCTTGCTTCACTTTCCATATTAGAAAGGGTGGAGAGTAAAAGCCCGACCTTGTAAACTACTGAGCATGTTGGTCTAATCACAAAACATTTATGCTCTCATTTCTTAGAAGTACATGGAGGTGAGTACAAACATAAAAAATTGAGACTTTAGATTTATCTCTAACTGCAAATGTAATATAAATGTCCTCTCTGATGTCAGAAGGACTTCTCTTTATGCTTAAAGATGAGCAAACGCTTAAAGATTTTGCTGGAACATGTCAAACTTGTTCATGTCTTTCTGGATTGAGCCCAAGAATAGCTCAGTTCAGTGCTGTGAATTTAGATGTACATTTGGGTCTTCGGGTGGGGTTTCATAAAGGAGTTGCAAGCAAAAGGGACAATTATGCCCTCTTGCAGTCCCTGCGGCATGGTTCTACCCATCTTTTTTTTTTGGTTCTGCCTACGCCCATGCACAGTACTAATAGTGATCACGACGTAACTTGGAAAAGGGTACCATACAAACTCTCTACAACATAATCTTCTGAGCTGCTGAGTGTCACGACTGTGCAGATTCCTCATGAAGCCAACTTGTGACACATCGAATAACACCAGTCAATATCATCCACACTTTGCAAGTACCTATGTATAAAATTGTAGTAAGTCTTTAAGCCCTCGATCCATTGTTTCTTTTAAAATCATAAAAATGTAACCCATTAAAAAAAAAGTACTTCTTAGTCATGTTTCTGCATAGCCCAGAACAGGCCACTAAAGAAGTAACTCTCCTTAACACCTCACCCACCAATTAAAAAACCCAAGGTATTGAAAAAGAAAAAACAATCAAATGCTGATTAATTATAGAGAAATAATAAACTTAAACATGACAAAAATATTTGCTGAGGGATTTAAAAGTAGCCAGCACTACAGGCATATCAGCTTACTAAAATGCAGTTAAATTCTTCAGTTATTCTCAAGAGTTTCAGTGGAATTCAGTAAACAGTATTTTACACGTGACAAAGTACTTTCTTTAACCAGCTTGTATGGTGACAAGGTTATAAAAATGCAAGTCCAAGACTCAGATTTTGTATTGTTACACTGCATGCTCACCTCCATCCTTCTCTCCCTTTTTCAGTTTTAATACTCATGTTTCTCTTATTCTCTAAAAAGTACATTGTCATGTTGATCTACACACAAACATAAGCTCTCTCCAAACTACTTCAACTTAATACCTAATTGATAAAGATTATTCCCACAATTTATTTTAATCCCAGTAAAAACTTTTTCTATGGATTAACATATTCCAAACACTGTAGCAGTGTATTCTTGCATGCCTGCCAGGAAGTACTGTACAACAGCTTATCTAAGCAAAGTAAAGAGCACAGCGTAACTAAGTAGCATCAAATTATGAAAAAGCTGGGTTCTTTTCTCCCATAGAGTCAGACTGAACCAGAACTGAAAACTGTTTGAACTGTTATTTTTTCTCAAATGGGAACTGAATCTGAATAGTTATTTTGAAGTCTTTGTTGAATCTAATACAGAACTGAATAAAAGAGAAAACACTTCTGATGATTGGATCAGAATAATTATCTAACAGAAAATATCCTAGAGGAACCCTCTCATCACATGAACTTTACATTTCAAAGTCTTATTTTTCAGCTTGAACAGAATCAGAGATACTGAGGCAGTTAAATCACTAATGACCTGACCAAAATGAACTGACTTGAGTTAGAGTCAAATACAAATCAGATCTACACCAAACCATTTACAAGTTCTTCATACTATTTTACTTTTTTTCTAATATTGACATTTTTTAAGTATCACAATCCCATGTTCTTGTATTGCAGGAAACAGCATTTTTATTTCATTTTTAAATGAATTATACTTAACCTAGCAGTTTTCCCACAAACATGTATTTCAGAGTAAAAGGAAATGAGGTTAAATAAACATTTCCAGCTAACAACTGCCTACATCTTTACATAGCTAATAAGTTCTGCTTTTAGAACCAGGGAATTATCATGATCTCTTTAAATAATTTCTTAACGTTATGTTTCTTTCTTTAAAGAAGTCTGTAAAGTGTCAATCCTTTTAATATGTACCCCTCACGGTGTGTGAAAAATCTGAATGTTCCTGTTATTATTAAGCAGCAAGTTTGAAAATCTGATCAACACAACTAAGCTACTATTCACTTATTAGTAATGACTTTCATTTTTAAAATCAATACAACCAGATGTAGAGCCATTATGAATTTATGAATTACTGAAATTATGAATTATTACAGTCACAGCATAACGTAAAGAAAAAGATGAAGTTAGTGTGGAAAGCATAGGGATATGGTGGTCTCACAGAGGAACACTGGATTCAGAGGAGCTTGGTCGAACACTGTCAAGAAACAGAAACTTTGGATTCTTGAGCGAAGTGTTCTTGGACAACAAATCTTTATTTTAACCTGGATTACTCTGAAAAAGCAGCAAACTAAATAAAATGACAGTCCTTCAAATGACACAAAAACTTACTTTTGTGGGTCAAACAAAATTAAGGGGTAAATTTAGATCTGGTACTGTGGAGAAATCAGCAGATGTTCTTGAAATCTTTCTTTTGAAACAAAAGTATATTGAAAGAAAGCTCATATGAATGTGAATAAAATAACATAAATGTGATCTATAAATGGAAATCCGGTATGTGATGTTAAATACGGCGTCTGAAAACAGTTTTAATGATAATAGTAGAGTTGTGAAAAGATGTGCAGTGAAATCTGAAGGAATAAGACTGCTATGGAGACTGTCATTCTGTAGGATCCCAGGTAATCCTACAGTAAGCGTGTGCAATAGCTTGGAAAGAAAATGACAGCATTACTTAGAAAATACGTTTGCTAAAAGCACAAAATAGGCAAATAAAATGCTTTGTAAATATTTTAAATAGTGCTGAATAGTTTGTTAGCATCTCTCCAAGCATTACAATTGAATTTTTTACACTACTATTTAGTTTAAGTTTAGTTTCAGAGCTTTATAATTAAATGTGCAGAGTCTACTTGAGTAATTTTCAGATTTTTTTTTAAAGGATTTGTTCCTAACTTGCTCATGAGGGGAAAATGTTTCCTATCTTGTCTAATAACCGAAAAACAGAAAAGTCATCAAGGTAAAAATGCTATCTGCTGCATCAAGCCAAAAAAAGAATAAACTGGACAGAAGGCGCAGTTAAAGAAGAATTTACAGATCCAGAATTATTTTGTCTCTAGATTGAACCAAGGTTAAATAAACAGTAACCAAATAACCATTAATATTCTGTTTCCTTCTCAGCAGTCTAGAAGAAAAGTATATTTTAAAATGTGTTAAATCTTTCAGAGTTTTTTCCTTCAATACCAAGCCTTATATTAACAAATATTAAACTCCCTGACTTTAACCAGTAAACGCAATGTCAAGTTTTAATGAACCCTCAGGTATATGATCAAGGTGGACAATACATACACATAATCATGACTTATTTCAGGTTTCCAGCAAATTTTACTGAACATACTAATTCCTTCATCAGACTTTCATGTACAGGCACCATTTGCAAGACACATACTCACACACATACATAACTTTGGAAAAAATGAATAACATGCCCAGATGACTCTGTGGGTTCCTCTGTGGGCACTGATGCCTGGTTATCATTGTCTACAAATGTGACGGAAAACCAGATGATGTCACTACGGCACCAAACCCACAAGGAACCTGCAGAACCAAAGTGACAACAGACACTTCACTTACTTGCAAGCAGACCAAAGTTGTGCAATAACTGCAGCACACTGATGAACTCAAATCCAGGATTGCTTCATCCCATGATTTCACAACAAAGAACTTACTTACTTTTCCTTTAAGCACAGTCTACAGTTGTGATGCTTTTCTTAAAATGACACAGCACTTTTATGAGACATAAGTATAAATTTAAAAATGACCTATTATTTGTTGGTTTGTTAGCTTCCTGACACTATTTTGCCAATGGATTTTGGATTCATCAGCACGATGAAAACTGTTGCTGGTTCTTCAGTAACACCAGCATGATCACTTACTGAATTAGACAGCAAAGGTAGCATTTGCCTACTGTTGTTGTTATATGAAATCAAGCTTTCAAGTTCACAGCCTGAGTTACTGTTACACCAGTCTTGCTCTAAATGTTTTTATTAAATATTGCATGGTCCGTGGGGAGAAAAGAAATGCCATTAAATCTGCTAACTCTGAAAAGAAACGTAGTATGTGCTGCATTTTTTTCACGTGAAACTTGAACAGGTTTAAAGAGAAATGCGTATTATTTGTACCATATGCTCATGTTGCTGGTTAATGGATTCATTCAGTAGCATCCTTACCTGAAGAAGCCAACTAAACACGAGTTAGCTGGTATCCATTGTGCATTACTTAAAGAAATGGGCCTGAGACTTTGAGAACATGAAAATTGTTTTAGAAAACAGTACTGAAATGTGCAGAGCGCTGTAAATGGAAGCCATGAATCAGAATGCAGCAAGACCTGTGATACTACAGCATGCCAAGCTCAATGGAAAAATATTCCTTTAAGTGTAGGAACACCGACATTTCAATGACGACACATCAAATATAAAGAGGAACCATGGAACAACTTCCTACACCAAATACATGACAAGCAGAGCACTTTCAGCAAAAGTCAGAGTGACTTCTGCTAACTCTTTGTGAAACTCACAATGGATATGTTTAGGATTCAAGCACTACTAGAATAGATATAGGAGAAAAATAACTGAAGAGATTGAATTAATTTAGGTTAAGTAATAAAAACGTGACTTTCCTTGAGCTTGGATGATTTAATTCTCTTGAAGATCACACTGTATTTGAGCAGGTTAATGGCCCAGGACACACAGTTGCATGTTCACTACCTAGCTGTAGACACCACAGAAGGCAGAGGTTTGACTGTGACTCCTGAACAATTAACCCAATAGAGCACGATAGCAAATCACACTGCTAGCACCAGTCTATCCCAACCCCCTATTAAATATGTGACAGAGGAACCCTCCGGCCACCTCTTGCTTTCCCTATGACATATCTAGAGGTTAGCAAACAAAATCAGTGCAAGAACTTTGAAAAAAGAAAGTCAGCTTTCTGCTGAAAAATAGATATTAAAGCTAGCAATTATTAGCCTGATTTTCAATGACAGATCCATGCAATAGTTCACATCTAAATTGTACAAGCAAATAGAGGGAAAAAAATGAGTATTTGCAAGCTCAAATAGCTAGCTTAGTCACATGATTAGCTTTACTCTAGATTCAATGGCACTTTCAGTTAAGTGCTTAGAACTAAGTATGTCACTGGATCAATAAAGCACTGAAGTGCAGAATTATTTTCAACTTACTCTATTTTCAATAATTATATAGAAGTTGGGAAGACTAAGGACCGCTTCTGTCCTCAGAAAGTGCACAGCCTCTCCACTTATCTTCCAGAAGTACAATGAAGGTAACAAGAGACCTTGTATTACTTTTTAAAGTCAGCAGCAAGGAGAAATTCAGTGTAAGCGGAAGGATGTAGCATGCTAGACAACTCAGATGTCCCTGATAAATATACACCTGCCTAACATTGACTGAGATTATGGGGGCCGAGAAAGGTGTCAAAACAACAAACACAAAGAAGATTTATAACTGTAAAGCAGCTATTTAAGAAAAAATGTAAGTCAAAGTACAATGTTTGCCCTTGTTACAGATGTTTCTTTCATCTCATCTGGATTTCTTTTTAAGATTAAAATGAACTGTCAATTTTCCAGGCTCAAACTGGCTAGCCTTGGGATAACTACGATTTTATTTTAAAGCTTTTGGTAAATGTTCTCAGTTCACCTACTGATGGATATGATATTGACTAAATCAGTAAATACCCTATTCACCATTCGCTGTTTGTGAATTCTCATGCTTTTGGACACAGCTCCCATTTGCTAATCGGCACCTAACAACTAAGTAGAACATTTTTTAAATATTAAGTGTCTATGAAAGGCAAATCCTTGAAAAGGAAATATTTTAGTACAGTTGTGCACACATTGATCAGCATGGGAAACACATTTAAATGACAGTATTTACCGCAAAAAGTCATTATAACATATATGACTGCCATAGCATCCCACCAGATTACAAATATTTTCAGAGGTGATATCTGATTATGTTGAATTTTTCATTTAGTTTTTTTGATGAATCCTGCAGACTTTTTGAGGAATAGTTAGTTGACACTTCCTTCTGCAGCTGCTTTTGAGCCACTGATGGTGATGGCTTATTGTGAGTTAAAAGAGTATCTCTTGTTCAGTCTCCCATACATTAAATGATTGAGTGGGTAAATTTCAAATGTCTTTCTCACAACAATAAGCATTTTTAATTGATCTACTTCTAAAATAACTCAAAAATTATATAAGAAAATTTAAGTAGAGTTCTGAGTGAGAAGTATTAACCTCTCTCTCTTTGAGAGAGCTGTTTTAGAGAAAATAGGGCACTGAAACTGCTGACAAAATGTTTCAGATAAAAGGATGGCCTGATATTTGTGGATGTGGTATGGCAGCCACTGCATTGTTGCAGAAGGGATAACCATCTGCGTCAGAAGTCACTTTTTCCTATATGGTCACTGTAGTTATTGCTGTTTGTTTGCCACCATAAAGTGCCTAAAAGAACATGAAAAATGTCTACAATACACTAGGAAATTGGTGACTCAGAAGTAATTCAGTTGCTTTGGCTGGTGAGAGAGGAAGAGACATTACAAAAAAGTGAATTGAATGGTACCATAATCCCCCCAAAAGCCAAGTGCCTCATCGGAAGAGTCTCTTAAAAAGTCGTCCTGTCAGAAACAGTAATCAGTGGATGATACTGGCAATGCTGCCAGGACCATTCCTGCACAAACTGTCCTCAAGGGGACAACAACTGCGTAACTGAAATGTTGCCTTGAACTAGTTTTACTGAAAGAAGAATGCAGCCATCACCTTAGCTGACAAGTGGGAGAACCTGTAGGCTTCTGAACCATGCAAGATAAGAGAGTAAAAAACCAGAGGGACTACAGAGGTGAGGCTGCGGAATCCATGTAGCTAGCAACAATTAGCTAGCGTAAAGAGGAAATTTTCGGCGGACTCAAGAAAAAAAAGCACTGACAAGAAAATACATAACAACTCTAAGAGAAGAGGCAGAGAGTCAGAAGCCTGTTGCAAGGAGCAATGAGAGCTGATGTTTCCCCATTATGGCTGACTGGCCAGCAGAGACTCTCTGGATGACTCTGCCAAGGTTTGCCAGCATACTAATGCCTGGGGTAACAGCAAGCTTGTCCCAGGCATCTGCTGTGTGTATTAGCAATAAATAATTATTGTATACATACAAGCTGTGTGTATGACCTTGCTTTCAAGTTTCTGCGTCTGGTAGAAGATGCCCGAATAAAAGTCACCCCAAAATATGAAGGCTTGCGGTCCAAAAGTCTCATGTTCTTAGTAGCTGCTCTGCAGTGATACACAGCCCTCTGAAGATGTGAAGCAGTAAGCAATTTCTAATTGCCACTATTTCATACTCCCAGGGGAACCCTGACATCACTGATATTGGGTTACTAGGCAGATGGCAGAACAGAAATGCATATATTTGAGAGGATTTCTGCTAACAAACATTACAAGGCATAGTCTTTATTACTGATATCAGAAGTTTAGGAAAGAATTACTACAATAATGATGAACAAAATATTACATATTTATTACTTATGGAATATCAACAATGTAAAGTAGATTCATTTATGCAACATATATCTGTTGCAATAATGATGACACCTTTGCTCTGTGTGATTTTTTCCTTTCTTGTCTCTGACTGTACCTCATAAAGGCAATGAAATTATTTAAATTTGAGGAGAACATGCAGGAGAAGACATAAGCAAATCACAAATGAAGAAAATAAGTGGACAGATGCAACTCCAAGAAAAACGGCAAAGAAATAAAGTGACAAAAACAACAAATGCAGAAGTGGTTGACTGTGGCTGAGTGTCCACGTCTGGGGAAACGGAGCCCTGCAGTGTGCTCTCTTGTCCTAGGCTCTGAGCACACCTGGGCCACGTGCTTTAACCATGTGTTCGAGATAAGGTGTTACTTGCCAGCCAAACCGGTTTCCTTCAGAAAGCATCTCACGTGCAGCAGCTCAGAGTGAATTCCAATGGAGTCATGGACTGGGGGGCAGCAGCGGACTGCGGTGCATTATTCATGCATATTCTCCTACCCATCAGTTACTGGAGTCTGAGAGGATCAGCCTATACCTAGACCATTTCTTTTACTCACCCCTAATGATCCAGTAAGAGTAATGAAAAAAAGTTTGCAAACTCTCAGTTTAAGAAAACGTAATGCTCACTTCTGCTTATATAACTTGGGAAATGTTAAGAATTATATGGCAAGGTTTTCTAAACTTAGTAGTTTAGGTTTTCTAAACTTAGTAGTTTTAACATTTTGTAAATTGTGCTGGGTGCTTCAGTATTTTTTTCCAAGTAAAAAAAAATCATAATCAATCACGAGAAATAGCAGAAACTGTAATCTGCTTTCTTCTCAACACAGAATAAGCCACAAGGGAGTACATGATTTAATGACAAGAAGATGCATCTGATAAGACAATAATTTGCTCAAGGAGAGATCTGGGATGCAAACGCAGCTGTTCCAAAAATCTAAACCCACAGGCAAGAAATTACTTAGTTTTTGCAAGAGCTATATCCATAACTATTTAGATAAACTGGTGATAGGCCCAGAAAAATACATCAGATAGGTAAGTATAGAATTAGGGCTACTTCAAGACTGAAAAGAAAAACAAAAAATTTAGAAGATCGGAAGGGTTCTCACAAGCTATCATTGCAAAGACTGAATCAAAAGGATTTCAGTAATTAGACCGTTCAACACAACACCTTCCTTTATCAGTGACTCATTCGAGAAACAAAATTAGACCCCAGTTCAGTTAATTTACGTGATGATTGTTTATTCCCTATATGTCACAAGTTCCATGGCGCTGTCCTGGACCATGTGCATGCCCAAAGCTAAACACATGCAGAAGTGTTCTTAGAATTCACTTCTTATTTCAGAGATCTGGTGCTGCTTTTAAAACACAAATTCACAGAAGGCAAGTGCGCTCATATTTGGGCATGACTGCATTGCCTTCATATATAAGCACTGATCAGTCCTAGAAAAGTGATACTGGAACTCAAGATTAAGATGAATTATTAGCAACATCTAAATTAGATGTACCCAGAAAAATCTCCTTCTTATATTGTGATGTGCTCTAATTAGTACTATCGAGTTAGTCAGTATCAGGTTCAACATCAGAAGAATTAACCAAATTAACTTATTTCATAAGGTCAGATCCTTTTCATAGAAAATCACACGTATCTACATAAAACAACTGATAGGTACTACCTGGCAATTCTCTTACCACTACAGTCAATACTCTTGCAAATCCATCTGTACAAGTAGACCCTAATGCCAATATTTATCCGCACTGACATTTGACTGCATAAATAGATAAGAAAACACCTGCATGGATCACTTAGCAGGATCAGTCTCACAGCAGGGAGAAAAAGCCAGTAAGAATGTATGTCTTCAGGACACTGCATGCTTTCTCTGTTCAAACATGCAAACTAAAAAGCATGAAATGATCTTGGCTGCTCCAGAGCACACAACTGTCTGAGTAACTCCTTTTACATTGGCCATGGTACCTTGCCATCAAGTTTGCAGTATGCTAGGCAGATGATCCCTGATAATACTAACCAGCTTGCATTTTTCTCATCCAGCAAGGAGTCAGCAAGACACAACACTCTGCTGACTTTTGCTATTCAGATATACTTGTGGCTTGGGAAACTTTTTATTAAATGAAAGATACATAGCCCTGCCTAGCCAATTTTATACTCTTGCATCCCTCACAGGCTTAAACTTACAAAAAAGAGCACCAATATAAGCCTTTAGTATTTCCAGGGGTATTTGGTTGATCAGCTCTTCTTGCACAGAACATATTTAGGGAGACCAGCAATTAGTTTCCTCGACCAAAGAAATGAGAAAGGGAAGTCTGGCAGATGTTGGCTACCTTTCTTTATAGGAGACACAGAAGCACAGCTGTCACATTGCAGGGATTTTTTGTGAAATTTCCTAGCAGATGTCACCATCTGCTACTGCTCTCTCTATGAAAAAGAGAAAAAAGGAGACTGAAAATGTGTCAGGAAAAAAAAAAGGAAGAACGAAATACATGAATTCAAAAGACACCCAAACATATTTACAGCTAACGGGGAAACCCCTAATCCGCTCCCTCCTGGCAAAACAGTCATCCAGACACAAAATAAAAAGCAAAGAGCATGCCCCACTCTCTTCAGATCGTGATTTCTTTAAATTTTACTCTTACTGCTTGTACTTTGTCAACCTTCAGCCTGCAATCTAACACCTAGCCATTTCCTTCCTGGCTGAGAGAGATCACAGAAATGAGCAGTTGTATCCTTTCCCTCTGGCTATATAGCAATGGTCTGATGACAACTGCTTTACCAGAGTTGGTATCAGACAAATCAAAAATCCCCACTGAATGATCTGCACAGTGATGTCATGTGTGGAGACAAAGCATCTATTACTCAGGAAAAAAAAACCTAACAAAAAACAAACAAAACTTCTGTTGCATTGTGTCAGAAAACATGCTGTACATGTTTGTACAACTCGGTAGATAAAGATCAGATGAGGCAAGCAATGAAGTGGTTAACCAAATCGGAGAGTTGATCTCAGACATCCAAAGACGCATCTTGTAAATCTGAGGAAACTTCTTACACAGAACTAAGGAGAAAAAAAGTAAGGGCTTGTCTGGGAAGAAACAAATGACATACATTGTCAACAAGTAGTTTGTTTTCATACTCAGACAAAAAGGTATCAGTGAGATCCAGAGCCCCACAGAAGAATAGGAATCTTTCCAATGGTGTCAAAAAGGCTTGGATCAAACCCCAGCTTTCCTGAAAACTAGACTTGCTAATTGCCTCACTCTTCCACTGTCAAAACTGTCATCTCACTAAACTGAAATACCTTTCCAACATTGCTATAGGGCAGACATTTCCACACTGGTAATACTGGGAGCCACATTCAACCACTATTAGGAAGTTGCTAGGCTCCAGCTTCCCAAAACTTCCCAAGGCCAACTTGTAGCTCACACCACTGCAGAACGCATTCTGCTTTTCCGGTAGCATTATATTTAGAAAATAAATAAACTTCACAAATGGAAGATCCCATTCTTCTTTGGCCTCACCATAAATCAGGAAATAGTGGAGCTACACCTGGATAAAAACTGCTTAAAGGAACTAAAGACACCAGTTTTAGCAAGGTCTGTTATTGATACTGGCCTTCTCCCAAAAGCAAGCAAATTATGCTAACTTATCTTGCATTACCAGACCATCACTTGAAATACTATGCCAGATCTTCAGCTGGCATAAATCAACGTGACCATATCACTTCGGTGAATATTTGGCCATATTGATCTGTGTGAGCAGAAAAACTTGTGGCAGTCAAAAAGCGGTTATTTACAAATGCGAGGCAATAGGCAATATATAATAGAAAGAACTAGAAAGGAGAGTACTACAGAAAGCCTCAAAATAAGGAAGTAAGTAAATATATGTATAAATATTAAATTTAGTACAAAACAACCACGTTTTTTATTCCATATGCGACTTCAGATAATATTCTCCACTATTAAATACACATGCATTTCTTGAGCCTGAGCCCAAGTAATTGTGCAATTTGATAATGCTGCACTATTCCCAAAGAGTTCTATCTGAAGTTGTAGATGTGTTTCCCTTTGTGTTGTACCAGTTTTACATGTTATAATTACACTGATTTCAAGAGAAATACAGCAGTGAAAATCTATGTGGATGCAGTGACAAACCATCATTTGAGGATAAAAGATACTGTTTGTGTATTTCCTTTGCACTACTTGATGTCTGACAGATGGGTCAGAGTTATGGGTCAGAGTTCTCACAGAAGAGTCAGAGTTATGTCAGGGTTATGTCAGAGTTATGATTAACACCTCATATATGGAAAAAATGAAATGTGTCCTATCTGCCTGGACAGTGTAACTCTGCAACTCGGCAAGTGGCACAGCCACCCTGCTCTTCAGTGGTTCCCTGGTTATTATGTTTCTTGTAGAAAAGACCCATTTGCATCATTGTCAATTGAGAGTTGTATTTGATCAGTTCAATGGAACACTAAACCAACTGGAATAATAGTATGACATATTGGAATAAATTAAGCATCGGTCTATTTAGGTATTTCTCTATAACCTCTAAAATTAGCAGAATACTAATGAAAAAAGGTCAAACCAAAAGCAGTTTTAACACTTGCAAGCATTATTACCATTTCCCTATAGGAATTAGGTATCCCACTTAAATCTCCTTTTCCTCCCAAAGTGCCTTTGCAGTCTTCAAAAAAATTAGGAAAATGATGAATGACTGACTACTAAGGGGATAAGCAACCTCCAAACTACTTTGCTACCCTTTTCTTCTCTACATAATTTTTCAGACATTCTCGCATTAAAAGACTAAGCAAATGGCACCAGGCTGTGGTTACAGTTGCTTTCATTTCTTGTATTCCTGCTAAGGCTAATGGAGACAATTGAAACTATTCCTAAGATAAGGATCCTGTCCATAGCAACAGTGGCTTAACCATTACCTCAGAACATACACACAACCAAAAGCAAAGCCTGAGACTTCAAATCACAGACCTGGCTTCTCCACAGGGACATTAAATGTGTTGGAAAGAGATTGAGTATCAGAAGATCCTTCACAGCAGTGTCAAAGCTGGAACAAATGTCAGAGGAGCCTATTGGATTAAAATAGCAAGGAACACTGATATTTTTCTTCTACAACATGGCATAAGCCTATAGAAAAGCAGCGTGAATGGTAAAAGCACTCATATAATTTCTAACTCACCCTTCAGTTCTCTATTATCACTAGAAACTATGCCAGACCAATACTGTCCTTGCATTCTCCCTCTTTTTATGTCAGTCATACTGTTTTAACTGTATCATTGTAACTCAAAACAGATAGAGCTATTTGCACATCAGATCATATGGTGTGCATAGAATATACTGCAGTGAACTGGCTAAAAGAGAACAAAGTATTAGGGTTTCTAAATGAAACAATTTAATGAATTTAATTGTCTTTTAATTTTCAACTTCTACTGTCATCTGCTCCAATGAAAAGTGCTACACCAGCTACTACCACCAAGGATTTGATGCACCATTTAAAGTAAATGCTGCCTATCCAGTGTACTACCAAGTTTCACAGCTGTGATTCCCGAAGACTTAAATCACTACTTAAAGCCTATTGATATCCACCTTCTTTTCTTTTCTTTTTCTTTTTCTTTTCTTTTCTTTTCTTTTCTTTTCTTTTCTTTTCTTTTCTTTTCTTTTCTTTTCTTTTCTTTTCTTTTCTTTTCCTTTCTTTCCTTTCCTTTCCTTTCTTTTCCTTTTTTCTTTTTCTTACAGAGTTGCAATTATGCTCTATTATATATTTGTATATATGATTAAAATTACCGTTTTTTGTACCAGGCTGTAATTGACATAATTGCATTCCCTTAAAATTTGAATTTATTTTTCATTCGCAGACAGACCACAATAAAAGGCTGAGAATCCACTTCTGTTTGTTAATTTAAAATTCAATTTCAGAGTGTTTTCATAAAGTCCCAGTATTTTCAGGCCAGAGGAAATCTGTCATTGTATAGAAGACTTTTAATCAGGACTCTTACTCAAACTTAATACCAATATTAATTGTTCATAAAGTACTGCAGGAGGAAAAGGGATGATTAAACGGAATTTAAGTTGCATTGTTTTTATGGGCTAAACAGAAAGGCATTTTAAAGCCATGTGTTGAAAGCCATCTTGTCAGAAGGTCAGGGTCACAATCCACAAACTTCCAAACTACACCAGACTGCATTCATTAGTCTTATAAATTTAGAGGGTCTATTATATCCGCCTCTTAACTCAACGTTTATTTGCAAATAAAAATCTCGAATACAACTCAGGTCTGAAATTGCATCTATTGTGCAGTTGCCCACCTAAATGTTTAGAAAACTTGCTTTTTAAACGTCGTTTTAAAATTTTAACCTCAACATATTGTCAAGAAGGAAAGAAAACTCAGGAACGTTACTGCAGCCTCCTGAGAGAACTGATACACAAAGTGAGATACACGAGCTTCTTTTCATAGCCAAAGGGCTATGCAATGGAATATGATGCTTGAAAGTGAAAGCTGGTAATGCTGCAGACTCTGAAACTACCAGCAGGGCTGAACATAGTGAGCAGGCAACAAGTCAGATATCCTTGTTACAGAATTCAGGTAAGTTTAAATGAAACTTGTGATGCATTGTTTCATTTTTCCTGTTGGATGTACACAAAATTGGGAACAGTTTTACATTGATTTTCTAACCTCTCCTGGGGCTTTCATGATTGAAGAGAATGCCATTCACAGCAAAAAGATTGTAGGCCTCTCTGAAGTTCACCACAATCCAGTAGGCATACAGTTTTGCTGCCCCTAAAAAAAATAATTTTAAAATGTTATGTATATCCACTCTGCTTCTACAGAGTCCTCAGACAGAGACATATATGTACCTCTCACTCAAGCAAGGTGAAGTCTACCTTTCAATAAGAGTGCATTAGAATTCGATTAATTCCCTAAATGTGTCATGTTTCATATGGAAAAAATATCCAGCCCAATAAACAGCAACTGAATGGGAAAATACTCCTTTTCTGTACAACCTCAGAATCAGTCAGGAAGTGTTAAAATGCTCTCTCACTTGTTTTCTTATGCACACTCAAGCATAGCACTTTTTCTTTTACAATATAATTAACACAGCCAGAGCGTGTGAAATATGCCACTGTGGTGACCTCTGCTAATAAAAAAAATGACTTTAGAGGAATAAAAGAGAAAACCTGGTGCCTTAACACTTAAATTGATTTGAAACTTTATCACCAAAGTCTTCCCTTCACATTGCTTCAATAAGTGTTTCAAATTTAATGAGAGTTCATGAAGGAAGGAGTGAGCTCTTAGGGGTTTTTCATTTAGGCAACAAAAAATATGAAACCTTATCACCTCAGTACTATCTTACAATGCTTTGCGAAGGAATAACCACCCTTCCCCCTCCTCTTTAGAAGAGCTTTCCACTTCTGATCTGAATGAACACAGTCTTGTGAAGTGAGATAGTAATTTCCAACCCCCAGGCAATGGCAGCAAATACTTTTTATATACTAATTCATAAAGGTATGCCTCTCGACATGTCTAGTCACTTTAGCTCTATCGTCATTCTAATCTCACACCCAGATGACTTCAGCCTTGAGACACGAGCACGGTGAACAGACATACTGACACTGACACACACACATACCAGCAATCCTTACCATAAGGCGATCTTGGGTAAAAAGGGGTGGTCTCCTTCTGTGGGATTTCTTGCACTTTTCCAAAAAGTTCACTGGTAGAAGCTTGGTAGAACTTCACCGAGTTAATAAGGCCACAGGTCTTAATAGCATCTAGGAGCCGTAAAGTACCAACCCCATCAACATCAGCAGTATATTCTGCTAAGTCAAAAGAGATCTTGAGGAGGAGAAGGAAAAGAAATAGAAAAACACTGATTTACTAAGGGTACCAGAACATGCAGCGATCATGTACAACCAAAACAAAGTAATAAACCACTTGTCATGGAACCATCTAGACACTTTTGCATAGACTAGATGCTTAATTTACAAAAGTAACCTCAAAGGATTTCTAAGAATAAAGAAGTAGCTCCATAAATAGCAGAAGCAAAAGAATGGTGTCCCAAGAATCTCTCTCTCAGAATTATTTTTCTATGTGAGGTAATGGGCAAGCCTCTGCACAGTGGGAGCATTATCAGGCTCTCTCCCATCTCCACAGCTGCCAGTTTTCACAGCATTTGCTTGGGCTTAGTATCTTTGGCATACTTGAATATGGTTAAAAAAAAGGCCAAAATACATTTTAAAATACAGGATAGACAGACAGCATGATAACATAAATAATTTAAAAAAACACTAAACAAAGTCCCAAGTTTTGTTAAATATACATCAAAAGGAAGATAAAAGTGTAAATAGCTGCTATCAAATAACACTCCCAATCCCACATGGCTAAGGAGTATTAGAGCTCTGACTTTTGCACAGAGGTCAGGGAGATGGTGAAGTCACGGAGGTAACCAAAAAAAGCTGACAACTCCTCCAGCTGACAAATTCTTTAAAATATGATAATAGGCCCATAAGCGCTTCTGGGGCAAGGCTCCCCTTTCTCTTTCTGCTCCCGTGGTTCTCAGGTAAGCTTACAGAGGGCTTGATTGTGGCATAGGCAAGATGATGTCTGGGTCTAAGCTTTCAGTGAAGTCTATCAGAACACATTAATTCTAGTTCTTGCAGTTACAGAAGAAACCTAAACAACTGGAAAAAGTAAGCTAAAGGTAAAAGATGTGTTGTAACTGCCCCAGTCTGCAGGCAGGAGAAAACCAGCTCAGAAGCAAGTCCACTGTGTTGCTCTGAGACTATGGGCTGGGTGTTTGTATGAGCCAGCAGAGCTCCCACACTCCAAAGAATCTTCTCGCACTGGTGCCTGGCCCAGAAACACATTCCTCCTCCATTCTAGGTCCTCTTTCCAATGTACTATTTTGGTTCAGCACACCAGTTTTTGGAAAAAAAACGTTCCCTGGTTGTAGTGCCAAAATCACAAAAAAGGAAGTGGCAATGGACCTTTAGAGTGCTCTCCTCCATCGCCCTGGCCCGAGTAAGAATTGCTCTCCCTGTGTCATCACTGTCTGGTGTTTGACAGCTTCCAGGAACAAGCTCTACAGTGATGGCAATGACGTTATATGAACTAGGCCAGAAGTTAGTGAGACACTACCAAAATCAGATGACAGTACAAATCTGTGATCCTCTCTCCTTCTTCAGTCTTCAGTGATAGGGTGACTACTAATGGAGTAGAAAGTAAATGACTACTGCTGGGCAGTTGAGCTAGCACAGTGAAGTCAGTGGGAAACTTGACACTTGTCAGGTATTTTTTCAGGCTTTCTGCAGATTCAGATAACCCCAAATTCATTTCTCTTTAATGTTAAAACTACTTTCTCTGTTCAACAATCACTAGAGGTTTGAGGCTTATTCACAGAGCAGATGAAATAAAAATAATTAAATTAATTTTAATTTGCACTTCCAGTTAATGTGAGACAAGTATGAAATAATCTAAATTGCGTTACTGTACTCCAAAATAAAAATGTTCTCACATAGTTTTGAACCAAAATAGCTAAAGGTACAAATTAAAAATAAATTTAACTATTTTTTTTACCCAACAAGAAAAAAGTAACCTGATACTTTACTTATTAACCTGGCACGACCTAGTTGAAACAGAGCACTGATCTACCGAGGAGTGCTGAACATTTTCTGTTTTAATCCATTTACCACAAAAATGACAGCTGCTCAAGGCCTCTCAGCTTCGATGTTACAGTAACTCTTGGGAAAACATCTTAATGAATAGGAGATACTGTTAAGAGTGCACTAACGAACATAAATTAGTATATTTACTACACGGCTAGCACCTTCACAGTGACATCCCAGCTCTCTAAGTAAAGGCAAAACACTCGCTTATTGTAGTGGAAATAGGAATTCACCCATATAAAGGTATTGTTTCCAACAAATAACTTATTAATAACATCTCCATAAATGCAAATCTTTGCTGATATATTCTGCCACACAAGTTAATCATATACTTGTCTCAGGTGATCTTAAATGCCAGAGATCCTGGATTATAGTGTCTCTCACCAAGGCGAGCAATGAGGCCACAGCAGCAACAACCAGGGACTACTCTCACTGGCTGATGCACAGACCAATTTTACAAGATATGCTTTTCCCTATTGGCTTATGAATGACCTCAATCTTCACCCAGAAAAATCACTCCCTGGAGTGTGAGGTAATTCTGCCTCCATGTTTGCCTAGGTCTGCGTGTCTCCAGAGCAGAAGCTGACAGTGTAGTGTGCGCTTGCTGTTTTTCTAACATGGCCTATTGTTCACCAGGGACAGGACTCGGACCACTAACTTCATTTCTTTTAGGACTGCAGGTTAGCCTAGAACAGCAGTCACACAAATGAAAAATGTTTTCTCCACTAAAACCTCCAACATAAAAAACACAGGACTCTCAAGACACTTTGTGCTGCGTAGCAGCAGTAATAGCTAGCATGTCAAACTTCACACTGAATTTCAATTTGATTCTCATTCAAAGTTAACAATGTAAAAAAGTAGTATTTTATAAAAATAAAATGGCAATACCAGGTAGATTTGCTACTTATAAATGAAGCAGGACAGAGCAGGGAAAAGTGCTGAGTTACCATTACCACAGGATTCCCCTTTCCTAACACACATTCTTTTGTGTAAGACCAGCAAGAAGACTAAAGTTAAAAAAAAAAAAAAAGAAGAAAATGCAGGGACCTCTTCAAGAGGCATGTCCAAGAGAAAATTGACATTGCTTGTACAAAACAAAAAAGGGCAGAATCAGATTCTCGAAATGTTACTCATAGAAATAATCTTTGCTCATGTACTGAGCTCAGTGGGACTACTTGAGAGAGTATAAACTTTCGTGGAAATGACTGCTTGGAAAAGGAGGTCTATAAAGGTTAAAAACAAACCATGCTTTCTGAAAGAGTAAAGATTCATCCAGTGTAAAAACAAAGCTTAGGCAATACTAACAGATCACAGTTTTCACATGGCCTATGACAACGACTTTAAATGTCTAAATTAGGAAGCTAGCCTCCCTGTACACTAGTGAAGAGAGTGGCAAGTCAGAGCAGAAAAGCCTAATAGAGATGGCTCTTGATGATGCTTTGGAGAAACTGTCCGAAGACTATGTACTAACCAGCCTTTTAACTTAGTTACCTTCTAGCATCAGAGCCCCTAAACTGTCAGCCATTATCAATGTCTGTGTAACGAAGCATTGCAACTAAGAAGCGTTTTTGAAGACCCCACCAGGTGTTTTCAGAATGACTGGAGTACAGAACTTCTCGCATAAACTTTAAAAGTAAAAGCGTTCTCAACAAAGAGTACTAAAGGCATAGATCCAGTGCTTCTTTGCCCTCTTTTGTACAGGCTATTAGTGACTAAGTGAAAGAGTCACATACCAACAAAACGGAAATTGTCCGTTTGGAATACCTTAGCTGAAGTGAGCTTGGAGTTGTTTTCCTATGTACAGGCAAGATCTGATGCTTTTGGAATTGTCATAGTTGACCTCTGGCAGTACTGTTAATATATATGTTTAAGACGTGTCTATTTACTCCACTCAAAAAGTAAACGTAACAGTGTATTGTTAAAAGTGGACAGATCAACAGGGAGATACTTAAATCCTTGGTTAAAGTTCCAAGTTTTCAGGTCCTGAACACCTTGCAGAATTGCCTCAAAGAATATTAAAAAGGAACTAGACTTCTTGAGCATGAAGGAATTACATATAATAAGTATCATCAGGTCATACGGATTTCACTGCTAGCCCTAATGTGGTAAATTTCAAATGCATTCTTAGGTAAGTGTAAATTCCCATAGCAAGGCTTAGCCATAGCTTGATAAAATATTTGAGAAAAGCATAGATTTGTTGGTTAAAAAAGTTCCTGGTATCACAGTACGAACAGGAATACACTAGACCACGTTACATCGCTTGTATCATACAACTCTAAGGATGACAATGAGTGCTGTGAACTACATGCTATATATTATTTTGATTTCAAACTCTTTTTTCCCATTTCTGTCTAATTGCCAGATTCAATTCCTACACAAGATTTGACTTTAATAAAGCAATGTTTTAAATATGATGTTTCCCAATTGATCATTCAAAACGAAGCTTACCAAGGTCTTTAAAAAGATTTAAAAGCTTACTGAAAGCTATCTAAATGAAAACAAATGGGACTTTTACCTTCCACAAGAACACATTCCTATCATGTCTATGGATACTATACACAAGCCCGCAGACTTAATAATGCTTGCTTCTGACCACTGTGTCTTCAGCAATGGCCAATAATCTGAAAATAAATACCAACTAGGCACATAAATAGGTTTGGCTGTGTGAGATACTTCATTTTCGTTTTGTTACTTAGAACAATCAAAAGGATGGGCTGCAACCATACTAACTATTAGCTTCCTACCAAAAATAATGTGTGCCAGAGGAATATGCTCTAATGCTCTACCTAAGGAATATAAACAGTGATTGAAATTTCATCTCCTTTCTGTAACATTCTCAGCTTCAGAATACGGGATTTTCGGAAGGCTGGTGAAGTCTCAGGAGGAAATAAAATGTTTAAAATGTAAGTTGCTCTTCTTTCACTGTAAAAGCAGAGGTGCTTAGCCTTATTATAACACTGTGGATCTCTGTACTCTTGAAAAATTTACAGTAGTTTTCTTTAGATTTATCAGAGTAGAAAATACTTATCAGGTCTCTCAAAGCTTTGAGAAAGGTTTACGCCTGAGAAGAAAATCACAAAGAAGAGAAAACTACTCAGAAATGTTATACTTCTCACAAGTTTCACAGTGGTTACGTTTTTGCATTCTTTAAAATCAATTCTATTTCCTTTGAATATTCAGTGGGCCTTCCATTGCCAGTAAAAACCACTGGGATCACTTATATCATCTCAATAAACAAACTGCCCAACCCCTAGGAACAGGCATTTAAAGCATAACATTCCAGTTGCTAAATCCAATACAGAATATGGGCTAAACATTCCTACAAAGTCCCAACAGACACACACACACACACACACACACACACACACACAAAATCATAGGGATTTTAGGAAATCTAAAGAATTTTGGGGAGGGGGGGGGAACCTATATATCTACCAAAACTTCAATTAATCTTCTAAGAGAATATGACAGTTTCTCTCCCCTCTATCATAATGATTATTTAAACCATAATGAATATTTAACTCATTGCCCTCTCATCCAATAAAAGAAGCAGCTGAGCAGTTGGAAGATACCAACGCCCCCCCCCCAAACAACTATATATTTTTTATTATATAGAAAAATAGTCAATTCAATAGCTCTGCATTGCTTATTGTAAAATTACACTCTTGATATATTAAAGCCCTACTCAACTTCTTAGCTAAATAGAAATGGACTGAAAAGAATAATGACTGAATTTTGGATAAAAGAAACGTACCTTTTGTAGATGTATCTTCTTGCCTACTTATTTCCCTGTTCTCCCATTAATAAAACAGAAAAATAAAATGGAAGTGATCTGTATAAAATTAGAGTGATCTGACAACATGATTACAGAGAATTAACAAGGAAAAATCATTTTACAAGGTCAAGCAGAAGTCAACATCTTTTCCTAAAATTCATCTTAGCCCAAGACATATTCACAATACTGCTGCACAAGAGAGCCTGAAGTAAGAACTGGTTACAACAGTTATCGACATGTATTCATCAATTCATATCCTCCTGGTAAACAAGGGTTCTCTCCCTCCCTCTTCTTCTTCTTTTTTTTTTTTTAACTAAATCTCAGATCTGGATAACTGTGATTTTCAATTTACCTGTGAAGCAAAGATTCCTTAAGCAGTGCAACTGATAAAAGACCAACCTCTCTGCCATTACTGATGTTGAGGTCTCTGTGATGCAGTTCCACTGCAGCTACATCACACTCTGGACTGCAGGCTGAGTGACCCATGAGCCTGCTTGAAGTTGTCTAAGTTTGGTTTTGAGATCAGTGGGCTAGTATTTCACATTCATCCCTGAACGAGAAGATCCAAACCAAAGTGAAAAAATAAGCTATTTACTGTTTAGTGGTCTTAATTGATCCTTCACGGTCTTTATGTTCTATAAACGATTATAAACTACAGGAGACTATACTTCAGTATGCCTATACATAAAAAGGAGGAGCTCAAATGCAAACCCATTCATCACCCCAAACACAGACTTGCTTTTGCACCCTCAAAAAAGGCAAAAAAGAGGGGTGAAGCAGAATTCAGTTTATTTATGACTGCCCACCATTCATTTCCCCAAGCATATGGAAATCACTCAACCTGGGGAATGTTGAGGGTAAAAAAGGGGTGGGAGGAAGCAGAAGCCTCACAATGAAAGCGTGCTTCTAAGTCTGAAAAAAAGTACTCAGGATAACAACAGCAAAGACATGCATTATCTTTCCTTTTGTCCCAAAGGGACAGGCATCATACTCAAAGCAACTACCACCTTTGAGCTTCACAAGCACTAAGAAGTTGCATGAACAGATATGTTAAACTGCTATAGCCCAGATGAGATGCAACCCTAGGGCTGCTAAACTGTCTGAAGTCCCCAACTGTCTTGCAGTTGAACTACCCTGCAGCACAGCTTAGAGCGAAAGGAGCTCAAGCAGGTGGGCAGCAGCTTTTCTCTGTGCGGTTGAAAAAGTCAAGGATTTTAGCAAGTGGCCCTTAACATGCTCCACAGTGCATGTCTAGATGGCAATCTCTAATGGTGTGGCTTGGACAAGTTTTCTTTAGAATTCTCCTCCTGATTAACTTCAAGTTCTTTATGAAAACTCTCTGAAATAATCTTTAGAGAGAAATGGATTGGCATTATTAAAATAGTTTTCCTTTTTTTCTTCTCAAGATCAGAAACTACTACTTACTGTCTGTTGTGAAAGAAAGAAAAACAATCAACCCAAAGCAGAAAGCAAGCATAGAAAAACATTCCCTGACATTTTTTTTTTTATTCAAACTAATAGGGGTTGATAGTTGAATATATTACTCAGCTTCTATAACAGGCGGGGCTGCTATGAGTTTCACGGCAAACTGCAGGTGCAGCTGTAAATCTAGCTCGCGAGGTCATTCACCCTTGCCTTTAAAGCAGCCTAAGGGTAGATGTCTGACCGATGAAGAAGTATACAAGAATCTCCAGTTGCCTATTGTGTTTAAGTTTGGATGCCACAATCCATAATTGGAACATCCATCACCTTCGAGGTCTATTTTAATAGAACAAAGTCTCCTATGTCCTGTACAGATGTCTTGGCCACTGGACTATTGACTGAAAGATATGTTTTGGAACAGATCTCTGAATAGATGTAATTTGTAAATTGTTTATTCTTTTACCTATTGCCTAGGTAATTGAGTGGATTAGGAGAATTTAAGACACTGGATTAAAAGAAAAAGAGGTGCTCAGAAAGAAGTCAAGAGGCAATGGACAGAACTTGCGACAAGAAAAATTGCAAATAGATAGTAGGTAAAAACCTTCACAACAAAAGTGGTCAAACACTGGAACAGGTTGTTCAGAGAGGCTGCGGACTCTCCATCTGTGAAGACACTCAAAATTAAACTGGACACGGCCCCAAGCCACCTGCTGTAAGCTGGTCCTGCTTTGTGGAAAGAGTTGGTCCAGATGACATTCAGGGGTCCCTTCCAACCTAAGGTATTTCACAATTCTAAGCAAACTAGGATTACAACAGTGTGTTTCAGATATGTAACACAGTGAGTAGAACATCCAGTGAGCAGAAAGTGGATGTGAAATTAGAAATTACTCAGTGTGCAAGAATAAGGCCTGATCCTACAGAAAAACAGCAATTTCTACTGGGGGAACGGAGAGCTGTTCACAGCAACTTTTAGGAGGCACATAGTCCAACCTGCTATTCATCATATCTCCTCCACAGAAGAGCTTTATATACAGGAATGCTCAGATCTGATAGCAATGAAATACCAAAGTGGAGGAGGAGAAGGAGGAGGAATATCACAGAACATGAGATTCAGTATGGCCATAAACCTTTGTCGCAAAAATGTAACCTCCCCATTAGTTTTGCTTATCTTCTCATCCATTTGTTATTAATTTGACGGAACTGGGGAGTTGTCAGGGTTATGTGATGCAAGGAATTTATCTTGCAGAACAATCTTCGACCCACTATTCAAAGTCTTCAGTTTCGAATTACAGAGATTAGAAAAGAAGCTTTTAAAAAAGAAGTGTTGATTCTTTATTTCTTTTAAGCACTTTTCTCAGGGATAGTTTTAACAATATACATATTTATCCAACTTTTAAAGCACAAAAAGCATGCAGTAAGTCAGGATGGGTTTGGATGTTTGAAATTTTGTAACTTCAATGCTTAGTGACATTATAATTCCCTAAAAGTTTTCTGACATCCTGGAGTCCAGCTATGCCAGAGGCTTTAAACACTATTCAACAGAAAGACAAAAAAGGGGCAACTTGCAGAGACACTAGAGGACGTTCAAAGGGAGATGTAAAAAGATAGCCAATTCATTTTGCTTTATGTGTGCCAAGGGAACAGGGAGCTATGAATAAAATGCGTGCAGGGAATGCAGGCACTTTGGAAGAAATAGCATCATTTTTTATTCACTTTCACATATTAAAAAAATGAATTCAAAACATACAGGTTATTTTAAAACTCCAATACTACAACTAGGTTATAATATTAATACATACTATACATAATATACATATATATATTACTTCTGATGCTTTTTAAAATCTTCCATCCTTGCTCCCTTGATGCTCTCAAATATTTAAAATGATGCTCTACACAGAAAAGAAAAAAGGAAGCAAACTCACAAAACATACAGTCTCTCCTCTCTTTTTCTTTCTAGCCAACAAGACTACAAAACATGGGTCAATACAATGGACCCCCCTCAAATACTGATATGAAAGCCATATTGCCTAGAAACTAGAATTACCCCAAGGGTTTACAAATTACTATTATATGGCCTGACTCTCTCAACTTCTGCTGCATAAGGAAAAACCTCATAAGTTTTATAGGTCCTGCCAGAAGTCTTACCTTTTCAACTAGAGTAAAATTATATATTTTCAGCATTTGTTATTTATCACTTAATAAAATTACTTCCTAGACTGCAATTCCTCATGCGAATGACTTTATTTCAGAAAGCTTAGTCCAAATACCTTTTTCTCAGGTAAAGCAGCAAAAATGCATATCCCTCCAAGACAAAGTAATTTTTAAATTAAAATATATAGTATTTGAAGTTATTAAAAAATAAAATTTTAAATTTAAATTTAAATTAAAAATATAATCATACATTTTTGCACAGGTAGATTTGAATATTGACGAGGGTCTTATTTTCTTATAAAGGCATTAAGGTATTTGACCTAGAAATAAGCTACACCAAAAAAATGAAGAAATTTTATGCAATCATTTCTCAAATTTTTCAAATTCGAGTATTTACAAATTTAAAACTTGTTAGAAAACTGAAAGTATTGTTGCAAAAATTATTTTTTGTTTTGTTTTCCCCTATCCCAAATATTCTTTACTGACAATTTTCTGGTCAGTTCTGCAACTTATATTTTGCACTCTTTTGGGTTTGGCCTCCTGTGCTAAATCTACCCAGTAACTGATGTAGTATTACTATTATAATAAAAAGATGAGAAAAAACATTGAATGCTAGTTAGGTCCTATAAGACATTCTGAACAAGCTGGACACATTCTGACTGAAGCATCTACAGAGATATGACAGATACTATGTAAAAAAATAATTCCTATAATCTTTAACAAAAGCTTTTACTTCTCACTCTATGGGAATTTCTACAATTTTCATTCTCTAAAATGAAAAGCATTTTCTCCTTCTCCTTAAAAGAAAGGATTATTTGCTATCTCCTTCCTCACAGCTAACTGAGGGCTGATGGAACTTCCCTACTTCCCAGAGATATTGCAAGAAAAATGTGGTAGGTGAACGTGCTTGTACTGATAGCAATGGGAGCATAAACTTAATTAGACAGATTGCGCACAGGTTTTCCCGTCTCGCCCATTCTATTTTAAAGCTAAGGCTGAAGACACACACTCAAGTCATTGCAACATAACAGTTACTATTTCTCTGTGGAGCTGAAGTAACAGTATCTGGGAGTACTCTTAAAATACAGCAAGTGCAACGCAACACAACTTAAGTCTCTTAGTTACTGTGAGCTACTCTAAAATTAAATCACATCATTCATCATAGTCCAAGAGCAGAGTTACCTCAGCTCCGACCACACATTGCAGCTCGCTACCTTGTGGTATTTGGTGGTGGCTGAACTTTCACAATAGGTAGGCCTCTGGAGAGGCAAATGATAACATGAAGTTCTGAAGAAATAACCACGTGCCTGCATGCACGGAAAAAATCATGGCGTTACGTAATGTGTCTTGGGCACAGTCAGCTAGGGGACGTTCTTCACTGAGGTCCAGCAAGGCCCTGAAGTACCCAGGGGAGTTAAGAGCTCAGAGTCAAATGCCTGCTTCAGCGTGGCAAAGGCGATGCAAGGTACTCCTTACCAGCAGGCAAAGGACATCTGTCTCCACTCACGCACGCAGTTCATCCTTTAAATAATGAAGTCATGTTCTTTGCAAAGAAACCACTCTTGGAGAAAAGTACTACAAAGACACATCTTCTAAATCAGAGATTAATGTCATCAATTCAGACTGATTCCTGCTCCTATTACTTTCCTTAATAAGTCCAAAGTCTCCCTTCGCCATGAGTACTTACCAGTACACTTAAAACTCCTCAAAATGTTATACTTGCATGGACTTACCTATAATTTCTAGCAATTAAAAACTGCAACAACTACGAAAATTCCTCCTTAGCTAGAAAACGCTCAGCATACCTCCAACTCCCATGTAATTGATTTTTGACAATCTTATTCATTTTTATTGAATGGGCATGAAAAATTAAATTTTGATGACTTGTTACATGGGCCAAATTTACATGGATAAGTATGTCCTGACAAAAGATGTGCTCCCATAGTTGCCCTCTTCCAAGTTTCTCCTCCAATATTCCAGCAGGAATGACTGGGAAAACGAACAGGCATGCTGTTGCATGTCAAGAAATAGTTACTTCCCCTCCTCCCCCCCACCCCAATTTTCTTTTTTGAACAGGGAAAAGTAATGCCTTTCTTTCAATGCATACAGGTCATCTTCTCTCCAAGTTTTGTAAGACCCTGCTCTGAAGAAGGACCATATTTCCAAATCAATCTTTTTTTTTTCACCACAAAACTAACAGCACTCTTTTCCCTTTAATTCTTCCTGAAAATAGTCGACATTTTAAAATATCTTTTAAAATAAATACAGTAGTCTCAAGTCCATGCTTGCCATGAAAAAAATCCATCCCTTATGGTTTAAATCTGCTAAAGTTACAATCAACCAACCCCCCCCCCCCACTCCCAAATCAAAGTCTTAAAATGCCATAGAGGGGGAACCCTAGTACATGTGCACTCACCTTTAACACATGTACAGGCATTCCATATGAACATCCACAAATACAGTAGCTGATGATGGTTTTGTTGGGAACGATGTAATAAGCCTGTTGAAACAGCTTTCAATACTTTTACTGTAGTAACATCTAATTTTAACTTTCCCTTTTCAGGCATCATGGGGATAGTAATCTCTGAATACCTCAAAACAGACCACACTAACTCTCTAGGCTGGGTAGGAAGCAACAAAAGTGCAATGCACTGTTATCATCATTGTTTTCACTGAGGTTTCAATGTGGTTATACTTAATTTCTTAAGTATTAAGAAATTAATGAGCCTTACATCTTCTTTAATTGTATCCTTTAAGGCAGAAAACCACTGTTTTCTATGTGAAAGAGAGCACTTTGAATTCAAAGAACACCCTCCTCATAAAACGTTCTATTTAATCATGTTATCGGCCTCACAAGGATGTGGGTGGCTAGCTAAAAATGTGTGGGATGAATCAGAAAAAATCATGTGCCTTGACAGATACGGCGAGGTACGTGAAAAGGCCAAGGGACAGACAGCTTCAAGGGATGAGGCCTGCTGGTTAAAGTTTTTTATTATTTTTCCCTTTTCTGAACAAGCATGATGCCATTCTCAGAAAATAAATCACAACCATCAGCCAGATTTGCTGCTGGCATCCCCCTTTGCCTTTATTTTATTATTTTTACTATTGAGTACTAAAGCCTCTCCACCACAATGCTTGGAAAATAATGTATAGGCATTAATTTTAAAAGGAGTATTTCTGCTTTGACGCTCATGAGGCATGGTAATCATAAATCAAAGACGATCATCGCAACTGATTCGTGTACTGTAATGCACAACACTAACCTCAGCCTTGTTCTTTCACCCATCTCTCGGGTTCTAACAGAGAGAAAAGGAAGAGGACTAATAGCTGCCTTTCACTTTAACATTAAGTTAAATAGTTTGGAAACAGTTAGGGACACGACAGACAACTAATAGCATAAAATCGAGAAGTTTGGGAGTTTCTCCTCTTGCCCTTATAAATCATGCTATAATATTTTAGTTCAACTGACTATGCCCTCAGAGAACATTAAGATTTTCACCTCTTGTGGTGCTGGAAGTGAAAAGAGACCATACTGACACATGCATGACATATCATAGAGCACGGCATTCAATGTGCCAATAAATTCCCCCTCAGACCAGCTTTGAAAAAGACTTGATTGCCATATAAAAAGCTCCAACATCTTTCAAAGTAAATTTTGCAGCCTCAAGATGAAGGAAATTGGAAAGGCAATGGGGAAGACAAGACAAAGTTGCCAAAAAGTAGTGAACAAATCATTGGCCACAATCAGTGGAAACATCAACTTTCACAAACACAGTGAAGTCTGTAAAATTGTGTACAGCTACATTTTACTTAAAAAAAATTGTATAGCTCAGGCAGATGCCATGTCTCTATTGTATGCAAATATTTTATTTCAATTAGCACTTTTCAATCATGCTTTTCTTTTCTGAGTGACTCATGGAAATCTCAGTCAAGAAATGACAGGATCATAAGCAAATGCCAGCAGGGTGCATTTATCTCACAGGGAGAGAAATGTGGAAGGAAACACAAAAATCAATCTCAGGGTGGCTTTTTTTTTTTTTTTTTCAACCTGCCTTCCTTCTCAAATACGTTTTCTGTAAATGCCTGCAAGCCTCTTTAACACAGCACACTCAGCTTCTATGTCCTTTCAAGCCAGCAGCATTCATATGAACTTAGTTGAAACTAAGGAAATTGTGTTTCCAGAGCCTGACGATCAGGCAGGACAAAAATCAAGTTCAGCTCACATGTTTTATTATACTGCACTGAGCGCAAGAACAAATGAAGGCTCATAACACTAACTTGCCAGCAAATACATATACAAAATGGGAGGAATCTTTGGAACTTGTATACGCCACTTAAACAGTCCTACTGCACAGGTCATTACGAGAGGTGATTGTCCATGAGGGAGATGTACTAAATAGCTGCAAAGCATGGCTGGATGAAAAAATAACGCAAGCTAAGATCCACGATTCCACACAATACTGACATAAGCTAAGAATGCTAAGTCTCACCGCTGCCGTAATAGTTTTAGCTAATTTCCAGAGCGCTGACCCCAAGCTGCCTTGAGGCTCTGAGCATCCTCACCTGGGATACACCAAGTTCTGTCAGTAACTGCAGGAATACGAGGAGAGATGTATTGGTGTTCTCTGCTAGGCAGAGAAGCAAAGGAAGTTGCAAAAGAGTCATTTGGGAAATGTTAGTTAATTTTCAGTCCTGCATGACTAGTATATTCTAAAGAAGCTGAGCAGGGAAGGGTAACAGTGTAAATATGCAATGTTAATGGAGAATACTGTAATTGGTAAAAATTAAAACATTTTGGCATGTGTTCCACATTCCACTTCTACAGTTTTTAACACCTTCCATGCATGTTGCAAGAGTGCTCTCTCCACACGCAAATTTAAGCTGAGGTTCACTGTAATTGCATCTGAAAATATGTACTTTTATAACTGTTTATGTTCTAGGCAGTAATCCCTTCCTCAAAAACTGAAGAACTTAAATGAAGTCATGGTTGCTAAGTGCACTGCTCTGCCATATATCTTGTTCTCAAAAGTACAAAGAGTACTGGGGGGTGAAAGGTTTTAGGGCAATGTACAATTTCTGCATTAAAATACAGAACTACCATTATATAATTTCAGCATCTTGCCAACTTTCCTTTTTGAGCAGGAGAAGGAGAGGGAAATGAGGAGGTTAAATGAAACTAGAAAAGTACTCTTTGTACCCTGGAGAATATCAGAGAGATGATAAATGATCCCCAAACACATAGACTGATTTATGCAATAAAAAATAAAATAGAGTGGGGTGGAGCCTTCGTGTGAAACTCTCATCCTTGGACAGCTACAAGGTATGAAATGCACCCAAGTGTCTCCAGTCCCTCAGGGTTGCAATTAACTCATGATAACCACACCCTCAAGAGCTGTCTCATTTGCTCTTCTGTGGGGTGCTGGGAAGGGTGGGGGAAGAAAAAGGGAAAGAGGTGTATTTCTGATTGTGAAAAACAGGAGACTGATAGTTTACATTAGTGAATCCTCTAAGCTCAATCTGTTAGAGGTCTAATTTTTTCCTAATTAACAGCATGAGTAAAAAGAAGTCAAGTCTCATGTCAGTATCATAAAGGAAAAAACAGTTTGTCATACAGACAAACGTAAGTCAAAAAAACCAAACCACATACTTAAATCTTCAGCCTTTTCAGTAGTTCTCACTTAATACAGCCATGGGATTAATAAACACGACAAAGAAAATGCCATTAAACTTGATTCTGTACAGGCCAGTCTATCCTCAGAAATTTCAGGTAAACTGTTATCCTTAAACCTGCTACATCATTTGAAAATCCTACCTGCATGGAACAACTACAACTTTTTGTCTCTTTGCAGTGCTGAAAGGTATCATTAGAGAGCACTGAAGTTTTCCTACAGGACAAGAAAAACCTGCTTGCTCTTTTGTAGAAGTCTGGGCTCTCCCTAACACAATATAGTGTTAAATAAAAATGTGAATTAAAGAGCATTAAATTTTTGAACTATACAGGCTGTTAAGCCAGCCCCTGTCTATGGACTTAGCAAATATGTATCCAGTTCAAACTAACGGTATTCAGCTAGGTCTTCAATGTATGGATCTGCTGATGCAGCCACTTAATTTTTTGTGCTATAAGCTTGCTAAACTTAGGAAAAAACAGCTACTAGTCTTGTAAAGTCTAACGATGTATCAACCTAACGACATATTTATACAGAATTTTTATCCTGTAGGATGACAAAATAAACAATATATTTTTTTCCTCAGCTGAGAGAACACATAGAAACTTGATTTACTTTACTGAAGTGGTAATATTCACCCTCTTTGCCAGCAGATAGTAACACTATGCAACACCTTAGCACAGGAACTTAGAAACATCATACCCAGATATGAGATCTAATTAGATATCATGTCCAAACTGTATAGCAACCTTATCCCAGGAGTCCTGTTTTCCCCCAGCATTACCACAAGACATTAGTTCTCATCAACATTCAACAATCACTGACATATTTGTTTCGAAATTATAACTTTCTACAAAATTAATATATTTGTATGGTATTCAATAGCTGAAAAATCCGTATGTTCATAGAATTTTTTCAAGAGATTCCAGTGCACCATAGAGTAAGTATAGGTGCAGTGCATCTCAGAAGCCTATTATAAGCATTTATTATTTTCTTCAGATCCACTAGAAATAGTGAAAGATGAGATGCAACACTTGCTCTAAAGTGCCTTATGTACTACAAACTTTAGTTCAGATTAATTTTTTTGTCTCACTCTAAAATCAGCAAGCTCATCTTTGAAATCTCTCTGGCCTGAAAATAACGCTCTCTGTATTGAAAATCTTCACCTAACTTTAAATATATGGGGGAATTTACAGCTTAATACTGTGAAAGACGGTACAACAAAAAGATTTTAGCTGTTATGCCATTTTTCTTACATTTCCCTTTGCTGTCCATCAAACTCTTGAATGAAGTCTTTCACCGGAGCTGAACTATGACTTCATGATGTTTCTTCTATTGTTACAAGATGGAATGACTGCCTTTTCAAGAAGCAATTGAGCTTTTAAAATGAAAAAGGTATTTCTAACACAATAAGTCTACAGTTCATTCGTCATCTATTCATAGCTCTGTCTAAAAGAAAAAAAAAAAAGTGATGTGCTCCATGGTAAAGATGAACAGAAAATTTCACAGCTGGCAAGTCTAAGGTACTGTCTTCTCTGTAAAGAGTAAGGTCACATACAGAGAAACTGATTGACTCCTTACTACTTTATTTTTTGTCACTTTATTGTTTTGGTTTGTCTGACATTCAGCTTTACAGAAATCTATAATAAATGCAGAAACTTGATTTTTATGTTGATTTCCAAATTACTGTTTTTCTTCAAAACCGTATCAAAACATTCATAAATGTTAAGATCAGGGTTTTGAATTTGCTATCGATATTTCAGTATTTTTTGACAAAAGTAGTTATCTGAACCTGCCCAACAATTCCATTTATGATGCATAAAAATACATTTCAGTTCCTTTTGTTTGCAATTTGAAGCGACATTTTTATTTTGGTAACAGAAGAATGCAGATATGGTCTTGGGAAACTAGCTCCAGAACTGTTCAGTAGTTTGTTTGAACTACGTAAGTCCTCTTGAAAAGTTAATATTCATATGTAATATGCCACAGAACAATAGATCAACAGGCTCAAATTCCTCAAAATTTCTTGTATGTCTTATTTTTCATGTGTCTGTATCAGCAGGCTTTTACTGAAAAACAGTGTAAGTGATGTAAATATAAATCACCTCAGCTTAACCAGAGCTAGTTTTGAGTCTCGTGTGTGAACAGATTCAGCAAAGCTGAGAAGGTCCACATGGACATAGGGATTCACACTGGTGGAACTGCTGGTAGGATCAAGATCTAAGTTCATGGGATTTGACCCATTTGACCCTTCAAGAAGGAGGAGAGTGATCAGCAAAAAACATGGTGTGATGACATACGATATGGTGACATCACATATGATCTAAAAATCATAAATAACACATTTGAGATGGTTCTGTATTTTCAACCACCACTGTAATTTTCCCTCCAAAACCCTTTACCCTCCCCCCGCCCCAGTTATAGAAGTTAGGAAATCTGGATCCAAAGCATGGAGCCATTAGATCATTTTTTGGCAGACCCGGATGTTCACATAGCTAGTTGGGCACAAAACCAGCACTATGTATTGACAAAACACTGAACAACTTTTCAGAAATGCAAAGCCTCTCCATTATAAGAATAAAAATCCTATACATTAAATAAGTGTGCTATTGAAAAAACGTACAGCTATGAACAGCAGGAAGACTTTCGGGAATGTTAGTAACCTCACTGTTTCAATGCTCGCACTGAAGAAACTTAATTGCATGCTGAATAAGTAACTCCCCAGCACCAGGCTAAGGAGAACCATCAGCTGCTCAAAATTGCAGCATAAACCCCAGAGAGGTTGAAAATAGGACTATAACAAGGGTTTTATTAATAGACATGAAAGGGCAACTACACAGGACTTTACTCATCCATGCCTCACAAAACAGTCTTCCCTATTGCTTCATTGAAATACCAAGAAGAAAAAATACAACACTGTATTGTTTCACGCTAGCCTGTCTTGGCAGCCTATTGCAATCTGGCTGTAGAAGTGTCTGCTTTCAAATTTTAAACCCTCAAGGCAATTATCCTGCTCTCAGACTAAACCTACAGAGCATATTTCAAAAGAACTTACATCTAAACAGAGGGAATTCAACAGTGATCAATGTTCAACAGGCCTCAGTGGCAATAAACTATTTACTGCCTTAACCTTTTAAGTTTGCACAAGTGAAGTGCTCAAGACTTCTGTGATGAATTAACTGAAGTGTTTGGTTGTGACTAGTGCAGGCGCTGGTTCAAATCATCTATCCAACAACACTGCCCGCCTTGCAGCCCGCACAAACAGGCTCAGGCTGGTGCTGAAGCAGTTGTCTTCTCATCCTTCTTGAAGCTCCACTGTCCAGGCATATTTTCTGCTTACTTTTACTACATCCATTATCCTTATGGAGTCATCTTAGAAAAAAAAAAAAAAAAGTGTATCAAATGCTGGGCATGTTGATTATCATCCATTACCAGCCTGATTACTACTTTACAGAAGACAGCTTACATGAGACATCAAAGTGCGCTCAGCACACTCACTACTACAGTAGCTGATTTCGATCCAGCATCCTTCTCTTGCAAGATTGCCAAAATAAATTAAAAAGAAGAAAAGCATCACACCTATTGCATTAGCGTAGTTGTCCCCAAAGTTTTCCCACTACAACACTACTGAAATACAGCAAGAGGAAGTAATTCACTACAGATGGCTAACATACCTATGGCTTGGCAAAGTATTTTTTGGAATGCTGTATCTTTAGAGAAGTTAATTTTAAAAATTGCTAATTGAATTACTTTGTCCATAATTAAAATGTGAGGCTAGCTCTCCTCTTTTAAAGTTGGGATTATTACAATAGCTTTTAAAGTGAGTGAGACCTCTCACTCATAGAAATTCTGTTTTTGCAGTTTCAGAAGCTAGATACTAATCTTACTGATTTCTATCACCTTTACCTGGAAAAAAAAAACCACGTGATCTGTACACTGTTCTTTCAAATGAAGTATGTCAACATGTGATTTTCTCTTTATGTAGAAGTATGCATGTGAAATCTACAGGTTAAGTTATTACATGCATACATCACAGTCAAGTTAATTCAGGCTCTCTATATAATTTCAGGAAATACAGAATCAATTTTATGTTTTGATTTTACATATAAAATTCAGATATACTATTTGTGCATTTCTTTTAATTTCAAAAAGGAGGCAGGGTACTTCCCCTTTTGTTGTTAATTTTAAACACTAGTTCAGTGTTTACAATTCAAATGCTGTAATATATATTACGCTAGAGTAAGAATCAGGAAGCATGAAAAAAACCCCCACAATCCAATAACCCACAGCTGGTATTACAAGTGAAAAACAAAAGGCGTATCTTTTCCTGAAATAAGCTGCTATACCCATTGCAACAGGCTTATGATACGGAGAGACTACCATCAGGTTTTAATATTTTTTTGGTTTGAGAGAAAGTATGTATTTCATGATCAGTCTTACTCATACTAAATACTCCCTTTCCAACGAAAATAGATGTGTTTGTATGGGATGGGTTACACATTGGTGAAGCAGATGGGGAAGAGGCTCACAAAGTCCTTCAAAACAATTAAATGAGTCAGACAAGTATATAAGAAGGGTGAAAGAAGAAAAGAGTTCACAAGCACTTATCCTGAGAAGGAAAAAAATCTTATTTAAACTCCAGAGCTAGCCTTATCAAACACTTTTCTTTTTTATATGAATAATGCCGTGGGCAAGATCTGTGCAAACCAAGAAGGACAAGTGCAACTCACTTCTAAACTCTGAACTCTAATTCTGTTCAGCTGCTGTTTCTTCCTAAAAGGTGCATGGAGTGGGTGGTAACTTCAAAGCCTTGTCTTAATTAAAAAATGATGAACATCCTATTGGAAAACAGATACAGTCCCATGGTATCCCATCAAAACCAGCAGTTTAAAATATCAAGGACTATATTCTCATGCAGGTACTTAGGAATGTCTGTTTAACTGTCACTGTAGGTGAGAAAACTGAAAGAAGCACCAGCTATTATGATGGATAAATAAATCCAAGGAAAGCATGATTAGTGGAGGAGGAGGAACACATTTTCTGTCGCAATTATTAAGATCATGAGTAATGATTATACATATATTACTAATACTGTTTACAATTTTCCCTTTTCTTATATAAAAAAGAATTCTGCATAACACAGGCCATATGACTTCACTCAGTGATTCTTCTATCAAGCTGTATAAATAGCTAGCAGTTATTTATATCTCTTAGGCAGATAGCCAACCTTGATTTAAAGACCTCAAGCAATGGAGAATCCTTCTTGTCCTTTGGTAAGCTATTCAAATGCTAATTGTCCTCACTTTCAAAAATGTGCACCTCTTCTCCAGTCTGAATTTGTTTACCTTTAGTTTTCAGCACTACATCTCCGCATAATTGCCTGTCAGGTTAAGGACCCTGTAATATCAAACACCATCTTCCCAGTGTGGTTAGGATCAAATAGGTCCTTTACATTCACTTCAGGGAGCTAACTATACTGGTCTCCTCATGTCATTTACCGGGAAGTTTGTTTTGCAGTCCTAAAAATCACTCTTTTACCTTTCCTCTGAGTCTTTTTCCATTCTTAACATACTCTGAAAAGTAGAACAGCTGCAGTGCTCTGCTATAATGAGTTTACATAGGTAATACTGACTCCTTATTTCTACCCAGTAGTCTTCTGTTGATATATCACCTTAGCTGTTTTTCCATCATGTCACTGCACGGTGTATAGTTCCTCATCTACCACAACCTGTAAGTTCTTCTGGAATTTCTGCTCTCTAGGATATACACTTTTTTCTCTTTTTCTCTTCTTTTAGATGACTGAACTGCTTTCAGAGACAAAGATTGCACCCCTTCAGCACAAGATGGGGCCCGATAGATCCCCTGGACCCTACCTGGCACCACAAGAGCCACGTCAGGTATCCCTACCCCATCCTCCTCAAGCCAGTAGCACTGGGGATTGCCAAGCCCTAGACAAAGTCAGCCCGTCTCCAGCTGTGCTCACTGTCCTGAGCTGCGCAGCGCAACCCTGCCGTATGCCATAGACCTGCTGCACCCACCAGCACTCCCAGGCCAGGAACAGCTGTTAAGAAAGATGAGATATTGGTGGTGGCAGCAGTGTTACTGGTGGCAGGAGGTAAGAGGAGGCGGCAGGCCTTTGGATGGTGCACAGCAGCACACCAGGGACTCTTATGAGCACCAGGCTGCAGGGGCAACACAGACCATATTCCATAGGACAACTGAACTGCTGCTAATGCTGGGGGAGCCCAGTGCAGACACTGAGCTGCTCCGTAGCACTGTCTCTCTGCTTTAGGGGCCATTATACTTGTGCTCCCCCATGTGCCTCATATTATAGTGCCCCAGAGCCGTCGCCTTACCCTTGACTAATACTGTGTGGTACCCCAGCACTGTTACCTTTAGCAACCAAAGATGAAATATTTTTAAAGATAAGTTTTAAACTAGTTCAATGAAACCCACTTTCCTTAAAAATATACAGATTGCAATCAATTTTATTTCTAAACTTTACGGTAACTCAGAGATGCCAGCAAGTTACTATGGAAACAAAACACTAGATTTGTGAATGACGAACATATTTGGAAGTTATGTAACACGATCATAAAGAAAGAGATAAAAACAGAGTACACAAGAAGAAATAGGAAATATCTCAATCTTATGTGAAAATTCTGTCTCATTTCTAAAGAGTAGTAGTTCTGATGACAGCAAGAACAATCAAACAGATAGCTAATGATATCTCCAGCTTTTTGCCTTTAAAAAATGTATGAGGTTTTTCGTTGTGGGTTTTGGGCGTGGGAGGGTCTGGTTAAAGAAAATACTAGCGTGGTTTCGCTGGGGTTTCTGTAACGAAAACTGTCTAACTGGAAGAAGTGTTTTCTTGTGGTTTTCAAATTAAATGGTGTGTTGGGAAATTTATTTGTCTTTTAAATTTGTGTACAAAGTTGATCATATAAAAGGCGGTTCCTATACGGTAAGTCTATATTAAAGACAAGGTTTTACGCCTATCCCTAGGAAATCTCAGCAACTGGGTCTCGAGCTCAGGACCCCAGGCAAGTGCAATTTAGCAGCAGTGGCTTACCCAGCTGCAGACAGAAAGCCACATTTCCAGGCGGTCATGACCCCTCTCACAGAGTAGGCCTTGAGCAGAAGTCAAAGGCATGTTACTGGAGGCACTGGAGCTTTTCTTGCTGCCCTGCCATGCAAAAGCTGCAAGCCATAACTAAGCCCTTGCTGTGCTTCCCAAAAAGGCAAACTGGCCAAGAATAAGACTGCAGCAAAGACATCTGCATCAGACTAACCTCTCTTACTGACTCTGCTGGCACCAATCAATCATCAATTTACAAGAGAAGGAACTTTTTTTTTACCTCTGCAGCTCATCTGCTGAATTAAGTTGCTTTGAGGAAGACAGTTTATCTCTGTCAGCATCTTTATCAAATTAGGGACCTCACCAGGACTGATCCAAAATGAAAAAAGAAAAAAAAAAATCTCCTAGGCCATGGAAACGAGGAGACATTATCTCCCAGCTTTGTGTCACAAGGTTATGCACCTGCATTTATTTCCTGAGTCATATCATGAAAAAACTCCATCGGGGCAAGGAAGAAAAGATGAACAGGACTGGTACTCCTGAAATTCATGACACTTGTCACAGTGCCTTATAAGAACAAAACACTGAATAAGTGTGCCGCAAATTCTGTTTGACCAAGAAAGAATTTTACTACCATTTGGGTCCATTCTGCTGGATCTGTTCTGATCTCCTCTGCAATACATTTACTGACGCTAAGAACATTCAGGATACATAGCTCTTGATGAGGAGTAGCTTCACACAGAAAGGATGTAGCTTTTTATACTGTGAATACACTTGATCAGAAAACTAACAATAAATTGAAAGCAAAATAAAGGTTTTCCCAAACATAAGATGCCTTTCACTTATGTTGATGAGTTCCTCCATTCATCTGTGTCAGCTTGTATTAGTTTTATCACTTGCATGTCTCTGCCAACATCACAGGATACACTTTTGATAAACTCCATTATGAAGGTTTAGTCCATTGCCAAAAGAAGAGGAAAAAGGTGTTTGGAAGTAACAAGAGATGCACTGTTTTTCTCTAGAGTAAATGGGGGAAAAAAATAAAAAAAGGACAGCCATCTGTTTTTGTCACAGAAAGGAAAATAAGTGATAAGAAACTTTCAGCTGGCTCACTCTGGAACCGGGCATTGCAGGAGTGAAAATATAAACATTTTGTTTTCTCCCTCCTTGTTGGCTTTATCTCACTGGCATGAGGGGATCTCAAGAACACAAACGAAATAAACTTTGGAATGTCTGTAATGTGACCAAAAAGAATTAAAATTATTGTTTTATATATATGTCTGTACATAGAAGGCCTTGATTCTAATTTACTGAAGGTGATAGCACAAAGCCTTTGGGGTGCATGGTGGTAAAAGCCTAGAGTGAATGTGTACTTACACACACTCCTATACGCATGTGAGCACACTAGTATCATTCAAACATATCTGTTTGTCATAGTCTGACCACTATATAAGGGAAATAATTTATCTGTGTGAATCTGCTAAATATTATTTTAAGGATTTTTAATTAATGTCATCCATTAATTTTTCAAAATCTTTTCCCAACTTAAAAAGGATAGCAAATTTGTTGACAGTAGTACTGCTTTCGAGCTATTGTATGCATTATAAAAACACGAAACACCTACTGAGTCATTTAAACTTCATCGTCTAATGGAAAATCCTAATAGGCTTATTCACAGATTTTGCATTTCTTCAGAAATACAGCTTTAAAAAAGGGCAATTAACCTCTAACCATTAGAGCATTTTCTTCTCAAGCAATTTCTTTTCACAAATGAACCAAAAGGAGAAAAAAAAGTCAGACTTGACATACAAGTTTCCACAAGTTGTCTCAATATCCAACATCTGCTTTAGGTTTTAAATATAGATAGATCTAAGAATTCATAATGATTATGTGTTCCAAAATAGCAGCAGGCAAGTTCCATTAGCTCAAAGAAAATTAGTGCATCTCTCGATACTTTCAAGCACCCTTTTTGGCACTACAAGACAGGAAAAACATATTATGTGATGAGTAGGAGTTTAATTGCTCCGCTGTTTTAACATAACCTACATAAATACAACTTGTTGCATTGTTGTATATACTGTGCACAATAATTTATGAAGGGTTTCCCATGCTATATTAGGAAAGTACATTACGAATTAATAGGCAACCTAGGCTATATACTACCAAAGGAAAAAAAGAATAACTTGTTGCATTCTAACAGGTGCTAAAAGCCATAAACAATAGACTAATACTTGCTAATCACTGAAACATATCTGTTTTTCTAAAGTAACACTTTGTTCCAAGAGCCATCCCCACTTCTCCCAGTAGGCAAAATCCTTTGGTTCTACGGAACTGAACACAGCACAAAAAGGTCTGAACAGCTGTCTGCTAAAGGCGTTTCCCTTGAATCATGAAGTGAATCTCATCCCAGTTTCAGTCAAAATTCTGCATCCCATAAGCCAGTCAAAAGGGGAACATAAAATACCTGAAATATCCATTTTACAGAACAACTTTATTGAAGGATCCTTTTGTTCTCTCAACAGCCACATAGTCTCTTGGCTTGCCAACTGTTTATATAAATATAAGTATCACTTTTCTTTGCTTGACATAAAGGCTCACTGTTTTGGTTGACATATACTAAGATCTTAAATATACAGCTCTGGAGGTCATGAAACTTGGCTGCATTTGCTCTCACAGTGCCTGATAAACCAGTAACGGTCTTGATACTCCTATGGCAAGCATACTGTTAATACCAGTTCTCACAAAATGGTACCAGCATAAACCTGGAAATGCAAAGAAATACCAACGGCATAGAAAAGGAGACGGGAGAATCTAGCAAGCTTCAGTAAAAAGGGAGTGAAAACGTGGATGCAGACTGACACTTCATTTCAAGATTCAGGGACACCTTTGAAAAGAAAATGAAAACGTTTTCCTGAACTGCGCGCTTTTCCAAAGCATTACAGTGATGGCCTTTATTCTGATCCCCAGCAGCACTGATACTGCGAAAGAAAGCCAGGTGATGCCACAGTCCTGACTGCTGAGGCCTGATCCAACATTTAGAGAAGCCAAACGGAATATCGCTGCTGTCCTCACTGCATGTTGGCTCTGACTCAGGGACTGCAGGCGAAAGAGCTTGGGCTATTGCCACAAGGTACAGAAAGGAAGCTGTGCGTGTATAAGGTGCTTTGTGATATGAATGCAAAAATCTGGTATCAAGGGAATAATCATGTAAGAAGTTACTTCATAAAATGTTAAAGAAGAGGTTTTGTCTTAGCATTCTTAGCAGGTTCCTGACACTACAAATAACTCCTGTATTTTAAGCAGCAAAACAAACTGCATCACTTTTAGTGTACCTACAGCATGAGTACTATGAGAGTCTTATTTTTTCCCCTTGGCTGTACTCTACAATACGTTCCAGAACTGCGTAGGGGAAAAAAATTGCTCAACCCTTATTTCAAGGCACATGCATGTACTCTGAAGCTTTAAAAAGCTGTGGGTTTTAGGGTTTCTGGAATACAAGAAGAAAGCACTGACAAAGGTTTCACATTTTTCTGCGTTTCTGTGGAAAAAAAAGAAAGAGAAGCATGTTCATTGAGGGGCACTTTGTGAGCGTGCAGCAGTGAGAACTGCCACAATAATCCAGATGGAAAATGCATCTTAGCCTTCATGCTACTCCCATACAGCCTTTGACTTGATGAAGGTGGGTGGGCAGAACTTGGAGAATTTACAGTCCGTGATTGCGCAGGTGCCAAAGTTAGTGATTTGGCTAAACTATGGTGACCAGGAATGTCCTATAACATCATGACCAAAATTAATTCTGTTTAGGCCAAGCACATACACATTCAGCTTTTTCCTATGTTCTGTACATTGTACGTGGTTTCTAAGGAGTCCAAATACCAGAGGAAATAAGTGCTTATCTGTCAAAGAGTCAGGAAAACAGAACAACAAAGGTGGAGGGGATTTAAAAAATTCTTTTGCTGTCCTACCCCCAACTGAGAAGAGCCTGGCGCTTCCTCTTATTCCCAGCTGTTTCTAGTGCATTTGGCTTTAATCAGGTGCAGGGCAGGAACTCAACATCCTGTTGCCTTGCTCTGATTAGGAGGAGTCAGATTCTACAAATTGGCAGATTTCTTCTTTTAGTGTTCCTTATTTGATGAATCATTTGTTTTAAAGTATTTGGAAAGGGCCATTACAGAGGCAGCAGATCCAGCCTGTTGCTATTTTCAAGTCTATTTATAACCACTGCTCTGAAGAGTTTCAGTCGAATGCAGTTTCTTCACCTTTACGACACAGAAAAGAACCGTCTTATTAAAGCAACGGCACAAAAGAACAGTGACTAAAAACCAGAGGCATCTATAACCAGTAACAAGATACTACAGGCACACAGAAATGTGATTTTGAAGTGGTATCTTCAGGTTACCTAATGATTTTCTCTTTAATGCCCATTCTAAATCATATCAGTTTGAACATTTCAATGATTAAAGCTATTCCTAATATAAACCTTGCAAGCTTCATCTAAAATCTGAAAGCCATGCTCTCTGCCGTTTTACTTCACTCCTTTCTTATAAAGATTTTGAAGTCGTAATTTAACTGACTCAGCATTGCCTGCTTTCCCACGCTTAGCAGTTAACAAACCTGCAATTCTAAACATTTAACTTTGGGGGTTAGAGAGTTACAAAATTGTCAGCTATAGTTTAGAAGATAAGCATAAGAGTCATTAAAGATTGTATCTCTTTGTTCAATATAAGGTAGTTGTTTATCTAAAAATACCACCAAAAATGCACTTAGAAAAAGTGTACAGGAGACGCATAATAGAAATATCTAAAATATTTTACTTCCTTCAACATCAAAAATAACAAGTACAACAGAGGAATATACGTTTTACTTCTCCTTTTCACTTTTATTTTTACTCTTGCTTTAACTGAAGAGAAGCAAGCCAAAGAAGGGATAACATTCCACCCTACCCTCCACAGGATTTCCTCTTCCTTCTTTCTGCTTTCCCTTCTCTGACTTTAAAAATATATAAATATATGCTGCTAACCACATTAGAAGTGTATTAGAATTAAGAATAAACTTCCCAAATTACCCTTATCATTTATGGAAGTATCTCTCTCCCAAGAGAGAGTTCACTACAGAGCAAGAAATTGCTGCCAACTACTTCTATATGTTAGTCAAATTCACTGGAGCTTAGAAAGCCTACTGTATTGAACTTTGTTTTCAGTTTTTAATCACTCCCAATTACAAGCTGCTACCCAATTTTATAGTGAATTATGTCTAGATCTTCATCTATCACACAGAAGTCTAGCTCCTATATGTTTGTTATCAATGTCTTAACCATAAAATGCAATTCTATACTAGAAAAAATAGACAAGATTACAGCTATCTCCCAACAGATCAGTAATAGCTCATAAGAAGCCCGATCCCAAGAAGTAGATTTGCTTGGTGTTCTTAAGCGGCCAACACCTGTCAACCCAGAAACCATGTAAAGAAAACTCAGATTAAGACCTTTCAGTTGAGGTGCTCTTCTGAAGAAAAGCAGTTGCAATAGAGAAACAGCTCTGGTCAGCATAAAAGTTGAAAAGCTTCCGTATAAAAGTTGACAAGTTCCTGACTAACTCTCTCAGCTGGGTCCTTTATGCTTAAAAAGGCTCCAAGTATGCCATGGGGCAAACAGGAAAGCAACCTAGTACAGTCTTTCACTGAAGAAAAGCTCAAATAACTTTCAATATGTGGATTACATTTGCTAACATTTCACATACAGGGAAAAACAAATAAAAATGTTATGCCAGTGCTTTACCCAAAATATTTTGATAACACAGGTTTCATAGAAAACAGATTTTAGGAGCAATGAGGAGCTTAACAATAAAAAATTACATTAGAAAGGTAAAGATAACTGATAGGGATTCTTTGAATCTTTCCACTTTCTTGTTTAAGAAATAAGCATTAGAAGAGAGCTTGTTTGCTAATACTACCGGTCATTAGTCAAGAATGAAATAAAATATCTTATCAAATTCCAGTGCAGACCACCTGCAGGTAAACTTTAAAAAGTCAACTTCAAAGAAACTGAGAGTAACATAATTTCAAAACAAAATTTCAAGTGTGTTTTTTCTATTTAAGCGAGTGCCAAACTGCCATTCATTGCTGTTACCAAAAAAAAAAAAAATTATTTATCTCAAATATAGCATTGGTTAGCAGAATATCAGATTAAATACTTCCTTCAGATTTGAGCTCATTTGTTTATGCTACATTTTCATTATTACATAGAGTGGGTATTTCAGTTTTGGTATTTTTCTCTTTTTCCAAGTGTAACATTTTATCATTTCAAAAGCTACAATTGATTTCAGTCAACTGGTAGATAAGCAATATCCAGATTACATTAGGTTCCAGAAATTACTCTTGTCCTGTTGTACATATCAAACCCACACTTAATTACAAATTATACACCCCTTCAGTTTCCAAATGCGCCTGATGTGCTTCATAGGATAGGCTTTTGGCATTGTGAAATATCCAGTAAAACTAGAACAAAAATATGAATTCTTAATTTCAATGGTGTAGGCATGGAAAGTGTCAAAGTGTTTAGGTTTTTTTTTTTTAAATCTGGAAACATGTCACATTAGGTTGGGATAGGGGGGCATAAAAGAGGGAGTGAAGCAATGATGGGCTTAGCCTTTCCATGCAGGCTGACACAGATAAAAAAAATACTTAGTAGGCCTTTGCCTCCCCAAAAAATTGCTCTCATTTTTTTAACATGGCAAAATAAACTGCAATTAAAATGTATCATCAGTCGAATTTCAAATTTTGAGTTTTTACTCAAAGGCTTTTCCTGCCTTAAAAGGTAAATTAGGAGAGGTTGGGGGGGGGGAAGTTGTGTTTTAAACAAATGCATAATTTACCCATTGGAGCAGGTATGTATTACTTCACAAAAAATCTCCCCAAGCCTGTACATGATTAAATGAACCATTAAAACACTCACTGATACGTATCAAAGGGAATGTATTTTCCAGAGCCAACACAGTCCACTTGGTAAATAAATACATTATTCCATAAACATACCAATTTTTATAAATCTCTTTTGCCAACGGACTATACTGCCTCTGTGAGCCAGTACAGTCAGTTGGCTGCATTTTCGCACCCCAGAGCATTAAGCTAACTGTTCACAAGGACTCTGAAAGCATTTAAAAAACAACCTAATAAAACACTAATTTTCGTAGGCCTGGGTCAACTTCAGTTCTAGTGTGTGGGTGCAAGTCCATGTATGCTCTACTGCACAGCTCCACTGGTTCTGTAAACCAATTCTTTAAGTAGTAGCAAGAACAACTATCCACTGCTGTCCTGATCTAAATGGGAAAAGTGTTCTTGTTTTCTGATTCACTGAAGTAAAACATGCTAAGTGCCAAGCAACACTTTTCCCAGTTGTAGAACAAGCCTCTAAAAACTGAAGTGTATGCTGCAAATGCTCGCAGTCTTAGCTACACAAGCCCAAATGACATTTTTTAAAGATATGTGACCTGCAAATACTTATGAACGTTCTTGTCTTTAAACTTGTGGGTAGTTATTAAGCGATAATGGGTAAATTAAGTGATAATGTTGCATTGTCGCACAAATCAGTATTGCTTTCATACATAGACAAAACTTAAGAGCGAAACACAACACCTTTCCACACCCTAGTTTTCTGCATACTGAACACACTGCCTACAATAATATGCAAAGGCAGATTTAAGTCTTTACTTATGCAAACTAATATGTGCACTCAGTTGGGTCTTTCCTTCTGTAACCAGAAAGCAAAAATAAATGTATTTTACACATTAAATCTAAAAAGCAAAATTATTGGGATATAGCTTCAAAATCATGGAGACTCTTTTGATTAAAATATTAAAAAAAAAAAGTCCCCCCCTAAACAGATGGTGGAAATGAGTTCCTGTTAAAGCAGTTCTAAAGAACATTTTTTTAAGGACCCCATATCACAGTCCTAAGAAGTGAAAAAAAAAAAAAATCTTCCCCTCCCCTCTTTTCCACTTCCCTTTTTCCACTAAAGCAAAGGACGCCAGAAGTGTTAAGGTCATTAGCCAGTTGGTTTTTGCCTTGCACACATATGCTCGTTAGTCAAACAGGATCTAATAAGATAGCTGTCTCAACATCTTTCTCTGGGATGAAGAAAGGACAGAAGGGCACATGAATTTCCTTTGCTGCTAGCACCTTAATTAACTCCAGACGAAACATTCACTCACACTTATTAAGGGAACAGCCAGCTTCTACTGGGAGCAAATCTGCACTACCTTCAGCACAGTAAGGATTTCACCCACAATTTAACAAAACCGGCTACTTGCTCATAAAGATCCCCTCTAAACCGAACACGCAGAAGGTTGCTATTCTAAAAGGTACTTCGCTGTCATTTAAGAAAGCTGACATATATTCTGTCATAAATATGCTAGTCACAAAAACAACTTCCGTGAACACTTTGCTGTAATGAGGCCAAGGTACGTACAATATGTCACACTTCAAAATTCCATCCTTTTGCTCATAAAGACTTGCATAAATGCCATGGTGGCACCCCAGTGTGTTCCATCCTTATTTTTCTTAAACATAGCCCTGTAAGGCTGGCACCAGGACTCAGCTGTGCCATGGACTTCCATTGCAATTTCGAGTGAGTCACTAAAAGTAAAAGGTTAGGTCCTTTGCATTTAATGACAAATTTCCAGTTGATTGCAATGGGTATAAGATTTCACCCTCAATCACACTAAATGATTTCAAAATTCCAGAATATGAAGAATTTCTTCCAGCTTCTTTTCTTTCTACAGCTTGAAAACAATCTAATCTACTTAATCTTCCATCTATCTCACTTTGTCGTGACAAACTTCTTGAATTCTTGGCTGTAGAATGGCATACACTGGAGAGGTGGAAAGGGGATGCCATCTTGGCACACCCTCGTAGGCAGGACATTTCTGATGAAGACTAGGAAACGTGGGTTTGAAGTCCTCTAGGATGAGGAAGGTTTAACATGCAGATTTCCCACTTCCTGGGCACCAGGAAGCATACAGCACCTGGCTTTAAGCACCAGGCTTCATACAGAAAAGCAGGGGACTACTCCAGCCAGGTTTTGAATGAAAATGACTATGACTGTATAGTCAATAAAATGAGTTATTTGGGAAAGGAGAGGCTTCAGCTTTTCCTCTGATTCACCCTCTCCAGTAACTACACAAGGTACCTATGGAGAGTTCCTCGCTGGGCTGAAGCTACTAGAAGGTTATACTGGTGAGATATTTACCGATTCCTATTATGACCCTATAATGTTTCACAGGTTTGAGCAGACCTCTGGAAATTGACAGCACCACTCTGATGAGCATATGTCTACAGCCTTACAGAGCTGGGACAGAAAGGATCCAGAGCATCTCAGAGAAAACCTCTAGGAATCCCAGTCAGCTCCGTGGGACTTAGCCTGAGTACAGGTGCCTACGCAGACTCAGTTCAGGAGAGACCCTTTCACAGGCTTTTTAAAGGTGTCCTAATTACTTACAGATTTGCTACATAGTATTAACCGAGGACGAAAACCTAAAAAAATACCCCAAATTGAGAGGAGTGTGCAATTCTTCAGTACCAACACCAAACTTTCTGTTAAGCACAGAACTATTACTTAAAGGGGAAAAAGGAGAAGAAAGGTAACTGATCATCATCGATCAATTTTAATTGTGTATTTCTAGATGTTTATTGGGAGGGGAAATGGGGGCCATAGAGGGAAGAGACAAGTAAGAATGGCTTATAAAACCCAGAGTCAACTTAAGTAGCCAGTACAGAAATTACCACTACCTTTTAAATTACCAGCTGTTAGGATAAAAACAGAAGTGTTTAATTAACCTAGGCTCTTGTTATAATTTACAAAGTATTCCAGGCCAAAATTTGGCTTTAAGACTTTGGGGGTGCCTCATGAAATATTTCGTGTTTCCTTTTGCTTCCGTTCTGAAGTGAAATGCAGTATCTGTCATTAGAGAGAAACTACCTTAAACCTAATTTCTCCTATCTAATTAATTTAATAATGCTATAAACCCAGTACCTACAATATTAATATCTCTTCCACAGCAATTGGTCTGCAGCACTCTTAGAAAAAATTGAGAAAAAGGACTTAACATAAAGAGAAACAATTTTCTGTTAAACTCAATAAACAGCAATAAATGAATGAAAATTAAACCTAGGCAAATAAAGACGTATATACTGGAAGATGCATTTGGACTTCCAGACAAAATGTTGTAGCAGTGGTACTCACTATATGTTGCTGCTCACAAGTAGAAAAGATATCTAGATCTGCAATTTTATATGTAGTTAGAAATACCTGGACAATTTTGATCTTACAAATAAATGAAAAAAATATACAGTACTTTATTTGCATGAAGGGTTTAGAAAGCTCTGTGGCAAAGTTCTATGTTTAAAATTCTGCCCAAATGTAGCAAATATCCTCTGAGAGTTGAATGAATAAACCCTGTAGAAGTTCAGTTACTCTACAGAATTCAGTTCCTCCAACAGACCCAAAGGTACAACACATTCTACTGAGTTCTCATTTATGCTTTATAATTGGAAAACGCGACATGTTTCCAAATTTAATTAGCAAAAGAAAATTTTTGTCTTCATTTCCAAAGACATCTCATGTAACTACCGAGTCGACTAAACAATGCAACTTACTAGCACGGGACAAAAGGTCATTTGGAAGGGATGTGACTTTAAGAACTTACAAAGGCTTCATCCTCACTCCTGTATTAAAAGAGGAAGCATATCTCAGTAAAGGAAGGATGCCCACTTTAAATAAGGAAATGAGTTTGCAGGATGTACACATGCTGCTTTCTATTAATGATAAGCAAAGTCCACAGAAAAAGCAATAGACTTCTTTAACTTTGGCAGAAGTCATCTTTTTGTGGATTACCTGTAAAGAACTTTAAAATAAACAGACTGCAAATAAATGTCCTCTACCATTTTTTAAAGCTGATTTATGTATGCATAATGGAGATTAACAATTGCTGATTACTATATTCTACAGACAAGAGATATAATTACCGACTGATGATTTTACATGTAGACCAGAGACAACAGCAGTGGTCTAGGGAAGCAAAAATGACTGGCTGTAACACTTGACATTTTCTTGTTCAAGCTAAACCTCATAACCAAAGAGGCCAGCTAAACGTAAGGCTGTCTGAGGATTTGCAAATTTCTCTCTTTAAGGTTTAGACTGTCACAGAGTGATTATTATTTTCTATTAAAAATCTGTAATTTGTTTACAGAGGTAATAAAAAAGCATTCTGTTTTGCAGCAAGGAAGTATGCATTAATTGAATATGTGACCACATATTTTAAATAAAAATATAAGTTATAGACTGCTTTGCTGTAGTCTCATTTCACTCCTTTATGAGTATATATTATTTGACCACTTAGCCTCAGGAGAATGCAATATCATACATTGTCCCAGACAAATTGCTTTAAGACTGGATAGGGCATGTAAATAACAACGTACAGAAATCCTTAATAATTATGTAACCATTTTAAAATACACATATATACACAAACATGCACACACTTTCTTTATATAAATGTACAAATCTATCTCTATGCACTTTCATATGGTAAACTCAAAGGAAGTCCATCCCCTTAAAAAAGTCCCAGTTAATGCACACAATCTAGTTTCATGTTCCCCTCAACAAATCAAGTACTCAGTGTTCCTTACATTACTATTATTACTTCATAAAATATTTTGAGTTTCAAAGGAGACTTCCTGTTTTGTTTTGGGTGTTTTTTTTTTTTTTTTTGTTTTCCTCCAGAGTCTTTAAGACCACCACAAATTCTGGGTGGCTTAAAACACTGAACAGACATTGCACAGTATTGGCTTACAACTGTTTGAAAGAAGCACGAATGCTAGTTCACTGCAGTTTGGATCACTGCATCCAACTGGGCCCCGTTCTCAGCGGTGCCACTTTCTTTTCTGTAAGGTGCTCAGCACATCCAAGCTCAGTTTCTGCCAAGTGAGCCCCTTAACAAATGCTGGGCGTTCTTTCCAACGGGAACAACGATGGACCGAGTTAAAACTAAAATTCATCTCTGTGTAATTGGCCAGCACAAGGCTTACACTCTATACACCACAAAAATCTGCTTTATTTTTTTGTTACCTTTGTTACGCTTTCACAGCAAAATCCCTAGCCAGCCTTCTGAACAGCAATAAGCTGCACAAGAAAATAAGTAAATTGTTGTGGCATGGAGTTAGGATGACTGCATACCAAAGTAGCTGTAATCCTTATTTATCCCCTTCCACCATGTTGCAGAAACAAGTGTTACAAACTGAGGCACCTAGATATAGATACATATTGAGTACTACTCAACACTGCAAACGTTCGCTCTCATGCCAGATGCTCACAATTCTGGTGCTAGCAACATCTTCCTCTCTTCACATCTTGACTCACACACAGTACCTGAAGAGGTTTTGGTTTTAAAGAAATGATTTTAATAAAACTTCAAAAAATCTAGTTCTAAAAAGTAAAAGTCTTATTACACCAGAATTATTTGTATGACTACTTTTGGGGGTGTCAACATTTCCATTTATTATTCAGCTGTAAAAATTTGCTGTTACTTTGAAACTTGGCATAACAAGATTTTTCAAAAACTTGCCAAAAGTCAGACTGTGTATTATATTACATAAGGTTTTTTTTTTTTTTTGAAGAAATAATTACTAGGATAAAGCTGTTCTGGGTGTTTGTGTAATTCCAAAGCAAATAATTTTCCTTAAAAGTGTCTCTAGGTATTTATGGAAGAGAAGGAAAGAGGGAAATTAAAACTGACCTAGCAATTTCATTTATAAATATAGGTTTCTGTATATATTTTTTTCAATCAAACATTTGTAAGGATTTTCAGCAAGCAGACTTTACACAGACGTATGGCAACCAAATGAATATGGATAGACCACAACAGCTCCCAAGAGTTGTTACTGTCTATTGGGTCAATAATACGGGAACTGAGAAGGATTTACAAGCTGGACCATAATGGCTCCTTAGGACCCATTACCTTCTGATGGGTAAATAATACCTGTTTTCTAAACTATTGCCATGCCAAAATATGTGTTTGCCCTTCAGGCTCTAAAGGTTCTAAGTAAACGAATAGGATTTATCAGGTAAATAATACTTCTACAGAAGTAAAATACATGTTTAACTTAACAAATAATGCACTTAAACACTGACTGAAAGACGTAGAGAGATGACCCAAAATACATACAATGTACATATTTACAGGAATATTGGAAATTGACAAGCAAGGAAAAGAGACTTAAAGTAACTAAAACCAAAATAAGAACTATTAAGTTAGTAAGAAATAGTGTTAGTAGGGATGAGGGTTTTTCCCCCTTCCCAAACATATTTTCAGAGAGCTATCTGAAAATACCTGTCAAAAATCAAGCCCTACATTCAATCAAAGCAATGGCTACTGAAACTTCATGTGTAGAAAAAGAAACTACAGATGTTACAACCCTTCGGGGCTCTAAAGGCTGTCACATTTCTCAAGTGTTCTGCATTTCATGGGACATCCTGTTATTAAGCCATTTTCCTGACCGTGTCCCAGGACACTGCTCTCACATCATGCTTCTGTTGTCTCTGTACTGTCTGAACTCCTCAAACTTTCCTTCCAGATTTGCCTGAAGCATATGAGCAAAGCAGCGATCAAAAGCGTAAGAATTAACCTGATGATATTGGGAAACGATGAACAGCAATCCCAGTGCTTGGGAATGGGAGATAACACACAGAGATGATGCAGAGAGCACCAAGGAGGAAGGAACAATAACAAAAAAAATCTGAAGGGGAAGAAGCTGAGGGCAAAGACAAAAGGCAAAGGAGGAAAGGAAAGATGAAAGGACCACAGACATAAAAAGAGACAGAAGGGAAATAGATGTCCCACGTTTTAGAATTTGAGATGCTACAGAGTAATTCTGAAGTCTTTGTCCTTCCCTGAAGCTTCAGAAATTTTAAGACATGGTTAAAACAGCTCCTACACAAAGCTAACTCAAGCAGAACACTAAGCCCAACCTCAAAAAGTACTCTAGTGGCCCAGATCTACTTTATACATTCACTTTTTTTGCTTATTTAAAACTATACATTCATTACTATCTGATGACATGTTAACATCAGTGAATGAACATGCAACACCCTTTGGGGACAATACAGTCTAGTCATGACATAACAGGCACATCCTGATTAAAATTAACAAAGCTACAAAATAGTGGCTTTGGGACTGACAGGAAGAAACAGTCGACAACTAAATTTTAGAAGAACTGAAATAGCAGTAATGACAAAATGAGAAACTGCAGCTGGGAAAGGTGCTGCACACAAAGGCCACATGAAAAACATCCAGGTGATCAAGCCTCAGAGCCTCCACTTCAAAGAGAGCTCCTATTTTAATCAGTTGTAGGCAGTTGAAATAAAAGCTACAGTAGTTAGCGAGGAATTCTATGTTATTTCTGTGCTGTAGCCTCGGTAAACCTTTACATTTGGGGGCGGGGGCAAACAGATACTAAAGTAAGCCAAATACAAGACCTACAGTTAGCCATAGCAGCAAAAATCTTCTTCTGTTTCCCTTAGACTGTTTGGAAAGAACTTCCTAAAGGGAGGGTGGCAAAGTTTGTATTGTTATAGTTTTGAAAAACGTCCTGCTGAATAAAGAATTTATTTTATATCTGCCTGAATGACAAAATGAAGAAGATTCTCTAAAGGCCGCATCGCCACCCTTTGTTTCTCAAGTTAACAATAATTCTTGAAACAGTAGGCCTGGACAAATGACCGTTTTGTTCACTGCTCCAGATACAAAGGAAATTCTATATTCAATCTGGACTCTCTACAATAACATTCAAATCTCACCTTTGACATTCAATACAATATGAAAGAATTTTGTCTCTATTTTCATATCAAATAAAAATTCTTAGAATTTATTTACACTGGAGGACAATGTTTTTTCACTTAAAATCGCTCATATTTTATAATAAATTATAACTGGTGATGCACTGGGCAATGTATCAGTTTTTTTAATGTATTTGTCCTGCAAAAAGAGAGACGAGACTATTTTGTTTTGCCAAAAAAAAAAATCTAACAGACATGCTCTTGGGTGTAAAAAATGATAAAATGAAGTTTGCTTTCTGAAGAATTTATTATCCTTTTGTGGACAGCTTTTAATGTTAAGGCTAACAAGGTGTTAGCAAAAATTTCGTGAAAGATCAACCCTAGATGTAGTGATGCAGTATCCAGGAATGCATCTCCAAAGGAATATCTCAACAAAACAGCCATTTTTATACTGCATGCAGAACTGCATACAATCAGCCCTCTTGAACATTAATACTATACTATAAATATCTTCAGAGACAATCTCCTATATGCTTTAGAAACCTTGCAAATACTCATTGTTCAAAAATGCAAGAATATAGCATTAATTTCAGATTTAGAGAGATGAACCTATAATTTTTCTTTTTTCTTTTTCAGGCTATAATTTTATTTATAATATGTACCCATAATTAGGCATAAACTTGCTATATCTATATCCTACAAACAGTGAGTGAATCAGCAGATCTTCTATTCAGAATCTGCTGGACAAACATTGGGAAGAGCTGATTTCCTGGATCCAAAACGTGTTCCTGGATTTTGCTCACTTACCTAAATCTCAGACCTCATCAGGTTGCAAGGCTGTATTTTTTGCAGTGGCCATGGTTCAAGATGTCCTCGCCTGCTACGACACCATTTACTTCCCTGGCTGTCTAAATACTCAGGCCCCCTAATCACTGGGACTTATCCTCATCTTTTAAAGTAGAGCTGTTTGAAGCAGTTTGCCTTCCCAGCACAGCCTCCATTCCTCTGAAATACCTGACGGGGCTCTGCCAGTCTCACCTTCAGTGGAAAAATCCTGCTAGATCCCCACTGCTGCAAGCCACCTGTTCTTCTCTTGCATTATTAAACAGTAATAGTGAAGTTAGTCACACAATTCACTTAACACCCAAATTCATGCTCCTGGTGTGAGTCCAGGGCTATAACCCCTTCTCCTCGCCTCTGTTGCTTCCAATTTCCTGTCTGGGACTTCTAGCAAGGTGAAAAAACTTCTGTGACTCACCTGAAGATGGTCTGATCTCAATACCCTTTCTCTGGGACATCTAGGTTGCCCATTTGGTTACCAACTGAGATATCTTCCTTCATGTTTCTATTTCAAAATTTAGGACGTCTTCAGTTTTAATTAAATTACACATACACCAAGTCTAAAGTACATTTTGATTAAGATCTCTAGTCTAGATCTTGTAGAGTTAGTTGTACATCGATCAGACAAACTCATCAAATACATGGACCACCAAACCCCACAAACGTGTGGCAATTTTCCTAGGGTGCAATGACCAAAGAAAATCTCCACATTCAAATAGCCTCTCTTGCCTTTACCATTACGTCATATGGATTAAAAAGTCAAAGAATCTTTGTTCTGCTTGTTTTTGCTAAACTTGGAAGATCAGTAACACTTTGTTCCTCAGAACTGATGATGCTTAATCAGCCTCATGTTTACATACCTCTGCCTTTAAGGTATGATTCACATTTGCAGAATACTTTGAGAAACTGAAATGAAGAGTTATGTTAAGATCCACAGAAACTGGCCTCTATTCATTCTGTATATGAGGCCTGCTAATAGTTCATCCTGGACAATGATTTCTCTTGCTCATGAAAAAAAAGGCCCATGTAATTTCTAAGCATAAAATCGAGCACCTCAATCAGCAATGTAAAAGAATACTAAATTGTGTTGTTGATAACCATAATAAGCCATTTAAAACAGCCTCAGAAATAGGAAGAAGTTCTATAGCCTGGCTGTTTTCTAGCATTTCTTAGACCACTTCTTTATAAAATCTGTTTAATCTCATATACTACTACTAGTTCTGCCAAGCCAGTAGCTGGATGGAATGCCTTTGGGAGGGTATTTTCCCTAAACGCTGTAAGAAGTTACACTGGGCAAACAGTATCTGTACTGGAGCAATGTTTCAGGAAGTCTCTAGGTCGGAATTTGTCAGCAGAAATAACATGTTTCAGGTAAGAGGTATTATGATAGTCAGAGTTACCAAGACCTTTTTTTGGGTACAAGTTATATAGCAACGTATCCTAGGTAAAATTACAGAAGACTATTTCCATTCTAGCTGTGTAAATTCAATCTGTCTGGATTTAATTCATCACTGATATCCTCAGTCACTGTTTCAAGCTATTGTAAGCATATTTGCAAATTCTTCCGCATTCTGTAGAATAAAATATGCATGAAGAACAGATTAAGTCATTCTGATAAGTTGCCTGTACGAATTATAAAATAAATATTTAAAAGGATTTCTGAGAGTCTTATGGATCAAAGATGTTAAAAGAATGTTATTTATTATATTTATAAGGAAGCAGATTAAATAAGCAGTACTAGAATTAAAGTTCTCCACTCTTCCACATTTCTTATTCATTTGCTACATTTAAGGAAAGGAATGAAAACATGGTATGGTCACAGAACTCATTTGCACAAGTTCAAAGACTGATACATAACTCATTAACAGGATTTGTGATAGGTCTGTCAAAGTAACCAAAGTAAATTGTTTCTAGACTTCACTGGTATGCCATGCAAATGTTGAAATTTGGAACAAGTCGAATAGTTAACACTCCCTCCTCCTATCCTATCTCCAAGAAAAGCCTTCTGATGGCAAACATTCCTCATATAAAAAGGCTGTTTCAGAAAGTCATCGCAAAAATGTTCCAGGAGAAACAGAGAACCATAGCCTGAGACCAGCTTTGCCATCAAGGTGACCAAACAGAGGGTGTTCAGAAGACTGAAGCATCATAAGATTCAAAATATTCATGGTGGTGCAGGGATAATCATCCCTTGGGATGCCTGTGGTCTGCAAGGTGAAGCATTATGCTGTAGCTTGCCAAAAATCAGCAGTTTCAGTCCATGTACTTCACTCAGCTGAGAGATTTAAAAATCTTACAAGCTTCACAGAAACACGGGAGTCCTAACAGGCCCCACCATATCAGGTCCTGTGGGATTTCTCCCGGCAGAATGGCATGCCATTCCGGCCAATTTCTTTCTACAATTATTAATCTCAAGAGGACTGGTACAGCTTGAAAATGTCACAGCACATCTATGAGCGAGAGGCCAGCATACAAGTTGGTAAGGGGGAAGGGTGGGGAGCAGAGCAGAGGGTGCCTCGGCAACACTGGAGTCATTACTCTAGTGAAGATCCCATGCCCTGTGGGCACCTGCTGAGAGTGAAGAAGGTATTTCCAGCAGGTTATCTGAACTTTGCTCAGAAATAATTCTTCTGTATTAACTTCTGGCTAATAAAGGAGGTGATTAATAAATACCCAGTGCCCCATTCCATCCCACACACTTCCCTCTAGAACAGAGCTGGAAAAAAACCCAACTTTTCTTCTTCTCTGCTTTTTAATCCACCCTAGGCTCTCTTAGTTGTTGGGTGGTCTTTTATTCTATTCTGACACCCCACAGGTATCCAGCCGGTGCAGTGGCTTGGGTTTGGGTATGTTCTGCTAATCCATGCCTCCTCCCCATAGCTCTAGCTCAACCTATAACACTGCCCACAGCTATGGGCAATAGTGCAGGAAAACTTGCACAAAGGTCACCACTTTCACCATCATCTTGCATTCTGAAGAACAGACTTGGAATTAACCTTCTCAGTTTCTCTGCTGCTTCACCGAAATAGCATTAAATTCATTCATTTTCAGAGAGTTAGGTTTACCCCCATGAAGACTACATATTTAATTTGTCTTTATTTTTAAGTAAGAAAGCAAACATTGAAGAAACTGGTGGATTACTTTCACCAGCGTAAACGTGCTCTGAATATGCTCTTCCGAGGCTATTCAAAAATCCGTCTACTTTTGAACCTAATTTTATGTTATATATACACAGAGAAGAAATGGAATGGAAATAAATACAAATATATGCACACATATTCACACCCTGCATCTATACTAAGGACATACCACTCACAGATGGACTGATTGATCTGGTCTGCTATACTAGCACTTGAAACAGATACACCGACACTTTCCAGAAGGGGGAGATGGCAAGGAACAGGAGTTTACCAGAAAGCAAAAATCCCCATACCAGTGCTCTGAAATCCACATTTTGGCCATTGCATATTTTAAATATATACACATACTCACACACTAACTGTGATGGAGAAAATTCCTTTTAAAAATAATAAAGCAAAAACTTGGAGCTGCACTTGAATTCTTCTGCCTTAAAGCTTATAGGAAACTAACCCCAAACTTGAATAAGCCTCATAATACAATGCCGTTCTTGTCATGAGCTCTGAATCAGCTCTGCAGCACATAGTGTACATATTGAAAAACAGCTGTTGGGTGACAGACTGCTAGCTGGGAAGTTAAAGTTGAGTGAAGTGGTTAACCCACAACCCTTCCCCACTGATAAAGTGCTTTGATAAGCAGGCCATACTGGTGAAAGCTAGCAAAAGAGCCAGAGCTGAGACTTTCAGGAATGAATGTAAGACTTGTTTGGTAGAAGCAACCTCAGTCTCATGCACAGCATTCTCCAGTTGTTGTTTTTTACCCACCCACCCTCAGTTACTTTTAGTACATGCTCATTTTCCTTCTTTTTGCAGCAGAACCAATTCTTTGATATGTCAAAGCAATATCCTGTACATATGGGAAATAAAAATAGAAAACCCTGCTAAAAAGCCTCCCTTAGTGCAATGTTTTACAAAAGTGTTTTCTGCAATTCAAAATGTTACCAGTGGTGTAGCATTAAAAAAAGCTCTATATTGGAAAACGCCTGTCTGGATTAACCACGAGCCAGAAACACATGGACATAATTTTTTGCCTTTTATTAACAGAAAGCAATTCAAAGAAAGAAATGATTTCTTGGGATTAATTTCTGAGCCTCAGCTAAGCACTTTTGGAAATAAACTTGTTAATTAAATACAGATGTCATTCAGACACGTACAAAAAAGCTACTCCCCTTTTCACAAATGTTACGTTCTAGAGATATGTCCAAAAGTTGTATTTATTTCAAAAATAATCCTGCTAATATGGAGATGTTTTTCTTTCAGCATGCCACCTAAGTTGTTTAAACAGCCCATACACACACATATACACACACATACGAATTCATATATTATAATAAAGGTCGCCATCTTTTTGTTACAATAGTGAAAAAATCCAGTTCAGTTCAGTGGGAAGTAGCTGTATTCAAAATTGTCTCTCGCGCTCAGGAAAAAAACACTACCTTCATAGTAGGCTGAAAGTGCGCTGCATGTAAATATATTCTTCTTCCATAATGTTTTGTCTTGCTGTCTCTGTAGTTCTGGCACTCTCCCCCTTTGAAAGTGGGAGAAATAAATTACCTAGCAATTGCTGTTTGACCTCAAGAGAACTATGATATTGCTGTAGCATAACATAGAGTCACGTAGATGGTTTTATGTCTACTTGCGTGTTAGCTTAGTTGTAGAGTAAGACGTATTTCTAGATAAAAAATAAAAGCTCCTCCAGTTGCATGCTCCAGCAAAGCCCCTTTATTTAACATTAAATTTTCTAATGTTAATACAAACTGTTCTACAGAGATAACACTGTAATGTAAAAATTAGCAAGAAATACTTAAGAAAATGTTATTACTTTTGTCAAAACAGAGCAATGCCTGGTCAGATAGGTCAGACATTCTTTTTTTGTTTGCATTTAATCAAAGAAACAAATAATTTATAAGCATCAATACTTCAAACATTTTTTAAAGAGTAAAAAAAGTTACGGGGAATACTGGTAGAACTTGGAAAAGCTAATTAGGAACTGTTTAAATGAAAAATCCTTCTAAGTACCCTCTTCACAATAAGTAGCTACCCAGAATTGTTTGTCACTGCTAAGTGCAATAATTTTTCAGGAAAGCTCTTAAGGATATATAAATGATGAGTATCAACACTCCTCCCGGAATTTTCATTACAGTGCCTTGTTAAAAAATTTACAGTTTTTGTTTTATTCTGTCCTCATCCCAGAAAACAGGATGAACAATTATTTTACTCTCTAAACTTTCTAAACTACCTTCACTAAAAAATATTGTTCAGGAGAAATATAAAACGTTCTGTTTTGCAACAGAACAGAAATCTGAAGGGACAGAACTGCATGCACGTCTAATCTGAAACTGCTTTACCTATTTAGGTAAAATAAATCAAGACAAACAAGATTATTATTAAAACTGGACAAATAATTGGATCAGTTTTACATCTCTCAAAGCAGCAGAAGTGTCATCGTATAGCTTGTGATACCGCAAAGGCTCCAGACGTGCTGATCATCTATGGAGGGGAAAGCCCTAGCCCTTAGTTTGGTTAAGGGCATGAGGCAAAAACTAAAGTCCTATGATCAGATAAATATTATGGTATAGTAAAGCAAAAAAACTCAAACCAAATTGAAACAATAAAAAACAAATAACTCTCTACCACCCCGACTTTTAAAATCTTGTCCAAAAGTCTTATTCTCTATTACACTACCATCTTTTAAAATACATTAAATAAAATAATTATAAACTTGACGTGAAACTTTTGCCTTGAGACAGAAGGAGCACGAGGGCTCCTAGAGGAAAAGGGAACGGTTCAGAGAGAATTAGAGGTGGAGGAACTACTGGTAAACTTTCTCCTGTATTACCTACACATACATATAGCCCACACTGCTGCTGAAAAGCCAGGGTTGATGTCCTTTGGTTTAGCTGGTTTGTTGGTTTGGCCCTTTAGATGGAGAATCTACTTTTACACAGAATCTGCTAGGCTATACATATGAAAGCTACAGCATTTACAACACCTTCTGGAGTCCCATTATCTTATTTTTCCAATATATTTTCTTGCTTATGAAAAATATGACCTGTTTCAGAGATACATAGTGCCAAATCAGTATATGCTTTTAGGGATACAGCACAAGTCTGAGATATTTTTTGTGTGCTTCTGGTTCCTAAGTGCTTCTAAAGAAGTTTACAGAGGCTTCCAAAAGCATGTTCCCACAGCAAAATTGAAGTATTGCTGTCTTCTGGACACACAAGCTCAAATGGAGTTAGGATGGATAAAAAAGAGCAGTAAAGGTTAGTTACCAAGTAACACTTGCACCAAAGGTCCTTGGACCAATGCCCTTGATAGCAGACCATGACAGACAGGTAGCTTACTAGCCTGTATCAAAAGTCCATGGTTATCATATCTCTATTGCTATCCTCACTTGTTTCATGTAGGCAAGCCCTAGCAAAGCTGCACCACCTCTATCTATTCTGCAGCGAAGACATCCCTGAAGGTACAGCAGCTGCAGCCCCATCCCTAATACATTGACTCCATCACAAACCCCACCAACTTGATCCCTTACACTAAGGTATGCAAAGGTGATTCTCAGCCACTACTGCAAAACTTGCCAGGATTAAGTCTCCCTGACCTTCCCTCTAGCCAGTCCTGTAGTTTTATAAAAATAGGCATCAAAAAGAGAATAAGAATCACAACCTCTTTCTCTACACGTAGTAGGGAATGACATCAGTCAGAGTAGAACATAAATTCAGTGCTGTCATCTTGGGGTTTGCAAATGTCTCCATGGGGACCAGATATGCCAATGTAGCCATGGATAAATTATTTTTTTCCTCATAGTACCACAGTGTGCTCACATAAAAAGAAAATTTCATGTAGGTACATTACCAGGCAGCACTAGGAATAAATAAAAAGATCTGGTTCCAACTACAAGCAGTGTCATGCCTGTGCCTCCAGTCCCTAAGACTCGCTCTTTGGCTTCTTGTCAAATGCTACCTGCTATCTATTTTAAATCAGACTTTAAATTCTAGTCAGGAGCTAACTGTTCTTCTTTTCCACAGCGGGAATCAGGCCTGACCAGATATTCTGCACATCACTGCATAACAAATAATCAATGAAGAAGGGCCTCATCAGCTGGTTATAGGGTAGCCCACATTAGTGGGCATTAGCTCCTGAAATTGCCAAAACAGGGTGACTAGATGGAAGAATGATCAAACTCTCTGTCACTCAGGGAAGAGAGTGAATCAAAGCAGTTGCACCTGTCATGCAGCATGTGCTTGTGCTACTGGCTGTGCTGCCGCTGAGCAAAGTGAACAAAAGAATGAGTATTCCGGGTCCTACTTTGGCCCGATGTTCACTTGTGGCAACATGAAGGAAAAGCAGAGACAACTAACCATGGCAAAAAAGATTTTTCTGCAGGAACTCTGTTCTCCAGCACATATGAACTAGTTATGCCTGTAGTCTCCTAAGTACTCTTATCACACTACTTCTGATAATGGAAATTTCTGCTTTCAGCATAAACCACCTTAGCAATTGCAGGATCAAAACCAGAAGATTTACAGTTTTCCTTTCTTCTCCTTATGAACACAAACATGCTAACTACCTAGAACAGTGCTAGAAGACCTTAATGGGAAATGGAGCCACAGGCCCCCTTCAAGAAACGATGGTATAAAGCCCTGCTTTCAGACACAGTGCATGCCAAAGGCATGGGAAAACACAATCAGAATTTACTGATTAGTCACAGCACATGATGATTTGGGGGAACATTTCAGTATCTAACTCCTAAATCAATGGCAGAGAGTTGTCCAGGCACTTGTATCTTCAAAACTTAGATTCTGTGAAAAGTCTGGCCCTGAGGATTTTCTAACACACATTTACACTAGAAAAAGTAGAGGCCCCTTACAGATTTGAAAGGAAGTGCCCGTAACTTAGAGTACTACTGAGTGTGACCGACAATGTACTTTACCAGCATCACGTATTTTTCTTATTAGAGAGCTTTCTCTAATAGACCTTGTCTGGTCTATTTGCTATCAAAGTGATTCAGCTCCCTTCACAGAGTTTTAAGTATGCCACAGGAAAAAAAAAATGAGTTAGACAATAGAGGCCTACTTCCTTAAACAGAAAGTGCAAGTGCTTACTGAATTATTCAAAATGGAGAAAGGGAATAATACAGACTCAGAGGACTACAAATAAGTCAGCAATTGCTATGTCAGCAAAGGATATATATATATTAAAAAAAGCCGCTACAAAGGATACGCTTCTCTATGTTATGCTGCAACTCCTATTAAAACAAAAGGAAACTGGATGGGGAAATACAAAGGGAAATTGGAACTTCCAGTATTTTTTCATCTCAATATTTAATAACTTCTGAGGGACAAACCAACCAAGCAAAAAAAGTTCCTGCTCTCAAAGAAGCAACATTTTTCTGTAAAAATATATTCTGATAGATACCTTAGCCTATAACATGTTACAGAGAAGTGAGATATGCTACAGTGCAAGTTTCCAATTACTCTGTTGAATTCTGGTATTTGAACTATACATCTTTCAGCTGCTAGTTTTGAAGTTACAAGTCTTCACTGATGACATTATTACGCTCAAGTGTGAAACTTGCCCTTTAAATATCATCTTGCAAAGTAAGCCTCTACCACCAACTCCACCTTTCTTCTCCAAAAGCCAGAGAAAAGAGAAGGTACTTGTTTGTTTATTTCTTCTGAAAATATAGCACTAAAGCCTGTTCTTGTTAGAACAAGCATTTATCAAAATCCAAATACTATAAAAAATTCAGTCCATTTTGCCACAATACCTTTATGACATGAAACTATGTTGCAGCTTTACACATACTCATAAGAAAATGAAAACCATTTATTTTCAGAATACTGTGCACAGACCATGTAAGAACTATAACGACCTACCCAGACAGAGCCACTTTTAACAGATTGCATGCCAGGATTGTGACATAACTGTTGAAATGTCTACGGAGATTTCTAGAACTAAGATTTTTCTGGGGAAAAAAAGGACATTCTTAATGGGCATACAAAAAAAAAGCCAGGTTATGCGTAAAACAAGTCTCAAAGACACAATTACATATTAATTATAACTTCAGTAAAATGAAATCTCTATAAATATCATTCTGAAAAATGATCTCTTGTTGTTTTGTCTTGAGCTTATGCCAAAGGGAGCATACAATGCAGAAGAAGTAATAGAAAGCTCATTCAGTCCACACAACCGGCACAAAATAAACTGAACATATTAAGGTACATACTATTTTTAGCATCTGCACACATAACATTTACATTCTGTGACATGATATTATTATATGTAACTTCATAATTTTACACTAGTGTAAATTTGACCCATTATATCTCATTCTACGCACTGAAAGAAATGTACGTAAAATATACCCTTTCTGGCTGATGTAGAAAAAATGAGGACAGCAGTAGAACCAAGACCTCCTCACTTCCAGCGTGATGCTTGATTCATCTGAGCCCTCCATACAGAGTAAGTCCTCCACCTACACTCTTGCTATTTCTTAGACCAAACACAATTAATGATTAAGCTCCTTATTACAGTCTTACTCCGTCATGTAGAATTGAGGGTATGTACATGCTCCTGTATAAAATCTCCACTGTATCAGTATCTTAGAATCATAGACTAATAGACGTTAGAAGTGACCTGTATTACTCTCAACACAGGGCCAGCTTCTATCAGATTGCCCATGGCCTTATCCGGTTGTGTTCTGAATATGTCTCCAAAGACAGAGTATCAATGTAAGCGAGATAAATCTTTTGTTGTCTCTTATAAAACTGGAGGAAGCTGTAAATTTAGCTAAAAGAAAAGGAGAATTCTGTATCTATAAAACACAAAAGCAATGCTACTTGCAGTGAGGCCAGGTCAGTTCCAAGATAATCAGTACTGACGTCGTAACCTGCAGGCTTCCAGACTATCAACACCTTTTGTCTTCTGACAAAGTTCAATACATGCGCACTGTTGGTAATTTCTCTTCTTTGATGCTTTGGAACAGTGCATCTAATAAACACTCCTGTCCTAAACAGTGAACTCAAACTGAGCAGAAAACACTACCAAATCACATAACATATAACAATCACTTTATACAGGGATAAATGGATGCAAAAAGTGAAAAATCAACTCCTTAAACTTACTTCCATTATTCACCAGAAAAAAAAAAAGACTAGAAATCAAGAAAAAATATCTTTTCATCTCATATAACACTGTTACAGCATATCCAAATTACCTATTTCATTAGCCCACTGCCTAGGTCCTAGATTCACCAGGGTACTCAGGTACCCAACTTTCATGGAGATACAATAACGATTATCCTTTAAAATTGGCCCTAAGGAAACAAACTCCCTACTGAAACTGAGTCTCAGCTGCCAAAACTCAGAAACTGGTTTGAAATCACCCCTTCTCTTCTGATACAATACAGTGTGTTCTAATTCACTTAAAAGCAGAGGCTTGCTCTGTCTGAAGATTATCTGCAAGGTTGCTCCACTGCAAGTTTTTGTTTTCAGCTGTTCTAACTTTGTCAGACATTAACCATAAGCCAGTATTTTCCATATTTTCATTCTGCCTAAGGCTGTTTTTGTTTGTTTATTTGTTTGTTTTTAAACTTCATCCAAAGATATAGTTCAGGATTTTTCCAAAACTGAAGCTAGGAAACCTTAAGTATTTTGCCAGTTTAAAAACCAAAACTACAGCCATTTTGAAGGGCTACACTGCCTGCAGGATTTCAAGTAGCAGCACAAAATATGACTAGCTGACTTACAGGTCAGAAATGTGCATTTTGCTGACTCTAGGGAAATATACTGAGATGTTGCTGAGTTTTAAATCTTTTGAAATACTAGCACTTCCTCACCATCAGCAAGCTTGAATTCGAACTTAACAGTTCCCAAAGATCTAATCGAATTGAGCACAAACTCAAGCATCAGACATAATTTCTGGATGACAATACACCGCAACTAGAGTCACTCTGGCAGCATGCAGAATGACTGGATTAAAGCATAAGAAACTGGTGAGAACATAACTTGTCAGAAGCAGAAGAGTTTCCTTGTATTTCTCTTCACTTGGAAGATGACTGCCATCTTAATGTTTCTGTTCCTACTTCAAGCTATTTGAAACACTGGTCCAGAAAAGGCTCAAACCCAAAGGAGATGGCAATTCCTTAGAATTATGGAAAAGTAAATTTTGTTATGAGAAGTGATGTCTCATAGCAGAACCTTAGCAGGAATAATTTGCCCGGCTTATATCTTTAGCCCATCACACCTTAATATGATTATCTGGGATCAACAGATCAGCTGGAGACAGCCAGAATATACTACATAACATCGTTTCCTCTTTGCACATCTGTATTTCTCTTCCCTGTCCCTAGTGCTGATCAGCTGACTACACAGGGGTCTTAACAGCACTGCACACCTGCACACAATTTCTCCTGCCTTAAAGCAGCCATTTCCTTCCTGGGATCCGTTAAAATATACATTTAGCCTTCAACTTTCTAAAATCTGGATGCCACTGTTCTACAGGAATTTCAGCACAGAATCACAGAATTGCAGAACAGTTGAGGCTGGAAGGGATTTCTGGAGATCATCTGGTCTAACCCACCCGCTCAAGCAGGGTCACCTACAGCACGTTGCCCAGGACCATATCTAGTCGGGTTTTGAATATCTCCAAGGATGGAGACTCCACAACCTCTCTGGGTAGCTCGTTCCAGTATTGAGCCACCCTCACAGCAAAGAATTGTCTTCTTGCACTAAAGTGGAATTTGCTGAGTTTCAGTTTGCACCCATTGCCTCCCGTCTTGCCTCCGAGCACCACTGAGAAGAGCCTGCCCCGGTCCTCTTGACACACTCCCAAGAGATCCCTCCTGAGCCTTCTATGCTCGAAGGCTGAATAGTCCCAGCTCTCTCAGACTCTGCTTGTATGACAGATGCTCCAGTCCCTTAAACGCCTTGGTGGCCCTTCCCTGGACTCGCTCCAGTAGCTCCATATCTCTCTTGTACTGGGGAGCCCAGAACTGGACACAGTCCAGATGTGGCCTCACCAGGGCTGAGCAGAGGGGTAGGATCACTTCCCCCAACCAATGGCAATGTTCTGCCTAATGCAGCCCTTGATACCGCTGGCCTTCTTTGCCCCAAGGGCACATTGCTGGCTCTTGGTCACTATGTCCACCAGGCCTCCCAGGTTCTTCTCTGCAAAGCTGCACTTGAGCTCACTGACCCCCCAGCCTGTACTGATGCAAGGGGTTATTCCTCCCCCAGGTGCAGGACTTTGCACTTCCCTCCCCCATCCCCATCTTCCTCATCACTGGAGGGCAGTATAAGCAACACAGTGTGATGTAAAGAAACAGAACATTACTGCTCTGGACTGTAATTCACAAACACAGCAGGAACACAGATATAACAAAGGCCTAACTTATGGTTGCTAGAAAAGGATTTTTGTCTCCATTTTCCAACTTTTTATTGTAAGCTATTGCAATACAAAGGTTCCTTTGCCTCTCCATGTTATCATTTACATAGCAGTGGGTTTAAACTTCCCCAAAAAATTAGCATTACACAGAAAACAGCAGCATGGAGAAGGCTGGAAGATCGTTTGCAAAGTGTAGAGATAATGAAAACATAATAATTTTCTTGCTTACATTCTACTGCTCTTAATTTTTTTCTATAATTAAAATCCTGTTTTTACTTTAAAAGTCTGCAAATATTAAAATCCCATAATTTCTGAAAAAGTATATGAATAATCACCTCCGTTCACAGAGAAGAACTACCTATTGGAAAAAAAAATGCAAATCAGTAACAGCCCTGAAGTTATCATTTGCAGTCAAGAAAAGAAAGCAAGTAGCTGGATACACCAGTGATAGCTTGCCACTTCATAGGGACCCCCTAATCCCTGTGCAGCTTAAAACTAATTTTTGCTGGCTGCAGGAAGATACTTTTTCAGCAAACACTAACACAGATTGTCAGTACTGCATCCAAAGCATGAAAGACTTCTCCCCTCCCTTTCTGGGGGAAATCCCAGAGAGAATCCTTTTTAAGAAGAAAAAAAAAAATTAAAATAAAAAATTAGGCTTATACCAGCCTTTCAATTCTGATACATGCCTCATAGTTACTGGCAATGAATGCTGCACAGAGTATGAATTGCTTGTTTTTGTTGCATTTGGAAATAATCCAAGAATTAAAAAAAAAAAATTAGAAGTAGTTTGAATGTGTAACAAAACTGATACCCAAGTCACGCCCCAGATTACTGCCCTTATGCAATTGACATTGGCCAGAATCCATCAAAAAAACACACATCTCCTGGCTCCACACTTTAAAATTTGCTCTGTTCAGTTTGAAATCTATGCTTTTATTCTTGTAACCAGAGCAATGATCTCCATATCAAAGTAAGAACACCTCTGTAGAAAGTCAATACAACTTATTTTAGAAGTCATCCTCCCTTTTTCAAACCCAAGATACCATCATTAAATTACACACCTACTGTAGGATTAGTGAAATGGTCATAAAATACACATTTAAAAGGTAGGAGAAGAACACAGGTAGTTTCCTTGTGCAAAAATTTGCAAACAGCAAGCAATACCAGTTGCCTGTCAGCTACATTTACAATTCAGCTTTTTAGAAATACACTTAATTTTAAAATAGGGAATTTTTTAAAGGTACAAATTAAGAAGTCTTTATAATCAAACACAGGGCAGTAAAAAGAAGATTCAGTTCCTCTGAAGTCCACAGATTACCTCACCAATTTTCTTTGAGTGTGAGAGTTAACTATTACCAAAATCGAAGTATAGAAGTTATGCTGTTATTAATGTGCGGAATTTTAGGACTATACTTCACAGGCTTTTTTTTTTTTTTTTGCCAGGCAAGGGAGGAATTTGCAGATATCAGTCCTATTGTTTTTACATACATCACTGCAATGTGACAAAAAAGAACGAAATACCAACAATGTATTGCATCCATCACACAGTTTCCTCTCTTGCATTTCAGTGTATATGATTTCTGGAACATCTTACAGAAGATGAAATTTGTTTTCTGTAAAGAGTGGTGCATATAGTTAATAACCACTAATTCAGAGTAGAATGTGTGTTTGACTACTGTTTTCAAAATTACTCTATGCTATACTGAAAAAACTAAGCATTTTCACAGAAGAAAACAACATGACTTGATAAGCACACTGCACATCAAAGGCTTCATCTAATAACATTCTTAATCTTCCAAAAATCCTACTAATGGAAATCATGATTTTTATTGGAAAGTAAAAACTTGCTTCATGTGAGTTCCTTGGAGAAATAAAAAATTTTTGTAAGCTTCCTCAGGAAACCTGAACATCCTTAAAGGCCCAGAGTTTTAAACGTGTGAACCCCTGCAACAGGTTTGAAAGGCAGAATAGGCATTTTCAGCACTCCTCTTTCTACTCCTCCAGCATGGAGAAGATCAGGAAAAGAGGACAGTATTTCTGAAGTCACAGAACTTGCTATATTCATGGTTATATTGATATCCATGAGTTATAATTAGTAGATTAAAAATGCAGCAATCACGCAATAAAACTTTTACAAAGGCACATGCCAAAAGTAGATCAAAACAAACAAGGAGATCAAAGACAGCACAGGTCATGAATTGATGGGGAATCTTTCCCGTGGCAAGAGGCCAGTTGTATTTTTACATAACAAGCAAATAAAACAACCCCAACTAACTTATCCAATTTTCAAGCCAAAGAGCAAAGTGACTACTATGCAAAGGCAAAATAATGATGTCCTTTGAAAATTTTGTTTCAAGACACAACATGGCATTTAGAAGGAATCCTTTGAAAGGAGAGGTCCCAGTAAGCTGAAACACCTACACTCAATGCACTTTCTAGAAAGGAATAAGCAATACAAAGGGTGTTATTGTGTGTATTTTTTGCTAGTGAATTTCAATGTAAGAAGGGTTCATTTCAGCTAAAGCTATGTTTGTTTCACTCACATCTCTATTGTTTACTTATAAATAACAGCATAGCTTTTCGAACATTGAAAGTCTAATCAACTAGATAGCCCTTTGCACAGGTTAGTCAGAGGGAAAAATAAGTAAAGTTAACAGCAGATTTCTAGCATTAAATATTCATATTATAGTAATGCACTGAAAAAGAAAACTGAAGAAAATATTGTCAACACACTGGTACCAATACAGATGAGTACTTCTGGAGCTTCTTCAATCAGATGCTTAAGGGAAAAAAAGTCAGTATAGAACCTGCAGCACTGCCAGATCAGCGCAACTTCAGAGGCAAAATCACTTAAAATTTGGTCACTCTGGAGTTACGCTTAAATAGTTGAAATCAGAAACTGATCCTACGTGCAAGGAGAATAACACATAGGTTTACCAAAACATCAAATTACATTCCTTCAAGCTAGTCATAATGTTTAGCTTGCCACCAAACCCAAGTGATATCATAGAATGATAGTAAGGCCACAGCTAGTAGACAAAGACTCACTTTTCATTCTGGCCATAAAATTTATGCAATAATTTAATACTTCAATTATTAAACATGTATTCTATTTTTATTTCTACCTAATCCTTTAATGTTTATTCTATTATTAAATAATTTTTCATTCTGAATTTTCAGAATTGGATGTCAAAGGCTTTTAAAAACTTTTAATTAATTTGTGTAATAAGGACTGGAAAATCATTTTTAGTATTGTGGCTTATAAGTAGTACCACAAAATAGTACCAGTCTGAATTAAATTAATAACTAATTGAGTTAAAATATTAAACAAATTTCAGACAAAATATACTTTAAGTTTCAGGAATGTACATACACACGAATGGTTAGAAGTGTGTACATATATATTTCCACATCACCAACCATTGTTTGTTATACAGGTCACAAGCATGACTTATAATTTAACCAGGTAGAACAAATACCTTTCTCCTAGGAAGACCAGCTGAAAGTCTTTATTGTTATTATTAGATATTACCTGTATAATACATAAAACATCTATATTACAGAAATGTAATCCTAAGTGTCACACCGTATAAGCTGGAATAAAAACAGACCAATGAAACATGCTATTTTCTGTCATCCTCCACACATCACGGGCAACTTCAAAATCCAGTAATTACCTGTCGGCTGATAACTCCTCCTTCCCCTTCCCAACCAGTATCCTCAAAGATCAAGACTCTCTCTAACCACAATCTATACAAGCCTATACCCTACAGACATATACAGGCTAACAGCAAATACACATTGCACTTCGTACCAGAGAAGGAAATGAATTTGTAGCCAGTAGTTGCAAAATAAAAATCGACACTAGCCAGAATTCTGGAAAAAGGATATCAAAATCGCTAACAGTGAAATTCAGTTCATGCACAGTGCCAAAAAGGATGAAGAGAAAGTAATAAACCTCCATTCTGGCGTGTTGGCAAACAGAGATTTCACAGCACTTAAAGTGTAATAACCTCTAATCTAGTATATAATGTAGTCTTTATGTGTGCCTCTTTCACAAGGAATTTTTGTAGGTATTAAGCGTAAGAAGTCCATTTCTTAGTTTCTCCTTGTATAACAATTACCTTATTGTCACTCAGTCCACTGTGCATTGTATGCCTGATTTCATGTAACAATCTTGCTGCATGCTGTCATGTCTGGGTATAATGGCTTTGGTATTTGCACTGCTCAAAATCCTACTTCAAGGATGACAGATTCCCCCCCTCCTCCTTCCTCTTTCGTCCCCTCGCCATGGCAGAACATTTTCATCAGGCACCTTTACAAGACAGTGATGACATCCTGACCTTTTTAGTCATATTCACCACCTGAGATGCAGGGCTAAGCCAGTTGTTTAAGGTGCTGAAAGGTATCATTGGTTCACTTCAATACAGGTGTTTCAGAACTGATCTATCAATATTTATTTGGCCAGACACAGTGAAGAACAAGTGATATTACACTAAAATGTGTTCTCAGCTGTCATTTCTAAAATGTTTTCCTCAAATTCCACTGGGAAGAATTGGAAGGGTATGTGTTTATGCTCAGAATCAATATGCCACGATGTGTTTTTAACTTTTTCTGATTGGTTTGACTTCTCTTCAGACACTGCTTTTCTATTGGTTTAACCTCCACAGTTAAACAGTTTAAAGATAAAGCAAACCAGCCAAGGAAAAATACCTAGATAAAATAAAGAAAAAAAATCTAGAAAGAATAGTTTTTAAGAAATACATAAAGACATAAAGAGAAACGTCTAATATTTCAAGTTTTTAGTACTAAATAGAAGATTCCTTTTAATGCTACTGTTACTGAAGGACTTTTTATCCAATAGCAACAGAAAACAGAATTTTCAAGTAAATAATAATCTTGTCAAAATACATGTTGGAAAACCTAAGAACTTTTATGAGAAAGTTTATGGTCCCAGTTCACAGCTAGTCTCAATCCTGCCCTAGAAGCAGAGGTTAATGTCTAAATTAGAAGTGTAATGCAGAAGAAAAATTCTTATATAATTTTCAAATTAGGAGTAGATCGCTACTATATACATAGACTCTTATTAAATAGGAATATTTCATAAGATCAATTGGAAGATCAAATAAGTTCCCAATGATCTCCTTCAGAAGACTTAATTGAAAACAGTGAAAAGAATGGATCAAACACTCAAAGTGTTTCCTATATTTATTTTGTCCTAAAGTTCTATGGACTGTATATCACAGAACGTCATAAGATGTTGCATCTCTCTATTAGTACTCGGTCTGTCCCAGAGAGAAAAAGTCTAATTGGGATTAAAAAAACATATATATGTTTATATATATATATGTATATGTATATATATATATATCTAATTAGCTTGAAATATTGATTTCTAACATAAAAGATACTTGAAGCAGATATTCCAGGGTCTGGCAAGCATATCTCCTTTTTCCACCTTCGCTTGAACAAAACAGGTTCCTTTATCCCGCAGCTTACTGTACTTCACCTATCCCACAAAATAGTAACTCGTTTTTTTTATAAACAAGGAAAAGAAAGGTACACGATAAAATTAAAAAAAAGTATTTTCAGGCGAGTGATAAGAAAAAAAAATCAGGCTGACATAGGAGTTTGAGTTTTGAATCCTCACTTATTCCTAATTAGTATTAATATATATTAAGTATTAGTATTAATATTCCTTCAGTGAGAAAATCTGTCCATAGTTAATATTTCTACAGTTTATTCCCATTTAGGAAAACAATCTACCAACTAGATTAGTGAAGATATATCAATAGCTTCAAAGTATGTATCACCCAGAGCCGAACATAACCACACCAAGCTGCATACTAAGAAACGGTTTATACTCTCTCCTTCATGAAAAACAAGGCACAGATGCATGTCTCCAGGGGTAGGGCAAAGCTCTCCAGAGAAGAGGTATTTCCCCGCTGGTAGGGCACTTCTTCAGCCTTTGACACCTGGAGGTTCCAAATTCCCGTCAGTTCCCCAGCAGGCACTTTTCTCCCTTCATTGACTATAGACAGAACCTGGCTACCCAATGTTCACCCTCTGACTTGCACCCAAGTTAGATGATGAAAACAAATTGACTGTTGCCCACTCCACAAAAAAATTCTCAATCATTGCAATGCAACTGCAAGAAAAAACACTTAGGCCAAGTCTTCTAAAAATATAAGCATCTGAAAGATTTAAGGCCTAACTTACAAGTAATCATGCCAGTACTAGAGGGGTTCTATTTAAGTAACTGAGTAGGAATCTTTTTACTCACATCTATATGAGCAGGAAAATTTCATTTCAAAGGTCCAAAGAGACTTCATATTTGATTTTTTCAACAGTAGGCATTATTCAGTGCTTACTGCTTGCAATTATCATTACTAAAGTACATTTCAGGCTACTTAAATCAGGTAGGCCATAATATACATAGATTCTGTTCCAACTCCAAAAACTCTGCTGTCCAGGATTTGTAATTTTGTTTTATGAGATATTTAACAGTTCTTTTCAGTGTTGCTCATGTCTATATGGCTGAATAGCTGTCCTTCTAATCCATGGCCACAAATTTTTGAAATGTTAGACTTCTAAAACTAGTAATTTTGACACTGCGCTTTGGTCTGGAAGCTGCATGTTTTGTAGTTGTCTCTTGAAAATATCTGTCTCACTTTCACCTTCACAGAGGTATTTTCAGGAAGAAGAGATACTGTACTAGACGTTCTTTAGAGAATCTTCGGCTGAGAAGAGAAACAGGTTAAATTTTAAGAAGGTTGCATGCCAACTAATATTAAATAATATCTGAGAAAATTTCTTGGAGAAATTCACGAATTTAAAAATAATGGAAAACTTGCCATGATGGAAATAATGGAAAACTTGGGCATGATGGACTAAGAAATTTCATTTTCTTTGCTTGCCTACGAAAAAGCAGTATTTGCAAAATAATATACTGTTTCACAAAACACTTTTATACTCATTTTAAGATGATAAAACGTCCTAATATTTTGATTACCTGCCATTTTCTTCTTTTCCACATAACGTAAAATATTAAAATAAAATATAAATAAAAATATTTCTCCCCAACAGGTATCACCACCCACTCAGTTATTATGCTGGTGTTTCCAAATCAACTTCCCTGATAATATATCCTGCCAAAAATTAATTATATACATATACCCCATTGAAATAATTTGTAAAATAAACATTAGAAGACATGTCCTAATTATTTTTAAGGAAAGCTTTCTGATCTGGTTTTCACATGTTACTCTAGATTTAAAAATCAGTTTAACTTATTCTGTATTCACAGCATAGTGCATTTTTGTAGGATTGCCAATAAGAAGCCTAAATTTCTATTTCTTATGCTTGTCAAGTACTTTTTAATTACAACTCATTTATTGGCAGTTTACACATTGTGTGGAATCATTTACATGTTTGCTGACACAGAAAAAGAATTTTTTATTTATAATTTCTGTAGTAGTCTTGTATTTTTGTCTTTCCATTTTGTGATTTACATATTAGTACAGTAACTCTTTTGATTGCTCACATAAAAATCGCATGTGCATATAAGTATATAGTATATGTGCTATATATTTGTCTCTTGCACTGTTACAGATGACGTGAAAGAGCAAATCGAGATACGCAGGCTGCTTCATTCAACTACTTTATTTGTAAGCGTAATATTATCTTAAATTCAGCATCAGTGACCAAAATTCTTACTAGATTCTACTTTTGGCTGCAGACTATAATCAGGTGTTCCTTTTATTTAATTTTTTCCAGTGGAAGCCAGAAAAGATAGCTTTCTCTATCAGCTGACACAGCAGCAACATGGAGAACTTCACTCAGCAGCATGTGGATAATCAACCAAGCTAATATGCTATAAATCAAGAACAAACTTCCACTGCACTAGGTCTTTCATTGTATGCAGTAATTATTTATTTCCAGTGAAGTCCATGCCACACCAATTCAAGCAACTTAAAATCATGGGAGACTGCATACAGCAGTTAACAAATGCATCCAAAGGTCACATACTGGCTTTTCAGATAGTAATTCGTCCATCTGCCTACCTACATCTTTATAAAGGAAGACTTATAAAATAACGTATGTAAAGGCCAAGGTAATCAGGAGTGAGAACCACCAGATTTAGTTACAAACACTTGCTGTACTCGTCCTGAAAGGCATCTATATTGTTCTCTTGTTCTGTGGATTTTAAACAACAGTAAATGCTATGAACAGAGTGTTAGCGCACATGACGGTTCAGCAAAGGAACAGAGAAATAAATCTGTGTTTTAAAAGATTAAAACATTTCAAATCTAGGTTAAGTATTTTTTCAGACATTACGATAACATTAGGTCAGTTAAACTAAAAAAGCTAGAGTTACTTGTGACAGGTTGCAGAAGTTACTTTGAACAAGTAACAAAGCTAAGAAGTTGTGAATAACTATTAGCGAACTTTAGACTGTTAATCTTCGGAACTACCTTTGAAATTTATCTCAAAAGGAGAATATCAACACATACACCTCACTAAGGTCCAGATATTTAAAGATATTCAGGGACCTAGCAATAGAAATTCCATAACTTAGGTATCTATCTAAATTCAGTCCAAAACCTTATGCAAATTGGACTTGTTAAGTGGCTCACAGAGTGACCATTCTAAAAGTAATGTATCACAAAGCCAACACAGGGCATCTCCTAGGCTACAATTGTTGAAAATAAACTATAAACAACAGCTTTGTAAACCAATAGTAAAATGGATTAGAAAGGGATTAGACACCTTCACAGCAGTCTAATTTGTCAGTGGCAATTCAGTCAGGGTATCACATTAAGTCTGGGAAATTCCTAATTCGCTGACTGCCAAAGGCCAGAATATGCCAGTATAATGCACAATTCCTCTTCAGTTCAAGGGCTTGCCTTGCTCAGGACCTTTTTTCTGATTCCTTGCTAATTCAGTAACATACTAATTTACTTCATGTTGCAGATATAAGAATTAATTACCAATCCTGGCTTAAGTCCACAGCATCAAAGTTGCACAATATTTGGGCTTGACATTTACAAATTCAGGAGAGATTGTTCTTCCTGTTTCTATATTAGTGCCTGCTTCCTGTATGGCAAATGAAGAAGTTTCTGTTTTGCCTTACCTACTCAGGCCTTTTAGTTAACTCATAGACAACTGCGTTCTTACTGTTAAGTTTTGAGCTTTATCTACTTTCTGTTCCCAAGTTGAGAAACTGAAGAACTAAACATACCCAGAGCTCTTACACGGTCTAGGAGTTCAATAATCACAAAATTTCTCAGACCGCCCCTCAATACCAAATCCTGCTGCAGCATCTCAGAGTCTTTTTTTTTTTTCATCTAGCACTTAGGTTATAACACTACAGCAATAACCTAACTTAACCTGAATACAAGCCATCCTATCCATACTGGTTAGTTGTTAACATCTCACTGACGTCACTGAACTAACATTTCATGGTTTGTTCTTTTTAAAAGAAAATTAGGCTCTAATTTTTATCCCCCCCCGGCCCCCAATTACCTTGCAGATTCCAAAATATCAAAACAGTACAATACCAGAAAAATCAAGATAATCCTTCACTTTATGCCATTTATTTCATCTGCCTGAAAATCTGAGGCTATCAGAAAAAATGAGGACAGTTTTTGATGCAACAACAACAAGGAGCACAGGAGCCCAACTGCAATATGCCAGCACATGCTGATTTTTATTTAAATGAAACTGAAGTACACAAAATCTCCTACAGTACTTCCGGAGAGACTTGCTATAGGGCCACTGAACACAGGGGCTGCAGCACGTATATGCCCGGTTGCTTCGGTACGCAGGGGTGTACCTCAGCTAGCACCACAGACAAGCACAATTTCTGGCTGTATGAGGGTCCAGTAAGGCAAGTGTGGCCTCATCCTCAGGGAAAACTAACTAACCTGGCTCCTTTTATTTAGCTTTTCTGACTCTCAGAAAACCTTTAATTTTTGGCATATATTTTCAACCTTCATGAGCAAACGAGAACCCTGTGTAAAATTAACAGCCTAAAGAAATGTGGAATGCATAAAAATAAAGACAGTATTTGCTTAATCTCCTGGTGGCCAATGATTCTTTTCTGCTTATACTGTTATAAATGTGACATCACAGCTTGCTTCTTGCTGAGATGTTCTTGCACAAAGATAACAAATGTGCACCAGAAAGACAAAACAACTCCCTCATCACCACAAAGAGAAGAAATCTCTAAATCCTTAATAAACAGAAGTTGCACAAGTTAATCTTCCCTCACCACTGTCAGAGAGAAGTTTTAGAAGTACTGTTTTAAATAGCACTGCTTAAGGAAACAGAATGTAAATGTTTTATTTATGATTGTATATTCCAAGCTAAGTGTGAAGGGAAAAAAGAAAGCATACGTACCTAAAGATAATGGGTAAATTACCTTGGAAAAACGGGCAAAAGAAAAACTTTTTAACTCCTGTTGTACAATTTGTTTCAGAAAGATGTTAACAGTGTAGGAAAAAAACTCTACAACATTTATAAGGCTAACTCTTGCAGGCATGTTCCAAGTCCAATAAAGAAGGTTAATGCTACAATGGCAGTCAGAAACATGCAAGTCAAAACACAATCTAGGAGGAACAAAGCACCCATACAACCCAAATTTCAGCAACACTAAATAATATCCCACCTGTCATTATATCAAATAGCTTGGCATGTTTCCATTACAAGACAAAAGTCACTTTTGTTTGTGTGTCAAATGTGCTCTGAGCAAAAGGGAAAAAGAAAAAAGCTTACGGATAGACAGTTCCGAGAGGTTAAAAAAAAAAAGCAGCGAATAACAATCATGCTTACCACCTTTGTGTTTATGTTCAAAAACAGAGTTTTTGTTAACCAGATGTCACAAATATAGTTACAAATACACATGTAACGAACAAATTTAGACATCAGTGATGCATGGAAGATAACACGAGGTGGAACATACCCCACAACTTAAAAAATTAGCTGCAATTTACAAATGGGATCCAAAGATAAATGTGGTATGTTAATACTTCATGTTTTCCATTTCTCTGAGAAATTTTTTTTGTGCTGATTTATATTTTTCCTGTGACCAGGGAAGGGGGATAGGCAAGGGAAGAGGGTGGAGAACACGATTTAGTGTTGCCTTTTGATTGCCTAATACAATGCCATAAAATAAACTGATTTTAATTAAAAAAAAAAAAACATGATCCATTTACTTTAAACATAAATACTGAACTTGGACAAACAGTGACATAACTGATCACCTTCGTCCCAATACAAGACAAGGTGCGTTACTAAGGAACAGACAGTCTGTCACTGGTTTTAAAACCTGTGGTTTAGTATAGACTCTAGCAGTGACAATAATTGACAACTTGTGCATTGGAATAAAGTAGACTACTTGGTTTGAGGGACAAGAAAAATCTGAGTTGGAAAATCTAAATGGACAGATAGATAGCAATACCTTACCATTCTGTCCCTGGATATCAAACAACTTTACAGTTGTAAATTGTAAGCCTCATCATGGGAGATAAGCAATATATAATGCTAGTGGTCAACCCTAATAAGAAAACAAAAGCAACCTCCATGGTCAGTACTAATAAGAAAATAAAAGCAATCCCCTTCCCCTATTCATTACATCAGTGTAAAATAAGGAAAAATTACTGCATTAAATATGCAAAAAAAAAAAAAAAAGCACAAGAAAATATAGAAGGATAAGAACGCTTAAAATTATGTGAACGTGTTTTAAAATGCCTAAAATTGACTATACTTAGGTTATTCCCAGTGACCTGCGCATAGGGCCTGCAAGAGTCCTGCAGTTGCTTGGTCTCCTTTATCTCAGGTGCAAGTTCCCAAAAGAGCTGAGGGGGCGGTTCTCAGCTGCAGCTGAGGCCATAGCCTCCTGCCAAAGGAACCAGACGAGGACAGGACAGATAGGGCAGCCAGCGGTGCCCATTTAAGAAGCTTTTTGCAAGTCCAGGGAGGAAGCCCCTGGCAGAACTGCAGAGGTGCTGGGTTGCGCTGCTGCACCTAAGGCTGCGATCATGCAATGTGAGCAGGTCTTCAGAGCAGTTTATGTCATATGGGCAACCTCTCTCATCATTAAGGCAACTATCTTAAATTGTCCTTAGGCTGGTTCATTAATCCTGCAAATTTATCATGGAGATGTATTCTGGAATCTCTCTCTGAGAGATCTGTAGGCACGTAAGAGGCTTTGTAAACATGCTGACTGGCATGATCAAATCCGTAACTTTTCCAGTCTTCTACTTTAACTGTCAGACCAACTTCCCTCTTCAAAAACTATTCTAAGAATTGTTAGATAGTATTTCTAATTTCTGTTCTAAATACTTTTGGCTGGCTTTTAATACCGGGATCAAGATTCAAAGTGAACTGAATTTTAGATATACTAAGATATAATCTTTCTGTTTGTGGAAATCAAAAAATACAAAAAATACCCAGTCAAACTAACTTTGGAGTATTGTGACTGTATACAACAGAAAGCTGATAACTAAACAAACCTCAGACAATGGTTAACATTACTCCTTCTTATATGAGCACATACACTTTAACTAGAAACATAAACAGGAATCCTCAGTGTTGTGGCCACCACATGAGACTATACCGCTCAAAAAAAAGCCCAAAACCAGGAACGTACTAATATGCTGGCTAAGTCAGGAGGCAGACCAATTGTTAATAAAGCAGTTTTAATATACACTTTTATAGTATTTTATGAAACTTGTTAATCTTTCTGTGTCTATATAGAGTCATACATTCACTGCATGTAAAAAAGAGAGGGCGAAAGTGGAATCCCTGGCCCGACAAAGGTCATCCCAAAGGAACGTGTGTGTGTTTGGGGGGTGGGGGGGAAATCGGAGGAAAAAGGGGAGAGCTCATAACATGCCAGGTTTAAGGAATGACACTGGAACACATCCAAGATCAATCTCCATTCAATTTCATAATTTTTGGGACAAGCAGCAGGTCCTTCACACTGCATGGAGTAAGATCGCTAAATGCCAAGAACAACAGGTATAATTCTTTCAAGATCATTCCATTAGGATTTTGCAAATGAAAACAGACTGAAATATCTGAAAAAAGTTGCTGAAGAGAGCAAAATTTTCACTTTGCTCTTCTCTCGCCATCAAGTTGAATCTACTTCCCCCCTACTTCACAAAGACCTTTTAAAAGACAAGGAAAGAAGGCGGCAAGTGAACGCCTGACCAGCTGCCTCAGCTAGGTGGAAAACTGGACTGTCCACTGGCCTTCTTTTTAATATTTTATATGACCCTCCCCAGAATTTTGTAGGTTTTCTTTATATTCTTTATAGACTTGGACTATCTGAGGCTCACTGACCCTTACCTTGAAATATTAACTAACAGTTTTGATTTCTGCCCTGGAATGTTTATGTTAGGCTGTCAGTGCACAGAGAAAATTAATACAACTCCCACCTGCAGCCACTCATGGTAATTTATGCACATGCCATATGCACGTTGGATTCACAAGAACACCTCGGCAGCAGCTCGGGATTCCTTGAGAGGCCCCTCTCCAAACAGATCCAATTACATTTGGTCTCTGTGGTATCCCAGTGGGGCAGAACCATGGTTGGCTTTAGGCACAGGTGAAGGCAGCTAGAGTTGCAGATTGCTCGGGAGCAGCACAGTGATGCCAAGCGAGGCTAGCCATGCCCACGCGCTGCGGCTGTCAGGCTGCCGGCGAGCTCAGCTGGATGCTAACAGCCTCAAAGGGAGAGGTCTGGAGGAGGGCGGCAGCCTTTCCCAGCAGCAGTCACGGCAGCACCTGGCCTCTGCAGGAGACGCGGGCATTGCCTGCTCCCATTGGCTGTAACAAAATTAATTTCTGCCCACGGCCCAGAGAAACTTTGCATGGTCTCTGGCAGAACAATACAGTGGTAAACCCTCAAAGAAACAGTCTAAGGACAGTAGGGTGCAGAACCATACATTTGACATGTAGGCCAAAACAGGAATAGGTGTGACAGTTCTTACCTGATTTCAGAAGAACGCTGCGCTGTTTACTTCTGGGAACAGTTATACGTTAGCAGATCCCTTGGGCTTTAGTGTGGTATGCTGCTGCTGGGGCTTATTTTCTTATAATTCCAGCTTTTTGACAAAAACATCCTCAAAACCCATTAGAAAAATGTTTCTAATTAAAGTTTTTAGTTACATTCAGCATAGTCAGGATTTCTTCACTCACAGTTTTGTACTCTTGCGGTTTTCAAAGTTTTCCTTTTTTCAGTCAGATTCATAACGTTCAAGTGCATGATATTGTCCATGCGATAACAAATATTTAAATCTAACTGTTCTATAAGCTATCAGAGAATGGAAGAAGCAAACCGGTCTATGCTCCAAAGAGCAATAATGTAAATTTTCTACTAAATTCTACTGCTTTCTTCCTTGAAGGTGAATTAAGAAAAAGCAAGCATATTATCAGTCTAACATTATTATTCTAACATTCAGGCTGTCAAGAAATCTGCTTTCATTGAAGAAAGAATTTCATAACTTACCAAAAGAGACTGTCAAAACAATTATCCTTCTTTCTTTCTCTTTCTTGTTCTAGATTGTTTCCTCTTTCCTACTTCAGCATATTCTGAGACAGTACACTACCGTACTGTTTGCTTGTATGATTGTATTTATAACCAGAAAACACAAACAAAAACTTCAGTAAGCTAATGGAAGTCAGCTGAAAGGTATGAAATAGTAAAGCAGACCACCTGATGAACACTCATATTCTAATTTTTTAATATTAATTATTATACAAATTGCTTGATAGAGTTTAAGTAGCATCAGAGCTGTGACCAGAGCTCCTGTTTTCATCTCTCCCAATAACAGCTCTCGAAATTTTTCTGTCAAAGACAAACCTTTCCACAACTTCTCTCAAGTCAGTTGTTTTTGAGAACAGGGGAAACTCACCAGGTGTTTTTGCCCAGAAGAGCAAGGAGAAACATACTTCCACCACTTAAAATTTTATTTTCTAGCATTTACATCAATACAGCAAAAAGATCCATCATGTGTCTATGAATGCAGATAGTCCTTGCTCGAGAAACTACGATAGGTGGAAAAAAGTTTTTCCCCAGTAATGGAGAACTAAATTAGATTTTGCAGGTAGCATCTGTTAAGAGTTTAGCAGATCTTTACAAAACATTAATTCCTCCTAACGTCACAGTGAGTAGAGAACATCACCTCAACCTGACAAAACTTAAGATGGTCAATAATGGTCTACAGAAGAGCACCCAAAAGCCAGGAGATCAGTCATTCCTACCCAATTTTAGAGCATGACTTGAAAGAGTTTGTTGGTAGTGACTTGAGGTGAATGAGTGGCTGGGTGAAAGAGAACAGGAAGGCAGAGATTATACTGTATTTTTATTGCCCTGCTCCTGGAGTCCTGTGATAGAAAGAGATTCCTGCACTAAAAACAGGTAGGAAATATAATTTCTAGTCCTTAAGATTACACAGAAGCCTTCTAAGGAGGAACACAATATACTAAGGGCTTAAATACAAAAAAAAAGACAAAATATACCTACAGCTAAAACTAGACAAATTTTGAGTAGCTGGACCGGTAATACAAGAAAAAAATCACTTAACAGGATGCATAACATAAAGGCTAAATTCTAGCAGCCCGTGTAGGAGGGCTTCCGCACCTGACCACTGGTGTTTGAATTTTGTTTTAAATATAGCAGCAAGGAAAGGTGGCATGAGCGGGAGAGTCTAGCACAGCGGGAGGTTCCACCTGAGTACAGCTGAAACAAGTTGCCAAGCAGCACGTGATAATGCTAGGGGAGAGGGTGTGTGCATACGGATATATGGAAAAATACCTCTGAAAGGAAAATACCTTTCAAATAGTATTGAAATTATGATCACTTTTCTGTAGCAGAAATCTTTTTGCCTCTCTGGGCAAAGTGCCTCCTGCAAATAAATTTCTGCATCCTCACTATAGTGCTGTGCAAACCACCGTAAGAGAAGCACGGGTTTGCTCCTGGCTTCATTTGCTTTGCAGACGTGGCACTGTCGCCCTTCATGCATCCTTGAGGGAACAGCTTCTGGATACACCACAGCATGAAATCAATCCTCTCCCACACATTTTACTATCAGGTAAATAGGCACACCAATACTCTCATTCATCTCAGTGATGTGTGAACTTCAGTGACGGTCTAGGAATGTAAAAGCTAATACTGTTTTTCTCCTCATCATGTCCTTCCCCGGCCCTCTTCTCCCCATCGCCACTCCCTGCAGGCAAATGCAATGCAAGAGGAAGAAAACTAATGCTAATAAAAGTTACTCTTTAAGGGAAAAGTAAAGAGAAGAAAGGGAATGTGAAACTAACTCATCTATACTGTACATAGATAATATTAAATAGAACACTATATTTAGCTAATTAGACAAGCATTAATTACACTTGTATGACTGACTCAGAACGACACTTGCTTCCAAGCAGCATCAAGAAACACACTTTGTCATACGGCAGATTTACTCTTTTGCAGATGTTAAAATGAAAACCTCTTTACAATACCTTTAAACATTTATAACTTTAACTTTGCACATTAAATAAAAGCAGTTTTAATGCAGCATTCCATCTGGTGTATTAAGAGTAAAATCATACTTGTCTAAACACAACAAATTTGGCTGATGCCTCAGTATCATTCTGTCCTTTTAAGAAGCTTATATGTTCCTGTTCTTCCACCACGATCCAAAATATCTGCCAGACACTTTCCTAGTTCTCTTGGCCATATTTTCTCACGAATGAACTCACCAGTACATTTCAAGGTGATGTTTTGTTTTTAAATCACAAGCATAAAATTGTTTTAAATTTCCCACATCTCCCTTTACATACACAGAGGTTTTCTTCACTCCCTGTTCACAAATATATAATTTGGCAGGAGAGGGCATTGTTTGTTTGGGGTTTTTTTTGTTGGCTGGTTGGTTTTTACTTTTCCCATGCATCTATTGTGGTTTCACTCAAAGTGCCAAATATTTAAGTAAAATGTGGAGCAGATCATTAGTAGCATTATAAGCTTTATGCTTATTTGTGGAGAAAAATATATATAGGCTGACTTAATTTGAGTAAGATATGAAGACCTAAAACCGAATTTTTCTAATGAAAGGAAAGTGTATGAGCTCATCTACACCTAAAGAAGTATTCTGTTTGTACCAGCTCCTCTAATATGAAGCAGTCTTTTGCTTTTGATTTTCTTCGCTGTGTAAACTGCACTAATGGTTTCTGCTAATATAGAAAGCTCAGGAGAGGAACTGTAGCCTTAATTAATATCATCATAATTAATCAGTACTCTGATTTCTGTCTTCTTAAGGGATTATAACTGGTCATTATACTTGCTGAAAGACAAAAGGAAAATATTCACAAAATTTTAAATAAAGCTTTCATGCTCGCTAGTGAAAAATACTTAATGTAAGTTTGGATGCTTTAAGATAATTGTAGAACATGTGTGTGTTACAGTTAAAAGAAGGATCAGCACTGCGGTGGAAAAACTTAATAATTACATCTTCAAGAAATGAAGCTGTGAGACAAAGCCATTGCTGCAGCTTATTAAATATAGCTGCTCAGCTATATTAAATTAATTCCTTAACTCACTGCTTTCCACACCCTGGTTTATAGGTCTCTGATGGTCCACAAGCTCAAAGCTAATGGTCTCCAGAACCATATCTCCTTTAAATGTTTTTAATTAAAAACTCAGCAGAAATACATACAGTGCTCCATAAAAAAGTCAGAGGGTAAACAGTGGCTCATTGGAGCAAAAATTATGGGAACCACTGTCCCAGCATGATGCCAAAGGGTTCCATGAAACAATAAATTACAGCATATATTTCACTTGGTAGACTCAAGTCAGGTTCTTAGTCACTTCAGTCTTAAGAAATGATCAAACTCTATGTCAGACATCCAGGATTGGCTTTTCTTTACAAACTCTTAGTACTAGTACCATTAATGTTTGTTTCTTGTGCATCAGACTAATGGTTGGATACTGACTAATTCTCTTTCTTCAGTTCCAATTAAACATACGACTCAAAGAGTAATAAGCTGGACATGCAGGAAAAGTTATGCTGCTCTTCCTTAGCCACTGGGGAAAACATCATAAGATTAAGGTCCAGTCATTACAGGCCACCTGTCCTTTTGTTAGCTGTACATCAAACTAAACCAAGTGCACTAGTATTCTGTCAGAGAACTGTGAATCAATCGGAAGCATGCATCAATACCCAGCAATACCCAACGGTGTTGGTCCCTCATAAAACTGCAGGAAATGCCCTGATTATTCCATGAGATTTAGGGCGTTATTTTCAAAACGGTTTCTATTTTGCCTGTACAGGCATAAAAAAGAAAAATGTTTGCAAAACTACTTATTAAATTCAACTCAGGACTGTTACTAATAAAATGTTCCATCTCTGACATTCATAGATCTTTACCTTGGTGTCACAGGCAGAGAAAATCTACAATCTATAACTTCCTTCTCTGCTCATGGAGACCTAAAATAACTCCTTTCTCTAGACGTCCAAAAAGGACAGAATTGTCACTGTAACACGCAGTGAAAAGACAGTTCATTTTCTTAAAAAAAGCTCGTTCCAAGGTAAATGGGGTATATACCAGCAGCTCTGAGTTTTTTCAACATCTTTAGTCTGTTTTGCCACTTTTACAAAAAAAAAAAAGTATTGCAGCTCTGCAGTCCTGCAATTCAGCTCCCTGTTGTTCAATTAAGATCTGTCTTTTGATTTAAGAACAATTTGAGCTTTCTTCCTTAAAGCTCCAGGCAATGAGTTCTCAAGTGCTAAACTGCTCTACTGATTGAGCAATAAGAATCTTACTATCAATTAAAACAACAATACATAACTCCTATCACTAAGAACATATTTTTGGGTCCTTCTAAGCCCGGACTTTCTTACTACCTACAGCTGTTCCCAACAAATTCACAAGAGTGTGTAAATTAATCTATGCAAGCTTTATATCCCACCAGCTCTTCTGCAGGTTAGGAGAACAAATGTCAGGGTCCATTACCCAGCTCAGATGGTCCTCCTGCAAGATTTATAGATCTACTCTTGCTGGAAAGTATTGATTTAATGCACCCAGTTATGACATTAGGCAGCTATTCATTCCAAACCTCAAGCTGCAGTCACACCATTCTGTAAATTCTTGTCCTAAAGCAATGATAACATGAGCAGCACGTTCTCAGGAGAATACCAGGGCTAACCTAAATGGATTGAGAGAGAAGCTTTCTAATGGCTTTTCTCTCTAGTGATTTTAGAGTCTCGGACAGTATGGCAAAGGGAGTTTTGGTGGTAGTAGCATGCTAGGAAACCAAGTCAGGTCTTGTCAAAGATTCATTTGCTTTTTCTCAAATTAGTAGGGTACGCAGAAGTGTGGAAGCTGCTCACACAGCTCCTGCCTCTGCTAGATTTTCCACTGTACAAACAGAATTAGCTGGCGAAAATCTCCAGGAACTTTAGAACCATTTTGTGTAGCTCAGTATGGCCACAAAGTCCACAGACTGGAATTCTGAGATTGTAAAACGTAGGGGTTTTTTTTAACTTTAATTTTGGAGCATGAAGTTGCTGCTTATGAAGGTGTGCACACAATAAATCCAAGAACTTATGCCTGTAAGTCCAGATCTTTACTAAACACCTGTTTTTTCAACTCCAGGAACAACTCTCACGGCCTGTTTTACCTCTTCTAGTTATTCGACATGTGAAGATCCCCCATGATTAATGAATGGGGGATTTTTTCTTTATCCTGTCTCTACTGATGATCCAAATATCCCCAATGCATCTTACGATTTTTGTAAACACCTTACCATTTAGGTAAGACCAGCGCAACACATCAGTTCTAATAACCCAAGAATTGCCTACTCATCGTTCCAGTGTACACTTTTCTCATGACTTTAACAGCTTCATTTCTCTACTTTGCCATGCCAGTGGTTGATACTGAGGAATAACAAGAAAAGGAACACTCAGAGGTTCTCTAATTGTCTTAAGACAATTTAAGAGAAAAAAAATCAAGAGAATAGAATCTTTGTTCTTTAAATTCTGAATCAGCTTTTGCAGATGAGTATTAATTACTTGCATATTACAAATAAAGAACTCATGAACATAATTTTCAATGTGTTTGTTTACATCTGATATCCCTCAAACAAATAAGCTCCCTAAATAAATTACAGTATTAGCACAGGACTTCACATCAAGAACTGCAAAGATATTAACAAGTGAGCATTACACCACTCTGAGTATCAAAATCTTAGCTTGCTCTCAGTTCACAGTAGTTGATGGTAAGAGAAGAGTTAAAACGCAGGACTCCTACTTTCAGCTTTGTATTTTAACCATTAAAATACATTCCTTACTAATCTCACTTTTGCTCTGAAACATGTTTTCAACAGTGCTGATTACTTCAAGACTACTGTCTACAGAATTGCAGTGAAACTATAAGAAGTATTTAGCTTCAGGTTGAATTATCAGGTATTTTCAGGATAGAGAAAGAAGGAAACAGCAACACATTATGTAATTCAGCCATTATATACTGCCATAATAAATAGTTAGAAATTCCAAAACTCTATAAAAAAGCTCTTCGTGCACAGTATCAGCATTCATCCCTTCAGGGTGTAACATGCCAGCTGCTTCTCCATAGGGAGTTTTATCTTATTTCATTTTTGTGCTGCATTCCACCTCTATGTCGCCAACCAAATTGTTTCCTGTTTTAGTGTACAGAAGGCCAAGAAAATGTTTAGCAGTCACTATCTACTTTTAATGCATACTGATGGAATTACCTAGGGCTTCTAATATATCTACTCTTATTTAACTGTAGGAAACCGACAGGGTCACAGAAGGTCCAAAATACTGTATTTATTATGCATATGCTTAATATTAATAAAATAAAGCCTTCACATGTATTAGACTTTCCATATTAAAGTTTTGGCATTTATGTTTTTACTGGTACCTAATGCTCCGCTCATTTAAGAAAAGGGCAGCATCATATAATTCAGAAGATGCTTTTTTCTTTGTTTCTTCTTTCAAGAACAATATTGCAACCTTGGCTGCATTACAATAATGTAAAATTATTACAAACACTGGCACAATCTTCCTCTTTTGAAAAGGGTCAGTCTTTCCCATTGGATATAATGGAGAACAAGTTAATAGAACATAATTTTTCCTCTGTTTAAAATAAACAGCTATAACCAAGAGAATAATTTGATTTTTAAAAATATCCCTACCCCCACTTAAGATATGTTAAATTTGAAGTTAAAAAAAAAAAAAAAAGAGTTAAACTGTGATAAACTGACTTACAGAAGCTCCTCACATCCTACACAGTTCACTAGGCCAAAAAGACTAGTAGTCAAACATATTAGTTACTGAAGTCTGCCTATCAACGTTATACAAAAGCAGTGACTAACAAAGCCTTAACAGCAGCAACTTTTGGTTTTGAGCTATACAATACATAAATAGCTGAACATGACATAATTAAAACACAGTAACCAGTACCTCTTTCTTAACATTATTTAGTACGTTTCTCAAAAGTGCAACGGAAGTAACAGCTGGCACTGTAAAGAGGTCTTAATCAAGCACACGACTACTCTGTGCTACAGACATTTACAGCTCAAACTGTCATCTTTATGCCTAACTCTTCTGATCCTGAGAAGAGCCACTCTCATCTTGACTGCTTGAACTAATAATTTCTGTTGGCACACTGCACAGAGCAATGCTGACATTTGTTGTCTAATAAAACAATCAGTGTCTTCTTTTCCATTTGAGAGACACATGTCAGTTCCCCTACTCCTTCCTTCTATCAAAGCATCAGGATCTGGCTACAGTAAGAAACACATGAAGTGGAGCACTGAGCTAACTGGATACATCAAGTGCTATATGCATCTACAAAATATGAATGGAGAAGTACTCTGTTGTTCTAGGCGGGGGAAAAAAAGGTCAACTTAAAAAAGTTAGAACTGTAACAAAAAGCAAGCACAGTATCTCCTTTAGCTTGGGGTACAGCCATGTCATGATTAGAGTGTGCTAATAATAGTGCCTGATAGAGTAAAAATGGTTATCACATTGCAAAGTCTAAATTATTCCCACAGAACACAACACTTTAAAATCCTAGAGCTCATATTTTTCCAGAGCAGTTTTATAAACATAACCCAGTCACTAAAACATGCAAGTACGCTTTACAAAGGCAACTATGTGATACTTATTGCTACTGAATGAACACAACATATTCTCTTAGCATGGAAGCATATGAAGTTCTGAGCTCAACCCATTTTTGAACTTCTAGGTTAGGGTTCTGTTTTGAAGTAGGAAGCCATGAATGGAAGCTGTTGCTTTCTTCACTTCACATCGAATGCCAGGCTTCCTTATAAAACGCACGCCGGATGCCAAAAGGACAGATCTTACAAGAAAAGCAATAACACAGGGGAGCTACAGTCCTCGTTACATGGAACCTGCAATCTATATTAGCAAACACAGTTCAAACAGACAACCAACACACCTCTTTACCTTGCTGATGCAGTTAAACTCTGCTGCCTTTCATAATGGAAAAAAAGCCATCTCTTAAAGTCGCAGACATACGTTATCCACTACAGAAGTTTGTTTTAAATGAACCAGCTCAGGGAACAACAGCATCTTAGCCACCGATGTACAGAAGAGGCCCCAAAAGCGTGGGTCTCTAGAGGAAGGGATTTGTAAAAGACGATAGTTACAAATATACCATAATACAGAGAACGTTCTAGTTGTAAAGATCATTACACATGAAGGTATTATTGTATTGGGGGAAAAAGGGTAGAAAGACGGTGTGGTATCCAGTGTCAGCTGCTTGGTAAAGATCTTAAGTAATCATAGATGAAGTGGAGAGGCAGTGGTTTGAAGGCAGCAAAACATCCCAAGGACGAGTAAAGAGTTTGCACCCAACTTTATTTTCAGCCTTCTGAAGAGCTAAACTGTAACTTCTTTTCTCTTCTAATGCGGCAAAGCAATCATAAATCCAGTGGTATTAAACTAGGAATTATACACTAGACCATCCCACTTACAAACGTTATTTTAAAGCTATTTAAAGACAGAAACTCATGAAATGAAAAGTATGCAACTATTGCATGGGGTTTCTTATAGAGAAGAAAAAAAAAACCTATTCCTGAACCAGTTCACAGCAGGGCCTTTTGTTTTTTTTTTTTTTGATTCTGTAAAGCCAAAATAGTAGTAATACAGCACAGAGGCAGTGTTATGAGCAGTAGAAGGGGCTGAAGTAACAGTCTAGTCAGGTGCCAACACCAATTCTACAGCGCACACAGTTCTGTATGCTTAGTATCCTCCTTTCTTGAGCAACACCTGAGAAACACCGAACCTTTAGAAAAGTAATTGTGTAATCTGTAATGCTTACACTCTCAGCATCCCAACAAGATACTTTTATGGCACCTGGATTATCCCAACATCTCAGGAGTATTTAAAATACAACCAACAGCCTCTTCCCTGTTTTCCATCCCTTTTATATACACATGCACACACCTAAACACACAGAATTTGCTTGATTTCCCTGTAACTGGCACTACAGTAGTATACAGCTAATGTTTTAGAGATGAGATGCACAAATTTATTCTTAAAAAAAAAAAAATCAAAATTTAATCCTGAAAGTAACCTGGAGTGTATTTTCTTCCAGGAGCAAGTATCTCAGCAAGTATCAGATCCCAGGCTATGTACTGTATTTGGAAATCATAACCCTTTGCACTGACATTTGACAGGTACACAGCTGTTGCAGAGTTCCTGTTGCGAAAGGTGAGGGGATGTCTCCAATACTTGGGGTGAAGTCCAGACATGCTATTAGTAAACAGGACAAATATTCTCACAGTAGACTCAGTAGTAAAAGGGAGCTCCAGCTCAGGGTGAAGGTATTCACAGTGCAGCTATGTGTACTGCTTAGAGTTATGCCAGCTTCAGCTTTTGCACACCATGTGGCAGTGCAACTATAATGAGCTGTGGTCACAAATCACTGTAATCAAGGTTGTGTCCTATAAAATGCTGAAAGCCATGTCTTCAGCCTGACAGAGGACAAATGCCTTGATAAAGTATTCCCCAACCTCTTTCAGCCATCCTTCTTTTGCCAACACTTCTTCATCTAGAAGCCGATTCTGGCCAGAGAGAGAAAGCTGTAGGATGGAACTGTTTACATTTGTCTGCTTTTTTTGCACATGAGCTTGCATTTCCACCCATATTACCTCACTAGCCCCTGTAACCAATTCAGACAGATGCCAAATGGTAAAGGTAGAAGTCTGAGCCCTGAAGGACTCCACAGATAACACCTTAAACAAAGTTTTGGATTAGAAAAAGTGAAATGACCACCCATCCCTCTCTCAAAAACAAACAAACAAACAAACAACAACAATAACAAATCACAGGGCTTCGGTTTGACTCTTCCATGAAAAGTATCTCAGATACCTTCCTCTGACAGGTAGTAATTGCAAAATAACTTTTTTTTTTTTAATTGGTATTTAAAACAAGGTGAGGTTTGGGACATCTAGTTTTAGTCCTAAAGGTGACATACTGGAACATTTTCTCAGGGAAAGGCAGCTGGGTCTGAGGGGAGGGTGTGTGTGGAAGATCAGTTCACTTGTCAAAGTAGAAACATGTGCATGTGGAAGACAGGCAAGATGATGATGTTCTTTCACAGATTTCACCATACTAGTATCACACTGTTTGACATGCAGACAAATAGGTGGCTTTTTCCCCCCTCTTGTGTGTATCATATATTCCCTTTCCCATCCAAGAAAGAAAGATCTGCAAAAGTATCCAGAAGCAAGAGCAGGCTGTTACAGATCACTGAGCTTTTGGTATCTGTATATTTTGTATTTTTACATTTTATTATTGTTGTAGATAGTTGTATCCACTAGCCCCCCTGGGATAAGGTTTGGCCTATATTTCAAGAGCAGCTTGAAGATTAGGAGGTGGGAACAGATGGTTCTAGTCAAAGTCTTTTAAATCAGTTCCAAAGTGTAACATTTTCACATACTCCTCATGCTTACCACCCATCTAACAAAAAAGAAAAAAGCTTAAATCAAAAAGTGACAGGAGAGGAGAAAAAAAAAGATGAAACAGACTAATTTATTCAGTCTGGCTTTTGTACTTTAACTTCAGGAGTTTTAATAGTAATGAAACACCCAATCTACTACATGGTTGTACTATTATCATTACATTTAGCTTGCGACGTGACAAATACTTGAAATCTTTAGCATTATTAATACACACAAAACAGCTTTGATGGCATTCCAAGTAATTCATCTGTGCCACACAAAGCAAATGAATATAACAGTGTAGTTCAACATGCATAAGAATGCAATATGTAAGAGGATAGACAATGTAGTAAACAGTCAGTAGAGCACTCTTTTCTGCTTTACTAGTTCTAAATAACTTTGTTTATCTTTTAGATAACATTCTCACATAGTACTATTAAAAAAAAACAAGGAAAAATGAGAACGTAAAAGTTAAAAGATGAAATTGATAGTCATAAAAAACAAAAAAGTAAATAGTATAGCCTCCAGATTGTACTGCCTGTCAGACAAGTGATTTCTCACTGTAAGCATATCATTTTAAAAATAATTATAATATGCTTCTACATTAAGAGAAAGACAATAATTAAAACCCTGCAGGAGAACTTCCTGTTTTACAAAGATCCTTTAAATTGGTCATTGACAAAAAGGAATATTCCCCTATTGGCATCTCATTTTCAATTACAAAACTTCTAAGCAAAGCTGCATAAAACAAGTTCTAAGTGTTATATGACAATATATGAATGTACTAATAAATGTACTAATACAATTTCCTTTACTGAAATAGTTAAAGGTGGACAGGTCACTGTAGCCTGCCACAGAGAGAAAAAATTCACAAGCTATACTGCTTCAATTTGCACTTATTTATAGGTTAGGCTTATGAATAATCACACCTGTGCTTCCTTTTAAAAATGTATCCACTTGAATTCATACTGCAATTAAACACTCTAAGTTCAATTTTATAACATACTAACAAAAACGACACCTTAAATGAACAGATTTAATATAGCAAGTATATTTTTTGATTTTATGCAAATCTAATCAGGTTGCACAAAAACTTTATTTAGGCTGAAAGATAAAGAGAGCAAACAAAAAAATTAGTACTAATTAATTCATGAAATCTAAGAATCTATAGCAAGCAACACAAATGCTATGCAGATGTCCAATTAATATAAAAAAAAAGAAAAAAGCATTTTAGAAAGCTTAGTCTGAATTGAGAAGTCTAGCAGAATATTAGTAGAAGTAGGTGAAAGATATGATATCTCCACTTATCATCTGCATCATTTACGGTATGTTTTGTAATTACAACATGATACTGCAGTCCAGAAGAAATGTCATAGCCAGACCAGAGCCAACTGTTAGGCTTTAGAATGCACATGAGGAAATGGCTTCTGCGCTGGAGGTCTTGCAACATAGTCTATAAAGTAGGAGTAGATTAATGCAAGTGAACTGAGTAGCACGTAGGCAAAGTTCTGGTGACAGCCAGGTTTCTGCACACAGATATGTAGACCTTGGGATGTTCTTCTCAAACTTGTAGGTATAGTGAGCGAAAGCCACTTCAAAAAGTTATAGAATTATTCGTATTTGTATTTTTATTCATAACAATATTTAATTACAATATGGAAAAAGTTCCTTTCCAAATATTAAAGAGAAAATATTCATCCTTCCACACCTCACATGAAACAAAAATGCCTACCTACTTAAAAACAAAAAAAACAAAAACAAACCATAAATTAAAACTTAAGCTACAGTTAGTTAAGGTTCAATTGTTTGCTTGCCTGAAAACGTAATTATGTTTTCAATACATTGTTATTGTGACCCTTAAATCTTCAAATTATTTACACTCTCTGGCATTAGAAAGCCACGTTTCATTTTGTTAACAGTTGTGACCATGTTAACAACTAACAGTAAATATGCATACATAACATGTCATTAAGAAAGATATCCCTCCTATAAAAATGTTAACATTTGCTTACAGAAGCAAAGTCTACTTTAATCTACACTCGCTGACAGAAAGGATAATATATTGCAGACAATCCAGTTTTATCCATGGGTCTCACTATATTGAACTCTTTTTCTTCCCCTTCCCCTCCTCTCTCGCCTTTTTATTTATTTTTTTTTAAGCAAAACATTCTTACATTAAAGATTTCAACTTTAATATGGATGCCATGGAGTGAATGGAAAAATTGCCCTTTGCATGATGGTGAGGTTTTCATGTTAGATAGTGTTACGTGTATTTTCAAGTATTAAATTGCAACAGTATTACCATTCTTAGATTACTAGGTCTACACTGACACCATCATAAATAATTTATACTGATCAGTTGCATGTTATTGTGAAATTCTGGCTTCAACATGACTTGACGCTAACCATCAAATTTCCCATTATTTAACTTGAAGCATTGAAGAGAAAGTGCAAGTCATTTGCTTTGATTTCTTTAGTATAAATAAAGAATAGCCTACACTAATATTTATAGGGGAATTCTAGTTCAGTATCTTGATCATAAATGTAGGGCAATGGATTACATGTAGTAAGGTACTTACACAATTTCAACAATGTTAACACTAGATGATTCTCCAAAAACAACCTGAAGTTTTTGTCTTCAACTGTCCTGTATGGCGTTCTTTTAAAGCTTAATTTGTGTCAAATATTTACGGTCCAATTTTCTAATACACATTTCTCATCACTGTAAGCCATTTAATAAAAGTAATGCAGCAACAAATATAGTAACACTATAAAATGGTTTTACTCAGAATTTGCAACATTCAGTGACGATACCGTGAAATAGCTGAATGTTTCAAGAAAAGAATGCACAATACCTAAAAACACTGAGATCTGGACAAAATCAAAGTATCAGACACGGAACAATCAGTAACAGAAAATCTGCAAACGTGAAATGCTCCCAAGCACGGTATAGAACCACTTCCAGTGAGTTCAGTGGCTTTTCGATCAGACCCTAATACAAGTCAATCAGTCCCTTTTTCTTTCATTAGAATTATTACAATCAGCTTACAGGAAAATTCGATATTCCAAAGAAAAAAGTTTCACAGAATTTCTTGTGTAGTACATTTGAAAAGCATTCTCATTTATCACCTATTTATATACCATATTGTTTTAATGACACTGTACCTTCTGAAATCTACAGAAAGAATTCTGTATCAGTTTATTTCATATATAACTTGCAAGGACTGGTACCTTAAATGAAGTTTATACACGGACAAGACTTCAGTATAGAGCAGGCAGCAGTATCACAAATAATTAATGTCTTCTGTTATCCTCTACTTAATGATTTTTTTTTTTTAAGTAGAATTGGCATTTCAGATAATGCATTTTCAGTAAACCGAGTGAATCTTTTACTAGCTCCATACACTCAGGAGTGCTGAATGTATGCAATGTTTTCAGGAACATTTTTTAGAGCTCTGCAATTAAAATTTACTGCCCAGCTAACTAAATACATAGGTTGCATATACCTTGCAATTAAAATACATCATATATAGAGGATGTTCTTTGCACAGAGGAGTTTTAGAGACAAGTCAAAGGAAGAAAGTACTGCACCAAACTAAAACTAGAAAAGCTCCATAGAACTTGCAGCTTGTTCCATACTCACAGAAAAAAGGCTGTCAAAAAATTCAAGAATTTTAAGCATATTAAAATCTTTTAAGCAATGCTTCAAACTTTTAGCATCGTTTAATTTGTTTTTATATCCTTGTTTGATGCTTTATCCTTTGTTTTGATGCTATGCCAGTGAAATTGCATCACCATAAAGCAGCATTATGCCAGAATGTCTGGCTAAAATTAAAATGTATTTCTTAGCATCACACACTTATAGGAAGATGCAGTTCAACAGGCATTCACAATGCAATTATTCAAATCAGTATATGTAGTAAATATTTAGTGAAAAAATAAGGTAATGGAACACTAGTTTGGATAGCTGTATAGGCAAGAAAAACTACCAGAGTGCTGCTCCCATCGCTCTAACTACACTCTTTTCGGAGTCTGAGTATATTGTTAAAGACACTTGACACAGCTAGACCTCAGAAAAGTCACAACGAGATAAAATTTAATAGAAGTTAAGGAGCATTAACTTCTCTATGCAATGGCAGCCAGAGCTGAATGAAAAAAAAAAAAAATCTCAATTAATCTGCTGCTACAAAATACACCCAACTCCCCTGCAAAACAAATTCTACATTAGGGCACAAATGCTGATGAAGATTTTCTCTCTCTCCAGATCTCTCCACACAGATCTCTCCAGATCTGTGTTCTGTACAAGCAGGGCAGGGCATGCTCAGTTGTTCTTAAGATATAGTTCTCCGTTATTGCTGAAGAGAACTGATAAATCTTCTGAAAGATTTTTTTCCTGCCTGCTGAATTTCATTGTGATGCTGCTGTACTATATTCAAACTGCAATAACATTTTGTTTACATCAATCTGATTCATGATTCAGAAGGCTTATTTATAAATACCAAATGTATACTCTTTACAAAGTATACAACTATCTATCTGATTTACTGAGGACTGAAACAGTTAAAATACAACATTCTGCACAGATTTACTGAAAATCCTTGCTATAAATAGAAAAACGAACACAACCGTTAACAGTAATTCTAAACGTCTGAAAATGACAACTCATATTTTGCCCAACTAATACATTTCAAAATACTGCTATCTTGAACAATTATGTCTACTCCTAATACCTAAAAATGTATTGAAACTAATAAAGCAACACAAAAATTTCATTATAATTCTGGAACTCCAAAATAAATTTGTTTCATATTCAACTTCTAAATTACTGTTCAAGGAAAAATAGAAACTCATGTCCAGAGAGTACTGTAACAGCGGAATAATCCCTCCTAATATAATTGTGTTCTGTCATTACTGACCACACAGCATTTCTTAATCATAGGTTCTGTAATCTTATAATCATGTGTCTCACTGCAACAATTCTTCCACCATTATTTTTGTTTTTAAGTTATCTCTATATTGTTTCATGCAGTAACAAAATAAGTAAAACCATTTTTACCACAGAAGATATTTTATTTCACTTGTTTTGCATGCACAGAAAATATACCAAGTAGTTTTAAAATGTACAACGCATTTCTTTCACAGGTGAAGGAAGTCAAGAGGATGAATATACATTTTTAAAGTTGCACAAACCACAAAGCCAAGCTTACACAGAACAAAGAGAACAAATCTAGCATCACTCAGCAAAAAGAGACTAGAAACACGAATGCACGCATACATCCCAGCAGTCCTAATGATCCTGAAGGAAAAAAAAACCCCATACACACACACACACACACACACACACACACACACACACACACGTGTGTGTGTGTATGTGTATACTGTTTGTTATGTAAATATACCATTTCAAAATTGAGAAAATTAAATGATGTCATTCAGGCTAATATCCTTAGATCAATGGAAAAGAGGTAAAAGACAGCAATCACCCTCACTCTCCGCTAAACCCCTGACACACATCTATTTCAGTGAGGTTTTGCTTAAATAGACGTTTGCAGTGCTTAGCCCCAAAAACACCAGTAGTTGTCAGGTACTATTCTTACAGAAAGAATTTTGATATTGTGTGTTTTTAAAAAGTTATCATTTGTTCTCCCAACTTAACTTCTCTGGATAATGAATGCAATGCATATATTATTGCATATTTATAAATATGTCAAAGGATTCCATTTATAATGCTTAGAATAGCAACTTGGTAAGTGGTTTCTAAAAACACATAAACACGACCACACTATTCTTTCCAAGGATTTAATTAGTATGTCCCCATGAGAGTGTGTTCAGAGGCACAAGAGAATTTTTTAAAAACAATCTAAATTAATTTGATATTTAGCAAGAGGAAAAAAAATTGGAGCAAGATGGCTTCACATTATTAGTTATCTAATGAATTGCATGCATTTCCTCCGTTTACTAGCAGTGCTTTACCAGTGTTCAGATAACAGGAACTGCATATAATTGTTATCATACAGTAAAATTGTTCTTAAAATTGTCAAAACGCTTCCATTTTACAAAAGCATTTTAAAAAATCACATGCAGAGCCACTCATACAGCAACCTCAACAGCAATTTAGTCATAGCAAAAAAACTCCAGAAATCAGAGCTATTATTTTAGCACTCTGCTTAGCATACGATGAATGATACTGGAAACCACCTACACTCCTGTAAACTTACACTTCCCTCTGATCTGAGTAAACTGTCACAGCTAGCATGAGTTGCAATACTTCAGAATGAATCAAATATACTTTTCTTCAAACCTGTAAGAAATAAATTACACTGCGGTTTGGTTTTGTTACTAGCCTGCTCAAGGGGGTGGCTGGATCATTAAAATATCAGATTTGAGAAAAAGAAACATTATATGAGAAACAAGTCGTTATCAGAATAGAAACCCGCCAGATATTACCAAGTTGTTATAACAATTTTCAGGCAACTTTGAAACAAAGGCATCTGTTTACGGAAAGTAAACTATACTGAGGTACCACAGGAAAATAAATGGTGAAACATATGCTTAGCCGGGATCGTATAGCCTTATCAGAAATAAAGCTCTAATTACGTTTTGTAGCCTTAAGATAGCACCCTATATCGATTTTTCCAGTGCTAACATAATTTCTAGACTATTCAAGTCATGCTATAATAGTCATTTCTCAGTTTCTTTTCTTTCCCCTTACTATGATATCTTAAAATGCCAGGTCTTAAGCAATCATTGACATCAAAGGCAACAGAACAGCCAAGCCTTCAACAGAGCCAAAATTACACCTTTTATTTTAGGATAGTCCTACTAAAAAATTTTGGATGCAGATGAGCATTCGACAAAAGCCTCTTTAATGCCTGGATGACCACATCTATTTTGCAGCCATTAATTTTATACTTAACAAATGCTAGGTCAGGTATTGTGCTACTTTTATTAATCAAACACTTCTAAAGACAAGAAGTGCAGCCTGACCCATTTTAAAGGCAAATCTAATTTTGGGGATTGGGGTATAACAGACTGCAGCTCTTCTCTAAAAATGCTGACTTTTGAGCAAACCTTCCCAAAGAATGCTTGCCTGATTTGAGGACTGACATTTCCTTTCTCTAACTTGCTTAACTAAAAAATAGGCATTCTGGCCAATTCCTACAGTACCCCAAGGCAGCTGAATATTACTTTCAGTTGCAACTTGTGAATACTTTCTTTTTCCTTCTGTCTCTTTATTTTGACATGCATATTATGTTAGCTGATTTCAATCATGTTGCATGAGTGGATGACATACCTTAAAAGATTACGTTTTGCCACCTGGGACTATTCCAGAAATTCAGTACTTTATGGCATCTCATACCCTTCTTCATCCTCTATGCGCTTGCATTATCAATAGTAGCTTTCTTTCCTATTTTATGCCTAACTACAAGTTATTCAAGGCTGCAGTTGATACAAGTCAGCTTGTAGTGTCACTGTCTTTCATTCCCATTACGCGTTGGAGCTGCTCCATTGTATGCAACACTCTGCTGCCATCTATGTGACAGAAGAAATACAACCCTGTGAATGCCACAACTTCGCCTTCCCTTTCCATCAATTTTCTCTTCCCCTGCAGCAGCTGGGAGAAGAAGTTATCAGGGAGTTTTTGATCACTTCTTCTTCCTCAGCCCCAAATGCAGAAACCAGTTCAACAATTACTTTCCTTTCCACACTTAAATAGGTACGTTTAAAGCAGAGAGTTTAGTTATTTAAAATAAAACGAAACAACTCTTCTTTAAAAAGCGAATCCAGTATAACAACCTTCTTGCATTCATATCCTCAAACGAGACCAAATGTGAAGTTTGTTTCAAAGCAGTTCTTTCAAATTTTGCAATTTAATTATGTAGCAGAGCTAACTGAGGGTTTGATTTCAACAACAGTGATCCAGACCTAATTCAGAGCCGTGGCACTGAACGAATTACGAGTCTGCTCCCCCCTCGCCTTCACTACGCCCAATTTAAAATTCAGAAGTTGGTTAGGAAGTCAAACTGCACAGCCTTAAAGCAGAAACCACACACAAAGCATGAGATGAAGGAGGTGGTACTTTATCCGTCATCAGGGTCACAAAGATAAACACCACTTCATTCATCATAGCGTTCAGCCTACTTTTTATGCACTGTACAACACAAGAACAGCAGTAAAGAAAGTTTACTTGCATTTGTAAAACATCATGCAAAAGACACCCAGCTGAAGCTGCAAATAACCAAACGGACTTTATAATCTTCAGCTACAGAATTATGACAGGGTACATTTTGCTATTTAATTGCCAAGCCATATGGAAAAGTCCTGTTTCAGGGCTCAGTCTGGTCCTTTTCACACCCCTGATAAGCATTCAAATACCTCATTTTTTACATTGTTGCTTTTCTGATGCACTTAAATAGCTTATTAGTAGACGTGTCCTTAGCATTTACTCTGGAAATGAACCATGAAAAAAGCCAATAAGACGAATAATTAAAAAAATAAAAACCTACCAAGATATCGTCACAAATTACAAATAAAAACAGCAGGAACCAAAAAGTGTATCAACTCTAGCATATTTTTCTATAGAGAAAAAACTCCCTCAGTGCAAGGGCAGGGTGAAGAAGAGGATTTTTGTTGAGGGAGGAGGAAAGATGAGGAGAAGACGAGTTGTGGAAGAGGAAGGTAGGGAGGAGATACCAGTAAAGGTCATGACAGATCTTCTGTGGTACTAAGATATGCCCACAAACATAAACCTCAGTTTTCTCATTGGTATTGACATAAATAGTACTCCGCTTGGGGAACAACTTTTTAAATGCTTGTATTTGCAAATAGCCCTAATGCATTCTAGTACCACTGAGTGTATTACTCCATTATTCTTTTTATGTATTCATAACATTTGCAGCCATAATATGGATATTTAACTACTAATTAAAGTTAATCTGTTTAATAAAGTTAATGCTAGTATTAAGTTACTATATAGCTTTTGGTTTCAGATCTATTTAATCTGACAATACAGGCTGCAATTACAGACGCTGCATGAAGTGCCATAAATATTTAGTGGTCCAAATTAAGAAACATACAAAATTCCAATTGCTAGCCATTATTAGAATTACCTTACTTCCCAAGACAAATGGAAGATCTGTTTGAACAGGTACTGCAAGCATTATATTAAAAAATTGCACAGAATAATTCAAATGTAAATCATTTAAAATTTGATTGTGTAAAAAGAATTAGACTGCTTCAAAAGAAGAGTTTTTAAATGACATGCAGAACACCACCAAGTATAAGCACTTGAAAGAAATACTCTTATTCCGCCCTCTGGTGCACTGCAACTCCATTCCACAAGGACAAAGCATCCTGGACAGAACCCAGAAAAGCATCCGAGTAACTCCAACAGCCTGAAGTTAAAGTAGTAGAAGTGTGTGCTGAGATACAGTAAGACTGTGCAGTGCCTTACAGGATCATATCCTAGATATCTACCAGCACCAGCAAGAGCAATTCTGAAGGACAGAAGGAATTTTTATTCCTTTATATTTATGGCAGAGAATCTAATGACCCTGCCTAAGAACCAAGACCCCATCATGTCTGCCCATAGTGTGTAAACACTGAATCTGCTGATTTGCATAACAATTTTCTGGAGAAGTTGTGTTCAGGAGGCTAATATTATGAGCTGCCATAACCAGTAAACAGACAGCAGCAGACAGACAGCTATCAAGTATGCCACAAAACATGGTACTACAAGTCCATGCAGGGGATCCTATGTTAATCAGAAACACCCTGGGGCAGAAGGTTCTACATTTATAGTCCTATTATAGCACAGATCAGGTTTGGAAACTCATTTTTTGGCTAATAAAATGAACTGCCATACATGCCGAATTAAATGTAATTTGATATCATCTTAAGACAATAAAATATTCTATAAAACATAACTATAAAATTCTCCAACTCCATAAAATTAAGGCCTGCTAGGCTTATTTTTGCCAATGAATAAGGTATGTTGCACCTCTACAACAGAGTGCTGCTACTATTCTTTTCAACTAGCTGGACTAGATCTTGTTATACTCAACAGCCAAACTGCTTGCTTTAAAACACCAACAAAAATCCATTAATTTTCCATAAGCTAAGAGCTTTTGGGACATTTATATTAAAACTTAAAACCTACGCAATAATCCAATAGCACAACAATGCACGCTGAATGATGAGAAGCACTAGGTATAGTACATAAAATATTTACTATGCAAGCCGTAGCACACGACTCTAAACCTTGTGACTAACACAGGACTAGTGGAAAAGGTTTTTAATGCCTTGAGTTATTTAACTTGAAGTTTTATACAACCAAAATTGCATCAAATTAAAAACAACTTTTGCCAGGACTGCAAGGATCAGAATTAAACTGAGTAAGTATGCAATTAGCATATTGTTGTTAAATGCATAAGGAGCCTCATTAAGATTACTGATTGGTATTTATCTGTGATAATTAAAAAAATACCCTACAAACTGGTATGACCTGTTCTTATTTAACGCACAGACTACATTAGCAAAACACTTTTCTCCAATACAGACAGATTATTTCAGAACTAGTCTACAAAATAGAGAAGCAGTGGCACCAATTAGTAGAAAGTACTTTACTTCAGTGGTGTTACTGGGATGGTTAAAACCCAGCCAAGCCAAATTTAAGTGCTTTCGGAATAAAGTCCTAACAGAGAGCTGTTCTATAAAGAGGGCACAATCATGAGACTGGCTACTGAACAGCACAAATAGAGACCTTGTAAGGATTGTTCAGTTCAAGAATCGAGAGACCTGAGTTCACAGTTCTACTTTATTTTCGGGGTGAGCTGTTTAACCTTGCGCCTTGGTTTTCCTCATAGCTTAGAGCATGCTGGAAACATACAACTGAAGTAACTTCCTGAGTGAGACTGCCTCACAGAGACATCAGCCTCTGCTATATAGACTTTTCAGAGCTGATTTTCAACTGTACTAACTACGTGAATGGGAAGAGGGGCAGGAGGGCGGTCTGTCCCTATAATACGAGTAATAACACCTTCAAGAGAGCGAGCAATAGATATTTGTACTTATTTGATATGTTCATGAACCAAACACAGGGATGGCAGCTACCAGGCCACATCTCAAATACAGCTTTCATCACCATAAAGAAGAGTTTGCAACTGCACGAAAAAGGAATGTCCCACATCAGACAATGCTGGGAAATGAAAAGGAAGCTCTACCTCCCCCATAGGGTTTTGCACTCCGCAGGACAGAAGGAGTACAGGCATGAAAACAAGCTTCATACCATGAAGTATATAAGGCCTTTCCAAACAACTGGAAGAAGCCCCATGTTCACAGTTCCTGTTCCTCATGGGGAACTTTAACTACCTTCATATCTGCTGGAGGCACAACACAGCTGGGTACAAGCAATCAAGGAGGACTGAGTGTGTTGTTAACTTCCTGACACAGACGATCAAGGAGCTAACAAGGGGAGACACTTTGCTGAACCTGGTACTTGCAAACAAGTAAGAACTGATTGGGGATGCGAAGGTCAGGGCAGCTAAGGTTGCTGTGACCATGAGATGGTGGAGTTCAGGATCCTGAGAGGAGGGAACAAGGCAAATAGCAGCATCACCTCCTATACTTCAGGAGAACAGACCTGGGCCCTTTCAGGGATCTGGTGGGAAGAATCCCATGGGATACAGCCCTGGACAGAAGAGGAGTCCAGGAGAGTTGGTTGATTTTCAAAGATCAGCTCCTCCAAACTCAAGAATGGTCCATCCCAACAAACAGGAAATCAAGCAAAGGCATCAAAAGGCCTACATGGATGAACAAGGTTAAATTAGGTCTGATTAAAGGTCTGATTAAACTCAAACATGAAAAGAAAGTGTGCAAGATGTAGAAGCAGGGACAGGTGACCCAGGAGCAATACAGAGACACTGTCTGAGTATGCAGGGATGGGGCTAGTGAAGTCAAAGCCCACCTGCAGTTGAATTGGGTGAGGGAACATGAAGGGCAACAAGAAGGGCTTCTACAGGCACATAAGGAGCATGAGGAGAACCAGGCAAAACGCATGCCCACTGCTGAATGGGGCAAAGAACATGGTGACAAAGCACAAAAAGGCTGAGGTACTCAGAAGATGCCTTCTTCATCTCAGTCTTCACTTGTAAGACTGACCTTCAGCAATCCCATGTCCCCGAAACCAGTGGGAAAGTCCAGGGAAATATAAACTTCCCCTTCATGAAAGAGGATCAGGTTAGGTAACATTTAGACAAACTGGCCATACAGAAGTCCACGGGCCCTGCTGGGATGTGTCCATGAGTGCTGAGGGAGCTGGGCAACATCACGGGTAGGCCACTTCTGATTATCTTCAAAAAGTTGTGGTGATTAGGAGAGGTTCCTGAGGACTGGAAGGAAGCAAGTGTCACTCCTATCTTCAAGAAGGGAAAGAAGCAGATCTGGGGAACTGTACGCCTGTCAGCCTCATCTCTATCCCTGGGAAAGTGATGGAACAATTAATTCTGGAAAGAATTTCCAAATACATGAAGGATAAGAAGGTGATCAGAAGTAGTCAGCATGGATTCACAAAGGGGAAATCATGCCTGACCAACCTGGTAGCCTTCTACAGTGAGATGTCTGGCTTAGTGGATGAGGAAAGAGCAGCGGATGTTGGTTCATCTTGACTTTAATAAGGCTTTTGATGCTGTCTCCCATAACATTCTCATAGACAAGCTAATAAAGTATGGACTAGCTAGTGAGGTGGATGAACTACTGTAGTCAGAGGGATCAGTGACAAAGTCCAGCTGGAAGCCAGTCACTAGTGGAATACCCCAGAGGTTGATACTGGGACCAATATTGTTCAGCCACCTTACTAATGATGTGGGTGATGGGGCAGAGTTCGGCCTCAGCAAGTCTGCTGATGATACAAAACTGGGAGGAGTGGCTGGTACACCAGAAGATTGTGCTGCCATTCAGAGGGCCCTTGACAGGATGGAGAAACGGACAGAGAAAAAAAATATGAAGTTCAACAAAGGGAAATGCAAAGTCTTACACCTGGAGAAGAAAAATTGCATACACCAGTAGATGCTGGTGGCTGACCAGATGGAACGCAGCTTGGCAGAAAAAGATCTGGGGATCCTGGTGGTCAACAAATTTAACGTGAGCCAGCAACGTGCTCTTGTGGCAAAGGAGGCCAACAGCATCCTGGGCAGTATTAGGCAGAGCATTGCCAGCAGTTGGAGGGAGGTGATCCTTCTCCTCTAATCAGCACTGGTGAGACCTCTAGAATGCTGTATTGGGCAGCCCAGAACTGAACACAAGAGGCATGAACATAATGGAGCCAGTGCAGCAAATGGCCACAAAGATGATTAAGAAAACGGAGCCTCTCCCACACAAAGAGAGGCTGAGAGAGCTGGGTTTATTTACCATGCAGAAGAGAAGGTTTGGTTGGAGGCGGTGGGGGAACTTATCCATGTATATAAGTATCTTAGGGGAGGCTGTAAAGAAAACAGAGGCAGACTCTTCTCAATGGTACCCAGTAGAAGTACAAGAAAAAATGTGCACAAACTGAAATCAGAAAATTCCACTTAGACAAAAGAAGCTTTTTTAAAGTGAGGGTGGTCAAATACTGGAACAGATTCCCCAGAAAGGTTATGGAGTCCCCATCCTTAGAGATATTCAAAACCTGATTGGGCATGGCCCTGAGCTACCTGCTCTAGCTAATCCTGCTTTGACCAGGGGTGTTAGACGAGATGACCTCCAGAGATCCCTTCCAACCTCAACCATTCTGTGATTCTATGATCCTATGAAATGACCTGATATGAACTTTAGCTTGCATGCTTCATGTTTCCCTTCCCTGCAACTGTCCCAGTTTCCTACTACACAGCACGCAAGCTATGACTTCAGGATACAGCAGAGATCCAGGTGAACGTTGCTTTTTACTTCAGTTGGAATTTTCCTCCCTGGGCTCTGAAGGCCTTGTAGTTATTTTTTGCTCTTACTATTTTTTGTTTCCCCATCTTTCCTGCTGCCCTCTCATCTTTTACATAGCATGAAGGCAGGTATAGTTACATTAATAGGCACAGAGTTGAAAGCAATAATTAGTAGTTGACAGAATGTGTAGTTCACAATCAGGGGTCAGTATTTGATGTAGAAAGGGGTCAGTATTTGATGTAGAAAAAAGGCCAAAAGAACCAGAAGTGATTAAGTTCTTAAATTTTGTCAGAATATCTTGCCCAATGGGGAAAGAGGAGACCAAGAGCCTCCCAAGACTGAAGGCCTCCTCTTAGAAGGGAACAAAAATATAGAAGGAAAAAGAAGGAGCTAGAGATGAAGCGGAATTCAATAGATAGCATAAAAAGAGATCCTTATACAAGTGATGGCGCTTCCATGCTAAAAGCCCCTTGATTTTTACATTTCACATTTCAGCTAACAGTAGTAAGGCTTACTTCTTAAAATTCATTCGTGTATACTCCAAGCACATATGTGTCTACGATGATCTAAAACTAAACAGAAGAATCTTAATTTCTACTAAACTAAAGAACAAGAGAAGAAACCCTTACACATCTCGTGAAATAAAAAAAAACAAAAAAAACCCTTTTCTTTAAGCATATATTGACTTTTTAAAATGTAGTACATGCAAAATAATATGTTACTCTTCAATAATATGTCCATGTTGCATATATAAGGAACATCTACCACAGAAAGGTCAGCCTACCATTTTCATATCTCATAAAATGTATGTGCTGTAACAATTTTGGCAACAAATGCCAACAGTCAGTGGCTGCAGTCCAGTACATGTTAACCCCTAAAACCCAATGCGCTTTAAGGATGTGAAATTGAGCAGCTGTGGCCATGTGCACTACAGTCAAATTGGACGATGCTTTTTAATGCATGTCTGCTATGATTACAACCACCATACAACTGGAGACATTTCTTCAGTTCCATGCTTAACTGCTCAGTGCAACAATTTCAAATGATGAAACCTAGAGATCTTTTATTAATGTTACACTACCTTTTGCTTCAGGAATTTCTCAAAACATTTACCAGTATCCCCAGTTTAACACAAATCAAAACAAAAATCTTATAGCACAGTCACCGCTGATGGGATTGCTTGCCGGGGGGGGGGGAGGGGGGGGGAGCGGCGGCGGCGCAAAAGGAATAGTTGCACACATAGGGAAGTGGATATGTACTTCCTGAAACACTGTGATAGAAGGGGCATTTATATCATTTGAGCCAACTTAGTATTTGGATAATTGATTTCCAAGGCATTTAACAGAAAGAGGGATATGAGTACAGTTTTGCCTAACAGAATTTAGACTAAGCCATCTGCATGCTACCTATACTTAACAGTCTGTTAGTGTTGAGAATCAATATACTCTAAACAATTACTCCCACGAAGCCTAATTAAATGAAAACAAATCATGGTTAGCACTGAGGATTCCCAAACCACCAAAAGCCAAAGCAGCAGGACATACAAAGACTGGATAGAGAACATGAGGCTAGACTATTTATTTAATAGCTATAAAGTGAATGTGCTACTGTTTTCTGAACACCCAATGGGGAAGTTACAGTATGATAGCTAATCCCCATTCCTCATCAAAACAGACAGGAATGCACACTGGATAATTTGTTCCGACTGATGACATCATTCTGCTAAGTTTACTGTTTTTAATAACACGTAAGTTTCAGTCTTCTCTCACTTTCTCCCATGTACAAGATCAGATCAGCCTCTCAGTGACCTACTTTATGAGTCAGAATCCTCACTATTTATGATTCAGAAAAACGTCTTCTCTGACAGTATTTCCCAGACTACTGTGGGTTCATTCCAAGAACCAATTTCATCTTCATTGGTTTCCTACAGGAAACCAGACCAACTTCCTATTATTTTATTTTCCTTACTTTCAGCATGGCTCACAAAACTAACTGGAAGTGAGAGTGATAGAAAACTTTATTCTGCATAAACACAAGCCAACATAAACACCACCAAAAACTACTGAAGACGTCACCGGTTCAGAGTGACCAGAATGTGAAACAAGCTAAGATTAGAAGCCGTCTTCCCTCCTTCCCCCAACATGGTGTGCACAGTCAGAAATGGTAACTTTACATAAAGTTTAGCAGCAAGAACTGTTCGGTTCTCACTCCAGCAGGTGGCCAACTCCTACCCCCTATTCTAACATTGAGAGTTGTTTGAAAATGGTAAGCATTGGTGGATCAGTTTTAAGTCTGACAGATACCATAGTCAAGTCCTCCAATCATCTCAGACAATGGATTTGGAATGCCCAAGTTCTTCCCCTAACTGGGGCAAAAGTAGTATTAGTCGGTATGCTAGGAAGCACAATAAGCCGACCCCTGAAGCAACCCTGTCTCGCCTTCACCTAGGTCCAGTAGGACTCATTAGCACTGCCTAAGTATTGGTCCTGCTGCATTCAGGCTGGCTTCTAAAAGAGCCATTCTGATGTCTCCACACTGTGCTTCAAGGCATTTTAGACTTCCAAAAGCCAAGACCCGGTGCCAGATCTGAAATGGCTCTAAAAGTTCATGCAGGGAGACACTTGATTACACTCTTTCCCAGAGTCCATGGCAGTGTGATGCAGACACAGTTACTGTCACAGCATCACCACCACCACCACCCCTTCGCTCCTTCCCAGCGCTGTGATTTGAACTGTCGGCAGCTGCAGCAGCCACATGGGGATAACTTGGGTCTAAAAGGTTAGTATAAACCCTATGGGACTCGAGCTGATTCCATGCGGATTGGTAGATACTGGATCAAGACGCAAAGTGCAGGAACACCCAACATTGTACTGCAAATACCTGGTAAGGTTTGCTGGCTTCAGTGCCATTCTGCACAGCAGCAGCTAAATCACTTCTGAACCAGACCTGTCTTGTTCTTACAGTGCTACACCTAAGTTAATAAAACCAACCAGCTGTTATGTGTAGCACAGACAGCAAGCTGGACAACTCAACCATGAATAATTCTTTCAAAACAATTTAAAACCAAGATTATTCTTGTTTCCCTTCCATATTCTGCTGTCCTTCTTGTCAATAACTGCATTCTTTCAGCATGGTTTGTTCTCGATGGGTTTAGAAATAAGGTTTATGGTTTGATAGCAGCAACACGTGGCTTTTTGTAAGAGGGCTGACTTACAAAACTAAAGCCAAACTGATTTTCACAAGGCTTAAGCTCTTCAATGCACCTTCAATTCTCACCTCAAGAGAAGCTAGGGAATGTTACCATTTAGGAATACTTTCACGTTGCACACAGTAAGGACAGGGCATACGGCTGATCCGTCTTCTACTTTAACCACAATTTGCTACTTGCCCATCAATTTTAGTTTGTAAGTATGAAGAGGAGTAAAAATGAGTTTTTTTACAGAGTAAATGGAGTTCACCTGTTAAATGAGCTTTTCTGTGTTTGGAAAGCACTGCAGTTTAACATCTATGCAATGTGAATTCAACTTTTTTGCTCTACTGTTTACATTCTTTCCTTACAATACGGCAGTTTTGCCAGGATCAGGTTACTCATCTTCATCAAGTCTTTTTTGTTTCAGCTTCTATAAACTGGTTTTCCAAACAGAAAAAAAAAAAGAAAGAAAAGAAAAACTAATACTACAAGTAATAGGGAAGCTGTCTTCTCCATTTATAGGTTAATCTTTCAAAGAATACTACCTGTATAAAAAATAGTACAGGTGAAGCCTTTCTGGAAATGACACACTCAGATACACATCTGCTCCATGGCAACGCAAATGGAAATAATGTGGTTCTAAGCCCTGTTTGGTCCAACAACTTCACATCACTCCTCCGCTAGGGGAAGAGGTACAGCACATTCTGCACAATTGTTTCAAACAGTGGAAAAATTAAATTTCAAAAGCTGAGGATCTTGTTGGTAGTGACAATTTAACCTCATCTAAAACAATTCTAACATCTACTTACATACTCAGTATCAAAATGTATGCAGTAATTCAGCACCACAACAAATAAAATTATTTTGATTTAAGGTAGTGTCTACCTGTTAGAACTAGCAGTTGATAAAATGGCTAAAAGTGCTGCAGGATAAAATTATCAGAGCAGTAAACCACAACCAAAGCACATTCACAACTCTCAGAGCTGGAAGCTACTCACCTTGACATGGCTCTGAGCTCCCAGGTTGTATATCTCAGTGGGTTTGACTTCATTAATGATCTTCACCAGGCAGGTGCTGTCCGTGAGATCACCATAGTGCAGCTTCATGTCTTCAGAGTTTAAGAACATACTGTTAATACACTCTAGTCCCAAAACAACCTAGCATTCTTGGTCAAGATCCTATTCCAGATTTAAAATCCAAACAAGCATTTGCTGGGAAAAGTTAAGAGAACAGTGAGTAAGCAAGGCTTGTTTGTTTTTTCCCTCTTCAAACACAATATAGTTTTCTCTGTGGGAGTAACAAGTACCATTTCAGATTTTCTTTCTACAGATCTGATTTACCTGGCAACATTTATATAATTTGCCAATCATTTACACTTCATTAAGCCAGGTTATATAAATTAAATCAATGCCATATATATAATCTCAGCCACCAAGTATTATTTTAGTTCCGTTTTCCAACCTTTCATTCACCAACATTTTCAATAATGTGAGCATACATTTGACAGCTTTCTGCTCCTTTCTGAAAAGAGGATGCACACGCTTAAGTTCCTCACTGCGAGTAATTTCACAACGTGACTAGCAAAGAATACTAAAAATGCCTAAGGTATCTATGAGCAGAACATTTAGATTTAGATAATGTTACCCCATGACTTGCTGTGTTTGTTACAATAGTTTTCCATTTTAATGATATAGGTACACACTAGAAAGGGAAGAGTAATTTCAGAGAAGAATTGTAACTGGCAGTGAAATATGCGCCATGACATTACACACAAATTTCAAATGTGGTTAGATACATCAGTCATGCAGCTGTTATATCCTTTTCTGATTGAGTTAGTTTCTAACTGGTATGTAAGAAAGGAGGTAAGAGCATGAGGCCAGCTCCTGTTAGACTTAACACGCATGCCACAATGGCTTATCAACTTGTCCTTGGTTTCAGACTCTACCCTGTCAAGAATTTATTCCGAAAGTGAAATTCACTCTAATAAACAGGCCTCATTTTCCTCTTACTTTAAAAACAATACCACCACCACACAGCTGTTCATACAGCTGTTCAATAATAAAAACATTCTTTTTAAAAAGCTTGTTATAAATATTGATAAATTAGCTGTTTACATTCAGATGCCATATTTACACAGATCTTTATTTGATGCTTTTGATCTTAATAAATTTATGTTTGCAGTGCATTATCTACAAAAAAATATTCCAACTCCAGTGCAGTTTCGCACTCCTCCAATTTGACAAACAAGGATGGTCACTTTTTTGGGCTGTATCTTCCACAGATTTAATCAATTTGCAAATTTTTTTTTAATCTCCAAATCAATAAATGTGAGGTTTATTACTAGAGACTACAAAATGAATATGCAGTACATTTTAAAAACAGTGTTCAGAGATGTGCATGTTTTGTTTTGACATTAACTGGCTTTTTATTTAGTTTCTACAAACAAGTAACAGATCTCTCACAATTCTCAGATGTTGAGCTTTCCACAGTTCAAAATCAGGCGCATGGGACTCATGATAAAATGACAGCCCACCAGGTCTTCAGCATATTCCTGACAACTTTTTAGGCAATGTGGATGCAAAAACAGGACAGTTCTGAAGAGATTTAAGTACCTAGGCGAGGCTAGGGCTAACGGACAAGGGAATGCTAATGCTTTTAGAGATCTCTGGTTGAAATTTGGGGCAGCTTATGACCCTTTTTGTACATACACATCAATTATCCATGCCGTGGGCTGCCTGCATTCCTGCAGTGCATTCTGTACAGACTGTGCCAGACCAACACTAAGTCTCCACTTGCAGGGAATGCAACTGTCCTGCTTCTAAAGTGAAATTCAATATATGAAACTAGTTTTGCCTGTGGGCCAAAGCATGCGTGAGATCCCATATGGTTAGAGGACAAAGAGGTTTGAATATTGGTGTTAACCTGTAATCCTCAAAACAGTTGGAGTTCGGATTACCTAGAGGGCTGCTGCATCTTTCTTGCAACACTGTCAACAGAGACCACTAGCAGGCACAGATCATTCAGTTTCTTTAGTGGCAGTTGCCACTTCATTCAGGACAACTCTGTGGGCCGCTGGCAACAGGGAAAATCAAAGTGCACTGCCCTTTCTGCACCAGAAAAGAAAACCTCCCCTGGGGAACAGGAATCTTTTCTGCTGCTTAATTCCTTTCGGTGTTAAATGAAATCTCCATGACTGCTGAGCCAGCCCTTGGGAGAGCAGAATGCTCCAGAGTGGAGGACGCTATTACAAGAGGAGGCCCAGGCAGTTCTCTAAGCAGCCTTTGGGTCTGAAAGAGCAGCGAATTACTCTCCAGGCTAAACAGCAGCCGAGCAGGAAGGAGATGCCACAGCCTGGCTCCCTCTTCCTACACCAGCAAACTCCAGCTCTGCCACCATCCTCAAATCAAAAACATTCTCAGAGCTTTCCAAGGGTGCCCTGAGCTGCAATGAGGGGAGCCTCAGAGATGCTCTCTCATAATTTACCTAAATTTAAAGCTCTCAGAGTGCCCACTTTGGTCTGCCATTGTCTTCAAAGCTTCTTATCCAAATAGCAGGGCACGAGGCAGCATTGTTTATTTTCTGAATTGCGAAAAAGAAGTCTTTCAAGAATAACAGGTTAAGTGGAAAGACTTACTAGAAATGGGTTTATTTCGTGCAAAGATTTATAAGCATAGATCAAATGCCAAAACCTTCGGGCAAGCACTGATTGATATTAATAAAATCATCCAACCTGAAAGCCTTCTTAGCAAGTAGTAGCTGGAGGACTTGCTTCAGGGAACACTATAACTTTGTTTTCTTTACTTGATGCCATTTTTACTAAAAGAGATCTACTGTTTATGAAACCTCCTCCTTGCAACATGTAATCAGTTCCTCATGGGAAGAACACATAGGGCAAGCAAAAATTTAGAGTTTTTTTCACATCACTATTGCTTCTTTACTTCCTCCAGTACTGCCTGGAAACCCATTGTTTCAAAACAGTTGCCATGGAACAGCCTTTCCTGAGATTCCAAGTCCAATTTCTCCTCCTTCAATTCATATGGTTACATTCCTCAGTTAAAGGAAAATGAGATAAGAAATGGCATAAAATATCTAAGGTCTGCTTTCTTTTACCTTTCTTCCACCCCTTTTGTTAAATATTTCTATTTTTATTATAATAGACTATCTTCTCAAATCACTTTCACATGCACAAGAAGGCTCTCGTGAAGAATAACTTCCTATTTTATTTCTTTGCTTCATTTTACCTTGTGAACAATGAATTTAAGTCATAGGAAACACATTGCTTACATTGTGCTTGATGGCAACACCATGTTCAGTGTTCTTCATGAAGATATCACATTCATTTTTTTGCCTCTCTCAATAAGGTACTTTTACTAGCAGTGTCCAGTAAATAGCAACTATTCACAGAGAGCCTTGCAAATGCCACTGAAGTACTGTCAAACATTAAACATTAAAAAAATGAAGACCAAATAAATTGTAACATGCAATTAGATGTTGATAACATTGGTTCTGTTTAACCATGGTAGAAAGCAGACTTCAAAAGACATGAGATTTGTTTATGGCATGGAGATATTTAATGATGACAATGCCTTTTCTCTACAAAATATGCATAGCGTGAAGAACTGTATATTCATTAAAATGAACAGCACATTTTGAGTAGTAACTTCCAGGAATGCAGAAATTCAGAAGGTCCAAACACTCATTTCTTCCCGTTATCAGCAAGAATTGATCACTTCTTATTCATGCTGTCATGCGAGCTGTTAAAGCTTCAAAAAAGCATCTTACCCCTCCTAAAAGGCTCACAGAATCACTAAAAAGGTGGCTGGGCAAAGAAGATGAAGAAACGAATGCAATTTCTGGATACATACAAGTTATCCTGGAGTCAGAAGAGTCTTTCTTCTCAGAAAAGCTGATCATAACATATCAAGTGTAGTTTTCTTATTGTGGAGTATTTTCTACTGTGTAAATAGGACTGGTTCCACTGGGAGGAATACAGCAAAATTTCTGTTGTTTCTGTTTGTTATGCAAGTGTGGCCCAGAAACTATGAAGAGCAGGCCACAAAAATCAAACAAAAGGAAACCAAACATGCAATGAAAAATAATTTTTTCACTAATAGCATAAAATCTCATGTCCATGTAAAAGCCTATTCAACAGCATCAAGAATGAACACATTGGTTAAAAAAAGGAGATGTTTAAGAGAACTGTCTCAAAAAGCTATTCTTCAAGCGGCTTATTGCAGGTCCAGCCACTTTCTAATTGCTGCTACTCACCTATTTGTGTGAACACTATGTCAGCATTTTTACACAATAGAAAATGCCTCTCTGTGCCCCTTCCATATTCTCCCCTCTTGATAATTCTCACGGACAAAAATATACACGCTTTGTGTCACATTTTCATCAGAGAAAAATCGTCAATTCTTTTCATTCTAAGCTAGAGCAGCTAACATCAGAGAAAAGCAAAGCTCAGCTAGGAAATTGCAGCTGTATAGCCAATCCCAAATCAAGGGCAGCCTTAAAATGACTGCTGGTTGGTACAATTTAGGTAAAGGAAGCTGATTGTGGGAGTCCCTTCCTCCACCACCAAACAAACCACACACTCTAAGAAATCTGAAATATAAAAACAAATTCTTACTTCCTTCAGTGTGAGCCTGTGGGTTCTTATAGAGATGTTCAATCCGGCCTGTATTAAAAGAACTAGATCGACGAACGATTCCATGGACCTGTGGATTAAACATGGAAAAAGATCAAAGGAAATGGTAAACTAAAAGAAAAAGGGAAATGCTTATCACCTCTTCTTTCAAATACATATGCCTAACCCTTATATCAAGTAATCAGTTTGTCTCCATTCCTGAACTAAAGGCAGACAGTTATCAAAATCCTAACATAATATTCCAAAATGAGCTCTGATGTTGCTGTGTTTGTCTCAGTACCCTTGAACTGTCTCACCTTCCCCCTTGTTGACACACCTCTAGCAGCCCGAGCATCTCGCGCAAGACAGAGAACACACTGAACTGCTCTACAGCACTATCTTCTTGTGAGGGAAACTTGCCAATGCTGCTGCAGTGTGGGAAGCAGTACGTGGAGGCCATGGTAACCACTTCTAGTTGGAGGAGCCTTTCTGGAGCCAAAGGAGATGACCACAGAAAAAAAAGCAGTGGCAGGAGATGGGACTAAGGAAAGGACAGGGGAAACGGGTGAGAAGAGAAGAAAAAGTCAAGGGGAAAGAAAGCAGAAGCAGTAGGGCCTAAATATATTTTTAAAAACAGCTCTTACTTGCTATCTGTTCTTCCAACACACCAGAAAGAACAGTCAGTCCTATTTTTTGAACCTCATGAGTCAGTTTTCTGAGATGGGTTATGAGACACACGGGCAAGTTTAAGGCAGAAATGCAGGCTGGGAATTTCCTTTAACCAGCAATAATAAATAAGTGAAAAATAAAAAAAAAAAACAGTTCTGACTAACATTAAAGAAAAGCCTGTTTGCATCTAACACATTAGAGAAATTGTTTGAACACTGAACCCATTTCCTCCTTATGTAAGATAGCCCCATACCTGCTGCCAAAACTTATGTTAGTTTAGGTCAGCAGCAGCAGAAATATTGCTTGCACAAGTGGAATCAAACTTCAGCACTTGACTCTGCCCTTCACTTCTCCCTGCCCTTTATTTCTGAAAGAGACCCCTTACTATATGATGCATCCTACACTCACTTGGGTTGGACCATCACCTTGGTCTCTCACTTCATGTTAACTTGACCCTGTAAGCATACTACTGGCATGAACAGAATTTTTAAAAAGCACAGTATAATAAGACATGCCGAAAATACATTTTCCCCCATTTCGAGTCTGAAACTTAACTGAGTAAAAAGATATGCACAACCTCAGAGTGAGACCAGTTTGTTACATTATGAAAGACCTTTTGGTGGCAAGCTCTGTAATTATAGCACAATATTTTCATCTTTTAAGATCTGCATGTTAAATTCACGACACCTACTTTCCTACATAAAATCTCTTTACCATCCAACTACTCAATATGCTCACACAAGATATCTTGTTCTAGAATCCAAGAGCTAACCTTTTCTCAATGGAACAACATTTTGCATTTTGAGGCTCAACAGGTAACCCTCAGAAATGTGGCTCCAAAAAAAAATTCCTTCCATTAAGCAATATATTTATGAAGTTTCAATTAAAAGTTGCCTAGTAAGAATCCCCATCAAAATAATTATTTATCAAATATGTGGATAACTTATTTTTATAGGGACATAGAGGTTACAGTGAAATGCTTTCAAAAAAGACACCTCCATAATAACTTTGGTTTTGCACAGGATGTTGGAAATTCTTTGATTAGTTACCTGAACATCTGTTTTGCTGAGCAAAAATTAGACTTTGCAATTTTAAAAAAGTATTCGAAAGGAAGTTAACTGAAGTGCTCCACAACTATTCTAGCAAAATTAAATATTTTGGCTTACAGTCCTGATGAGAGACTTCTTGAGCTCTCCATTACCTAACTTAGAATTCAGTCATGCTGAAATTCAAGTTCACACAAACCATTGACCAAGAAGTCAAATTTTGCCAGCTCAAAGCTTGATGAAAGATTGTGCATGCCTGAGTTTTGTGTCAGCTGAATGACTGTGATATTGACCAATGAGATGTGTTAAATGCAATCACCCCAGGACTTCAAATACTTTCAGCAAATAAACAAATCCAGAGAGCCTCTTGCATTCAGTGATAACCAGAAAACTTTCAAACCCAGCTCTTATTGTTTCCCCCCCACACTCCTTTTTCTGGTATGCATACACAAGAGAAAGAAAACCTGCCAAACGCTTAATCCATGACAGCAATATTACTGTAAGAACTGATGAAAGATGCCTTTGTCTGCACGGGACAGGGGAAATGCAAACTTTATGACAAGTCAAAATGTGTGCAAACTGGTTAATCCAGTTAAGAATGCAAGATCAGTAGATTTTTCTTAATAGGGCTTGATCTTTCTTTAGATAGTCTGAAATTAAAAAAAAAAAAAGTCTTAACTGGTTTTCTGGTGAGTTGAAAGATGCTGTCCATAAACAGCAGAGAAACCTCAAATTAAACAAATGTTGGTTTATGAGCTTTCCAGACCGAAATTCACAATCTATTTTACTGGAAATGGATTGAACTTTATCAGAAAAAAAGATGGTATGTCTGTCATACCCTTGTATCAAAACATTCTCTGCTCGTTTACTAGTTTTTGAAACGCAAGGGTATCTACTGCTGTCTAGAAGCCCTACATCTCTGCTATTCCTTTCTGAATAAGCATGATATATCAATATCAACTTCAAAGTCAAGAGAAACCACAGGGAGACTCTGTCTCAAGGAGACATCTCAGCCTAGGAGAATCACACTGCACAAACTTGCCCAGCACCTGAGTTTGGGAGGACAAATTGCATCGGATATATTCAGGCATCTCATGGGGCCAGCAGGAATGTTTAGGCCACAATGCAAGCTAGACACAGATGCACATATAAAAAAGTATCACTGAAGTAAGTCCACACTACAGTTCACATGCTACATATGCTGTAGTGCTTGGATTTTGGGGGCTACATTAGTAAGGCACGTATTTTAAAGACTGAACACTACGGTTAAAATAGAATGAGCTGAGATGAAGGAAAGATGACATTCTGTCTCATCCCTTTTCTCTACCTCCACTAGGATTCAATCAAAACCTTCAGTTGTTGTAGTTACAAGAACTCAGTTCCATTACAGCTAAATAAAAATACCATTTTGTGTGTTAAGTAACATTCAGCACCACTGCAATATTCAATCTGTCATTATTCAAATTTCCACCCAGTTATTTGGGAAGAAAAAAAAAAGAAAAAAGAAATCAATAAACTTGTATCATGCAAAACTACAGTTTACAACTGAAAAGAAGATTTGCCTTGTGAAGTGGTAGTTAGTCCAATTCAGTGATTTCAGTCTTAAACATGTTTTTTCCCCTGTTACAAATACCTGACAAACATACACGCTTTTTGTGCAAACTTCCATAAATTACTATACATAGATTATCGTATTTACTCTGCTATTCAGTTAATGAGGAACAGAGACCTCTAAATAAGTAGGAACGTAGGAAAGAATTCCAACAAACATATGGAGAAGCGAGGAAAAGAAAGGAAAAAAAATAACTTCTGCCCAATTATTGAAATCTTTCTACTGTGGAGAGGGTCATATTTCAATTTAGTTTCAGTTAGCAGCTCCCAACTGCAGACTACGAAAGAGCATGTGCTGTAAAGCAGCAGAAGCAATGAAAATGACACCTTTCTTCCCCAAATGGAACGGAGAAATAGTACAAATAAGCAATTCACAACATCCAAAACCCACACCAAGAAGCAAATCAATCAACAAAGCAGTAGAATACATGCAATAATCAAGGAAAGAGATTAACCATATGCAAAAGGATGAAAAACGTAGATTGTCTAAGAAAAGAGATTTGTTACTTAGCTATGCAGTAGTTACAACAGTGGTAGTAAAAGCCCACATTAGAATTATTAACTTTTACCAAAAATCCAGAAAATACTGCACTGTGAAGAAAATTATGTGACCATCCCCGTCCTCCCCCTTTCTTCCAAGATTATACCTATTGGAAGGTATAATCTTCCATGACTGAGCAGGCAAACACTCTCAGATACACACCCAAAATGATTCAAAACCACCAAATCGTACCATAGTAATTTTATTGTTGAATTGGCAGGCAGAAAAAAAAAGAAAAAAGTTTTGCTTGGGAGAGTTATGCAGCAGGAAGCAAGGAGTCTGACCCCCTCTTACTTTAAAGAAAAGGTAAATAAGACTCATATGTAAAGGAAGAATATAATTAATCTAAGAGAAGGAGTGGGAAGCACCACTCCTATAAGTAAAAATGTTTACAAAGAAACCAGAATGGTTCTTAGAAAACAAACTCTTGTTTCAATTTTCAGCATGAGTCTGACATGGATTAGCAAGATTTTTATTGCCAAAGTACAACTGCCAACACAAAAGGGCCTTCAGTGTGAGTAAGAATCTCTTGTTCTTCCACCTCCCCTTCATGTGGTACATTGCATCATAAATTATTCCCTAATTCTTTACAGTTTTGGCTTACACAGGTTATTGCTTATCTAAGTTGGCGGGAAACATGCAAAGCAGCTATACCCTGAGGAGTAGAGGGAACCCACCAGTGGACATTAGATGATAAATAGTACAATAAGCTGGCGTGATTACAGGCCATGTTGCACATTCTTCTCTGGAGTTTTGATTTGTTATCTAGGGTTGAGTGGAAAACATACACAGAGAAGGACAGGAGCAAAGGAAGCTAGAGTTGCGGCATCCAAATGATTCCATCAGCCTGCAGTCAGTCACCGAGTCACTCACCTCATAGCCTTTTTCCAGTAGGAACTCAGCCAAGTACGATCCATCCTGGGAAGAGAAAGATACAGGAAAATGTCAGAAACACAGTAATGGACCTGGGAGGTTTTTGCACATGCTCCGATTTCGCCAGATCTAATTAGAGACCTAACCTGAAATATTATAGACAGATTTTGGTTAATTTTAGATTATATTTGGTTAATCTTAGATTATATTTAAGACAACTCATTTTCAACTGGTAAGTTCAAACGCTGGTTGAGAACTCCTGCCCCTTGAATCCCTTCCCAATTTCCATTTTAAAATGTTTAGTGACATCTTTCCAAAATATCTTAAACATAATGATTGATTTTGAACTCTTTTGGAGATATGGAAGGAAAAATAAATTTCGTAAGCTTAGCATATAGGTTTGTACGGTAGTGTGTCAAGCTCACTTCTCTCTTACATACATTCCTTCCATAAGCATTCTAAAGACAGCAATAACTCTGCTTGCTTGATCACTTAAATTTTTCAAAAGTCTCCCTAGCATGTCTTATTTTTATACAACAAAATACAGGTTATAAAAGAGTCACTTTCACAGTTTATGTACTATTGAGGGTTGAGGGTTTGTTTTTTCTTTTGAAATGTTCTCAAACTCAAATTATTAAACTCCTAAAAAGCAAATACTTCAAAACCCATGCTAGTACCAGTTACCTGAAATAAAATAAGTTTCCTGTGCTAATCGCTATTGCCAGGATTACTAAATAAAAATAAGCTATGTTATCGTTACAGAGTTCTACACACCATCACAAATTCAGCAAAATTGACCCCTTTGGAACACGCACAAAACCATGCTGTGAAAATTAAGAGATTATCTATGCCCAAAGAGTCTCTCTCTTTCCACTGACTTTTTGAACCAACTGTACTCTTAAACACGTGAGAGTATTCCACAGCCAATTGACTTGCCCTAGAAAAAAACATTAAAAACACAGAATGCCACTTCTACTCACATGCTTAACGTATATTACATGGATACGCCTTGACATGATCACGGCCAAAGACCTTTAGGTGTAAAACTGGACACACACCTCTTTGGTGCTCTTTTGAAAGACCTCTTTTTCTCTGTTTCCAAAGAAAAAACTATTTCTCCTCAGATTAAATGCACTTTTCCTGTCTCACAGACAGCCCAAGGAGAATAAACTAGTGAAGTAAGAAATTTGAGATGCACTAGGAGGCTCTAAAACAGCAGGACTACCAGTGGAGAGTGCTTATGATATTGATGCTAAAGACATTCATAAATCTATGAAGAATGACAGGGCGCAGTACACGATGGACGTCTGCCGTACATTTATGCCACACATCTCAAACTCCAGCAGCTTTAATGACTTCAGAGCATAAATATGTTTCATAACGTCTTATACAGTTTATGTGAGCATGCAACACAGAAAGTCTCCACATACACATACTTCTTCCACTACATGTATGATACACGTGCTCACATAGCTTTTCAGTGCCCATAACCAGACAGCAGTCAGATTACAATACTTGTTAATTTGGCATATGACAAGCCATGTGTGGCATGCCACCAAAGGAATCATTGGAACAGTATGTGGTTCCATACACAGAAGGAAAAAATATTCACAAAAAATATGCAATAGAAACTCTGGAGAAACATTGCAGGGATAGAAAACCTGCAATTTACTTTTCCTTTTCTTTAATAAATCCCCTAGGATTTAGCAGATGTAGAGTAGGGGGAAGAAAGCTCCATATTTTGCCTTGGTTGCACAGTCCATAAAAAACAAAAATGGAGGTGAAAGTGGGAGACCCAGAGAGTGTAAAGGAGATGAAAAAAAGAAAGGCTGTGATTATTTCAAAAGTTGATGCAAAACAGACCTGACTGGGATTGAACCCTGTCAATAAGGTCTTGTTCTTCTCACCCAGGCCATTTCTCAAACTTTCCAACCACACTGGAACATTTTGAACCAGCAGTGGCATTTGCTTCCTCTGCACTTCCTTTCCAGGTCTATCAAGTGATAGGGCACGGCTTTACAATGAGTGGGAAACAGGCAGCAAGTGCGAATGCTACTGGTTTCTGGCTCTAGCACAGCACAGCTGATTTACTGTCTGGTAATCTCACACAATGCAGATTGATGTGGTCTTGCACTAAGATACACTATCACAAAGAGCCCTAAAGTTTCACATTGCACTTCCTTTTCAGTAGAGCAGCTGTCAATGAGCATGGCAACCGGAACAGTGATTAAAATGTCATAACAGTTTGCAACTTGTTGTGGATAGCACAGTTTCAATCTTTTCTTAATAAGCATAAGGAATAAAGAATATTCAGGAAGCTCTCTTAAAAGATTTATACCTTATGCATAGGACACTGTATTATGCATATAAATTCTCTTATCAAAGCTATCAGTTCTGGTTTATACGACAAACAGAACTTTCAAGGAATCATTAACTGAAAAACAGGAAAGGAATATTAAAGGACATAGGTATTTACCATTAAAGCTCAATTTTCCTTTGGATTAGTAGTTTTTGTTTGGAGTCATGTGCTCCCAATCATATCCATCCCTAGCATGCATCTGAGTAGGAACGGATCAACATGAAAAGCATGCATCTGAATCATCAAGTAAACTTTTGAGGGGGATGGGGGGGAGAGAAAACGTCTTCCAAGTAATACTTACAGTGATCTTAATCTTATTTCCCCGAATGTTTCAACTAGAGATTATTGATCCAAATCCAATCCTTCTCAATACAGCATAAAAAGAGTTTCTAGGAAACTTTGCCATCCTATCTCTATACTGTGGTTGCAAATGTCTCTTGATGCCTATCCACTTGGGGTTCTTTGTTTCAGACACAGAGGTTTAACAGAGAAAACACATCACTTCTGGGAGCTTTTGGCACCAGTATCTGAGCCACATCAGGTGGCATAAATACATCTACCCAGCTCAGCACCAACTTAGGTGGCTGCGGCACATTCAACCAACAGGCCATTAGTATGCCCAGAGCCCGCTCTGGTCAGAGAGACAGCTATAGGTACTCTCCAGACAAAGAAAACCACAAAAGCTAAGAGACATACACACACACAAACACATATATGTACCTTTTAAAATTTTATGCATATATAGATATATATAATATGCCTTTTAAAATATTATTATATATAAAAATAAAAAAGATTATGGAGTGTTTGGTTACTTTGTTCCCTCTCCTGAGCAATTTGCTATTCTACTTATTTTAGAAGCATCGCCATGTTTGAGGGCTTACTTTCACTAAACTGCCCTACTATTATTCTTCCGAGATTCTGCTGACTGTTATAAAATGAAGATAGGGAAGTGTAGCTTCTACAAATCTACGGCTAAAGCATTCACTTCAATAAAAGAAAATAGGCTACAGTCTTTAAATAGCATCATAATGAGACCTTACTCTGCACAGATATACCAGATCATCCTGCATGATCAAAACAGCTTAACAAAGCTAATCAAATAAACCACTGCAGTTAAAATAGTTCCCCATCAGCACATTGTGACATGTCAGGCTTGAAGAATCACTTCACTATCTTCAGCCAAATAGTAGTTTGAAAGCATACACAAAGAACGACACTTCAGCTGGCTTCCAATACACAGCAACTTTAGTTTCCAACTGTAGTTTCCTTACATGTCTGTAAAATTCCCAGACAAAAGAAAACAGTCATATAAACTAGTGAGACAACTTTAAGATGCAATATTTTATATTTAATATAGCTGTTAATGTCAGGAACTTCAATAAGCCTTGACACACTATCAAAGAAAACCTTTTCCAACAGAGTGAAAGAAGTGAGACAAACAAGAGTTAGACAGTGCCATGCCACAAACATCTAGGGAAAAAAGTTCATAAAGTTCGGCTTGATCTATGAGCAAAGAATATGGTAATCTATATAGAAAAGAAAAATGAAAATAAGCAGAATTAAATAGTGTGCTTGCCAATCCAAGCCACCTTCATTTTGCACTGTTCTGTTCAAGGGAAACTCCATTTATGTCAATGGATTTATTTTAGGCTTATATTGATAAAAGAAAATTCAGAGAAGGCCACAAGAACAACCCCCAAACGCAGGACATCCTCCTCCTCTTCCTTTAACAGGACTAGTTAACAACAACATCCTTCCATAGACATCTTTGATCCAAGAACTGGATTGTGTGTCCTATCTGAACACGCATTTTCTACCAATTCTCCAAAGTTCCTCTCTACTAAAACGTAGGAGCTGAAGAAAGCTCTAGCTGGGTCAACAAACAGATGGAGGAGAGAGGCCAGGAGGAGGAGGAATAGAGTTTTATTATTACTCTTATCTTTCCTAGAATTACAGGGGAAAGCACACAGATTTCCCAGAAGGAGAAAAGGAATTAAAAACCTAATACAAATGATGCAAATATATTGTAATTGTAACACAGAAAGAGGAGAAAGGGTTCCCTTGACAGGAAAAAAAAGTATAAAGTTTTAGAAAAAAAAAATCCTCACGGTACTGTGTAGAAAGTGACATTCCTCACAAACACCCAGTTTTAGGAACTCCCCAATCCACAAAGAGGATTAGGAGAAATCCTGCTGCAAAATCTCTAGAGAAACTGGCTGCCAACAGCCCCGCACTCCAGTTGTTTCTGATGATCTTGAGGAAAGGAGCGAGCAGCCCTCTCAACACCGCTCTTTCTTGCAGCCTCTCTCCCACTGCCCCCTTCTGCACCCGCTCGCCTTGTGATCTCACCGACAGTCAAGGTGCACTTACTGCCATCACTGCTTTAATCCTCTACCTCCACAAAAGGCTCTTAAAATTCAGATAAGACTTTACCTCTAAACTTTACAGGGGGCAGGGATTCAACTTGCATTGAACTGCAACAAAAACCCTGCTGACTTTAAATGGAGCTGGACCACTGCTCTCCATCTCCTTTTCACAGCCAGACCTTCACCACACCCCTAGCACGGCTTATAATCTATGAGATTCTAGTCGCTCACTCCTACCACCCTACATTTCCTTCCCGCTTGCTAAAAGATGGAGCCTAGCTTAAGGCCGCAGGAAAAGTTATCTTGTCGCCAATGCCAGAGAGACCAGTGTTAACGCTTCCTATGGGAGATGGCTGCACAGGAGTGCCCTCACCACTTGAGCCCCCCACTACAACCGCAAACCCGACTCCAAACCCCATGACACTCAAAGAGCATTACTTTACTGCATAAACAGCTAGCAAGCGAGTCTGACTACTTTACATATACCCCTATATCTACTTTCTCATTCCTCATGTCTGCCCATTTGCAAGCAGATTGCCAGTAAAGCCTGACAATGTAAAATGCAACACAGCCCCAGATGCACTGTTTGAAGGAGGTGTTAGCTTTTTTTTTTTTTAAGGTGGATACGTATGACAAAATATTTCTCCATTCACAATATGCTCACAGTTATGCTCTCTATTTCTCCACAGTGGCCATGTTTCACAGATGCCAAGCTGTCAGATTTCACTATTCATTTAGAAGACTGTCACAGTTTTCACACATAAAATGAAAGATTGAAGTTGGCTACACTTATAAAATTAAGAGCGAGTAAGGCTAGTGCTCTGCCCTTCGGAATACAACTACAAAGGTGAGTTCATGGCAGTTCAAAATATAGACGGTGTCAATTAGTAAAGTTATTTTTAACACTCCTAAACTCCTTTTGAACTATAAACTATAACTGTGCCCTGGAAAGTTACATTTTGATAGGTTTAATCAATCTATTTGGGGAAAGGAAAGTGGAGAGAAACAGGCATACATGTTCAACCATAAGACATGTTTTTTATTTCTTAAATAAAGGGAACGTTCCGTAACACCACCACCAACAGTGCACTAAAATCATGATCCTTAGCCTGGTTTGAAGGAATAATATATATTCCATTAAAATGTATAGAGTTGGTGCCACTAGTAGCCTTTCACAATAAATAGTTGCTTCATCAAGTTTTAAAGTTTTGCACAGCTATTAGTTAACGTTATTTCAGTAACTGATTAACCTGCAGCATGGTGGCATATCCTTCGCAGCAGGAAATGTATTCTACTACTCTAATGCACCATCTAAATGATTTTAATAACAATAAATAATAATAAGTATTCATATATTTGTAGCCTGCCAAAGCAGCTCTCTTTCAAAAAAATCTGCAAGACTAATACAGTGTAATGTTATTTTTGCTGAAAAATGCATACTTTTAATCATTTCCAATGATTTATAGAGGAAATAGGTATTTTTTGTAGCTACTATAAACAGAACAGAGCTGCACTTTGTCTCAAGTCTTCACAGCAATATTTGAGGTAAAGCATTAAAGTGCTCATAAAAAAAAACCCTCTCCATACAGAAAAAAAGGAAGAATTATGAACTCTGAAGTATTTAACTGATTTATTAAAGCTGCTACTTTTCAAATGCAGCAGTTATTTTGTTATTCAGATTTGTATTCTGGCCAAGAAAGAATACGAAAACAAGTGTCCTATTGTTCATCCCGTCAAAAGAAAAAGTCAAATGGCAGTAAATGTAAAAAAACCAACAAAACAAAAACCCCAACTTTCTTTGTTTTAAATTATTCCTTACTTAACTGAAAGTTTTTGTAATGGGTTAACTAAAGTACAACAAGAATATTGAACAGGAGGGAAAGTTATCATTGCTAACAGCAACAAAAACTTTCTAATTACATTACTCTCCTTTTTCAATTAAGATTTGTTTAAAAGTAATGAAAAAGTGGAGTTGCTTTGGAAAAGTGAATCATCATGTTATTTCCTAGTCAGACCCTATTTGACATCGCACACCGTTCCACTGATGAACTGTTAAGTTATACTAAGAACTGTAACTGCAGTTATATACTACAGCAATGACTTTTTTCTTCCTTCCTCCCATTTCAGTTATCTTTATCCAAAACAATGTTATTCACAGCATCAATATTTATAATTATTGTACTGTAAACCTGAGCATAGCCACTCTAAAAAAGAAAAAAGAAAACCCACCATTCTAAAGCTAATACGAACAGAAGAAATTTGTGTAAATAAAATCTGCTCCTAAGCATTAGGAGAGGCAACCAATTAAGAGTTTAGGCTTAACTTACGCCAACAGCAGTAAGGTATGTCAGTGCAATGCTGCTGGAATATTTTTGCTGAAAAATATTAAACCTTCGGTCTAAATCATCTGATATTCTACAATATCAAACAGCTTGCAGTTATCACATGAAAAACAACATCTCAGTTTGCAACTGAGTTATACCATCAAACTGAGTATGGTAAAGTTTTTTCCCCGATGGCAGGAGCCTGTGACAATCACTGTGTTATTTCAGGATGTGCTTACCACAACTTTCCCAGGGAAGACAGTCAGGTTGCTTAACAGTTTTTGAGGAGAAAAAAAAAAAAGCCCCCTCCCCCAAATTCTCAAGCTGCACGCTCAAACATGCAGATACTCAAAGTAACTACTAGTTTGCAAATGCATCCAAAAAACCATTTCTATATAGAGGAAAAGGAATCAGTATCGAGGCCTTTCAAAGTTAAAAGAACAATCCTTTTCTGAATGTATATTATAAACCATAATATGTGAGTTATTTTCCCTTAGTTATGAATGTCTGCAGTCTATTAATATATAATAAACCAGTTACGAACTCTAAGTTTGAGAGAAATCTAGCTATAATTTTCTGTCTGACTAGTGAAACCACAGGGATCATAAGAATGTGTCAAACAGCTCTGTAAACACGGAAATGCAAATCATGTGAACAACAGTGCACAAGACAATTAAAACCACTACTTAGTGTTTGTAATGAGAAAACCGTAGCAGTTTTAACAGCCACAAGGTAATTGTTTTGTCCGTCCCTACTACTTCTTACTTTCGAAAAGCTGCTGGTATCCTTTTCCAAAATAGGTATCATCAGTTCCAATCAGCAGCGGCCGTGAGCTTTCGGACCTGGCTGTCCTACGGTACTTGGACTAATCCATCAGCCCGTTCCATGACAAACACTGCTGCAGTGGGCTCAGGGGCAAACTTGCAATGAGCAACAAATGCAAACTGCTACTAGCAGCAAATACTGCTCAGTGGAAACCCAAACAAGCAGGCCTAGTTGCACAGAATGAAGAAACCACCAGTAAACACAAGACTGAGCTTTAGGACACATTCTCAACAAGTTTTCTGAAATTTGATGTCATGTTTTGAAAGCAAATTCAGATTTGTTGCAGTAACAGAAAAACTATAAAGCCTAGAAACAGTTTTGGAAGAAATCTGGTGTCCGTTATTTTTAAAACAGAGAAGGAATTTTGTAATACTGACACCAGGAGGCAAAAACAAAATCTTATTGTGCTCTCCTTACTTTTAACATCCTATAGAGGAAAATAAAAGCAAAGCAGTGACTTTGCTAACTGGAGAGACCATCTGAACATAATGACCATAGGTCCACATGCATCCTACCAGGAGAGCTAAGGATCCACCTCATTCCCGTACAGTACTATCTACATTTTTCTCTGCAGTGGCCAACTGTGGCTGCCTCTGAGGTTATATACTTTCACTGCAGTACTGCCAATTGCTCCCTCTGATATTCAGCGGGCTTTTTACTACTGGTGCTTACCACCCGAGCTCATGCAACTTTCTATGCTTAGCCCGAACCATTCTGTACCCTAACAGGGTGCAAAGGCACCCTGTTTTACTTGAGCAAAACTTGAGCAAAAACATCACATTCGTTACCTTTGTTTGCATGCAATCAAAAATTAATGAGGGAGATCTAAATGAGTGCACAGGGAGATAAAAAGGTTTTGAATTCAATTTTCGATACTCAGCTTTAAATATGCATACAGACATGTGGCCTGAAATATGACCTACTTAGAGAAACACATTGAAAAAACAGAGGAAACCATGTTCCATTTGTAATGGAGAAGCAATGCACTGTAAGCCAACTTCAGTTTTCATAAATTTTTGCACGGTTATAAATTTGAAAATGTACTAGGAGATGCTCTGGATTGGTATTTCAGAACTTTCACAGCTTTTAGTCTTGTAATACTTGCTCGGGCAAAGGGAAAGCACTAATCTTATACATAGCACTAGGCTGGTACAAGCAACAAACTCAGGGATGGTACTACTAGAGCAATGACATGGTGTGCAAGTCAGGGGAGCAACCACCTTGTTTCACTGGCATTTGAATGCCTGAGACCAGACAGCTTGTGTTACAACTGGTCACCCACTCCGTCAGGTATTGCCTCTTCCGATCAGCATATTAGAAGCCCAGTTTTTGCTCATCCTACATCTACTGAGGCACAAATACATTTTCAGACGCTCGTTCCAATTCTGCAATTCCTTCTCCTCATTTCAAGTCTCTCAAACTTTTCAATCTTCAGAAATATAGGTCTTTAAAAGGTGGCCCCCAACACTATCCCTGGTTTGAACAAAGAGGGATCATGAGAGGCACAAGCCTGAGTGTGATCTTTTTCCCAGAGCTCCAGGAAGCTCAGATTTCTCCTTATGCCAAGAAGAAATAATGTAAAAATCAAATACCTTATCTACCCTACCAGCAATTCTAGTTTACTAAGCTTTTTGATACTTTCACAATGGGAATAAAATAAACAAAAATTATAGGAATCTTATGAAGAAGACTTCTCCAAAAGCCTTCCAAAAAGTTGTCCTCACATAATAAAACCTACTGACAGGAATTTTCAGATCTGGAAAAATGATTAATAAAATCAAAGAAACATTACAGTCTATACTAGGTTTGAATGTAATGCTTTTAACCAGTTTTTCAAAGTCAACACTCACTAGAATTCCATGTTTGCGACACATTTTCATTGTGCCTGGATGAACCTTCACACTCTGTGAAATGTTTTTGAGCAATAGAGTAAATATGCATTAGAAGTATTTTTATAGTCTAGGATTTTTATGGTATGCGTTCTATAGTGCAGTCATAAATAAATGAAACATCTGACTCCGCTAATTCTTGATTTGGTTAAATTTTTTAATGTATTTTTGGTTAAACTCATCAAAAATTACCAATGAATAGAACTACTAATTCAGACAGTACAAGCCTTTTCCGGTAAGCAATAACAACTGCTAGTGAAGATGCTTAACAACACAGTAAATGTACTAATGTTTATTAAATATGGATTGATTGAAAATCAGACATTAGACCTGATATTTGTATTCCACGTGGCCACTCTTGTTAATCAAGCACTCAGATTCCACATGTACTGAACTTCCCGGTGGCAAGAAGCCAAGCAGGATAGGAATTATCTAGGAGATAGACTGCAAATGGATTCAATGTTTTTCCAGAGAGGTTGAAAAAGGTCATCCTTATATTTACAGATACTGTACAAGGCCTTGCGTACCCAACTTCATAGCTTTCCCTTGTCAGTTTAGGAAGGGGGAAAAGGGGGAGAGAGAGAGAAAAAAAAAAGTTTCATTAATTGCCAAGGTTCTTGCTAAGAGGAACTAGAAAAGGAAAGTGAGTAATCAAGTTCATTTGTTTATCCTATCTGCCAAGAACAGGCTTTGGAATAGACAACTACCACAAAATGGATAGCAAAACGTTTTCCTTTAATTCATAATACATTAAAAATTGCCTATAATCTGCATTAGCAATAGCTATATTTGAACACTGTACAAAGGGTTATCAGAAGCATTATTTTAGCTACCTAATTTTCAGTTGCTTCGTGAGTAGCTTCCTAATTAAGATGAGGACAGAGCTATTCCAAGGTAAAGCAACTGTATAGTTAAAACGTTTCTACATCAGTTTTCTTCCAATGAACTACTATGCAATTTTGCACAGGTCCCTGAAAACAGAAGACCTATTTACAGCTTTTACAAAGAAGTCTTTAAGAAGCAACAAAACAAATTAAAGAGCTTTTCACAAACATTTCTTACTTTAACTTCTTTTATTTGCTGTTCAACAAAACCAGAAACTAGTTAAATTTAACTCACTTTACAAGCCCTGGAGAGTCTGAGTACATAGGACACATTTTAGTCATTTTTGTCTGTATTCATAGTAATTTCCTCTAATCTCATGGTTTCTTAGTAGTTATTTCGAATTGCTTTGCATCCCAGAAACTACAGGAAATACTAAGGAAACCTCCCTGTCTAACTTACTTTGCAAGCTGTTCTGTTACATTTATTCTTGGTTGAGTTAATAACAGCATGCCAAAGCCAAACAACTCAGTAACACAATGTTACTCGTTTAAAAATTCATAAATCCTTGAATTTAGTTGGCAAGGGAGGTGAGGGCACACTTTAATTGAGCAAATACAGCAGTTTGCAAAAAGGCAAGTATGAGGATTTTTTTTTAATATTACCAATATTACCAATACCTAAATAGCAACGTCCTGTCTTTTCAAAGAAAGTCTTAAAATTTCCATAACTGTCACAAGAAAAGAACTTTATTGGATTTCTTAAATATCAGATGTGAACAGAACAAGGAAGTGCAAGAGGCCCTCATTTTCAGAGATGTGAAGGATTCAAAATGTCCTTTTACTTTGAACAATATATTCTAAGCCCCTCAGAAAAAGATAATCAGATATATGCATGCATAAGCAGTTCCTAAAATGAGGAACAAGAGTTTTCCTTTTAACGCATTTCAGAATTACAGGTTAATACAACCATGAAACAGACTATTTGGAATAGCTTTTCATTCAGGCTTTAAAGCTTCATATTCCCAGGTTCACCTGCCATCTGGCTTTTGCTTGGGCTAAGCCAACACCTCTAGCAAACAAGGACAATAGACAGTTAAGAAATTGTATCTTATACCTTACGAAGCTTCTTGAATATGCACGCATTAAAAGAATCACTACAATGTGCCCAAAGTTGTCAGAAAAACGAAGATTTCATACTGGATGACATCACTACTGTGAAAGCTACTCTAAGCAGCCTTCAAAGGGCTGCTTAAACCAACACACCACCTACGGGCCCCTTAAACCATGCACCAGCTAAGCCACATAGGATCAAATCATCCATCTTCTCCCTTTGCCTTATTCCAAAGGAGGACACATTATCTATTTTCCTCCTCTCCTTTCTCCTGAGAGTTATCCATTATTTTGAAAGCTTGAAGAGGCATCATAACAGGACTGTGACTTGTGATCAAACTATACTACATGGGACCATTCAGATGAGCATCCTTGCACTTTAGAGGCTGCTAACTGCTCTATTCTTTGCACCTGGAAATACACTAAACAATTTCTCTTGAGAACAACACATTAGCAAAGATGCTGACAACTATGAGCATATACAGGCAGACAGCTGTCTGTCTAGACACTACTCCATCCTCACAGAAAATATTGCTTAAATGATACTGCTCTGGCAGGCATTTTCCAGGAAGGTATTTGATTTATTACAACCAGGAAAGGAATCTACAAACTGCTTTGAGATAACAGTAAAAATTCATCTTCACCATTTCAGACAGCACAGCTACCTCCCTTCCTTCCCCCACTCCAAGGCCAATCGTACTGCCTCACACACAACACTGTCTCATTCATTCAGAGCTGAGATTAGCACTGCCACCATCCATGCAATCAGCAGCACACGGTTCATCTGTAAATACAGGCAATCTTCCAGCCACACACATTCAGCTCCTATGGCACAATTCCAGATAAAAACTATGGCTTCAGATTTGGATATCTTGTTTGTCAATATGGTTTTGGAATACCTCAGAACAACTCAGCAAGGTGAAGGACTAGAACAGTTCTAACTAGTCCAAAAGCATTCCAAAGTCTACTTTCAGCTGGATTTAAAAACAACAACAACAACAACACACACACAAAAGTCAGTCATGTATTACAACTCAAGCAGTTTGTTCTTATCTGGATCGCTAGTGATAGGAATACACTTTTCTTAGTTCTTTTGAAGAGTTTGCTGCTTTATACAGATGATGGCAATTCCAGACTCAGATAGGAGAACACTGAGTTTTTTCCAGGTATTTCTATTTTACTCATGATAGAGGCCTACACGAAGGTTCAAAGCCAGTCCCGACACAACGTTGCCAGGAATTCTAGCGTACTTCTGGAGTACAATCCAAGCTTGGCAAACTAATTTACCTATCAGGTGGCTGAAGCTTGTATCAGAAAGTAAATAGAATGGATCCCAGGGAGAGGGCTAACAACTGCAACCACCAGGACAGGCAGGCAGGGAGGGTTGTTCATCCTGCTGAAACATACCTGGAAAACTTGTCCAAGATTACTGGAACAGGCGCAGCAAAGGATGAGCTCCATATTAGCCTGATGACATGCAGGAAAGGCAAAATTGCCAGTTTCAGTGAAGCTCGTTGAGCACAGATTCACTCACATGGGGAATACTAAGGTTTCCCACAACTACTGTCATATTTTTGGTTTGTTACTTCTCCTAAAATGAAAGCATTTCCAAAAAGATGTTGGTGTCATGTATCTTTTTACCTTTAGATATTTCATGCTATTTCCAGTAACCCGGATGCTGAGCTATATTTTTCCTGTGCACACATGCTTATATATGTATGCTACGTACAAGAGGCACGTGTCTAGTCATTAAAAGCATTTCATATTAGTTTATAGAAGAACAGTATCTTCTTTAGTAGTTTGCTTACATGAAAACAGTAGCCTTGCACAGTAATAGGTCTTGTACAGCCTCAGAAGTCCTTTATGCCCAATCATTTCATGAATATGGTCAAACGTATTTCTGATCTATTGTCAGTTCCGTTTTCACTCAAGCTCATATGGAAACAAGTGGAAGTTATCCACTTCAGTATCCTCGACAATTTAGCTGATGTTTTTTATTTCATTGACTTACAATTCAAGTTATTGCATAGTAACATGCTGATCCCCCCCCAACCCTTAGTAAAATCAGTAATTTGTAAATATTTTCTCTGTATATATTATATTTTTTCCTCACAGGACCAGACATGGGGAGAAATTCAATATTTCAAAACCCGATGGTCACATTGACCCTTTGTGGAATGCGATCAGGAACCAGGAAAAAGCACAGGGATTGGCATTCCCAGATGGCCACACCAAAAAATCATCATGTTGTGCTCTGTTTTACAATTCTCTCCATCTCCAAGTATTCATACTCTCATAAAAAAATCTGAAGTTAATAATAATAAACTGTTTCCTCTCTAAGGTAGTTCTTTACTTAATTTCATCTATATCTATCTAAAGCTTTGAACAAAAGTCTAACATAAATGAATCCTAGCATGCCACTGACTAGACAAGTAGTATATAGTATATACTATATGTATACAGTATATAGTAGAAAGAATATGTATTTTTTCCTCTTAAGTGCATAGTAGGGTTGTGTAAATCAAATTATCCTCTTACTCATGTCATACAGCTGAAGTGCAAATTACTAAGTTCCTTCCACATTTTTTGCATCACTTTGCTAAAAGGAAGTAAAGCTCTGAAGATGTTAGAACAACATACAAAAAACAAGGTTCAAGCAGTTCAATAATGAGAGACCGTGTCCTAGCCCCTTTTGGTCTTCATTCCCAGAGAAGAAGTTTAGCTTTAGTTGTATAGTCCTCTTTAGTTTAAAACACGCAAAGAACAGTCCTATATGGCCTTTACTTCTGCCTCTGGCTTATTTTCTGTTTGATCTCATATAAGCAACTTGATTTCAGTTTTAAGCCAATCTTTTGCCATAAATGTAATGATTATAAAAAACACTGGTTATAAAACACCCTCAAACACTATAGCAATGTGTGCAAGTAGTCCTGAAAATATGCATCACGAATGACAATTTATTAGAGTTTATATACAGAGTGCATGTCTCAGCAGAAATTCTCTTAGGCAAACTTACCTTGTTGTTAGAAACTGGGAAAGGAGGGAAGATTTTTTATTTTACTGCAATAATATTAATAAACGACATATTTGAACTTATTTTTACAGAATAAGAATGAAAGAACTGGTATTAAAACTGGTGGAAGCCAAATGGTGGCTGTATCAAGAGGTAGGTTTGCTGAAATTAGAAAGAAAAGCTTCACCTGAAATATGAAGACTTTTTCAAATACTGATTATAAATTGCTATCAAAGCAATATAAATCTTACCAGCCTCTATGGAATCCACTGTCTATAGCTCATTCCAGGATTATTAAACTAATTGACCCTTAACAGTAGTCTGTATGACCATTTTTTAAATGAATTTATGGAAATCATATATAGAATTATGATTTTACTCACACTAACAACATTCTGCAGATAGAGCATGAAAATAAAGACAGGCCTCTGGCTAACCTAGTCAGGTAGCAGTATTAAATCAACTGAAAGGCTCAGAAAGAAACCTTCAAGCTTCCCTGTCAGCAAGCACCGCGTACATTGTAGAACAGTTGGCAAGTAGTTCTATTGCATCTCATCACTTCTTTCTCTGGCCTTCTCCTTTATAAAATTATTTCCTCTTGATATCGCAAAACACACAATAACTAGGCTAAAAAATTAAACTTGCTGTCTAAAGCAAGCCTCCCACCTCTTTTCTCCATCTGGAGTTCAAGCCTATACAGGAATATTGCAACATTTCTGTAGGGTTTTCATCGGTGTCTTTTAAAGGAAGAAGCTTGTTTTCAACTCCAAAAAAAAAAAAAAAGCTTTTCTTTGTGTACAACCAATTGCCAATACCCATGAAATGGGCATATTTTATTAAGATATGCCAGCTAGAATTTGTATAGCTCCACTATTATACTTGCCACTGCACACTACATTTCTTATGTCAATGAAACAAGAAGCCCTAACTTAGCTAGTTTATTTTATAAAGCATAAAAAAAGAATGGAGAGGGGAGGGAAGGGGGAGAAAAAGTCAAGTAAGACAAGATGCTAAAGTTACATAGAAACGCCTATTCTTAGAATTCTTTTAATTCTCCAAACTTCACAGTACTATATTTTGTGTTCACAGAAGAAGTCGTGTGCCTTATAGTGAATTATGAAATAGAGGGGAAAAAAGTGTTATAGTATACATTATTCAGTTTCATTTTATACTTTCCATATTATATAATTTACAGAAAAAAACAACAATATAGAAGTAATTACAGTTTAGAATGCATCTAAAAGAATAACATTCATTTTGAATAACTAACCTAAACTGTCTTCCAATTTTCTAGACACTCAGACCCATAGAAATTCTTTGCAGGACTTTAAGGAAAGAAAGAATATACATAAAAAACACATTCCCAGTTCAGGAAAGAAAATAATGCCAGGTGCTTTAATTCAGTTCTGCTTCCCACATATGGGAATTCCTGAAGTATAGAAATGGCTCTAGAATTCTTTAAAATTATCAAATCCTAGACCCACAATCACATTTTTATCTATAATCTATAAACTCCTGATACATAAATATGACCTACTACTGAAAAATTCTAGGCTTGAGTAAAGTAACTAGCGCCAAACATTTTTTTTAAATGTGCTACAACTCAGAACCAAAAATACTCTAGCCGCTTGAAGCTGAGAGTTTATCTACATATTAAATGGTCATTCAAAGAGCAGTATTAATCTCATCAACCTGAACATAAATGTAAGTAAAGTATTTTTTATCTTCCGAACTACTGTCATACAAATGTGAACAGTCTTAAGCATAAAACCAGTTACAATATTCTAAAACATTACAAGTCTGTGGGCTCCTCTGAATGTTACTTACTTTCATATTCATGAAAAGTAAAATTTGAAAAGAGAGTAATGGAGAGACTAAAAGATAGAAGGCTTCAGTTTTGTTTTTTAAGTGTGCACAAAAGGCTTTTATCCCCAAACCCTGTTCTACAATTAACCGGCAAGCTATTTAAGGATCATGCAGTGTAGTACTAATACAATCCTTCCTGCATCTAAATGCTGATAACTCTTCAGCGCTCTACAACGGTACTAATACGAGTACATTCCTTTGTATTTCCCTGAGAACATTTCAGTCCAGGATCACTAAAACATGCCTATCCACTCCTAGCTCCAAGTGAATAAATTCCATTAAATTACAGAGGAAATCTTAGGCAGCCAGACCAACAAGTAGAATCAAATGTTAGAGCGGGTTAATATTCCATACAGAACACTTTCAGATGAAGTAATCAAATCTTTCCTTTGTATTTCCAAGTATAACACACTTCCAGCATACTACCGGATCCTTCAGTACCATGCTAGACAATATTACCCAGATGTCGAGTTCCACTTCTAAAATAATCTAGACTTAACATACCAACGCCACTTCTTGCACCTTTCAGCTATACCGTACGGAGTACTGTCTTGTATACACACAGATCAAATGAGAAAATTACAGATCACAGCAAGGTTTACCAGATATGTAACAGAGGCTGCAAGAATCTTGCTGCAAGGATTTCATCAAGACATCTGCAGCTGTTAGCCTATTTTAAAACTTGAATAGGCTTGAGAAAAGATTATGTCACAAGCTATGAAGAGTAAGACAGACTTTAGAACCAATGCCAGATCAGAGACCCCCGCAAAATACTCCCCAGATAACCCACTGCATTAAAGGTTCACTCATTTAAAAGATGCATCTGAAGGCCACCCCACTCCATTTTACAAGCAGAGAAACTTCTTTGAGATCTGAACTTAATGAGCTACCGGCATACTGTTCTACATACTTAGTGTTATCTGTATACTCGGGATTTATGGACTAGCACATCAACATGATTCATCTGCAAGCAATTAGTCAGCTATATTTTCCCTCATCTCAAGTGAAAAGTTTTTTTTTTTTTTAAGCTGCTTTTTAAGCTGCTTTCCTTCATCAATGGTAGATCGGGGCTGGAAAACATATCATTATACCATGAGAAGCAGCCACTCTTCACTGATGTGTCCTCAGAGCAGAAAAACTCCAGCTATAACTTGATATGACATCTTCGGTTTTGGAGCAATATAACACTTTCAGTCACTGCTTGGAATTGTCAAAAAAAAAAAAAACCCACTACGAAGCAAAATTTAGCTGTAAATTAATGCTCACTTTAATAAAAAATAATTTAAAAATAATCACACCAGCTAAGCTATTGTTCTGTAGACAACTTCTCATACCTGCAAAAATAAAATACACAGCAGATGTGGGAAAAAGACGACTTTTTTTTTTCAAACCTGAAATACAAAGTTTATACAATACAACTTATACCCTCTCGCTCTGCTGCAGGCATACTTTTTCTACACAGATTCAGTCATGCTGGCATGTGTATAAATATAACGAAAACAAACTTGTATTACAAAACATGTCCTTTCTTACCATCTCAGAGAAAACTCTGATGCTGTTCCCTTCTGACTACATTACAAGATAAAAAAACTGAAAGAGCTAAGGAATTGTAACCTGGTACAAACCCTTTTCACTAATTTAGCAATCAATCAAGGAAATCAAAATATTGGATTCATTCCAAAGGGAGAGTTGAACTTCCACAGTTCATAGCTGAAAGTAATTAAAAGTTGGGTGGATGTCCTGTGTCAGAAGACTGTGACCAGGAGTCCTCAGCTCATTCTGGACGCCCCTCACAAACGACTCCCTCAGCATTAAAAGGAAGCCTCTTATATCCTCAGCTCCATTACAAAATTGACTGACATTTCAACCTACCTGCACCCAGACTGAATGAAGAAATTGGTGTGCCTCACACCAAATTTTTTTTTATTAAGAAAACCCCGTGCAGTAGCACTGGTTTTTCAATTAGCATACCACCTCAGTGACAATCCATCCTAAAGAAAAATGAGGTGTTAATGGAGTACATCTCATACCAGATGCTCCCTTTTACCTTAACAGAGAAAAAATATTTTCAGCTCTCGTAAATAAGTACTTTCACTTAGCTATGATTTTTTTACAATGTAAAAACTAATATTCTGGTTATTGTAATCAGATTTACAGAGATTTCTACTTTTTTTGTCCCCTGCCCCTAAACAAGCTCTACAAGTTTCAGCAGGACTTAAAACAACGATTCCCTTTCCACAAAGGGAAAGAGGTAACCAAAAATTGCTCAGGTTACTGTCACTAGCTTTTGCTAGAATAATGTGCTTACAAAAGCACTCTCAGGTCTTAGATTCAGAGATTTTAAGATTTAAGATAGACAAATGTCATACTAAACAACTTATTTTTAAAGACAGCCAAAGTTCCAGTAGTTCTAAGTTACAAGTGTCTTCCTTTCTTTCCAAGCCCTGAAATCATTTTACATGCCGCGAATCTCTGGTTCTAATCTCTAACTTTAGGCTAAAACATAAGTAAACTCAGAGACCTTTTCAACCTCCACTCTGTAATGCATGATTCAAAGCAAGTTTACCCAGCGCATCACAACAGGTTATTAGTTCAAAAAATCATTAAGCCCACAATGATCCTTTTTTCATCCTCTGAAATGGGGAAAATAACATTTTGAGCAGGTAGATATTGAGCCAGTTTCTAGTTATTCCCCTTTTTAGTTGTAGACATACCAGAAGTATTTGAGAACTTCATCACTTTGATTATCATCTTGCAGGGGAACACATCTAGAAATCCCTGGATTCAAACAACAGGGATTAATAAAGCAACACACATTTTCTGCAGATCAAGTAGTGATATACAGCCATGGCAAGATTAGTTTAATCAGTCTCAGTATTGCCTGGATGACTCCATCGCAGGCAGCTAAGATCCTAGTCACAAAACTGGCATCCATACCAGTCCTATATAGTTTTTACACTTTAGAGAGCTAAGAAGCATTTACCAGAAGCAAAAAAAGTCTCTGTGGACTTATGGTGGCATAACTACAGCCAACCATATTTTGGAATTTCATTTCTGAGAAAAAGTAAAATCTGAGAGTCACTTGGACACTAGTGTAATCTTACTGTAAATGAAATTAAATGTTAACACGCAAAAGCTGTGTGTTAAAACACCCAAGCCCTTGCCAACAGTTGTCGGAATCCTGTAAACCAGGGAGAGGATGCTAGATTGTCTTCCTGAGCATTCAAACAAGGTTTACTGATTAAGATTACCTGACTATAATATCCTCTGTTAGTTACAGTTCTGCAAATAAATCTGAAGCTCTTTCAACTGTCTGCCCTGTCATCTTTAGTGCATGACCTATATCCATGATTTATCCTCAGTATTTTCAAATAAATAATCAAATGTTCAGAGGACAGGCAATCTTGTGTCCCTGCACTGCACTTGAACCCTGTAAATTTGACAGGCCAAAACTAAAGCATAGGAAAATACATAGCCTTAACGTCTAGGTGCAGTATTGAAATAAAACACAAGGACAAACCGGAAAACATGGAGAGAGCAGAAGAAAAATCTATGATCCACACAAAAGTTTGAAGTAAGCATTCCAGAAAACACATCAGCAAATGCTAATCCTATTTAATATTGGATATCATATTATTAGCAAACAAAGGATTCTTATAAAAAGGGCCTGTGAAAGCAACAGTTTTGTTACAAACAAGTAAACTAACAGTTGCATTAAAAATGTAGAGTAAAAGGCGTTCAATCATTAGGCAAGAGTTAGTTTTCTTTATGAAGTGTTCAAAATAATGGTTGAATCATTTCCTCTACTACTTAGCCACACACCAGTGAAATATGTGCCACTCTGATGCTGCAGTTATTCCTGCAGAATTAAAACATATCCTTCTGAAGGGTATTTAGTAATATCATTTACAAATCTACCCTTAACCAGCTTTATTAAATCGTGTTCTGTAGAATATCATTAAAGAACTGGGAAGAAAGACATTGAGCTGTTACTAGTTTACTATACAATGGCAGTTTCAAGATTTAAGCAACTTTAGAGCAATTGCTAATCTCCTTGTTCAGATTAGAAATTACTAAAATAAGCAAGTAATAACACTGACAGAGGACGACTTGAAATTTGCCCAAAATTGACCCCAAATCAGTTCTACCTGAAACAGAGTCATCATCTCTTCTTATTCTTCTCAGAACAGTTTTTCAATACCCTTCTGAATCCAGACCTAAGCAAGGTGAGTCAAGATACACCAGCAAGAATTGCTCTCAGAAAAGTTACTATAAAGTGTTTGGTTTACTTGGTCAGAGCGCTTCAGATGTAGCAGGCCTTGCTGATTACTTTGCTCATAGGGCTTACTTTGTAGAAACAAAGGCTCGTTTTGTCCTCTGATATCAAAAAGCTATGCCAGATTCAGTCCTGTTTCATAACACTGAAGTCAACAGATTGACATCCTGGACAAACCGGACATGGACAAACCTGATAGCATGCAACTGCACTTGACCCCTAAATATCGTCAGGGTTTTCTCTTATTCCTCTGTTTTATGACACAACAACTTTTTTTTTTGGTAGTGTGTTGTTTGTTTGGAGCGTTCTAAGTAAATAAACTCACTCTAATGACTTTGTCATCTTACAATGTATTAACAACAAACATTGCTCAAAGCACTTGATAACCCATAGAATAATTTATTCTATAGTCTTACTGCTTATCAAATTTTAGGTCACAGAAATGTACGTGCTTAATAGCCCCTAGAGGTAATACAGTCAACAACTCAAAAAAAAAAAGTCAAAGGAACTCATTGCTAGAATCAAGTATTACTGTACAATTTGGAAAAAAGTTTCATCCGGATGTCCTAAAATAAGCATGCTAATCTGTTCCCAAAGATTTAAATGAAGACACCGAGATACGGATTGAGATTGCATATACATAATGACAGAGCATGCAAGAGCACATCAGAAACGACTGAGAGAAAAAAAGAAACAGAGTTGTATAAAATAATGTTCTCACAATGTATCACACTAAGTTCAGCTTCCGGTATCCCATGTCCTCTGTGAGGCCAAACACGAAAACAGTATGAGTACTCTGATACTCTACACATGAAGGTTCCAAAACGAGGAAGGCAGCGCCAAGTCTGATACTGATGAAGTTTAGCTGCCTTCCAACAGTTGCTAACATTTTCTTGTTCATCTTATCTTACTAAGATCTTATCTTCTATCATCTTATCTTACTCTGATGAACAAGAAAGTAAAGGGGTAAAAATTGGAAAAGCTAGCAACTGTTAGGAGGCAGCTAAGAACTTCATGAAAGGCCAGGTTTAGTTCCTTGAAAGGATACGAGAGATTGCTGAGAATAAGCTAAAAGCCAAAACCACTGTATTTTAGCTTTCCTACTGGACTAGATGGGAAGGATACAGTTACTTTTACATTTAAATTTACTGCAGAAGAAATGACTGCTTGAAGGGATCCCTGAAAAATTCCACTGGGAACAGAAGGGAGAATTAGGGCATTTGCTAATTTTTCAAAATATGAGAGTCTGAACTAGTCAAATAACTGTAAATGCTATGTTAAAAAAAAAACAAAATTTTATTTCTTCCTGATTTGCGCTTCTGGAGTTTGACAGGGGGCACTGCCACTTTCTCTTTCATTCCTTGACTATGTTTGGGGCCCACTATAAATTATTTCAGAAGTTAAATTTAATGCAACAGCCTGACGTTCATCTAATATGTGCACATATACAGCGATAAAGCCACAACAAGCTTCACTTTCATCACTGAGGAAGCAAATTCTTCCCCTGTCCTCCCCAAGAGGTCCCCTTAAAATCCTAAGGAGCACATTTTGGAGGTACTCACCTCTTGTAACTTTGCTGCTAGAGTTCTCAAGGGCATCGGACTAAGAATTCAGAAGGCTGCATAAGATTTATTAAAAAAATATCACTCCTACTTTGTGTACACTTAGGCTATGGAGAGAGTTTTCTTGAGTTAAGAGGCTCAATCAGTTGATTTCTATACTTGCACTCAGGCACATTACATGGCCTGATTAGGCCGGAAGTTGCAATATGGGAACATGTTTCTTTCTTCCTCCACTGTGCTCTGTTCTTCAGGCAAAGCTTGGTATCTCTTGAGAAACAGCGATGTTCAGAAAAGGTGATTACTTTCTTATTCATAATTTATTAGCAATTAACAGTATCTGTTTACCTCCAGGTAAGGGAAGCCAAGTAAGTTATGTCCACTCTCACTTGAAAAATTTTGCAACATCAGTTTTTTTAAAGCTTACTTTACAGCCAGTTCCAAAACTTTATGATCAGAGCAAAGCTTTCAGCACTTGAAAGTTATTGGAGATTCATTAAAAATTAAAGTGTCCACTAACTGAAACAAGTCAGGCTATCCTGTTAAGAAGGCGGCAAAGGGAGAAAGGTTTTCTTCTAATCAATTTATTATTGAACCATTTTAGAACATAAATGTGCAAGTGACTTCCATGCTGCTAATTCTAAACAAATATTCTATGAATGGTATAAATCATATTCTTCCCACTGAAATCAGAATAAAATGAGGAAAAAAACAAAAATCAAAAAATATTAGGTACACAGTAGCCATTGCTTGAACCTCACTGAACTGGAGAAGCCAGTACTGGCATAGCTCAATCTGCTGAACTACTAGTTTATCTTGATGAGGTTTAACCAACTATCCAGGTATGCTAAGAATATTTTAAAAAGTCAGCAAAAAAAAAGCTTCCAAATGACTAAATGCAGACTGTGACAATGCTTTTGATAGAAAAACAAATGCATCTCGCCTTACAAGGCCAAAAAAAAAAAGGATTATATTAAGAAACTTAAATGTTACTAATTTAAGTAAAATCATAAGCAGCAAAAGGAAGGCTAGGGAACAAGTGGGCCCACTGCTGAACGGGGAAGGGGACCTGATCAAAAAGGACACAAAAAGCTGGATTACTCAATGTCTTCTTCACCTCAGTCTTTAAGGAAAAAGCCTGAAAAACCGGCCTTCAGCAACCACAGGCCATGGAGACCAGAGAAAAAGCCTGGAGAAGGAGGACTTATCCTCTGTGGAAGAGGATCAAGCTAGTGAACGTTTAAAGAAACTGGACATACACAAGTCCATGGGTGCTGCTGGGATGCTCCCATGAGTGCTGAGGGAGCTGGCCAATGTCATTGCAAGGCCACTCTTGATTATCTTCAAAAGCTTGTGGCGATTCAGGAAGGTTCCTGAAGACTGGAGGAGAAAAAATACCGCTCTTCCTTCAAGAAGGACGATCTAGGGAACTACAGGCCTGTCAGTCTCACTTCAATGCTTGGGAAGGTGATAGAGCAAATAATCCTGGAAACCATCTCCAAACACATGGAGGACAAGAAAGTGATGGGGAGCAGCCAGCATGGATTTACAAAGGGGAAATCATGCCTTCTACAAAGGGATGCCTGGCTCAGTAGACATGGGGAGAGCAGTGGTTGTTTACCTCAACGTTAGTAAAGCTTTCAACACTGTCTCCCATAACATCTTTATAGATAAGCTGATGAAGTATGGGCTAGATAAGTGGTCAGTGAGGTGGATGAACTGGCTGAACTGAACATCTTACTGGCTCTGCTGCCCAGTTCAGAGGGTTGTGATCAGCAGCACAAAGTCAAGCTGGAGGCCAGTCAGTAGTGGAGCGTGTCGAGGTTGATACTGGGACCAATACTGTTTAATCACCTCATTAGTGACCTAGAGAATGGGGTGCACTGTACCCACAGCAAGTTTGCAGATAATACAAAACTAGGAAGAGTGACTGATACCTCAGATGATGGTGCTGCCATTCCAAGGAACCTTGACAGCATGAAGAAATGGGCAAAGAATCACGTCATGAAGTTCAGCAAATGGAAATGCAAACTTTTGCACCTGGGGAAGAATACCTGCATACGCCAGTACACGCTGGGGGCTGACCGGATGGAATGCAGCTTTGCAGAAATGGACCTAGGGATTCAGATAGACAAGTAGACCTTGAGCCTTGCACCCTGGTGGCAAAGGTGGTCAACAGCATCCTGGGCTGCATTACGAAGAGTGTTGCCAGCAGGTGGAGGGAGGTGATCTTTCCCCTCTACTCAGCCCTGGTGAGGCCACATCTAGAGTGCTGTGTCCAGTTCTGCGCTCCCCAGTACAAGAAAGACATGAACACAGTGGAGTGAGTCCAGCAAGAGGCCACAAAGATGATTAAGGGACTGGTATATCTGTCACACAAGGACAGGCTGAGAGCGCTGTGATTGTTCAGCCTTAAGAAGAGAGGGCGGGGGGCAGAAATCTGATCAATGTTTATAAATATCTGACGAGATGGTGTACAGTAGACAGAGCCAGACTCTCAGTGATATCCAGTAATAGGACAGGAGGCAAACAGACACAAATTGAAACAAAGAAAGTTTCATTTAGACACCTTAACATAAGGAAAAACAATTTTCTCTCTGAGTGGTTGAACACTGGAACAGGTTGCCCAGAGAGTTTTCGGAGTCTCCGTCCTCACAGATTTTTAAAATCTGCCTAAACATGGTTCTGGACAACCTGCTCTTGTTGATCCTGCTTTGAGTAGGGGGTTTAACTAGGTGATCTCCAGGGATCCCTCAATCATTCTGTGATTCTGTGTTAGTGAAAATACATTGCTCAATACATCTTGGTTTCACTTTCAATTCATATGCATGAATCAATTACCCTTCTCCATCCATCCCTTTCAGAAACCTCCAGTTTATGAATTATTAAGGATTACTTTTTAGTATACGTAGACAGAACTATCTGAAGTTTCCACAACTCGAGGCAATTTTCAGCATGCTGTTAATACTAAAAGGACCATCAATTCCCAATTTTGTCATCTTCACATTTCGTAACCATGCGCTATGGTTGCTGATGAAGTCACCCAACAGGATCCACAAGGACCTCTGCAATAGAAAATTGCATCCTATTTGATAATCCTTTCAACATAACCAAGTTTTCTCTATTATCCCTCTCTCCCCCAAATACACACACACCCCTTACAATTCCTGAATTAAATACCCATCTCAGCATCCTATACAATTTTGCATGACACACTGTCAAATTATGTGCTTAACTTGGGCAAAATGCAAGAGTGAGTCCAGCGTGCCTCAAGTCAGATTTTTTTTTCCTGTTTTAAATGCATCATGGAAGTCCGACACAATCAATCTTTTGGGGGAAAAAAAGTTGCTATTCCTCTTTCTATTTATATAAGAACATTTGTTGGTCTTCTGACTATTTTGCACAGAAATTAAAGTTAACTATCTTGTGTAAAAATACCTTTTGCTTTCCACCAATATTCCAAGAATCAGCTTCTTGATCTTTGAACCCTCTTTCAAAAAAAACATAGAATTTCTTTAAGAATGTGGCAGGTATAACTCAGAATATGAATTGTGTGAATGTGAGAGATTTTAAATTCCTAGCTAGAGGTCAGTAACAGATCCCAGCACTATCCCTATAAGTTTGTTTGTTTTTTTAAACTTTTCACCACTGAGGAACTTAAAACCTTAGATTCTCTTGCTTCTCAGTTTGTGCAATCATTGGCCCTTCAAGTCTATTTTCTTGACTCAACAAGTATAGTCCTGAAGACCATTGCTCCTCATTGAAAACTTTCACCTTTCTACTCAAAGGTCTTTCTCAAGTACCTTTGTCCCTGGCAAGCAAGATCTAGGTTTTGTTTCTGTTTTTTTAAATAGTTCTTCAGTATTCCAGATTTACTTTTTCCAAGACTACTTCCAGTCTAAGGTCCACTCCTTCATAATTCCTTTGGCTTTCAAACCAATTTGCATTATGCTCTCTCTTCTTCCCTACTTTTCTTGAACTCTGGTAGTCAGTAGACTCTCATCTGCTCCTTCTTTTTAGGCTAGCTGTCCTTTTCATCCCTACTACTTTCAAAAGAATGTTTGCTGTTCTCAGAATTGCAACCTGTTATCAATGTCATGACTTGGCCTCTAAATCTTATTGTATGTGCAACTATGAGTTTTAAGATGTACTACAAACTGCTATCTTTCATCACTTCCACAAAATGATGTCCGAACATCACTATTTATAGTTGCATTTCCCAGATCAGGTTTTTTTTTGTTTGTTTTGGTTTTTTTTTTTTTGACTTTTTCAAGACATAAGCTATATCAGGAAGCCATGCTACGTGACAATACATCCTGCAGGATCTGCTCTTCAGTCCCCGCCACTGCAATCACAGTAGCCACAACTGTTTTCCATATGCTTGCAAGCCAGAAATCCCAACCCTCCCTGTCCCAATTCCTCCGCTTGGCTTTCTCAGGTACCGCTATTACAGCTCAGGAAGTGCCTTGTGATGCAGCAGCAGCACAGTAGCTACCAGCACCACTCTGAACTGTGCACAAGAGGCAGTAAGCTTCAGCCCCACTTTCTGCCCTTATGCAGAGAAGGTAGCAGCCATGCTCCACTCCTTACCAGCTACGTGTGAGGACAGCTGTTGCCCTATTTCTCTTCCATGTGTCACTATGTGCATATCACACACTGCGTGTAAGAGTGTGCAAACTGTTAATGGCATGTGCTACTGTTTGACAGCCACAGATACCAGTTGAAGTGATTTACCAGCTAAGCAAAGATTCTGCTACAGCTCAACCCATCAGTTTTTACTGGTATATACTATAACCCTGTATTGCTCCACTATTTGTAGTAGAATTATTCCCCTGGCAAACAGACTGGTCCACAGAATTCAGAACGGCACAGTTCTGATTTTTAAGTTTTCAGTAGAATAAATCATTACCCTGTTTAGTTAAAGTGTTATAAGAAAGAAATGTAAGCCATAGCCTTTATTTAGCATTCTTTTATTACCTGTTTGGCTGACTTGATTTTTGAGATGTATAAGTCTGAGATTAATAACTTAATACAGTCTTAATAAAAACCACAATCCTTCACTGAAGTCATTGTTAAGAGTGGTTTACAGATAGTGTTACTGATACAAATATTGATCAAACTTACATTTTCATCTTATTTTCTTCTTATTTTTAATCAAGTATATATTAAGACATGTGCTTTTTCAAAGAGGCAAAAATTGGGATGTTCTTTTTTTGTATTAGCTACAATTCTACAGAAGTATTCAGCATTTGAATTTTCCTGACACAGATTAAAAACATAGGTTAAAAGCCATGACTGTAGAAAGGCAGCTGATGTTTTTTCAATTCTGTCAAAGTGTTTTATATATAATTATATATGTCTCACAAGTGCACTAACAGTCATCATTCCCTTCTTCTGTCCTTCAAGAAGCCAGGCCAAAAAGAACAAATAAATCCAAGTCTAAAAAACAGTGAGGCATAAATTATACCTACCATGGTTTTATATTAACTTAGCTTTTGATAAAACTAACTTGAGAAGTAGCCACAGCCCTTATGCCCTTTTGAGGTCACCTCTTTTCAATGTATACATGAAAATCCGTAAGAGTGGAACACTTTGGGTGGAAATATCAAAATTAACATATATCCGATATTATTTAACAGCCTCAAACTGACATGAGAAACCCATCCTAACAACAAAGCTTGCATGAAAAACCCAGGCAATTGAAAAAACACCCCCACACTTCAATAAGAAATATATTATTTTATTTAAACTAAGGAAAGTTGAATTACAGGTTTAAAGGTAAACCAAAAAAACTAAGTAATTTATTGTAATTTACTCCAATATTGAGTTTTAGATAGTTTTCCCTCTCTTCCATTATGTCAGAGTCTGGAGAATGGCCCAAAAAAAAAAAAATCAAGTACCATAAATACAAAGAATCTCTTAAGAGATCCATGGTATTTGCGTGCTCAGCGTCACGAGCAAGACACCGAGAGTCCGAGCCTGATGGGAAGTCCATCAATTTCAGTAAGCTTTAAATCAAGCTCCGAACAGAGGATATGAGTTTTCTGTAGGAAGAAAATGTATAGAATTTATTTCTAAGATTTCATTAAAAATACATGTGTCATAACTGCAATCTGTTATTTCTTGAAATAGAAAACTGTACTTTAAAATATATAAGGGGGGGTATCTTTACATAGCTGATCATCTTTACAGCCAGGAACTGTGAAGCAAAAATATTTTCGCTTGCAAGTTTAACTACTTTGCATCTATAGCTATTATTTTTTTGAGACTGAAAATTATTTGTCTTTACAAAAAGAGCCAGAAAAAACTAATCCTGCAGACATGTCAACCCTATTCTACTTTTTATTTTTAAGCATATACAAGTAGAAGTGCACTATTTCAGAGAAGTTTTACTACCCTTCTAGGTACATAACACAAATCTCTGCTGTACCAGATCAAATACTGTAAGTATTTATTTATCCAGTGATAAATACTTCTTACGCAATATGAAAACAAGCTAGTTTATAAGGGGATTTTTTACTCTAGGTCATACACATAACTTATCTTTTAGGTTTACCTCTTCTCCCCGTACCTCAAAGGAAAGCACAGCTAGAGACTTTCATTTGACTACAGACATATCACAAGAGTGATACAAGTTAATATTGCTTGAACATGTTTCGTACAGAACAAATAGCAACAGGCATCACTCAGCCAGGTCTTCCTACCACGATACTATAGTTAATCTGCTTATCTGCAATGAGAAACATCTTTTGTTAATAAAGATTTCCTTGTAGGAGGGGAAGGGGGAAATCCCTGCTTTCTCCCTCATTCCGGGTTTTCTTACAGCTTCGTTTCAAGTCCTGTGATTTTAATATCGGCCCTTTTCAATGCCAGTTCTTCTTTCTCTTTTTGCCAGAACAGTTCCTGTGCTTTAACAGAGAAAGCAGAGAGTGGAAAAGTACCCCTTTATACCTACTTACCTGGCAACAGAGCACGTATATCACATAGTTATAACGGCTTTGAATATATCAGAATTGTTTAAGGGTTATAAAAAGCAATCAAATTAACATATAAATAGAATAAGTTAAACACAAACAGAACAAATTCCATTTTGAGTGTGTGGAGGGGGGGATTTTGTAGATTTCAACTGTCCCTGCCACCATTCTTTATCTCCAGTCTAAGAAAAATAAGTAAATCACACTGAACACCCACACTAAGTTAAGAAATGATTTGATAAAAAGCGATTTTTGGTATCTGTAACAAGGCTGGAAAGCATGATTGTGCAGTTGCCTGAGTACAGGAGATGCATTTTCATTTGTCTCTTAAAAAAAAGAAGTCAATTACTCTATTATAACATAGAACACAAGTATGAGGCTTCGTGGTTAAGAAAGCTGAAGTCATTTTAAAATAACTTTGCCAGAAGACTTCAAGCATTTCCTTTCTAGTTCCAAGAGCTGGTGTACAAGCTAGGCACAAAGCACAAACAACGCCACCATTCTGGCTCTAATAAAATTCTTAAATTTTTGGTTTACAAAGGGAAAACAACGAGATCACATATGTACATGCCTAAACGTTTACACAGTCACCTCTCATCCCAAAAGCTTGATAGTGTTACTAAAAATAAATGAGTATCTTGCTTTAATATGACAACAAAAGAACATGTCTTCACTTGCTATTAAAGCACAATGAATCAAGCGTAAGCACTTATATGAAAAAGCACCAAAGGAGATAGGAGTTCTATACGCACTGATCCAGGACCTTTCTCCATATATGGTGCGATACTTTCAGTCCCAATTTGTTTATCAGAACATTATTTTCCATCAACTCCAACCACAAGCTAGTAAGAGGTTATATCAGACTGCAATTCTGGGTCATTCCATCTGTAATACTGGAGGAGATGCTTGCATATTACCCAGCAAAGAGAAACAAAACAAAACAAAACGAACCACAACCAAACAAAAAGACACCAAAACCACGACACACATACGACAGCATTGCCTTTTGCCTTAAGAGTACCAGTGCCCTGCAGCAGAATATTCTGGTTTGTCTAAAAGTTAGGCATCTTGAAACTATTTGTTCCTCCAAATTTTGTTTTCATTCTGCTGCTTTTGTCCTTAGAAAATTTGGAATAAGTTGAAAACATAAAAGTCTCCTCACTGGTATCAAAGGGCAAAATCCTTCCTGAGTCCAAAATCTGAGTGATAATTAAGGAGCATACTGACATACTGCAAACCCATTAGCTTAATTTAAGTGATACAACCATATTGTTAACATTTCTGTCCAACATCATACTGAACGTCAAGCGGTCTGACTAGCAGTGGTTTGTTCCAGGATTGTATGCAGAGGCCATAGTGGCTGTTAGCCAAGAGGGAAAAAAATGGAGGGCAGGGAAAAGATGAGAAGAATGTTTGACTTTTTAAGTTTAAATTACATGGAGTAAGAACATTAATTAGAAATTGCTGTTATGTATTCTAATAGGAAGAAACAACACGGCAGTTTGCAGCTTCCATGGATGTTTAACTATAAATATTCCCAAGCAACTTCCACCTAGAGAAACTTCCATGGGGGTTGAGGGTGGGGGAAGGACACACTTTCTACCATATCAGACTCAAATATAAATCCACTTTAGCTTCCACAAGTTTTACTTGAACTTTCTTGCCAAGTTTGTAAATTTATATTGAAAGACCACTCTCCTTATCTTCATTATAGTCTATATTCTGCTCCTGCCTGGGCAAGTAATGCAAGACCCACTCATTTGTGGGACAAACATGCGATTACACTGGGGCAGTACAGGATTTGGCTTGCCTTGCCTTCATTCTGAGCAAATATCTAAAATAGTCTAAGCCTTCATTCGTCTCACCAGTCCTTCCATTACAAACTTGGGTTGGGTAGAACTAGCCACGTCAGAGGAGGAAGAGCTGTGGTTCAGTCTAGACACAGCATTTCCCCTTTCCTTTTACATAGTTCTGTTTCCAGCGAAGAAGTGAGTAAGCTATGGGGAGGAGATTCAACAACACAGGGCTGGGGTGGGGTGGGGTGGGGGGAGTGCTAGTTCAAAAGGGAAGGTCTCAGAACAAAGCTACAAGCAAAGAATCTGCAGTATGGTTTGGCATTCAAAAAAACTGCCTTTCTTGAGGTTCTGCCTATGCTTGGAAAGTGAGAACTAAGCGTCTTGGATTCAACTGCTACAATGGAAATCTGCTAATTGACAGCATTGTTAGTTTGCCGTTAATAAAGGGTAGGCAAGCTACCTGTTTTAAACAGGCAAGCTTCCACTTCAACAGCTCCTGCTCTAGAAGACCATTTCCAGCTTCAAGTTCTTATTAGGTCCTCCACTGTTTCTTGGCCATTCAAATATCACGGATATCAGAGTAATTTTTACAGTCTACAGCTGGCTGAGGCACCGCAGCCTTTCTCTAAACGCTGGCAGTGCACTGGACGAAACCTTACTGACTTTGAGGATGAAACTACTGTTATGTGCTCTGCTAAAGACTGCTATCGAGAATCATTCTGCATTCCCAAATTGCATGTACTTCAACTACATGCAGAGAAGCTGGTACTCAGCTATGTGAGCTCCGCCTTTTTCTATGCAGCCCTCCCTGATTTTAATTTTCTCACAGTTCGAGAACTTAATTTCCAGATTTTAAATTAAGCTAAAAGCTTGATGAGTGGGTGAACTTCACATTACTTAAACTCTGACTACAATATGAACACTTGTATTTAAAAACAATTCCCACTGTTAGTGCTGCTAGATGAGCTCCAGATATACACTAGATGTACATTAAGTACCAGAAGTTAACACTGGTTAGTAAACACTTGCTTCAGAATCTACTTCTACCCATGCCATGCCAGTGTGCTTAGTGAAACACGTTTGCCATCACCGTCTATTAGAACGGCAGCACACAGTATTTTCAGTGACCAAGATCCCTTTGCTGTCCCTTTTTTTCTTCTTGATTTTAGTCATGTGGTTTTTAGCCACTAATGTGGTAATCAACATAAGAATAAACCTTTATTCGTTACAGTGGCTATTTTGCACAACTACAGCAAAAAAAAAAAAAGAGTTTTCAGTTTCCTTTTCTACAAGGTACGAAAACCAAGTAAAATGAGAATCCAGAAGTCAGAGCGGTTCCAGATTTAGGGGGTAATAGTACAGTATCAATTTCCTTCAGTAAGACTTATTCTGGCCTGAATTCCTAGTCCCAAAAACATCAGCAGCTGGTGACAGTCAGATCATCATATACTCATGGGCTGACAGAAAGTAATCATGTCCTAAGCAAATAGTATACATAACAGAACCTAGAATTTCCCAGCATTACGCTACACTTAAAATTTTCCCTGAATCTTCAGTACCCTCTCCCTCCACCACCTCAGTGGCAAACCTCATTCTTCCCCCAAGCTAGTATTACAAAGCTGATATATCAACAGAACATAAACCCGAATCCATTCTAGCTCATGCACCACTGCTAACATTGCCAATTTCTGTTTTAGGATTCCTATTGGTATCCAAGCCAGAATTAGAAAGAAGTTATAATACTAAGTCAAACTGGAAACTGTGTGGGCAGGAGGATCTTCCTGTTCTTTGAGAACTTTCCATTTCTAATTCAAAACAACGTGACATTTTTATAGTCACTTTTTGGTCCCAGATGTATTAAGAAAATTAGGATCCCAAATATCATGTTTCTTTTTGCAGCTGCATGGTGATTTTATTTGTGTTTTAACTTCTTTGGAAAGAATTCCGATGTGTTCGATATCTTTAAAGTGCTAGCATTTCCATCTTCTCTCTCCCTAAAAACAGGGAGCCCACTCTGCTTTCAAGGACCTCAGAAAAAAAAATTTCAAGAAAATTTTTTAGTTATTCCCTTTTAAAGTTCTACTTCTGACCTATCAATTCAGTAGGTATTTTTAATCTTCTTTCAGAAAGTCTGATAAAGAATTTTACAGCATGGTATTGCTGCAGATTTTTATCTTTACAGGAACATCTTGTTGTCTCTGCACCTGTCCAATACAGAATGCATTGTGTGGCACTGGAAAAAACCCATATTCCTCCAGACTTGATAGTAGGACAGAGCGTTATGCAGAACAAGTGTTTTCACAGTAGCACTAAACTCTAGAGAAATACTGTGGTGTAAACTAAACGGAAGACAAAAATGCTTGGGGAGCTATATTGCTGAGCCACCTTGTGGCACATTCGTCACATTACAATGCTAAGCACTTAACGTGCACTGTTCAACGGTGCTACGATTTACTGTTCAAATTCAGGCAACAAAACCAACAGAAAGCACACACAGCAAAGTTCAGCAATAGCATGCCCAAAGCAACATTCCACTTAGTAGGGCAAATGTGCATTTTTGAATTCAAAGTAGCCAAGTGCTAGCGTCAACCCAAAACTGCTTAAGCACTTGGTTAAATCAAATTGAATTCAACATTGTTGTGTCAAAAAGCACATTTAGACTGTACAAACATAATTGCTTATGGATACGACACAACTATTGTCTATAACATCACCTGGCAAAACACTTGGAGATAGATTACTTCCTCCCCAAAACCATACATGCAAGAAGCATCACTTGTATTTTCTGGAGACTACTGACTGAAAAGTATTTTCCACATTTAAGAGTTATCATACACTTTCATATATGATCTGCAAGATGAACTCCTACAATCTAAAGCTTATTGGGAAATCGTTGGGTTAATGGAATTTAATAAAAAAAGAAAGTAAAACCAGAAAATAAAGGTAGCCCTTCTGAGGCCTCAGAAAAAGAGCAGTTACCACAAAGAATCATTAGACAGTTTCTGGAATTCATATATATGAACTCTTAATCCTTTGCATACACGTGATAATTCTAGCTGGCTTATTTCTAGGGCACGCACACCACTGGTTACTGCAGGTCAGCCATCACATAATAACCTATTACCCCACAGTGATTTATTTCTACTTCTAAACTCTAAGACCGTAACAAAACACAAAGTTCGTTTCTGTACAAAATGAGGATTGTGTGCACAGCAGCAGAGTGATCTTCCTCTCAGCACTGCAGCGTAACCGTAACCTCAACAGCTCTTTTTTGGGCATAATTATAGTCTTCCATCCTTACCCCTCTGCCCCTGCAAAGGGTTAGGAAAAAATTAAAGGCATTCAAGATTCTTGTTTACCAGTATATATTATGCATACTGCCCATAAATTACTTCTGTATATATATATATATATATATATATATATAAAATGTGAGGAATAAATACCCACATGCTAACTATAAACCAACGTGGACGTTTTAGAATGAGCTCCAAGCCTCAAAACACAGGAAAATCCACCAGACTGGCCAGCTAAGATACTGGGAGGATACAATACATGCGACTTTTGAGTAAACCAAATGATACAGGCAACCTCAATGAAGTACTAACAAACCATATTCCATCCATCAGTCTGAAAAGTTTCAAAGTAACGGAGAAGATTTACAAGCCTTAACTGCTTTTACAATGTTCGCACAGACATTACAGATGTAACGATCAGCTATCATCTCTAGGGTAAAACACTTCACTGTACCACCTGTACTACAATTGACAGAATAGTAAAGATGAGATTAATTTACTGTTTCCAACTCTGTCCTTTACTGAAAGTCATGAAGTCACAAGTCCTAACCCTGTTCTAGTACCTGAATAGTCTTGAGAAGGACCTGAAGGTAAAGAATCACACTACCTCCCACTCTTGAGATCTGAAGTGAAAAGAAAAATACAGTGTAAATACAAAGACAGACATTCTCATGCAGGCTCTCATCCATTTCCTACTGCCCTCTTCATTTTGCCCTCTTCTTCCTTTCTCTTTCCAGAAAACTTCTTAGAACAGTTGAAGTTTTTCCTTCCCTACTTTTGCTGAATGGCACCAGCAAGGAAATACACGATTGAAAGCTGCAACACGCATTTGTTCAAAGCACACAAACTAAGTGAACAGAATAACCAGCTTAATCTGAAAAGCTGGTCTCTCAAGTGATGGCTTGAAAAGCCGTTATGGGAACTATAGTTTAGGGCAGGAGGGGGAAGGGACAGGTCTTTATAAGCAGACTTACAGAGCAGCTCTAGCAGTTTTTGACTCCTCTCAGTCTCAAGAATTCATCTAGCTCCCACCACCGTGGCTTCCAAAAGCTTTTCACATAAAATCAATTTACAGCAGCGGAATTTCTCAAAATGTCTATAGTTTCATCATAACCTCACTTCAGGCAACCATACTGGAAAATTCTTATCATACCATAAATCCGCAAAAAAATCACTTAGGGCCGAGTCCACCAGGCTATTTAAACACTCCACATTCCATTTTGATAGGACCAAAGCACCTGTACTATTTTCATGGATTTGGGCTTTAATTATATTATAAAAGAACTGCTTTTATAAAATGCACATTCCTACTTTCTCAGTCTGCATCACGTCAATTACCATCAACCTCTTGAATCACAGAATCGTTTAGGTTGGAAGGGATCTCTGGAGATCATCTAGTCCAACCTCCCTGCTCAAGCAGGGACCTCTAGAGCATATTGCCCAGGATCACATCCAGACGGGTTTTGAATATCTCCAGCGAAGGAGACTCCACTACCTCTCTGGGCAACCTGTTCCAATGCTCTGTCACCCTCACAGTGAAGAAGTTTTTTCTCAGGTTCAGATGGAACTTCCTGTGGTTCAGTTTCTGCCCGTTGCAGGGCACCACGGAGAAGAGGCTGGCCCCATCCTCTTGACACTCCCCCTTCAGATACTTGTACACGTTGATGAGATCCCCTCTCAATCTTCTCTTCTCCAGGCTGAACAGGCCCAGCTCTTGCAGTCTTTCTTCATAGGAGAGGTGCTCCAGTCCCCTCGTCATCTTGGTAGCCCTCCGCTGGACTCTCTCCAGTAGTGCCATGTCTCTCTTGTCCTGGGGAGCCCAGAACTGGACACAGGACTCCAGGTGAGGCCTCCCCAGGGCTGAAGAGAGGGGCAGGATCACCTCCCTCCACCTGCTGGCAACACTCTGCCTCATGCACCACAGGATCCCCTTGGCCTTCTTGGCCACAAGGGCACACTGCTGGCTCATGTTTAACTTGTCCACCAGCACTCCCAGGTCCTTCTCGGCAGAGCTTCTTTCCAGCAGGTCAACCCCCAGCCTGTACTGGTGCATGGGGTTATTTCTCCCTAGGTGCAGGACCTAGGTGCAGAATCAATGTGGCTTTAAAGATAATACATTCCATGAACTTTGCCGTTCACACATTCACCAACAGATGCATTATTTCCTCTCAGTTTCTATGCCTCCAAGTATCCAATGTAATAGGCACACAGCTACAACTTAAAAAATAAGATTTGCTTAAGATTAACCTTGCACTTTATCTTCTTTCCAAGGTTATATAGTGGGGAGGGTTGTGTGGAAATCAGGGACATTTTACAACTCCATAATCATTTGGCTTGGAAGATATGATGCCCTCTGGATATCTGGCAGAAGGCAAACTAGTTAAAGGGCAAAAAAACAAAAACAACAAAAACCTAACTTTCTTCAGTTTCTTCGGTTTACACCGACAGTCATCAATGCAGCAAAGTAAAAAAATTTTGAGTAGTGATGAGGCACTGAATACATTAAAGCTTGAGGGGAAAAAAATCATTACAATAAGAACAATACACCTTAAGCTTGGGTAGTGGTTCTGTTGCATTTCATGAAACATCACTGTATGTTTCAAAGGATTCTGGGTAATGACTATAGTTTATTCCACTGCAGTCATTTCTAATTTAATATAAGTTAGATGGCCTCGGTGCCAACAGTCCAAGATTTAAACAAACAGGATCATGTACACTTTAAGCAATGAACAAGTTTAGAGATATTTCTAAAGAACCAAGTTTTGCAAAGTTGCAATGACATTACAACAGTTAGCCAACTTCAAATTAACGGTTAAGTTTAAAAAAAAAAAAAAAGCAGATTCAGGTTTAAGTTGTCTAGTGAAATTTCTTGTTTTTCCGATGTGAGCAGAGAGGTAAAGGCTTTACTTTGATATTTACAATTACATCTAAATAACCAAAGAGTATTTAAAAATGGCAATGGCTGTTAATTTAACAAATACTGTATAATGTATTGGCATCGGATCCTGAATTACTCTTGCACCTGAAACAAGAATGAGGGGAAAAAAAGAATACTGGTGGCACACGTGTATAGAAAAATTGAGCTTTAAAATGTTAGAACATTAAGCGATCACTCTCTAACTTTAAAATATGTCTCTGTCCTTCAGTAAACTATTGAAATAATGCTATGAATTGCATGGAATGAGGTCTACGTCAATAGGAGTAAGGAACATTTTAAACCAATAAAGAAACAAACAAAAATCCTGACATACTGGTAGACTGGCCTCAAATTAAAACTCTTCGACAGTCAGGTTTTGAATCACAGACTATGATTCCATTGACATGATGCACCCATCCATACACATAAACATCACCTAAAAACAAAATCAGGTTTAGTTAGTTTCTTGCAAAATACATTAACATTTCCCATAATTAAACCAATCGGGCGTTATGAAGGCTGCTTTCAGGCAAAAAAAAAAATTCTTTTTTTTAAATCTGTAATTCAGAAGGCACTATAGTTTAGGAAGGAAAGGGTTTATACACACAGGACCTTGTACACAAGTGGTTATGCAACTCAAACTCCTACTAACTTTTCTGAAACAGCTGATTCGCATCTCTTCTGTCTGAAAACTCTAATCCAGATTTAGAGAAAATTCAGCTCTCTTTACTAAAAGGAAATACATCTCTGGTGTCTAGACATCCAACTTAGAAGAAGGCAACACTTTTTCAATATCAATTAAAGAATATATATGCCAGAAATTCTTTTATCGACAATTTTGGAAACTCGTTTGGTAGTTTTATTCATGAAATTGAACCCATAAAAACAAATTAACTATTTATTTCCCCCTCAACTGCAACAGTATAGGAAGTTTAATGATCTGTGTCATGTAAAATACCACATAATCCTACAGTGTAGATGCTTGCTGTTCACGGTTGCACGAATAGCTATCTAGTTTAATTTACTGTGTGTTGTTAACTTTTTGTATACATTACCTAAAAGTGTCATAATCGAGATTTTTTTCCTAGAATCCATTCGATGGAAAGTTATAAGCTTATAAATAGCATTTCACACTTAAAAACTCTGCACAATACTACCTGCATACAAAAACAGCTCTAGATATTAACCCTCTGCTGTCAGTAGTAAGGATTTCCTCAAGGTTGAAGTGCTCATACAGAATGCATTTGCACTTGTATTGAGAAGTATGAACACTCAGCATTGATGAGTTAACATGGGAAAGAGTATGCACTGCAAAGGGAATACCTGAAACCAGTAGTTCATATGGTTGCATTCTTTCTAGCATGATTTCACTGTAACTGCTAAGGAGCACAACCAAAAAAGGTTAACAAATAAAATCTTCTGACAAGATCGATAGCTTTTACATTTTTCTTTTTACGAAAAACAGAAAGCAAAAAAAAACCTCCCAAAAACAAAACAAACAAAAAATTCAGGAAATATATAACCTGAAACTATCTGACTGGATAGCTTGGATACTGCAACTACCTAGTTCATAATAACATACGCTAAAAAAGTTAAGCAATCTGACCAGGATTAGGATCAATCAAATCACTATGTTTAGGTAGGGAGGGGAGAGAGGTCTGTGTGCATGTGTATTTAAACACATAACTAAGAACATGACATATCAGGACTGCTTCTTTATATGTATGTGTTAGAAGAGTAACATTAATAATTAGGCCAAAGTAACATACTGATTTCTCAGTCAATAGGCGCATAACCCAACTGCACGATAGATCATGACATGATTATAGATCAACTCTTAAAGAAACTTTTCATTTTTGTGGCAGGTTTAAGTTTTTAATATTGCACTGTTACATTTAATTTTAATGTATCCACAGAATTAACAGGAAGGTCAAGCAAAATATGTAAAATTTCTATTTTTCAAATGTGAGAACATGAGAGAAACCTGTTAAACCTGCACACATATCTACTTTCAGTTAAAGTGCTCTGACATTGAAAAGTAGTTTTAGTCTATACTAAGTAATACAGGAAACTAGAAACAACATTTCCCTTTAACAGATATTCCAGGTACAAGTGAGGTAAAAGCGCTCAGCAAGAACATCTTGTTATAGTCCCAAGTCAGTGCACTGCTGAGGGCAGCTCACTGAACATGTTTATTACAACAGCCTTGTCTTTATAAAGATGATAAAAAGTCCCCAAAGTCTGATAAACAAAGCCCAAATTAGAGGCAAACTATTGTGTATACAATAGGAATGGCATGATGCGTTTCAGTAAAATGTAATCTGCCCACAAGGGACCTGTCAAATAAGCAATTCTTGTTAAAAGTATCTTAACTGTTTCTAAAACTATATATGGCATTTAAAGTAGCCATTTTATTATTTAGACCATGCTTAGATTACACTACTGGAATACTGAAACAGTTTACCTAACCTGTTTGCAGATGAGTATCTTTAAAACATAGCAGAACTAGTTTGCTAGCAGTTCATGGACTGTTTAAAAGATTTGCAGTGTAAGAGGGTCTTTGTAGTAAGACCGAAAAGTAAGGCTCATAGACTAACGCAGTTTTTGGTCACAGGTTGCCCCGAATCTTATTGGCAGGATCACATAAGGTCTAAGGTGCTCTTTGCTGCTAGAAATATAGGAAATAAATCAGTTAAAGTGTGTGGGGGGCAGGGGGGGAGGACACATGACAACACACCCACAACCCTCACCTCTCTCAAAACAAAATGCACAGTCAGAATAATTTTGTTCTCCTTCCATAATTTCCAGAACGCATGTTTTCTCTCATGTAGTGGAGAAATTTTTGAAAGCACTTGTAAGGCAGTAATTTTTTTTAAAGTCTGATTTTCAGAAGTATTACTTCTAAAAAACATGGAAAACCATAAATGGTTTAGAAAGTTTGGTTGTAAGGGCTGTCCAGCCACTTTCTATATTTAATAAAAGCCATATAAAGTAACAATACTGAGCAGTACATTTACTGGCAGAGATAAAAGCACAGGAAGAAATTTTTGCCTTAATTGAAGTTGTCTATAACTTCCAGCCTTGAAATAGTCATTTAGTTTAACAGGTTATTGCATTCAATCAGAAATAAACTCTGAGGTTTTAAAAATCGTCAAAATGATCTCTTTCTGCTTCTGTGAAAGAGTACCATTTATTATGGTGTCTGTCTCTAATAGTACTGGGATATTAGTTGGCACAGAAACAGCTCCACTCTTGAGTGAGTTAGGATTTTTCTGACAAAGCAGGAGGATTTTGTAAAGAAAACTCCCACTAAAATAAACATTTAATGGGAATATACTTGAGATAACTTTCACCAGGAAAACACTGTGGTTCTTGTTTAGCATTTCTCCTTTTTTCGCAGGTGGAGGGACATCTTTTTCTATAGAGCGCTTGAGGAGGTAGAGTTTCATTGACAGCAGCATCCCAAGTCTAAAATATTCAGAATAACAGGGTCTACAGTCAAAGCAGTCTTCAACAAGAATCTCAGCCTTACTAGATGACAGCCAAAGTCACCAGGCTATTTGCTATTCTGGAGTAAGTTTAGCAGCTTGTATACAAGAGGTGTAAGTGACTTGATTTAAGAGTATCAGCTATCACCTGTAACAGCTCAGGTAGAGACCCTAATCTGTGGGCAGCGGAATTATTTTTCTCCCATCTCTTTTAAAATACATAATTAACATAAATTTAATTTACTCCTAAACAAACAATGAATACAGCTGTTCAGGCAAATATTCCCTTGGAGGACTAAATTTCAAAGCTCTACAAACCACTGCTAACTGTATCAATAAATTAATATGTGGCCTTTAATAAACAACTGCTAACACAAGATTTACTTATCTAATCTGAACAATTATCACAAAAAAAACCCAACAACCTTGGATGTCTGAGAGAAAACTGGTAATTACGTTTCAACAATTCTTTGGTCAGAGGTGTGAGGATCTGAGTAGATAAGCAGTAAATGGCTGGGCAGATATTTGACTTTTAGAGGTTAACGAAAGAAAGGAGAGGAGAAAAAAAAGAAAAAGAAAAAGAGAACTGGCTGTTCTCAAGTTGGCCACACAACTTTGAAGTTAGACTGGGCGGTGCTGCTTCAGCAGCCAGGAGCTGCCAAATTCCAGTTTGGAGACTCTCAGCAGACTATATCAAGGCACTAGCAAAACCAACATTATTTCAGCACAAAAGTAAGGCTGATGCTACCACCTACCTAGTTCTTCTTGGCTTAATCTACTTTGACCCACAGTTTTTACTCAAGTCCTTGTGGATGTCTAACTGCAGAAAAATGAGATCCTATAGCAGACATCCCTGTGCTTTAAAGTAAGTTTTACTTAGATGAACTTTCTTAGCTGAACACACTGTGATAGCCTTTAAAGGTAATCCAGGACAACTAGCCCCAACCATTTCCAGAAGTCTGTCTTCTCAGACTACCAGCTATATGTCCCAGTTACCACAGGAAGAGATTTTTACTGCAGTGCTGTGTCTCTGTGGCAACACTATATATAATTTTCTTTGTAAAGATCTGTGAGGAAGTCTACCCTGTAGAACTTAGGGCAAGGAAGTATTATCCTTGTTAAATTCTCATTCTTCACAATGACACTTAGCCAATTTAATCTACTTGACGACTTATCCTCTGCAGTAGAAAGCTATAGATTCCCAGAGTTGTCAGGATTTTCCTCAGGCTTGTAGAAAACAGGAGGTTGGAAAGAATGTGTTGCCAAAACAAACAACAGGTGTTGCATATACATTTTGAACGTAAGAGGAACAGTACGAACAGCAGTCTTAAAGTCCATCATATCTACCACTGAGCTCAAGCCCAGAAGTTAAAGTTTTTAATCAAGACTTGTAAATGTAAGCATGTTGAAGGTGGGTGCAACAGTGCTGAAGATCAAGGTCTAGAAAAAGTATTTATATTATACAGAAAAAGATGACACATATAAATAGCAGCTTTCGGTATCACATCAGGTCCGCCTTCTCAGAACAGAGGATATTTGACTATGCCACATATTTATGTCATGTGTTTTCATTCAGAGATGAGAATTTTCTCCAGATACTTTAAGGAGAAAACATTGCTTTTGCTGCTTTATCTTCAGACTGCCTGTTACCTCAGAAACTGATAAATACTCAGTTACCATGTGGAACAGCTCCCATAGGGCCAAAGAGGTCTCCATCTCTCAACTCAGGAGGAACCTTTGAAAAAAGGTCCTTCCATCATAGAGAAGGGGAACCCATTAATGAATTCAGCAGGATGGACTTCAAGGTGCCTAATATTTCTTGGACCGGGAAAGTAGAAAAGGGCAGCAAAACTGTTTGCAGATACCCAGAATGTGACACAGACATTTACTTATAGTAATTTCACATCAAGTGTACTTCAACTGTGATAAAATTCTGAATTCTAATGTATTACATAAACCCATTAATGAAGCAAAGTGGTTATCCTTACAGTACAATACCTAAGTTAATGAGGGAACGTATATAAATCTCACAACACAGTTATATGATGATCACTGCTCAGAGTAGTTTTGACAGGCAAATTATATGCACCCACTAGTAAGAAACAAAATTCTTCCAAAATTCCCTTTATGTGCACACAGGCAAGAGGAAAAAACAGACAAACACAAAAAAACCCACGCAGAAGGCAAAAATACAAAAAAAAAACAAACTAGACTTCAGACACTCTACGATCTCCAACGATGGCCTCCGTACAACATGAGTTTTTCTCTACAACATTAGCCTTTCAGCATCTGGGAAACTGAAAATAGTACTACCTTCACTTTATCCTCAATTCAATATTAAGTGTTTCAAAGTTGAAAATGGACCTCTGGGATAAAGTGAAATGAAAAAAAGATGTTGGAAACTGAGTAATGCCATGTCACAGACATGATTCAATTCATTCGTAATTTCAAATCTTGTTAGAGTGAAAGACATGCAACTTGCTAAAAAACCTCAAGGGACAAATCCTATACAAAAATCATTTCTCGATACAAAAAAATTGAAACAAGAACTTAAAATGGTAACACCCTATCTTGTTCTGCGAGTTTGCTTTCTGAGTAACGCACATGAGCAAGCTTTATCATGAAACTAACATTTGTTTTTAAAAAGCTTTGCCTTCAGGATCAATGCTGTATTTTATGAATTGCTGTCGATAACTCCCTTCAATACATGACTTCAATATGAAATGGAGTTTGATAGCGTTTAAAGAAAACTAAATCTTATGTAATTCACCCTATACAATGAGGTTCAAGTTTCTGTATTATAGGAGTAGTCAGAGCAGTGCTGACATATCAAGAGATCAGTTGACTTCTTGAATTACAGAATCCAATTTAAAATCAGAACAAATTAGAGATGTTATTTGAGCACTTTAGCCATTTTCAAATTTTCCTTATACCAGTTCATTAGAATCCTGTCCTAATTTTCCTAAAGATGATCTTGCCACTTATAATTCTGAAAGACTTCTAGATAATTAAATTTATCAGTTACAGTCTGTCCTTTCTGTCTTGCCCTGTCCAAAATAGATTAATGGAGAGCAAAAATAATGGAAACAGAACAGATGACATTAACTAGTACAGCAAGACATCATTCCCAGATAAACCTGGAAAAATAACAATAATTGTGAGACAATGAACATTGACTGCTCATCTGATGTTTGATCATAGTGGAAGAATTCACCACATTATAGTCTTGACTTGCTATAAAGTAAGGTTGGCAACTAAAAGTTGATTTAAGAAGTTGGTCTATGAACAGCTGCCTATATCTTCCAGTTGCTTTTGTTACTGTACACAGGTTTTGATGGAAATCATACTCCTCATGCCACATTGGTATCCACTTACCTAAAATAGTCCAGGGTTCTGCTATCAATTTGTAATAGATAAAACAGTCCACATAATACTGTTTCCTGAGTTAACTCTTCTGATGGCAGAAGGCTGGTGTAGTTTTATGAATACAAGGCTAAATCTATTTTAGAAAGATAGAACCATTTAGATTTAATTTGCTGTTGGGTCAAAAAGGCTTACAAATTAGAGATATTCTGCTATTTTACTACCATTTTATATTTTGCCTTACTAAAACTATTCAGAAGTCGTATTGTCAAAGCAAACACTAACGGAAGAACATTAGCTCTCAAATCCCCCTTTTCAATTCCAAGGTTAAATGAAGTGAGATATTTGGTCAATGACTGTGATCCTTCTCACAGATATAAGATCTTGGGAAAGTTTCTCCACGTATAAAGCAAAAAAAACCCACCGCCCAGGCTAACTATTATTTTCTTGTCATAGTTTATTTCTACAGGACTGGTGCTGATGCAAGAATTTTTTTCATTGCATTTATTGATATTCTCTCGTTCTATCACCGTAATCTTTTATTATGAGGAAGGCAATATATTTGAGTAAAACAAAAATAGCTCATTTCGCTTGAATGTGTATGGTATTACTTCCAGACAACAGAATACAGTTTTCAAATTTTAGGTTTGATTCTTACTTTTATCAAATAATTTTTAATGCTTTATGGTATAAAAAAAATCTTCTAGGACCTTTCACAACTCTTCCCATAGTAACAGTTTCTTTACTTTTATAAAAATCGCAAGATTTTAAGGAAGCTCTACTGCAATTTTCAAGGCATTTGATTAAATGATATAATGTTTTTTCCCCAGCGGAATGAAGTTCTTAATATCTGTGGACATCTACCATTGTTTCCAAAGACTCCATAGCTCCAGTACATCAGCTTTTGAACTTTATATGTTGTACGTCCTCAACTTCCCCACTAATCCAATTTTAACAGTTTAGTCAACCTCTTACCCGAAATACCTGCTAAAGTGATTTTTATTAAAAGCCTTTTAGAAAAGTATAAAGAGCTCCCTTCCACTTTAAGGCTGTGCACATTTATAACTATTTAATTGTAATGACTTAATGTCTCTCACATATATTGAATAAATCATTACCCTTCCCTCTGGGCTTACATAACAATGGATAGGCAGTTCAATCCCAATAATCGTTTCCAAATATTCAACAAAAGGAAACAAAATAAGTGTTAACAAGACTACCATTAAGAATGCCAGACACCTGCCATTAAAAGAGCTTATCTTGAGTTATAGATAAGTTTACTAAGCTTTAAGAGCTCCTGGTAACATTTCCTATATTAAGGTTTGTTTGCCTTTACTATTTGAGAGACTACATGGGAATTGACTATTGCCGGCGGGGGGGAACAGGGGTGGAACATGTCTTTTGAGAAATTCATAAAAACTGTTTTGAGTATTTAAAGATGAATCTGCTTGCATAATTAATTTGCCTACAGGTTGCTTGCTGTAGGACATCTTACAGCTGTTGTCAGAAAGCAAGCAGTGGATTGCAGGAACAGAAAGTGCAGTCTTTGGTTAAGGCAACTGACCTATACAGCAGATAAGGCTGTAGACAGTTATAGTTTTAATTACTCCACCCACCCAAACACACCCCCCCCACCTTATAGCTAATAAAAATTTATTTTCTTTTCCTGAAGACTGCAAAAAAGCCTTGCAATATTCTACTTTTTAAATGTACATTAAAATCCAATTAAAATCTAAAAAAATTATTTAATTTAAACATACATTCCATAGTGTTTACATATAAATAAGGTCCTTAAGTTTAGTTTCACCACAGCAGACTAACATTAGCAAAAATTAAAGCAGTACATGCTTGCTACACATTTTTGAGAGAGGGTAAAAAAAATCCATGAACTCAAAGAAACTGCTGGCTAGACACCTGGAACAACTTTATTGAAATATTTCACAAAAGCAGCTTCTTCTGCAGGTGCAGAGAGAATGTTTTCTTCATTTGAATTTATTCGACTTGTTAAATTCAAAAGCAAGTTCTTTCAAAGCTGAGAATGATTTCAAATAGAAAAAAGCTGGAGGAAAAGCAAGTTTTCCAATCTATAAAATATGAATAAAGAGTCCTGCTGTCACTGCTTGGCAGGAAGAACTCTGCTCAGAGTGCCTTAAAAGAAATAAGGAACTTGGGAGAGCCACTACTCCCACAGATAGCGAGGCACGCTATGGAAGGTGCCTCTGCCTATCACACTTGGAACATGCTGCTGACTGACTGATGGGTGCTACTTTTCCTTTCCCTTGTTTTCAGCTGTAGCCTAGCTCCAGAGCTGGAAACTATATCTTCTCTTCTTCCCCAGCAGAGTTAAAACTGCTCACCATTAAGTAAAAGGATTTTCAACTGTTGGTTCTTAATGCATTTTAATTGAGGTCAGGCTGGCTCAAATCACAGGAAAATATTATCAGGCAGTAAACAAGCAGAAAATCATTCATTCATACTAAAAAGAGTAAAATAAAAGTTGATTAATGTGTATTAACGTAAGCATTGAAATAGAGCAACATATTCTCCTAGTTAACAGCAGCAGTACGTACCACAGGTAGTCTATAAACATACTAGCAACTAAATATGTGTTAACGGTGAGCAGTTGAAAATGAAACTTTGAAAATGAACTTGTTTTTCTAAGAGTTAGAAGTGCCGAATTACAAAGCTAAGATTAAGTACTTGACTTATAATTTCAATCATGTATTTAATTTCACTTATGCATTTATGAAGACTTGATTTTATGATTCAAGTCATTACCCTCCCCCCTCTTTTTTTTTTTTTTTTTTTTAAGCAGAACAACAATACTCATTTACCTCACACATGGCAAAAAGGGATACAGGAAAAGTGAAGTGCAGATAGGGCAGGAGGATCTCTTTGCATTTATATGCTGAGGAAAGTGCATTCATATACAGAGCTACTTTTGTCCAGTAATAGAAACTCCAGTTCACCACAACCATAAATTGTTCTCACATGGAGAAGTTTTGGGGGAAAACATGGTAATGCATTTAGATCACTTAAGATAAACTCCAATTCTAAGGGATTTCTATGCAGTACTCAAGAAAAATAAAATTAAACATAGCACCCAAGACAGGAAAAAAAAATACAGTACAGTGGGAGTAATGCTATATTGTGAAAAAGTATTCAAACATAGGAAATCTTCAACATTTTTCGGGAAGCTATAGATTTTATCTTTAAAATTAAAATAAGTATTTTTGCTGATCCATGAATTAGTACTTGTTTAAATCATTCCTATAGACTGTAGCAAAGAAATTAATGCCACAAAGTTGCGGCAAGTGTACGTTGCACTTCATCTGTGTTGTGATTATACTGCAGATTACCTTTTCGTTCCCATCACCAGTCTTACAAAAAGTATTGTAAATAAGTCACTTATATGGCACACAGAAATAGCTTCAGTATAAAAAGATAGGAGCTCACATTATCTCTCATAATATAGTCATAAATAAATATTTGCAAATGCTTTTCTAGGTCCACGTAACCCAGGTCTGTTAACACATTGTGTTAAGCGTGGTCATTTTCTTAATTACTTGCAAAGCTTACTTAAGAGTTTGGAGGAAAAAAAAGGCATAAAGAAAATAACCCTAGAAATAGAAAATAAAAATCCCAGTCTAAAACGTCAGAACAGCATTCGTACAAGTCTCCCACAGTAGGCCTACTGTACTATGTCTAGTGGAATTTGGCATTTTCTCTAGGGTAAGTCAATAACAGGAACTCAATCATAAATGCCCTGGTTTCCGGCTAGTACAGTAGTCTCAGCTGCTCAGCCTAATGAAGCAGGAGCACACAGGTTTAAATAACAGCTAGCAGAGAAGTACGCCACAGAAGGTTAAAAGTTGCTTTTAAAGAGGAATTTCTTTTTTTAATAAAAAGAAAAAAAAGAAGAAAACACTCTTCTACATCACGTTCAGCTCTCATTTATTGGAGACGCAGTTCTTTTGCTAAGACTCCTAATGCTTAGGGCACCATGTATCTGGTGCACATTACCATGCTAACATGAACATATTTAACTGATTTTAAAAGAAATTAGCCTTTTTAATTAGAAGGAAACCGAATACAGTCAGAATTTGCCATTAACCTAAACGACATTAAATCTTTTAACAAGTAACCTCTTAAGACTATTACAGAGATAAAATGTTAAGGTTCCTTTTTAACTCTTAACTGCATTTTTATGTAGTTCATCATGCAGTTTCATCAGCTTGTTTTTTGAGAAGACTCCTATAACATTCATTGGAAAAGAAAAAAAAAGTATTGTTGATGGAGCACTAATACATACTTTGTGTGGTTCGTGCACTTTATGTAAAAGAATCACGATTTCAAGAAGCCTTTACGTGAAGGTCTCTCCCCCCAGAAGAAATGCTTGCAATGAACTTAAATATCTAGAATTTCAGTCCCTTTTAAAAGTAGAAAATAGTAAATAGTTTTAACATACACATAATAAGTTTTGGTATTAAAAATGTCAGTCTTTAATTAAAATTAAAGCACCAAGATCATTTCCTATGGACAGGCCACTCAAATTTATTAGATCATCAGGGAATTTTCAACCCCAGCCTTAAACTGTAAATCAAGATTGAGAATGAAGATCTTTTGTATAGTTAAACAGGAAGTCTTATCCACATTCAACATAGTGCAATCGCATGATTCAACGTTATAAAAAGAAGTTCCCGAACACTACAAAAACTAATTAGATACCTGCATGTACATCTCATTTCACTTAGGGCAGTAATGCTCAACAGAGCTCTTCAGCTGCATGGCTCAAATCCATGCTTCATTTAAAACAAGGAGGTTTGACTGACATCCTTTTGATCAGAGCGGGCTTTCTCTGGTACACATTTGTCAATTTGCAAGCATCCCAGAGGCTTAAATCCCAGCCTCCATCTGCACAATAGTAACAGTTAAATAAGCAATGGCCACAACATATGCCAAATTTAACTTAAGATAATAAGCTTTTACTTTGTTCCTAAGCTCACAGCTTTTCACTTCAGCGGGAAGGTTGCATCACCATGTTAGCATACAAGCTATTTAAAAATTCCTATTCATCTATTTAAAAATTCCTGCTACTAGGGGGGAATATTCTGGTAACAGGTAGCCCAAGAACTCCATCATATCAACTTATGTTTTTCAAGACCATTGGAAGTATTCTCAGAAGTTTGCCTTTTAACTATTATTTTCTGCTGACTTAATAAAACCTAGACTAATAATCTAAATTGTGCAAAAGGCTCTTCAATTAATTTTTACTGGTAGAGATAGCAATGACACATTACAAGGATGTTAACTATCAGATGTGCTGATCTGTTGCCTTCCTCATCTACAAGTCACTCCAAAAGCCATGCCTCGCTTTTACAGGCTTTTTCTCCTCTTTAAAAAAAAAAAAAAAAAAACCAATAAACCTAAAATTCAATCTTCTTCACAGGGAGCAAAAGGAAGCAAAATAAGCTTATATTTGTACTTCCACCGGTTTTCAGCACAGAGTATGGGTGTCAGAATTTCTTTTATAGGCCATTTATTGAATTTTTAATTCTTGGAGAATTTACCTGAAATGAGGCTTAGATTATGAAAAAAACCTGATAGCCACGCACTCAGTTCTTGTGTATTTCTGCACATCAATAGTCACAGCACAGTTCCTAGAATGGAATATATTTGTACACTAGAGATCCAGAATGCCGGACACTCTGCAAGTCTAAGAAACCTTGGCAAAGCAGCGTGGGAAAGCATGCCTGGAATCCTCCTATATTCTATATATTCCATATAACCCAATGCTTAAAGTTGGTATTTAAAGTAAACGTTACCTCTATTCCAAAAGAAAAAAAAAAATCCAAAAGGAAAAAAAAAAGAAAGCAAGAAAAAAGTGCTACACCTCTTTCCTTACCAACAGCCACACCTGTAATGACAACTGATGTTCTGATACCTCAGGTCATCAACAGCAGCAAAAGATGTTTAAATTAAATGAAAGGACTCTCTCTAGTGCTATTTAGCAAAGGGCAGCAAATGATCAGATATACGGTGAGAGCATTCAAAAAAGCTTCTATGCAAGATTTGTAGAAAAAAAATCTACACTCGTATTTAAAGACTGACTTGCTTTAAAAAGAAGTAGTGCTGGAAAAAGAAGAGCTAGAATTTTACTTAACTTTATTTTTCCTTATATCAAAGTGCAATCTCTGAAAAAAGGTGGTAGCTACTGAAGATCCACGTACAAAATACAGAAGGACATCCTGTTCAGCAAAACATCCTCATCTGACACAGAATTCCTATACTGGGCAAATCACTCGTGTGAGACAAATACAGTTATTAACAACGTACTTTCAGGTGCTTAGTGTGAGATGCTTAGGGGCCCCAACTGGGAGAGGTTATGAATATACCAAAGCCACAGCTAAAGGAACCTTGCTCAGAGTGTATGAAACATCTTTGAAAAGCGCATTAGGAAACCATTAACTTTTGGTGACTGGGGTGATTAAAAAAAAACAAACAAACAAACAGCAACAACACACCACCCACACATACCCCACAGACAGTATGTCAATCCTTGAGCCACACTTTCAGCAAAGAAAAGGGCTGCCCTCCTCCTTTCCCTCTCCATCCATACAAGAAGGCATATGACTATAAGACAAGTCAGAGCAGCTCACCAATCCAGTGCAAAACTTTTTGTCCATTTAAATCAGATCAAACTGACCCATCTCTACAAGCCACCCCATGCATGCGGCAGAAGCCAGATGTCTGGGCGAGGGCTGCCTTTCACTCGCTCGTGCACTTCAAGAACTTAACTAGCACCACAGAAAGAGCCATGCTTCCTTTTTTCTCCAGCAGACTAACTATTCCTAAAGCAAGACAGACAAGGCTGCCTGTAGGCAGGCAACTAGCTAGATTGTCAGGGTACAGGAAAGAAGTAGGGGAAGGAGGAACTATCACCCTGCAGGAAGTTGGAAAAGGTGGAGAGGTCTTTCCCTTACAGCTGTTTCCCTGCCCAGGCCCCATCTTACTGCTTAGGCAAATCTCAGCCTCAGAGCATTCCCAATCAGTCCCCATTTCCCACTTCCAGATCTGCAGTCTCCCTAGGCCCACTTCCTTTTCTTCATATGCCTGTTCCCAGTCTCTCTGTCCAAGCACTCCATCACCTCAGACATCCATCCATGCATTCTCACTCCAGTTTCACTGCTGAGCCAAACTCAGTTATCAAACACTACTTCCCCCCATGACTGCTATCTCTCTGTCCTCTGTCTCTGACTGCCCTCTCCACTTGGCACCAAGCTTCTTGCCCAGCCCCTCTTACTTAGCTAGATCCTCAGGGGGATTTTAATCTACTTCAGCTGATGACCCTCTCCCTTGCTTTTATTTCAGAACTTTCAGGCCTTGTTTCTCCTACACAGCACTGATCTACTTCTGCCACGTTCCCCATTTAGATTACAACATGGTTCTTCTGTCGCCTGATCCAAACTACCTAGAACATTAAAACCAGAAGAGAGATGCTCTTAGATTTCATTCCTGTTTCCCAGTCTCACCCCAGCTCACTGAAGAAGAGAAGTCCTGTCAAGTCTCAACTACAAGAGTCTGGAAAATTTTTCACAAGCCCACAGGGATATAGAGTCTGGCAGGAGAAAGAGCTGTAAGAACTGGAATACAGCCAGCACAGAGCAAACCTTCTGAGAATTCAGACAGGCAACACCAAGAAGTCCCTATTTGACTCTAAGAACAGACTTGTTCAAGATGAATATGTTATGAATACAGTCGAATCAGAAACAAAAGCCCTCATCCCAAAAAAAGATCTCGAGATCACACTCCAAAGCATGCACCCCACCCCAAAGTGGTATGAAGATTATGCAACACTAAAACATCCTCTGTCCCCCATGCGCTTGGTTTTTCATTGCAGTTGGCTCTTCTGGGCTGAAAAGTTACGGAAAAGATAGCGCATGCAGGAAATTTTAGACTCAACTGTTAAACCCCTGCAAAAGACATAGGAAAGGCAAAAGAGGGCTGTCTTACTACAGAAAGTTTCTACTAGTCTAAAAAACAGTTCTACCAAACTCACCTACAACAATAGTTGCAGACCCCTACAGAAGATTATTTATGCAAAGCATCTAGTCAATGCTGCGTGGTCAAAGACAACCTGTGCGAGCTCACTTCCAGCTTTCTTGCGTGAACGATTCAGCCATCTGCCATTCAAGCCAATTTTGTGATAAGTCATGGGAAACAAATCCTGTACATGACAGACAGTAACTAACTTTAAACAGTAAATCTGTTAACAAATATCACGTACTTTCCAGCAGTTTCCTGCCATATTAAAGTGCTATGCTATGTTTTTTTCCCCCTCTCCCTGACTGGCATGTCAGTTATCCATAAGCAAACTGTCTTCTTACCAAGGCTGCAACAGAAAAATAGCTCAGTTCATCTGAGGAACATGAAAGTCAGTATGCCAGTGCTGAAAAACCTGAATAAATTGCATGCTTTAGAAAACTAAAAATACTCTAGGCATATGTAAAGACACAAGGATTTAATCCTACCACCATTAAAGTTAATTTCCTTCAAAAAAAGTTCTCTCTCTTTGTCAAGAAAACATAGCTAGAATCTTTATAACATGCATTTTCCACCAGAATCAAAGTGAATGTATTTTTTGCCAAAAAACAGAAACACATACTTCTATTCTTCAGCAGAGTCCAAGATTTTTTTTTAAGAGGCTGCCACTAATCCAAAGCAATACATTCTTTCTGCAACAATTTATTTTACATCCATATGAAAAACTTATATACATTTCAAAGGCAGTACTCAATCAGTGACTTGCAATATTCTTTCAAAAAGATAAGAATAATTTTCTGCTTCAGCAACACTAGCACCTTCTAAAAATCACCCTTTGATGCAACAATTCCATAATTCCTCTTGCATGGAAGAATTAAGTATGTAAATCTCTGCACATCTGGACAACACTAAATCCTTAATAAAAAGAATAAAATTGTTGTTGGCTAACTTTGTGGCTTTTTTCAAGCATGTGAAAAACTCAAGTCTGGGAATAAACTGGCAACTTCTCAAGTCCCAGGGTAGGACATACAGAAGTATCATGAATTACTTTGCTACTTACCCAGCTACATCACAGCATAGCACACCAGCTGTGACACAGTGAAACACTGTTTAGAAAGACACATCCTTCATAATTCCGTATCTTGACAGAAGACTGCGCATTTAGTTTTCCCTCCCTTCCTACTCAAATTGGGAAACTAAGACGCTGATGTCAGCTCTAGAGTTAACCACCAGTTTCTCCCGAAAGCCTGCAAAGAGGGGTAGGGGGATAACAGTGGCAGCTACAGCTGCTGATGACAGTGACTCCGACAGGAATTTTCCTAATAATCAAAAACCAACTGCACCGGAAGCTGGTGACAAATTGTCACATAACAAATAAAGCCCAAAATAGAAAAGACCCACCGGGAAAACAGATCCAGTAAAAAGGCAGAGAAACTAATACGCTGGAAGGACAAGTTCTTGCTGCTTACATTCACCTCCTTTCACTTGTGGTAAAAATTTCTAGTTCAGACACGTCCAATTGCATTCTGCAAACGTAGCCATGTATTCAGAGTGTGATGGAAAAGATTTATCAAAATAGTGCCTTCAGTCAGAGTAAGGTGGATAGCTGCTATATAAATGCCACCTTCAAATCAAGGTATGGGCACAGCAATGAAAGTTGCTCTGAAGTAAGCGATTTCTTTCAAAGCCAAGCTAAGTTTGGCATAGCGTCCTCTCTTATTGGCTAGGACTAGTTTTTATTTGAAATATACATTAAGTAAAGAAAGTTATTGGTTGCTTTTCCCCTTTATCAAAAAAAGACTTCACTGTACCTCTATTTTACTTAGGCAAAGTGCTGATCTTCCGAATCACTGCAGCCTGGTCAGCCTTGCCCTGGTGTACAGACTGTCTTTCTGTCTCCTCCCCTCTAGGTGGAGAGCTTTACTGTACCTCTACTCTACAGCCCTGCATGCTGCAACCAGGAAAACAGAGAGAAGGCACTTACTATTTTTACTGTACTGTCAAGCTATAAGGTAGTAAGACTGGTTTTCTTCATAAAGTACCGGTGTTAGTCCATGTGGCAGAGGAAAAACAAGATGCAGAAGTAGAAAGTACTCTCTTCACACCAAAATGAAACAGAATTCTATACAAGCAGAATGGCCTTTACGGGATTACTAGGCCATGAGCCTCCTGACCGGCCAAGGGGTGGGGGGAATGGGACGACAACACGATGACAGGACTTCAGTTGCTTTGCTCAAAACAGGGCTGTTTTTGGATTTGGAACCTGAGATTTCTTCTCCCTGAGCCTCCCCTACCTAAGCAGCAGTTCTCTTTTCACTGACCATAGCACCATACAAATCAAGTTTCCTTTACCATCACAAAGATCAAACAGGAATCTGACGAAAACTTCCAAATTTCCTTACATTTGAAATCAGTTTCAAATAATGACAAACGAGGAGCATTAAGTGACTTCCTGTTCAAATTCCCCTCCCCAGAGGGCCAGTGCATGAACAGTTCCTCTCTATCAGTTTTCCACAACAGCAGCCCTCCTTAAGAAGTTTAAGGGAGAGACCTGAAGTACTCACTCCACAAATAAAGCCTCATTACTTACTAAAGCAGTAATATTATTCACTACAAGGTTCATCCACCAACATTCCTATCTTGTCATCAGGAACTCACAGGAAATACTTCAAAAGTGGAAACCCACAAAAAAAGAAAAGGGTCAGGTACAGGCGTGGTACTGAAAATGATGAACAAACCTCAGGATGGCTGGTGGGAGGGTACACAACCCACCCCCTCCACAAATTAAGACTTACGTCAAAGTTTGCTAAATAACCACCAGCATGGAACTGATGATGCAGTAACAGCATTTACCTTCACGCAGCTTGACATCCTTCACCTGTAACCACTATTTCAGTAGTTTCAAGTTTATTCATAACATACTACCACGCTCGGACAATGCAAAATAATTAAGCTCATTAGCAAGCTCTCCTGACAAATATTTATTCGATTTGTGAAACGGCACTATTTCATTCACAGCTGGTTTAGGTTAAGCCAAGTCCACACTTCCACTGAGAGAGGCCACCCCACCTTTAATTCCAATAGCCAGCTATATATTCCTGTCACCTTTCCACTTGGCCTATGTTTTCTATCCTTGTCAGCTACCCAAAAGAAGAGTAGTTTTAGCTGGGCTTGACAGCTGTAATGCTCATAGAGCCACTGGAATAATCTGACCTGGAAGGCAGCAGAAACTTCACTTTTACTTTTCCCCTTCCCTCTCTCCAGTTCCTCGTCCCCCACAATCATTTTCCAATGGATTAGTCAGCCTTTTTCCATGTAATTAACGAACTGAGTGTGGCTAAATGTTTTAATAAAGATGGCAGTATGCTAAGAGTGTTAGCATGGAGATCAGACTTGCAGAACTAATTAAGCCATTCCTCCTATGAAATCTCATAAAAACCTAGTGACAGTTTTCAGGGCAACAGCTAAAATCAGCACAAATATTTCATTACATAAAATGGTTAAAGGTGCAACTATATGCACATACATGCTACAATACCTGATGCATCTTTGAAATCTATATTAAAGTATTATCATTTGTAAATAACTCTCACACATATAGTTTTTTTTAAAATATCAACAAGCTCAGATATAGCGACAGGGAGAAAGGTAACTGTATCGGTACCATACTACTTCTACTGGCCGTGTTTCATTCGCGCTCCCAAAGAGTTTACAAGTGGAGCTGAACACAGATTTGTTTGCTTTACAGATGTAGGAGCTACACAGAAATTTGCTGTTCTGGAGAAACTGAACCAAGTAACTGGTTTCAGAAGACTATGTTCTGAAGTATTACTGAATTAATCTATTGCCTCTTTCAGGTAGTAATGCTCCAATCCTCAACTACTTTAAGTAAGGCTTAAAGTGATGAAGAGAAGAATGAGTTCAGATAAGAACAAGATAATAATAACAAGATCCCAAACTTGTAAGTAATAGAGAGGATGCCAAGTTCTGCCACAACAGATCGGGCTATGAGTTCAAAAGAATATCAAGCTTGACCATGAACAGTCAACCAGCACCAGCAAAAAGGCTTCTGCAACCAACAACTTCAGCATTTTAATAAAAAAAACTTGCTCTTATTGGCGTTTATGCTTTTAAAGCGCTCTGTCAATAACAAAGAAGGCAGGACACCAAACAGTAGCCAAAGATAGAATTTAGATAAATGTTCTTTATCTTCCTAAAGAAGGAACAGCAATCAAGATACAGGTCACCACCAGCATCACTGATTACGCCAGTTGCTGGAAAGACACCCAAAGAGATCCTGCAAGCATGAAGCAGAAACGTAAAAAAAGACACCATTACAGCATACCTACAATTTGACAAGTAGCAGCCAGTCAGATGTTGTGTCCCATTTCCAAAATGGCACATAAATCTGCACCAATAGAAGCAAATAAATAGATACTATAGTAACAAGCAGAAGAGTCTGCAAATATACCAAACTTGAAGTGTAGAAATCAGGAACAGTGTACATACAGGAGCAGTCAGAAGTATTCCCTGCCTGGCTTGGGGTTTTCTTTCCTTCTGGACTGATACTCTTTTTTAACATCCCAGGAAAGGCTTGTTTCCCATGATGAAATTGCAAATATGCTCAAGCTACTTCTGGCATGGGTTTAGATGTTATGGATCCAAGTACGAGAATCTTCTACCACTTTCAAGTTGTTAAGCTTCCACAGGAGTAGAGTGGCACACTACTTCAAGGCAACTTCAAAAGCACCAGAAAAGATACAGAACTGACAGTGTAGTGCTTAGTAACATGCTTCAGCACTACCCCAGAAGAAGCAGCTTTAGAGATTGCATGTATTGTGTACATCACATACAAGAGAATATCTCTTCTGAAACTAGGAAGCGGGGGGGAGAAGAGCCAAGAGGCACATGTTTAATAGTCATGCAGGTGGCAAGATACACAGCAGAGATGCAGTACCTTCTCATTACAGCAAAAGCACTTGACCTCCTCAACATGGCACATTTTTCCCCTCTGTATTACACTGTGCTGTAGGCAGTAGTAATGCTCCTCTTATAGGAATGTTCAGGTAACAATAAATGGGCCAAATGACAGCTAAACACAAAGCCCTACAAAAACCTCTTTCATTAAAGTTGACTACTTCCTACTATACTTAACAGTCAGATTTTCCAAAGCAAGCATACTTTCTTCCTACTAGTCCCAAGGTGTTAAAGCATGGAGACTGCAGCACAACAAGTAGGTTTATCAGCTCAAAAACTCTCTTTGCAAAAAGTCAAGACCTGCAACACCCCACACCCAAGATAACTGCATTCATGTAGCTGACATAACTATTGAATCACTGTATCTGAGCACGAATACAAAGGTGTTGTGATAACATCAACTCCTAACTACCACTACTGAATGCCATAAGTGTTTCAGGTTTTTTTTTTGTTTGTTTGTTTTTTTGCACACAGGACTTTACCAGGAAAAGAAACTCCTGAAGAAGGAAGTTTGCATTTCGTTACTGTTTTGTGTGTATTTGTGCATACACAAAAAGAAAAAATGATGGGACATTTATTTTGCATGAGGAAGTCAAATTGACTAAATTTGCATGTGAAAAGCATAGGCAACAACAGACAGGATGGTTTACATCAACTTGTTTTGCAAGCCTTAAAAAAGGTTAGTTATGGATTTTATATTGTGAAGACTTTGCACACACCCTCCAAATGGAACAATAAGCTATCAAAAATTTTTAAATAATGGTTAGAGAGAAGACAGGAGAGAATTCCACTCTTCCACCTCACCTTCTTATAGCTTTGCTTAATTGAAGGTTTGGAACATAACTGCATCCACTCAGCTGGTATATGAGACCCAAAGGAATTCGTTCACTCAGGTCCTGAAAAAGCAATCAGCAAATCTATACGAAAGAAGTAGGAGGTGAGAAACAGATTATGGTAAGAAACAAGAACCAAGAAATTCATTTTGCTCATTCAGCTAAAAAGCAACCAAAGAACTAAAGAGAGATTTAGAGAGAAAGCATGCACACAAGAGAGGAAATTAGACACCCACCTTGCTCTTGACTTGCTCTTGTGCCATTGTTCACGTATTGGTTAAGGAAAACAAGCTTTCTAAAGCAAGCACAAGTCTTGTGCTGCAACAGCGTAGGAGAAACAGCTGACAAGTTTGGAAGGACTGATATTTAATCAGGACTCAGGAGTGTCTAAAGAAGCTGAGATAAAGTTAATAAAAAAATGTCAAGAGACAGAGAAACTATTTCCTGCCTTAGCACTGAGATTTTGTGTCACAGGAAAAAGTAAAGGGTGGGTAAGTGTAAAGAAACTCAGGGTTCCTCAGAGAAATGTGGCTTGGGCAGGAGGAAGTCCCACTAGGATGAACACATGTATCATAACTCCACTGAAAAATCTTTTCCGCAGCTTCCCTGGATTAGGTAAATCACACAAGAGTAGTAACCTTTCAGGTGCCTAAGAAAACAGAAGACTCAAGAGCCCAAGGATCTGAAAGAAACCACCAGAGGGGAAACACCACCAAGGCTTAGTGGAAAAGGACAGTCACAGGAAAAAGTTAGGTGAATTCTCTCTTCAGCTTGGATTGGCTATAGCTACATAGAGAAAAGGATGCTTCAACTCTTTAAAATCTTAGGAAGCAGAGAAATACAAGTTCGTTCTACACTGATTGGCACCAGTCTTCATTAAAACACAAACAAGACCAAGCAAGTGGCATGCTGCTGGCAATAGGATACTTCACTGTCCTTGTCAGTCTGAGAAGCTGTGGCAATAGCTCCTAAGGCCATCAACAAGCAAATCAAGCGTCACGCTTCTATCGGCTTCATATCTTAGCACTGTACTTAGTACTTGAACCTCACCAGATCTGTTCCAGGAAATGAAAAATGCTATTTCATCTAATCTCATAGCAGGTACACATCATGGCATACAGATCACATAAATCACTTGCTGTTCACTCTGTTTTTTTTTACCATGTCCTGTACCTACCCTCTTCAAGCACACAAGGAAGCTGATTGCTTACAATGATCCTAGATGCACACCTGTTAGTTGTGCCACTTTACGAGGATTTCCCTTTCCCATAAGGGAGAAGGGAATAATCTTTTCTGGCAGTCATAAATACTAAGCAAAGCTCTGTAAGGTTGGAAAAAAAAAAAAAAACAAGAAAAAAAAACAACGACCAAAGGATGTTTAGACATCCAGACATGCATGAACTAATCCTATATCAGCCATACTTTCTACCACGAATATGTTCCAACTCACCTACGCTGGCACAGCACCTTTAACTGCATTTTCTGGTAAAGGTAACAGGCTCCTCACAGTAGACAAAAAGACTAGCATCTATTCTGGACTTGCAGTTCTTGAGGCAGATGAGTGCCCTGCCAGTCCACACATACTGTTCTAGAATACAAAACACAGCCAGAAGGGGGTGAAATGTAAGATCATTTACTTGCAGATTCCTTTAGATGACCAGGTCAAGACACCAGTGGGACTGGACTATCTTGTAATCACTCTTCTCCCTTCAAAACGATGGCCAAGAAAAAAAGAGAAATTCAGGCATTTTCTCAAAATAGAATCTGTGCTTTCAAATATGTTCTAGTGTCCTGTTCTAGTATTTGTAACACTACTATTTAATAAAAGGTAGTTTTCCCCAAGAGTTTTGGTTGAAACTTGATAGTAACACTTTTTTACACCCTATAAAAGGGAAGACCTGGAACTATATGTTTTAGGTAAATTGGGGTTTCATGTCAAAACTGCTATTCATTGCTGTATTGCTTTCAACAAGTCACTTATGCCACCTTCCTGTCACAGACTATGGGAGTAGAGTCTCACATACTACGAAGGTTTCAAGATGTTCCTATGTCTCAGCAATCTCAGACTAAGTCAAGATGTTCAACACCTCTGAAAAAGTCTCACTTGAGAACTCCCAACTGCTTAAACAGAGACAGCAGTTGAAATGAGTATCAAGTTTCAACCACAGGAAGTTTGTTTTAATGAAAAGGTGGTGTTGCTTACACCTACCTATAGGCTGTTTTGGGGAAAATAATCCTCCTATTTCCATATAAAAAAATCCTTTGGATTTTATCCCTTGCCTGGCAAACCAATACGTTCTATCTGCTACAACAGGCTATCATACTTCTTCACATTGCCTCCCAGGTATACACACGCTGCCAGATGATAAAGACTCCCACCTCACCATTTAATCACAATACTTAAATGTACAACTCTTTTTAAAAGTTTAACTATTTCCTGTTCTCCAAGAAATAGTTCCTTTAATCATATATAATACCAAAGAGTTTTATAGGCATGCTCTATATAGTGATTGATTACATTTTGTATGAAGCAATGAGGGTTTTTTTTTTTCCTGTTACTGGTACTTTGCTCCACGTCATCTATCCTGCTTAGCTTCAATTTCAAAAAACAAGATTTTAAAACTTATGCAAATTCACAATGGCAAATTCTGCTTTCTCAGTAATCTTTTTCCTCTCAATACAGTTAGCCTTTCTCAAACCATAAACTGTAACGCCTACATAGCATTTGCAGTTCACACACATAGTTTGGTATGTTGCAGGAACAAAAGGAAAAAAAAGGATGTAAACAACTGATTTAACTTGCAATACTTCAGAGACAAAGGCAGACACCATGTTCTACCTACATCAACCACTTAAAGAGAACATTTTTGCATTTGTACATGCACATTCACTTTCCAATTATATTTATATTACCTTAAGACAACAGTGTCAGAACAGTTTCAAACCCTAAATTTTTCAAATTGCAGTTAAATTTGACAGAATTGCAGGCAGCTGAACAGAAACTAGAGCTGCTACTGTAAGAGTTCTCATTTAAAAGGCAGAAACATGACTGCTTTCATCATCTATAATTTACGATAGCCTCCAGCCATGTATTGCATGTGACTTCCACTGTTTTGCTTCATTCAAAACTTAGCTTTACAAGTGCCTGCTAAGTGATTTTCCCACTGGTCTACAAACTGTCTTACAGTCTCCCCAAGGAAAAGGGGACAGTCTCCCCAAGGAAAAGGGGACAGTCTCAGACACAAGACAGACCTTCATGGCTCATAATCGAGTGACTGAAGAAGTGGGAAAAGTAGAAATATCAACATATAATCTAGCAGCTGGACTCACCCAAACTGATTATTTCTCCAACAAATCAAACATCTAAATACTCTTACAGCATCACTGTACAGAAAGATAACTAGACTGACTGCAGCGTAGTCAGACTTTCTGCAGAGTTATTTAAATGCAACTCTAAGCCATTTAGTGACAGTGCCTAGAAAACAAAGGTATCAAAAAGCACTGCTTTAGTAGTTTCCCAAAATATAAGACAAGGCCGGGCATGAAGAGACATATAACCAGAGCTAAATTTGTACCTTGTACCGCTATTTGATTCAAAAATCCTGTTTTTACACAGTAATTCTTCAAGGTATCAAAGTCTGAAACATCCAGCCCATCTATCTTGTCTTAGAGGATGTCTTCACAGCACAAGAGTCATATTTTTGTTTCATAAATACAAGTTTTTTCACTACATACATACAGCAAGCATAGGTTTCATCCGAAATATTCTGCCTTAAATGAACAGAATTACTCAGAAGCTACCTACTACCAGACCAATATCCACATGACACTTAAGTGATTTATTCATCCAAACACAGCAACTGCCTCTCTCCAGTACTCATTTCAGTGAAACAGTTAAGTGTGGTTCGCCCCACAGTTGTGGTGTGAGAAGAGAGATAAAGCAAATCTCAATACTGCAACAGGACTCTACAACCCCACCAGCTACGTGCTTAGCGTCTCTTACCAGGACTGCAAGCTGCAGAATGGTAATGATTTGACTCTAACCCTATGGGTAAATGCAAAGTTAGTAGTGATTCATTTAGCTACTATGATTTGACAGAGAAGTTCAGCCCTTGTAAACAGAATTCCTTTTGAATCCAACCATACAATTATGGAAGTTCTTTCTCTTTGTGGCTTCACCATCCATATTGCAAATTCTTTTTGTTATTTGAAAAATCACCTTCCCATCAGTAATGGATTCACCCTCACAATGCCTTCTACTTTCAATGCCTTGCATTGAGAGCGCAAGCAAATCACACAAGCTGATCTTGTTAACCCTTAGAGAGGCATGGCTCAAGTCTCTATTCATTCCTTATACAGAAGAAATTCTGTAGATATCCCATCCTCTTTTTCTGGCAACTACTAAAGATTATGTAGTGCCGTTAGAAGTCCATAAATCAAAAGATGGAGCTAAGCTATAGCTCCAGGTGACATTTTAGTCAAAAGGTGACTCGGGACAATTTCTTTATTGTTAGAATATATCCCTAACTAAAACTCAACTTTTTCCCCATGGTCACAGAAACAAAATCCCATCTTTAGTCAGTAGAAAAGATGGACAATAGAGAAGTTCACAGCTATAAGGAAGTTCTGAAAAACAAAATGAGGTGTCCAATTCCAACGCAGCGATGAGACATCAACTGTACTTATGAAACGCCACCACAGTCCAAGCATCTCCTTGTTCAGCCTAGAAGCACTCAAACACAAAACAGCAACACAGCTTGCTTAAATACTGAGCTAACTAGACTGTGGTAGTTCTATTTCCCACCTACCCTTGTTCCAGGAGCCAGGCACCGTGCGGCCTAGTTCAGTAAACTAGCTCAGAGTAGACTGGTCACATACAAACAAAAGCAGGTTCCTTACACAATGCAACAGTGGCAAGTCACTTTTAAAAGAGGATTGATGCAGGAGAAGGGGTACAGTTTAACTAAGTTTATTTTACTGCTTACTCTGTTCTATGTCCTCCTCAGTCTTAAGGGATCATTCCAAAGTAACAGAGTAACACAGAAGATCCTAGTAATTAAAGTAACCATCTGGGGAAGAGGAAGCCCAAGTTTAGTTTCCACTTCTACCCATTTGTACATTTCACAGATGATACTTGAACTTAAAAACAGAGGTCACTGGGACTTTATCCTGGGAGGTGGGACAAGGTGGTTTGCTCATTCTCAGACAAGGAAGAAACAGAATCCAGGCCCCTCATCTCTGGATGAGGCCTCTCTAAATAAAAAGAAAAACATTATGTAAAAATAAAGAAATGGTGTAGAAGAGAGGCAAGGAACAAACACTCCAGTGATTTTCTTTTAAAATTCATCTAAGAGGAGAAGAGAGACCAGGACTCCCAGTTATGAATTTCAGAATGCTGGAGGACTACAGGACCCAGAGAAAGGCTACTCCCAACCTAAAACTTTCATCCTGAATAAAGAGTTGGCAGAGTCTTGTCATTAAGGTGCCCAACCTCACTGTGTAACTTTTAGATACCTCAGGCCTTTCCTGGGTCTTGTGCCCTGCACATTCCAACACCAAACAGTATGACTGAGAAAGGTTAAATTAAGGTGGAAAAGCTGCGCTGAATATATTAAAAACACAGGACACTGTACTGAAAGAATTAAGAGTATTATAGCTAGAGGCCTCTAACCTACTATCTTCAATGAAAAGGAACGTACTTCTGCCAGCGGACTGGAAGATTGTTCATATAGCACCAAAGTAGTCCTTGGGAAAGCTCTGGCTATGCTCTTGCTAAAAACAAACACCAAAAAAAATGTTAGTATATACAGATTACCATTTTTCCCTCCTTTCCAGACACAGTTATCTTCCCTTGTCAAACAGTCACTTGGAAGGGTTTCTCAACCTGGTAATGGCAGATGGCTGCTAACACATCAGAAGACAGCACACTGAAAAGCGTTTTAAGAACACATGCCACATGAACAGACAAAATAAGGGAAAATAAGAACAGGAGATGAATAATTAGAGCGTAGCTTTTCATTTTCCAAAGAAAAAAAAAAGAAAGAAAAAGAAAAAAAAAGGCTGTGACACTACACTCTTTCTGGATTTAATCCCTCCTAAAAGGTCAGGCCACTCTTCTTCAGCTGAAAAGGAAGAAGTTCTTCCAGGTATGAAGCTATCACTGATTAAATGCAAACCATAAAGGAAACAAACTGTTCCACTCAGATTCTAAAAAGATTACTAATGCTTACTATCCAGTGTTACCTACTTAACAGGTTATACCAATCATAAAGAGATAAACTATACAAGCATAAGTCACACAGCACATTCTAAGAGACGAGTGGACAGCACAGTTGTTTTTCCTGGCAATAGACAACATGTACATTACAAAGGTAGGTGCTGCTGGAATATGAGTGAGCAGGTCCAGGACAGCTTTAATTCAGCACTCATTTGCCACTTGGTAGCAAAGACACGACAATGCAGTCCTCTGCACGGACAAACAATCAAACCAAATATCCAAGGTGCCTGTTGGAAGTGTGGGAGCAGAAGCTACAAATGGTATACACCAGCACTCCTGGAGGTCTTATTTCTCAGTAAGTTAAAAGGCACATACTTTTTTAACAGTGTAGAGGTAGCTCCAAGGGAAACACTGAATTTTCTGTTCACGCCACCTTTCTCCTGCTCAAAGCACCAGGACTTTGCAAGCATCATTCCCCCTGCAAGTACGCAGCCTAAGGATTGAAGACTGCACAACAACATGAACGCACAACAAGCAGCCTCAGGAGAGGCTTGTGCCATCCATTCAGGTCTGGGTATAAAACAGCACATTTGCAGCAAATGCACGGCTGTCCAGGAAGTCAAAAAGATAGATGACACAGAAACCCTCTGAGTGACAGGTCTGCTAATATCAAACCTGACTGCAGGCTGCTTCATACCATTACATTGGTGCCTTCACCTCTTCAGTCCATCAGAATGAACATCTAGAATATCGGTCCATCATAGCATCTTTTACATGTGCAGCTCTCTTTTGGCACAAGATCCCTTTGTGCCTCAGTTCAGTCCAGGTTAAGCTGATTTCTTAAGAACTCCAGGTAAAGTTACTATAAAACAGTCCAAACGGAAGAATTTAAAAAAAAAATGCACCCCATCATATATGTAGCCTAGTGAAAGCCATTTCTAAACTCCAGGTAAACAAACAGCATCTACAAGTAGGTGAGGCCAGAGAAGACTTCTAGCTTGAGCTGACTTGTCCACCTGTCAATCAGCCGGGCGGCTTTCAGAGAGAGCTTTTGCGCACCAGCTACCCATGCACAACTGGAACGGGGAGCAGACGCCGGGCACGGGGGCACCAGCGGCTACCGCACTACAACGCGGTTACGGCACCGGGTGGGGCCACCTCAGCACCCGGCAGGCTTTCGTGCCGAGGGCTGGACGCACACCCGCAGGGGGAGAACCTCCCCGTGCCTTGCAGGGGCACCACAGCGTTTACAAACCCCCAAGGGCGGGCGGGCGGGATGGCAGCCCGATCGCGAGCGCTCAACCCCCGCTGCTCGGCGGTTTAACCGCCCCGCGGCAGGCTCGCTCTGCCCACGCCGGGTTTCGCAGCCCGCCTTCAGCCACGCCGACTGACAGCTTTTCCACCTGCCCTCGCGCGGCGCCGGCGGACCGTTAGGGCTCGGCCTGCCTCAGCTCGCGCCGCCCAACCGCCCCGCGGCTCCAAGCCGGGGGGGGGGGGAAGGGAGGGAGCGCACGGGGGGGGGGGGGGGCCGGCTCCCCCCCACACACACCGCAAGCGGCGGAAACGCTGGCCCGAAACCGCGGGCGACCTGCTCGCCACCGGCCCCCCGGAAAGCTGCGCCCCGCCGGGGGCCGACCTCCCCCTACCTGGCCGGTGATGCCGGTGATGAGAGCCACCTTCCTGCCGCCCATCTCCCCGCCGTCGCCCGCCGCCAGCTGTGCCATGAGCCCCGTAAGGAGGGCGGCGGCCACGGGAGCGGCCCAGGTACGGAGATAAGCCCGGGGCGGAGCCGCAGTTGGCGCCACTGCCCGGGGGCAGGGTTACGGCACGGGAGGAGAGCGCCTAGCGCCGGCAGCGGGGCTCCCGCATGGGCTACCTAGGCAGCGGGGCGCCAGGCTACCTAGGCAGCGCCGGCCGGCCGCGGAGGCATGCCCGTGCGCGCTGCCGCCCGCCGCCGCCGCGCCCCACGGCGGCCGCAGGTGCAGCCCGGCCACCGCCGCTGCCTCCCCCGGCCGCCGCCGCCGCCCTGCCCCCACGCGCGCACCCGCGGGGGATCCCGGGCTCGCGCTCCCCTTCCTCCCTCCCTTCGCCTCGCCTCGCCGGCTCGGCCCCGCCAGCCAATCAGGAGCCGCGCCACTTCCTTAAAGGGACAGCGGACGCCGCTGGCAACCCGGCAGCGCCGGCGTGCCGGGGGCTGAAGGCGGGCGCGGCGGTTGGCTGGGAGCGAGGGGGGGCGTGGCCCAGGCGGCCGCCCGCCCGCCGCCGCCGCCGCCGCAGAGGAGCGGCGCCCGCGACTTCCTGACCGCGTGTCGGGCGTGGAGGGGGGGGGAGACGGAGGGCAACACCACGTGAGCGGAGCAGAGCGGCCCCCCGCCGGCGGCACGGCGCCCACAGCGCCCCCCGCCGCGGGGAGGAGCGCGCGGCAGCGCCCGGCCCGCGCTTTGGCCCTCGTCGGCCGGATCCGCGCCTGTGGCGCCGCGCGTCGCTTTTGCTCCCCTCCCTTCTCCTTCGCGCCAGGCAAGCAGCCTCGTCGCTTTTTCCCACCGACGTCTCGCTTGGGCGGTTGAGCGTAGTTCAATACCTGGCAGGTCTCCCGGCTCTCTGTGCCTAGGGAGCTCAAGTACTGCTCGAGTACTGCTGCTGTTAGCACGTAGGGAGCCCTCGGCTTGGTCACAGGTTTCATCGTAAGGCTTGCTTTTTTGTTTTGTTTTGTTTTCTGCAGTCGACCCTTTTGGGTGGAAATGCTGTATTTTAGAACTCTGGCCCACTTGATTACAGAGGTTTTTTTTTTTTTAAAAGCATGAATGCACTAAAAGTCAGGAAGTGAGAGGTGATTGCAAGAAAATGTGTGTACTTTTAACCTCCTCCACCAAATTAGATTCAAAGTCCAATTGAATGTTTATTCAACAATGAACTTGAATTATTGGAAAAGAGATTGAGTGGTCTAGCAGCACAGTAAGACAATACCACCAAGCCTGCCTTCTTCCCTTCACCCTCTTAGTAGAGTTCTATTACACAGTTACACTGCAGCTGGAATATCACCAAGAAGCTTACTGGGAGCCGGCACAAAACCCAGACTGCCCTGATGCAGTGTGTCCCTAGCAGACAGTTCGCTTACTGGTTTCAGTAACTGTATGGTTGCCAAAGACAATCTCTGCAGATAATTTGAGCAACGTAATCTCTGCTGATCAAGGTCTGAGGTCAGGTGAAGCGAGGAGCCTCTCTCTGAGGGATGTGGGAGCGAGTCAAAATCAGGGTGCCATGCCAGCCGTGCCTGTTTCAGCTGTTTGCCTTCTCCCCTTCCTCTCACATACATGTACTCCTTCAAACACGTTTAATCCGTTGCCAAGTTTTCGTGCATGTCTAAAGCATGGGAAGTTCTTATAAGTTTCATGAGACAGATAATCATGTAATCACTACATATGGCCAGTTCAGACTCTCCGCTGAAGGAAAGGGGCACCAGTGCACAGGAGTACCAAGGGCCTGGACAACCTGCATCAGTGAACGACTGCATGTATGCCTCAGCTGCAAAGAAAAGCTCCAGAGCAAACCTCACTCCACATTAGACACAGAAAGACACCCAGCCGTCAGAGGTTCGCAGAACTGGTCTTCATAACTTTTCCTTCTTGTGGAAGTACTTATTTATAAATGACCTAAAGGCTTCTAGAAAAGAGCTTTGTAATAAGCATGTCTTTCTCCTGAGGAGACACTGAATCACTACCCTCCTCTTTTGTTGAGGCACTATGTTGCTGCATCTAAAAAAGTAATAAACGAGAAAAAAAGGGAGCCTGGTAAGGCTGTCACCCCAGAATTTCCACACTATATGACTGGATGATAAGAGCTCTACTTGTGCAGAGCTTGCTTGAGTGCTTGCTTATGTTATTATTATTATGGCTTATTACAATGCATGGTTGCAAATTACTCAGAGTCATTGAAAGCCCTTAATATATTAAATAGAAGATGCACAAGAGTCTGACAGTACATAGCCTCTCAAGTGGAACAGTACTCTGAGATCCTTAATGCTTTTTTGCATGTTGCCCCACATTCTTCCAGTTAAAAGTCCACTGCTGCAGTCTCAAATTAGTAGTAATCTGGCATGGGATGGCAGCACTTTATTGCTTGGTATGGTTACTCAGTTGCACAAATTCATACCAATTGTATTATTTCTGCATCTTGTTTGCAAAGCCTTTTGGGATGAAGCATGAGCTGAACATTTTAAATTATTTTTCAGCACTAACATCCCAGTCCAAACGAGTATCTTTGGCATGATAGTGCATTTGCTGTTTATTTCATCCTTGAAATCCTCAGAACTCCTCAGAACGAAGTTACAAGTAACCAGTTCAGTAGCACCACCATTTGCCGGTTTCTGCAGCGTCAGGGATGTTTACAAAAATCTTACATTTCAGAAGGACTGGCTAGCTCAGATCATATAATGCACTTTATCTATCTCAAGCGTCATCTGCCACCCTTGCACAGGGCTGGTAAGGAGGGGGGAGTGGCTGCCACCTTCTCTGCATGAGGGCAGAAAGTGGGGCTTGAGGCTCACTGCCTCTTGTGTACAGTTCAGCATCGAGCTGAAAGCTGCTTTGCTGCCGCTGCTGCTGCATCACAAAACACTTCCTGAACTGTAATAGTGGTACCTGAGAAAGCCAAGCAGAGGAATGCCTTAGCGGAGGGAGCTGTCACACATAGGTGTTTGCAGGGAGGGTTGGGATTTCTGGCTCACAAGCGTGAGGAAAGCAGAAGTGGCAACTGTGACTGCAGCGGAGGAAACTGAAGAGCAGATTTTGCAAGTAGCTGGATGTACCCTCTCTCGCATTGGTTCCTGATACTGTGCATGTTCCTGAAGAGCTCAAAGAAAATGAGACCCTGAGTTGGAAATGCAGCTGAAAACAGTGATGTTCAGACAGGATTTTGTGGAAGTGGTGGAAGAGAGCAATAGGTCAGGAGGTTAGATCTAAGAATACTCTATTACACTAAATATTAGTTTCTTCTCCACTCTGCCAAACCTGCTCAGCAACCTACAGTAGCAGATATTTAAACCAACCTCTTGTGATACACTTCTGCCTGGTTAACATTCAAGATTTCCCCCGAATATTTATCCAAATAAACTGAGACCAAATAGGACTCTTGGTACTGAAACATGGTGTGCACTTTCCAGAAAATTTCTTTGCAATACCTCCTGTGAAACAGGACAGCACTAATCTTGTTTACGATAGGAAAGAAAAAGATTAAAGCAGAACATTACAAAGGCTACAGAAAAAAATTCGCAGTAAAGCAACAATCCATCTCTTCTCTCTCCCAGCCGGTATGCCAACTGTTCTCAGGTTATTGCATTTGTCATATGCTCATAATCTCTGTTTAGAGGAAGAATCTTCCCAATGTTATAAAGCTGTCAACATTGCCAGCTGCTTCTGCAAACTAATTTCATTCCACTAATCATTGCTTTATGGGTGTATAACCTCAGACTGGAAACAGGAAAGATACCACAAATAATGCAAATGTCTCCCTCTGAGCTTTAAAATGACATTTGAGACATAACAGTATGAGAGTTTCAGGACTATTTACACCAGGAATGAGGCACGAAACTCACTTTTATTTTAAAACTTATGTTTTTGTTTTTTGGTGGGAGTTTTTTGAGGGGTTAGGAGCAAGTTTTATTTATGTACTTATTTATATAGATCATTTTCTCTCCTACTACATCAGAGCTGAATAAAGCAATGCATAAGCCACTACGTTAAAAATGCACTATATATGGCAAGATAAGCTTGTCATTTCTAGCTTTTACTGGCCCTAAAGCTGTTAAATGTACTTCAAAGTAAAGCTTGCCCCCTTTCTGTGTTCTGCTCAAGGAAGCAATGAGAAGAGCTGATCCTGAAAGGCCTGAAGCTGGACTAGGACAAGAGCTGCCATCATTAGGGCTTCCATGTGCGATGAAGAGGCTTTCTTTGGCCCCTTTCTGTAAATAGAATTTCCACTGCCCCTGTTCACCCAATACCCCACAAGAAATATTTTTCGAGTGCAGCATTTTCCTTTTCTATTATTCTCAAGACCACTCCACCCAGTGGGGAAAACTACTTGCGCCTTTCATAACTTACCTGATTAACCAATTACAACACCACAATTTAACCACCTTATCCTAGGACTGTACTCTCAGGTGACAGGCACCTTAAGCTTTTCCTCTCTTCAGAGCGAGAACCTTCCTTTCTACTCAGGATCTGCACTCCCCAGTGATTTAAAGGCAAAGACACTGCAATCTCTGTCATTTTTGCAAGGACAGCATCTCAGTCAAACTGTGCAGTGATCACTTTAGCAGGGTTCATGTGGGTGTTTTTAGTTAATACTAATACTAGAAGCAGGCAGATGAAGTCAAAAGAGGATGTTGCCCAGTTCAGGTTCCAGCTGCCTGAAGCAAAAAATGCCTTTAACCCGTTTAAATTTCTGTTCTATTTGTAAGTTTGGCACTGGTAGTTACAGATACTGTTAGCCAGCCACCATAATCCTGGTAAACCTGCCCCTGGCGTGCACTGGGGCACGTTCCAAGTTTAATCCACAAAGACTGCTCTGTCACCAAAGTCTTCCAAAGTACATTGACAGAGCAGACTGAAGGCACAATTGTGGCACAGACACTAGTTTTTAGCCTAAGCGGCTCTGGTGTCAACAGCAATTAAACACAGAGTGCAGCAGGCTTCAGGATAGCCTAAAAAATGGACTACCAGCCCTCAAGGGCCCAGGGTTTAATATGCACTCTGAGTGCTAGCCTGTACTGAAGTCTGTTGTGCAGCCTCCAGCACCTGTGTCATTGTACATGGAAACTAGCTTAAAGCTATATCTTCCCATGCCATAACCACTTTTTCCTTTGTCTGTGTAGACCTGGCTCTGGCCTCAAAAATTCACAAGGCCCTCATGTGAAGAGGAGACCGCAGATAGGCACACATGCACCCACAGCCCCCTTGATTCCCTGTGAGAGGAGACGTTTATGTGCGTACAGATGTCCAATAATGGTTCATGTCCAAAGAGGAAATAGACTGACAAGCTCTGAGGAGACAGAAAGAGTGATGTATCCCTAGCCTGTATGGCGTAAACTTGAAGGCTGCCACTCCAGGAACTGGGGAGAAAGGGATAAGACAGATATCGAGAGATGATGGTCCATAAGAAGATGCATCAAGGCAGGGTCACAGGGAAAGAAGGACCGAGAGCACAGCTACCTGATGTCAAACTGGTAAACTAGGAAATAATGGAATGCGTGGAGCGGAGAAAGGGAATTAAAGAAAAAATAAAGGTTGTGTTAAGGAAGAAAAGAATAATAGGATGACGAAAATAAGCTGCCTCTAAAAGATTGAAGTATACATATATTAGATGACAAATATACCAACATAAATGTTAAGGGAAAGGGAGGGAGAACACATACACGCTGATGTTTTGTTATGCTTAAATACTATATATATATTTTGATCCCAGATGACCTCAATGTTTGAACAGGAATGTGGCTGCATTATTGGTGTGGATTTGAAAAGGTGGCTCCGTGAGGTTTAAGAATCTCGGGAAAGTCCATTCCTAGTGCTTACAGAAGAGAAGAAATCTTACTTTAACTGTAGAAGTAGAAATTACTGATTTAAAACAAAGTATTTTTATTCATTGTGGGGCAAAGGTATCGCAAGTATTATTTCATTAATAGTGTGAGTCATACAAGAAACACTTTTCCAGCATTACTTTGATATGTTTTGCTGCGGTAAAAGTTGATGTGGTAACAGTATATCGTGTTCTGTACTGGTTATTTGTCCCTTTCTGAACGATTTTCAGGGTTTCACTGAACTGTCCTTACCAAATAGCCTAAGCAGCTTCTGCATCATGCTGCTAGGAATTCCGTCAAAGCAGTATCCAGGGATCAAAAAAGAACTATGGCCAGAGTATGTTGCACTTTGCTTACCTTCAACGACCAAATACTTCAGATCCTGTCCCCAGCTGTGTAGTTTGCAGTGACATCTACACATTGTTCAAAATCCCACTGGTGCTGGTTCAGAAGCTGCAGAAAGAGAGATAGCAGAGAACAGATAACGCATCCTAGTGCTGTTTCCTTCATCCTAGTGCTGTTTCCTTCATGAGGAGCTTTTAGTTTATACAGGCCGGCAAATAAGTAGACTATGGTAGGACTAGAAGAAAATTAATATAGAAAGAGTTTGTCTTTCCCTTTTTCTACTTCAATATTTTAAAGAAATGGCAGAAAATGATAGTATTCACTGACTTCACAGAGCTAGAGAGCTCTAGACAGGGATGTGAAAGAGGAGATAATGGGGATTCTGGGGGAGATCCAGAACGATGTGAAAGAAAGTGCAGATGTTAGAGTGAGGGCGGGCAATAGCAGAGGGAAGATAGCAGGACCTCATGGTGGAACAACAAAAAGTGATGAATGGGAAGAGAAAAGAGGATGAATAAAGGGAAGTCCATTCTCATAATCATTTTTCTAACTGTTGGCTTGAATATTTGAGGGCACATGGAGTGTCCCCTACTCTCAGTGCCCCCGCATGGCAGGTGGCTGGAACAGAATCACGAGGATTCGGGGGATCATGCTGGGTAGCAAGCCTTGTGGCCAGGACCCAGAGATAAGCAAAGCTTCGGCATCCTTTGCCTCTCAAGTGATTCTTATACTTCTAGTAAGTCTTGCATTTCAGACTTCTCGCCATAGGCTCTCATATTTCCTTTCAGTAGGACTTTCTAAATGGCAGAGGCAGAGTCATGAGAAGCTGAGAGATCTGTGCCGCCATCCAGCACAGCAGAGGAGGAAAAAATTCCTGGCACTACTGCCTCCCAGTTGGAGCTCTTTGTGTTCAGCACTTGCAGCTGGTGCCCAACCCACAAAGTGCTTACCATCTCCTTTTCCTCTTTGCAAACACTTGCCTGTGTATTTTGAAGGGATGGGTAGCAATGGCCATATTTGCTAACTCCTTGGCAAACATGCATCCTTTCAAAGGCAGAGATCGAGTTCCTGTTATTACCATCATGGTCATGATGTTATTTACACAGCCCTCCTCATGTGCGTGGTGATTAAAAGGCCATAAGGCAGTGCCATAAATTCATTCTTCTCTCCAGTGCCTCTCTGACACTACAGTGAAATGGTGCTATGCTGCAATGAAACTGATGTAAAAGCAGGATCTAGCCTTATCTTTTTGCTACTAGCTGTTTCTAAAAGTGTGTTCCCTGGAGTTTTACTCATGACTGGAACAAGATCATAACTGGGCACAATAATCTCATTTCCTCCTGCACTTGGTACAGGCACAGAATGAGCGTGAAAAGGTGGAGATTTTGGCAAAGCTTATTTCTTCCTATCTTTGTGCTTCTGGACGCATGAAAAGGCCATTCTCCACCCCTACACAAGGCAAGTAGGCTTCCTATAGACCCATTTTCACAAGGGAAGGTTGGGGAAGACCTCCTCCTTTCCAGCTTGCTTACATTTTTTACGTGGTTTCTGTGGAGCCTTATAGTGATAGTGAACTGAACTCCGTAGCCTCAAACACATGCAGCACAATAATTAGAGAGCTGGACTTGGCAGCCATTACTTTATCAGACCAAATTTTACTCATAAAATCATGGCAACTGAAAATAGCCTCTTTCAAGGCCAGCAACTCTTTGTTGCCTGAGATTCAGAGAGGAGAAACAGTCCCTACAAAACCCCCCAAACATTAGGCTTCTATCTTGGCTCTCATTCTTTTAATATTTCAGGTGGGACTGAACATCTTTCTTACCACAAAGAACCCTTAGATTCTTGCGATATCTGAAATAGCATGTTATTGCATCAATCTGAGGAGATCCAGCCCACCTTTCTATTCTGACTGGATCTTTAGGATTTGCAGTGGGTCGTACCACTTAGCTTACTTTCATAGTAGGCAAACTATAGCTCCTAATATGAGCTGAACACTTTGTTAAGATATCAGGGAAAGCTTACACTTCATATGTGGTGTGTCCAAGATACTGTTCTACATCATGTCCGCAAGACACATGAGACAGTCATGGCTGGCAAGACTCCTTCAAACATGTAATGGACTTGATTACAACAAAACAAGACTTTTAAAAGGTATCCAGTTCATGCTTCATTTTTAAAATGTCTGTGGTGTAGGAAATAGCATTAGTCTCAGACAACCTGAAGACAATCTGGAAATTCGCCTGCTTCTTGGGCTGCAGTGGTGTTAGCAGTAGCAAGCAATTGCAGCAGCTGCTAGCTCTATGCCCCCGCATATGTGCACGGGGAGGTACTGCTTATATGCACATACTGCATATGTGCACGGGGAGGTACTCCAGTGACAGCACCAGTTCCCAGCTCTGTGACGTAATCTCCATCAGGATGGATGGAGCACCCTCGGGCTGGATATGATCTTTTGGCCACTCATTGTACCTCATTCTTTTATATAAACCTAACTACAGACAAAGTGGTATAAAGACCCCAAATGAAGCCCACTGAAATACCTGGAAGTCCCATTAGCTTCAGTGGACTTTGCACTAAACTTCAAGCTAAAAAAGGAAGTGATGTAAGGATTTCGAGGTGGAAGGGAGTGTGGAAAAATCTATCAATCAGTGCACTATTATGAAAAGAAAAGGCATTATGGTTGGATAAAAACAACGGATTTGATATCCACTCCTTGGGTCTTGAAATACATGCAAAGTGAGTGCAAACTGCTACTAAATCAGAAGAGCAGAATTTTATACATCTATGGCAATCACTTTACACTGGGCAAAAGTTCAAAATGCTTACAAGAAATACATTTATTTTAGTGTAACTCTAAAAGATTTTGAAAAAATGAAAGCAACAACTAAAAGGAATTATTTTTTTCTTCATTGCCCTAGTTATGTCCCTGCAATTCTTTCCCGTTATTCTATAGTCGCTAGAGTCCTTGGAAATCTTCCAATAGAAGTGAGAATACCGAGCGGCGCAAAACTGCTCTTTACGCTTTGAATACTCATTCAAATAGGGGAAATGAGACACAGGCGGCTCCCCGCGGCCGGTATTGCCAGGAGCTCCCGGCCGCCAGGGCCCGTCCCCTTGCCTCGAGGGTGCAGGGCCCCGGGGGCAGCGGGGCCGCCCTAGGGCCGGGTGGGGGTGTCGGGCAGCGCCGGGGCCGGGGCCGGGGCCGGGGCCGTGTGCGGGTCGGGGCTGGAGCCGGCACCGCGGGGGTGTCGCGGAGCAGCCACTAACGGCCCCGGGCTGGGCCGGGATGGGGATGGGGATGGGGATGGGGCCGGGGCTGGACGGGGAGGGGGGGGGTGTCCCGGAGAAGGGTAGGGACCGGCAGGGCTGGGGGGGCCCCAGGAGTCTGACACCGCAGACAGGAATCCAAGCCAAGCTCTGACTCAAAAACATTTAAGAAATACCGTTTTGCTAAAAAAGAGTATGCCCGTGACATTCTAATATCTCACTTTTTGTGATCTACAACCAACCTAACCCTACCTGCAAAGTGTTCTTGAAGTAGGCAGAAATAATTAACAATTGTTCCTTTGTATCACTGTCAGAACTGGAGGTACCTAATTGTGGGCATTGTTTCTGTAACAAACACCAAATAAATGTCCCTTTTCATTCCTAGAAGGGGGTAAAGAGCTATTAGTACAAAAAGAATCAGGCCCAGTAGTGTATTAGCATATACAATTGTCCCTTACAGGCTTTTAAGTCTGTATTAACTGAACTGAAGCCAACGAGTTAAAATAAAGCAAGTGAGAGAAGAAACAGGTTCTTATCTGGAAGGAGAAGGAGAAATGTCTGTGCACAACTGTTTAGAAACGTTGTTACTGACACTATTATTTCTGTATGAAGAAAGATTTACTAGACTTCCATGGGACATTCTGGCAGCTCTTTGAAAGGAAGTCCAAAGATGAGAGTTTAGAAAAGTATAAAAGCACGTCGTTGCTAGAGCTGACGAGCATTCATGCCTATTTTAGAAAAGGTTCCAAACAATAAACCTGGGCTCTGAATCCAAACATCTCCTTGAACATGAAAATGTCGAGATTCAATGCTTCTAGCAGGATAGAAGTGATACAAAAACATACCTCACAGGTCAAATGCTGTCAAAATTTAATAAATACACTTGAAAAACAACAACAACAAATCACTGAGGCTGACTGGAACAAGAAACCCAAATATAAGAATATGTCTGATTAAAATCTTATTTATTGAACTGGGCTTCTTTTTCCCCAAAGTGAACATCAGAGAATGAACTAAAAGTTCCTATATGGTAAGCCTGGAAAGTCTACCTAAAAGAAGAGAAATGGGTAACTGTTGGAAGGCCAGCTTTTTCACAAATGTCACTATTTGCATTATGTGTACAAAGGTAAACTTGTATATTTCCATCTGTGGCTCTGACACATAAAACAATAATTTTATGTGCCAAGATTTATGACTTTATTATTGATAATTTTTGTAGGGGCGGCTGAAAAGGTACAAAGCTCCTTTTTATTAAAGCTCTAAGAAGCATGCCTTCTGCAACAGAAGACATGAAAGCAATAGTAAAATGCCTTTTGAATATTTGAATGCTCTCTGCATGTCTCTTTCCATCAGTTACAAGTAATAATCATACTCTTAGGTAAGTTTGAACAAGTTAAATCCCCACATTCTGTTGATCCCAGTTAAGATTGTTTCAGAAAACTATTTATTCCACCCACTAACAAGAATGCTTCTCCACATCAAGGAATGCTTCTTTAGAAAGCCATCAAAATATAATACAAGGATTGTTCTATTCTTTCTTTCTTCTGGCCTTACACAAATATAGTCTAATATACACACAAATCCTTACATAAACCTAGTCCAAAAGACCTCTAATCAGAAAAGAAAACAACAATGCTCTACTTCTCACACTATAAAAAGACCACCTTGGGAAAAGAACAATTCAGTAACAGAGTGGTATGGTGTCTGTTAAAAAAGTTCACACGAAGCAAGTGTTAGCTATTCAAAGAATTAACTGAAACAAGGCAGTAAGTGAGCGTCTGTTCCTTGTCACTGAACTCTAACGAAGAGCAGGGAATGAAGTAAGGTATAAAGAATTACGTCAGGGAAATAAAAAAAAAATCACTTCACTGTCCCCTAGTCTAGATTATCCTCTTAGAAGGTGGGTCAAAATATCAATGATTGCTTTTCCAAGTTGTCTCCGTAGTCATAGAAAGAATCAGCAGCAGCGCAGAAGGAATGTCCAAGATATGGACCAAAGGGTACTCTTAACATTGTAGAAACCATGTTTTTTGTAATAACACATATATTTGGCTAGATCTATGCTATTCACACTCTTTATATATTCCTTTACATTTACATGTGGCTAAGTGGTAAGGTAAGAATTAATGCTGTTATTTTAAAACATGCATATTTCAATTGGGTAAAAGCTTTCTCACAGTCTTGTGTGCCTGGGAGAAAGCAAACTGTGATTAGTGGTGACCAAAATTGGAAGGATGTTACGTTAAATTACTTCTTTATTGCTGCTATTAGAATGCATTAACTGTTTGCTAGGTGCTGACAGAGTCAGACCCTGTGGCCCTTCGTTAGGTTTGTCACAGAGGAGTGCTGGATCCTAACCAACAAACACAGGAACGTAGTGGAGCTGGTCAAAGAGTGACTTGGGTGCCAGTAACAGGGAAATGACAGAATTCACAATCCTTGGAACTGGAAGGAGGTAGCACTAGACTAAAAAAAAATGGGTTTTCAGAAAGACAGATTTCAGTTTTTCAGAAGATTGGTAGGTAAGATTTCCTGGAAGGCTGGTCCGAGGTAAAAACAAAAAATTTAAAAGAGGTTATACAGCTCTAAAGAAATGATATTAAAGGCACAACCGCAAACTCTTCAGCTGCAGAAGGTAGACAGGAAGTAGGGGAAAAAGGGATGAATTCAGCAGGGACAAATGCAAAATACTGCTTTTGTGGGGGATTCATCAATTTCAAAAATATAGAATTGGGAACACTGATGTAGGAAGGAGTATAAAGCTGATAATGGAAGCAACAGTGGTATATTGTTGCTGAAACAGGCAAACACAATATGGAATGCAGATATATAATCTGTAAATACGTCAAGTAATCCTGCTGTTTTATTTAGCATTAGGGCCTCAATAGGGGCACTGTGTTTAGCGCTAGATGTTGAGAAACTGCGGGAGAGACATGAACATTATGAGAATTCTAGAAAGCATGGCATAGAAGGAAGAATAGGAAAAATGTAGGTTTTTCAGGCTAAGAAAGGATGATAGTCGCCAAGAAGGAAGCATAAGGACAGCCTTCAAGTACATAAAAGGCTGCTACGACGAGTTAGGGAGCAACCTATTCTCTGTGCTCCTTGTGGATAGAAAAGGATATAGCAGGCTTAAGTGTGGAAAAATCAACAGATATAAAGCACTGGATCTGATTTGCATGAGCAGGTTGTGGTAGCTCCCCATTTGAGGTCTCTGATAACAAGCTAAATGAATTTTCATCAGGAATGACCTTCTATAGTTGATCTTGCCCTGGAACAGCAGAGTTGCGCTGGATGCTTGGAAGGTTTTCTCCAGCCCTACAGTATTTTGATAAGAGGGGGCTCCCCAGAGTCAATACCATAGCCCCACTGACTTCCCACAGCTCTTCAAGTGCTAGACAAACTCTCATAAATGGCAGTAGCTAATCCTACTGCAGCCAGAGGTTTATTCTGTTCTTAGAGGATTCTTCATCTTTTAGAGGTGTTCTGTATAAGGAACACAGCTGCAACTAGAGCATAGGAGACAGACCCATAGACCACTCTTGCCTCACCCATTTTTGCCACTTCCTTATTCCTTGAGACTACGCAGTAAAGTTGACAGCTGGACAAACACTTGTGAGAATCCCAGTTTCAGGGAGCAGCAGAGGTGAAGCTCCTTGCAAAGAGAGCTGGGAGTCATGGATGACAGCCAGGCTGGCAGGGCAGTGGCCTCACCAGCAAGGGGTGCGATACTATGGTACCCAAACACAAAGAGCAGAGCAGGTCCCTGTGATGGTAACCAGGGTCAGCCAAGTCTGGATCACCAGACAAGTCTATAGCGATGAGGCAGGACTGAGATCAAGCTATGAAGTCAACTCAGCAAGTCTGCAAGTCAGGATCAACAGGGTAAATGATCAGGCACAGGCATGGCTGCACCATAGCTCAGGCAGGAACCACAGGTGAGTGTCTCAGCTTAAACATAGCTCCTGAGGTCCAGGCCCGTGCTTCACCCAGATCTTTCTCACCCAGCTCTTTCCCCAGCAGAAATGCAAGATCCTACAGCTGCACTGAGTCAGAGCTGGCCTTGAGCACCAGCTGCTAAACCCCTGGGGAGGGCAGTACAGGGCCTTTACACCCAGATAAAAGCATCAGTTGCTCATATGTCACAGCACCGGCAGAATAAACCCACCAGCACTCTCCCAGAATGACAGGCCTATATTGCCTTTTAAAGGACAGCCATGCCTTGATATAAGAAGGGCCACTGATAATCCACAACAACAAGCAAAAAAAAAAAAAAAAAACCAGACGTATTTTCAATCCCAGTGACTGGTTTTAACTAGCTCATACTCTCAAGGCTATTGCCATGAGAAATGAAAGGGTGTTGTTTTTTGTTTTAGGGGACAGATTAGCCCCTGATGCCCTCATTTCTGGTTTCTATAGGCTCCAGAGACCATATCGGCTAACCACAACTCTATTTCTGACATATTTTCTGTATTATAGGTTGCAGTGCTACATCCATAACCTCCCTAAGCATAACTGAGATTGTTACCATTTTTCATTGCTGCAACCCCTTTCCCACATTAGGCTCTCAGGAACAAAAGACCACCAGAGAATCTGGTCCAAAATAGTCAGTATTTTTGTTTGTGTTTTACAGTTTCTACACGACTATTGAAAGCAACATTTTTTCTTGGTTAACTGGAAGGAAAGATATGCTTGGCAGCATTCGAGCCATCATGCTGAAGTGTTTGACTATAGCCTTGGTGACACAATTGACCAATATGTGTGAGGAAGTGACAGCATCAGCTAAGCCTATTCCACCACTGACCCTAGCAGTAAGTCTTGACAATTTTGGAGACTATAATTATTTGATCATCTTTGTCAGATGCTTTCACTGACTCACGGGCTATAAACTATGAGGTAGTGTCTCTGCTTTCTGGATCAAATTATCCATTCGGGTGGCTGAGCCAGATGGTTAGCAGAAGCATCTGCTTACTTCTGGTGGTTAATCTCTTTGAATCCCACCCTGCTCATAGCCAAGCCTGCTTTCCTTTCTTTCGAGGATGTTTCTGAAAAGCCCTCTCCTTTGGCCAGGCAAACAGCAGTGGTCAGTTTGTATGCAAGTCCCTATGGTTCAGGTAGAAGGGCATGCTTTTGTCATCATACCCTGCCTGCCAAGCCAGGATGTTAAACTCACTGAGACAAGCAGCGAAAGATATTTCATCAGATTCGCGTAAAGTTCCTGTTGCCACTTTGAGATGAGCACTCTTGGGCTACTGAGAGAACACGAACTGAGGGGCAGAAAAAAGGAAAAGGGAGCAGATAGACAGATCAATGAAGGTAGGTCTTCTGTGTTACACACATGTGGATCCCACTCAAAATGGTACATTACTTTATTCTCCTTGATGGCAAGGGAACTAACATTAATCAGATGCGGGCTTTGTGCAGAATCAGTCAGGGGTCTCAGGAAAGAGTCTCTGGAGTGGCCTCAAGCTACTTGGGAGAAATTTGCCTTTTTCCATTTCTGAGGTCCCCTCTGCTTTGAATACCAGGGGATGTTTCTGGATGCCTGCTGGCAAAAGGGTGCTGGAAAGAAATTTGTTAAATTAGCACTTCTTCCTGCCAGAAAAACTTTTTGACTGCAAGGTGGAAATGTGAGAAACCTCCCACTCTGCACACAGGGCTAGTGCATTCAGCTGCTATGCTTCACTGGAAAAAGTCTGCTGTAATTTTAAACAGAAACCACAGAGATCTGACAAAGCCTGTAGGAGACTCCTGGAACTTTCAACCAAATTGTTATTATATTTCTAAGCTGTCGGACATTTACTATTAGCCCACTGTATTCTTCTAGTGAAGATCTGATCCTGATACCCAACTAACTTCCCACTGGCTAGGATGGAGTGACTAGCAATGCACAGTGTATAGGACAGAGTCTCTACAGAAAAGGATATTTAAATTTTTGGGGTATCTATTTTTGGAAGCAGGATTCCACACCGACGTTCTTACGGTGTTTTCTTCTCTGACAAATTTCTGGCAGGTACCCATGGAAATGGAGACCTCATTTGAAAATTAAGAATCAAATTGCTGTCTATAAACGACAAGGTTACACGTATTGTCTTTCTAATTGTAAGAGGGCAAGGTTGATATCGTCCTTGAGATTCATCGTCCAAGCATAAGAACCTCAGTTCTCAACACAACTGACAGAAATGGGCTTGCTCTTGGGGTTGTGAGGCCTGTACATGCTTAAGAGAGAGGTACGGGCCTGGACTCAGAATCAGACCTCGTATAAAAAGCAAGATGGTGCAGATTTAACACTTCCTGAGCTCCACGGGCCTTGAATCAGATTCCCTCTCAAGCTCATCAGAGAAATAGTCAGCGAAAACTCCAGTAACCAAATGAGTGCTTGGCATGCTGACTGGGAAAGAATAAATACCATAATCACCTTATTCATCAACCAAAACTTCAACGTAGTCATTTAAACAGTGAGCCTGTGAACCATGAGGCTGGAAACAAACTGCTTCAGTGACTGGAAAGAGTTTCATTAAGCTAAATACTTTGAGTCAAGCTTGTACTGGACAGAGATCTAAAAAATTTCCTCCAGGAGTTCTGCAGACTATTTTAGTCTATGTAAGCTGTAGGGAAGGAAACTAGAAAACAATAGCTGGCAGGACCACCAGAAGAAGCAAACACGGGCACTTTAAATACAGTGTGAATTAAAAACTCCTAGGTGTATATACAGCTGACATATGATCACTATGCTTAACTGTAGCCCTAAGGCTGCTCTCCAGTGGCTATTCAGCTGTACTGATCCATAGCTTTGTGCGTGGAAGTTCTGCATGATTCTTAGTGTCTTCTAACAGTAAAATAAAGTAAATCCCAGCAGACATTCTTTCTGGATGCTGCAGGCAGGGCAATAGTAAAAACAGCAAGTTATAGCTGGATTTTTAAAAAGATCTAAGTTGCATAAAGATCTAAATTGCATAAGGTATCCTACTTCCGTTGAAAGCTCAGTATTTTTTACTTTTTTATCTTTTTGGCAGTCAATTTGCCTGCCAAAAAGATGATTTTTATACTCTTCAATCAGGATATCAACCTTTATAATCTATTTTTAGATAATTTATTTATTGACATGTGCTTTAGTGTAACCCAAAACATTCAAATCAACTTACACAATGCATGTGGGTGAGTCACTCTTTCAGTTTGTTGCGTTGCAACCTTATTTTAACACCAGCCACATCTTTTTTTTCAGCTAGAATAGCAGTGATTTATATTGCTGTGTTAATTATGTGAGCCTTTAAACTGTGGTTTGGAAAACATTACACATCTGAGGTATTTGTGCAAATTAGGGGATTAATAACAGGACCTGTTTTTTTTTTTTAGATGGAAACCTTGAAAGGAGTGTGTGTGTGTGAAATAGATCTGACCCCGGCCTGGTGTATGTTTGTGTGCATTCCTCTCCCTCCTCTTTCTCCTATTTTTCTTCTCAGCCAGATACCAATCTCATTGTCAGACTTGTCAGCTATGGAACAGGTTGCATTCTTACTGGCTTGCAGGACTGTATCCTCCAAGCTACAACCTAGTTCTCACATACTGAAAAGAACATATGCATTCAGTCATGTAAACAAAAATAATAGTTTTATGCCTCTTTATCATTCAAGTAAAGACTGCTTACTTTATGGGAAGCCAAAACACAAACTGTGCTTTAGTCAAATAAAAGTTATTGAGCTCAACAGGGCAACTGAATAAAATTTAACGGCCTGTGACTTACAGGTTACACCATATGATCTAGTCCCTTTTGGCCTCCAAATCCACAAACCTAAATGGAATTCAAGCCCTGCATATTTTTTTTAATTAGAACATTGGTGAGGCTGGAGGGGCCTATCTAACTTCAGCCGTGCGTAGGTGTGGATGGATGGATGGCTGTATTTTTGTTGGTAAAAGGCTGCCCTTCTGCATTGTATTTGGCTGCATTTTTGAAGTGGCTGAATATCCAGTCCAAATACAAATTGGCCCAGAATTAGTTTCCACTTCCTATCCTTCCTTCTGCTGAAACAAATAAAAACTGGGATTCAATTTACAGAACTCCTGGCTTCATGGGCAGGGTCTACAATGCAATTTACTAACCAAAGAACCCAGTACTTAAGGTGTGTGGAAGATGCATCCAAAAATTCTTTGGGATGTTGATCTGACCAGTTCCTCCAGTCAATAAAGCTAATAATTATTTTCAAGTAACTGTGGCCAGTCAGTTGTGAAATTGCTTAATTGCTTATATGCTGACTAAGGAGTGAGATCTGAGAAGTGTTTCAGAGAAGACACCCTCAGAGAAGAGCATGAAAATGGATCAAAGCAGATATTGAACTACACACTGCATTAGTTTCAAGTATAGGATCCAGCTCTAACTAACACTGCAGAAACCCTGGCAATAATGAGCTTGGCCTTTTTAAGTAGCCATCAGAGCTTCTTACCCTGGTCTAGTCAGCTCTTGAAATCTCATTTCCAATTACTTTGCTCAAAGAGTGAGAAGCACTTACTGTGTAACACTCACTAAGCATCTCTAACTTGGCCAAAAGGCAGAATTTGCCTGATGCAAAGCCTGCTCAAAGTCAATGGCAGACTTCATTCATGGAGCGGTTTGTTTATGACTGTTACCTTATGACTGTTCCACCTATTTAGGAATATGCAAGTGAACAAAAAAAATGTTTGAAGACTATTGTTACCTGTTACTCAACCTGATATATGTCCTTTTCTGAGTACTCTAGTCTGAAAATGTCTGCATTGAAACTACTATCGTAGCATATTGAGGATATCATAAACAATGATATCCTTCCTTCAGTGTGGAGTTCATCCTAAAATCAATGCTAAGCTATATTCTACACAAACCCCCTGGAATTAGCAGGACTTTCTTCAGGACTGGGCCCTGAGATTTAAACAGAGTATCTTCTATGTACTCTTTGCTTTTTCTAAGGTGGAAACAGAGAATAGTTGGAAAATATACAAGGCCTGCCAGAGAGATAAGGCAGCTGCAGTTTTTAGCACTGAAAGAAAGCTAAAACTTTCAGTGCTCTGAGTAATTTTATAAAGTCATAGAGAAAAGGAGCCATGGCATAGCAAAGCTAAGGTTTTGAAACTTAGACCCAGTAGAGTGGGTACACGTTTGCATCCTGGCTGCAGCATACCAGCTCTTGGTGAGTTAGCAAGGTGTGAAGCTGGGTGCAAGCCAATCCAGTATCGCCCCTACTGCTCAAATTGAATCTCAGCAAGTAGGTTATATGTTTCCATTCCCTACTTTTCATCTCCAGACTATCTTCCCTTTCTCCTTGTACTGATATTTCCTTCCATGCACGTGAATGATGTTCCCCCTGCAACAACTCTTCCTCCCGTGTTATGAACAAGTCTTATACCTTGTTCGGCAGCCTGCCCACTATTGAGCTGGGACTGGTAAGTGACCACAGATTGCTCTTCTCTGTGAGAATATCCTGATTACAGTACTGCTTGCAATGGATACTTATTGCTCGCTAAATCCATCTTCCTCTCCGAGGGCAACTACATTTACTTCATTCCCATCATGACTGCCTAGCCTGTTTATAGATAGAAGGTCTGCAATCTTTTCCATGCTGTGGTCTCTATCACTATCAGAAGAAAAAAATTCCTAATATCTAACCTGAATGCTCCTTGCTGCTGTTTAAACCCACTATTTCTCATTCTACTCTCCATGGATGAGGGAAGAGATTATTCCCTTTCTCTTTGAGGCAACATGTTAGGTCCTCTGATCATTATCTTTTTATCTCAGTCTTTTCCCTTTTAGTCTAAACAACCCCAATTCTTTCCAGCTTTCCTTACAGGTCATGTTTTCTATATCCTTGAAGATTTTCTCTGCAGAAAGTTCAGGGAACAGTAGTTTGTACAAATCACAATGTAGTAACACATCCAAAATTAAACCTTCTCTGAGGCTTTCCTAATGCTGAGCAGAGCAGAAGGATTACTATATGTATATTACAATTTTTATCTGTATTCCTGCAACCCGGCACCATGTTTTCCTGCTTTGCAACAACCTAAAGTGTGATTCTCATTTGGTTTATCATCCACATGTAATATCTCCATCCCTTTTCTACAGAAATGTCATTTATCAGTTGCTCTTTATCCTGCATTTGTGCATTTGACGAATCCTGCCTAAATGTCACACCTTGCACTTTCCACACTGAAGGTTATCTCGTTTTTTTCAGACCATTTCTGCAACTTGTCATGGTTGTTTCGAATTCTTAACAATGTCTCTACTAGTGTGCCTCCCCCAGCTTTGCATCATTTGCAGCTTTCACTTGAACACAGGCTATTTAATCTTTCAAAAAATTTAAGACCACATTGAATTGTTCTGGCTCCAGGGCTGATCCCTAACAAAATGCACGCAATACTTCCTTCTAGTTTTTACAGTCAACTGCTGAAACCTACTCTCTGGATGTAGTTTTCTATTAGTGATCCTTCTGTGTTAAGCTACTGAACTTTGCAAGTTATTTTGATGGTTATCTGAGACAACTGTAGCTGCACTTTTACTCCAAGAACAAGCCTTGTCTCTAATTTCAAGAAACTGCTAAGAGTCCCAGTCTTCAAAGCTGACTGCTAATACATTAAATATTTAGGTGAATGCCAGTTTAACTTTAGTAGCTATTTGGTCAAGCTCTTGTGGAACCTCAGAAGATCGTTGAGGTTGTGGGTTATAGATCTACAAGAAATGATGTATATGTAACTTGCAATATGGATAAATAGGGTGTGACTAATGATTTCAATCTTAAGACAGGAAGAATATAAGCTAGAGAGCTGACACTTAAAGTTACTGCTAACAGAAACTGAAAAAAATGTATAAATGAAAAAGACCTGTATTCTGTTAAAAATCAAACTTCCTGTGATGTTAGTCACTAATAAAGACTAGTATCTATAACATTTGGAAGAAATATGTTGCAGCTTCTATGTATGTTACAAAATAGCTCTTGTTATATATGCAGGAACATGTTTTATCCTTAATTTAAAAAACATATGTTGTTATATGTAACCCCTTCTACTCACTCTTGTGAATATTACTGAGATAAAATATTCTACTTGAATCAGAATTTCATTATAAAACATAATGTGTTAAACTGAAAGCCTCTGGAAGTAGATTTCTTTCCTCAGGATATGCATTGACCTGCAGCATCAACCCTTATCATCTCCAATTTTTCATTTCCTGATAGTTTGTAAAAACATTAAATTGAATGGTGTAGCAAAGTCAAATAATAGTATTGCAGATGCAGCCATGGAATTTAGGTTTAATAATTTTTTAGGCGTTAAAGAAAACTTCACTCGAAAGAAAAGTGTGAAAAAAAGATCGTACAGCTAGATTGAATAGGTGATCTTCACCTGAAGTCTCCAGCAGTCCTTCTTCTATTAAGCAGGTTAAGTGGGAAATACTGAGTTGTTATGGTGACCAATACAGTGCAAAGCCTTACCCTAGACAAAGATCTTGAATAAGCATCATCTGAATGGTGTAAGTGAATTAGGAACATACATTCAGTTTTCTAAAGCAGCTCCATGTGAGGCCAGCATCTGTAAGGTTAGTGGTCCTAAATGACTTTTGGAAATGGAAGTCACTTAGTTTAAAAGAGTTCTCCACGCTTATTTAAAAAAAAGGATTTGGGCCTAAACAAATGGTTAAGGAAGATTGGACAGGAAGAAGTATCCGACCTATTTCTTTTTCCCCACAAACTGAAATATTTTTACTTTATGTTTTATTTAAAAGGCTTATTAGGGAATATGTGATGTACAGAATATGTGATATTTTCTCTCAAGTGATTTGTAGAAAAGGTCTGAATTGTTTTAAATAGAGGATATGAGTTGATTTCTATTCCTGTCTCTCCCTTCCTAAGGCTTTAAGGAATAAAGCTTAACTCTGTAATGGAGTGCAAAGGTGTTAGCAGCCCCCAGCTTGCTTTGAACTGAAGTAAAAGATGGGCATGTAACATATAGGCTCTTATCTTGGCACTAACAAATACGAGTGGAAATGCTGAAGTCTGCTTCTTTAAAGGGGCAGAGGGGTTAGATTTCAAAAAGAAGGTGAATTGTCTTTACCAGTAGCAGTCTTCCAGAGGAAAATGTAGTACTTTGTTTATTGTACAAAACTGCCACCATGGTTCATTGCTCATGGAACTTCTCACTTCAACTCTCTGCTGTCCTTTTCTTCATGCCACTTCATATTTATGCCTTTAATGCAAAGGGAAATGTTATGCTCTAAGTTTTGTTAATTCATAATTTCTTGTAGAGCAACACTAAAGATGAGACCGAAGTTGCAAAATAGCCAGGACATTCCTCTTTCTGCTCTTCAGATGTTCTGATCTCTTTCTTTACAGCACAGTAGCCTGTAGGTCCTGCATCCATCAGCCACCTCAGAGGAAGACAAGACTGCAGAACACAATTGCCAGCAGGTTGTCCCGCTTGGCCAATAGAAGACAAAGAGGTTTATGGGTTCATTACTGCTGTCATGCCAAAGTGTAGCTCCTTCACTAAGAAACAGAGCCACCAGAGAAGGTAATATCCAAGCAGCTTTCCTACCAGAACATAAGTTTCTCTCTCCTCATACTTTGATGACACACCCGTATCCTCTTGATGCAGAGGTGAAGAATTTACAGAAGATATTGTTCAAGGATATTAAAACAGCTTCTTCCTTCTTCCAGAAAGAAACATCCTTTTTTTGTGTTTTTCTTCAAGGGACGCCACTACATGAAACAGATTTGTGCAGACCTCTCTATAAAGGGCTAGATATGATGGAAATTTTGCTAGCTGGAAGAGAGAAGTTATACTGGTAGAGTTGTGGTAGAGTTCTGCTCTCTCAGGAGAGGAAGTTGCCGTTTTATTTTGTTCCAGGTCTTGTTTGTGGTACCAGTACCATGAACCTGAAGTAGATCTTGTCTATACTGTTGAATATCCTCAAAAAACAACAACCAACAGCAATGGATAAATCTTAAGCTAAAACCAGAACCATTCAAACTTCTGCTAATGTGGAGTTATTTGCAGTGATATGTCAAGTTTTAGTTTGTATTTCTTTTCTATGTTTGGCATACTACTGTAATGATCTGCTCTCGTTGCCTATATCCTTTCATCTTGTGCCATCTGAATACAAATTTCATTCTGCATACCTTCCCATGCAGTTGTCCCCTTGCAGTCCTCCATGGGCAGCTAGATATATTCTTACCCCTTGCCTTTGCAGAAAACAGTTCAGTCTTGTTTATAGCATTGTAACATAGTCTAATTTTGAGGGCGCAGGGGCTTGGCCAGTGCTCAAATTCCTACACAAGTGGGAATTCAGTGGTTAAAGGAGGGACCATACCCTCAATTTGTCACTAGCCAGCCATGCAGTCTAGCACATACCACACCCAAAGATGTAACAGCAGGTATAGACAATACCTCTGTTGGCTTTGGCTGATATCTTGCTTGACCTGGGCACAATACTCTTGGGAGCTATTATGGTCCGGAATAGAAACATTATGGCAGTGACCCAGTTGCTAGTACAGTTTTATCTCGGTCACTGCTCCAGCACTTCATGGTCAATAGGGTTGTCCTCTCTCCGAGATTATCAGGGAGCAGCAGGAGGGGGCTGCCAGGAGGGCAAGCCAGGAGTAGAGGGTAACCCTCATGCAGGCCGTGCCCTCACCTACTACAGCTCCTGTGCTGGGTAATCCAAGCCGAGTGGTGGTAACAGGGTCCATTGGCAGCTTCAGACAAGGCAAGGTGATGAATCAGGGCCTGGGTCCATCCAAGGTGTCAAGTCAGGAGCAACAGGATACGCAGCCAGAGACAGGACTGGAGACAAATGTGGATCTGAGGAGTCCTTTCAGAGAATAAACTACCTACAGTGTAGGTCTAAGGTCCATCCAGGAGACAGGGCCAGAGGCAGGACTGGAGACCAACACTCATGCAGCATAGCTGGGGCAGAAACTGAAGGCCCCAGGCTGAGCTGAAATGGTGCTCCAGTGCCATGGGTAGATGGTATGGCTGGGGGTTCCAATTGAGGCTGGTCAGGGGCATTAAAGCTTGTTGGTGCCCTCAGGGCCCTGACAAGGATATAGAGCTAAGGTACTCACAGGGAAGCCAAGCTTTGAAACAGTGGGGTAACGGCTAAATTCCAACTTGCAGAATTACAGTGGGCTGTAAGTCACATAATCCCACCACAGTTCATGGAGCAGCTGCATAGGCACTCCAAATACAGAGGTATTCCAAACTAATGGCCACAATGGAAAAACCTTGGTGATAGATGTCTTCCTGCCTAAAGGAAAGGTGAGTTAGTGACACTGATGGAAACAGAACCTGTCATAGATCACTCAGTCCCACTTTCCCACTCTGTCAAAGAAATAGCATTTCTTCCCTTGTATTTTCTTCCTATTCATTCTACTATCCCATCTGAAATGGTTCTGAGCTTCCAAAAAATATCCAGGTCTCTAAACCGATACCAACATATTCAGTTTTAAGGCTTTCATTTTCCTCCCTAGCTATCTCTGCGTAAATACATGTATTTTCATGTTTTTTTCCCCCTTTTCTGCAACCATTCTGATTTCTTGTAAAAGAAGAGTGCATTTGACAGGAGGAAAGTAGTTTCCCCATCACCTATGAGAATGATAAGTGAATATTTAAGTTGGGTTAGTGAAACCCTGAAAAACGAGAGAATTTGCTTTTATCTCCCAAACAGGACTTGGTGCCAAAAGCAATATATGGACAATGCAGTAGTTCTGAAAGAGAGCTCACATTGGTATTTGACATGAAGGACAATATCTTTAAAAGTAGCAAAACATAGATAAGATTAATTTGGTCATTTCTCGAGAATTAGCCTTTCACAGCAAAGAAATTTTATATTAAGTTTTGTGAGTGCTTTGGGATAAAGTCAACACTCCCACCTACTGGTCTCATTTAAGAAACTTCCTTTTTCTTTTTCTTTCTCTTTCTCTTTTTCTTCTTCTTTTTTGTTTTTGTTTTTCTTTTTCTTTTTCTTTTTCTTTTTTTCTTCTTTCTTTTTCTTTAGTTTTTTTCTTTCATTTTCTTTTTCTTTTTTCTTCTTTCTCTTTAGTTTTTCTTTTTCTTTTTCTTTTTCTTTTTTCTTCTTTTTCTTCTTTCTTTTTAGTTTTTCTTTTTCTTTTTCTTTTTCTTTTTCTTTTTCTTCTTTCTTTTTCTTTTTCTTTTTCTTTTTCTTTTTCTTTTTCTTTTTCTTTTTCTTTTTCTTTTTCTTTTTCTTCTTCTTTTTCTTTTTCTTTTTCTTCTTCTTTCTTTTTCTTTTTCTTCTTTCTTTTTCTTCTTTCTTTTTCTTTTTCTTCTTTCTTTTTCTTCTTTCTTCTTTCTTTTTCTTTTTCTTCTTTCTTTTTCTTCTTTCTTTCTTTTTCTCTTTTTCTTCTTTTCCATTTTCTTCTTTTTCTTCTTTCTCTTTTTCTTCTTTTTTTCTTCTTTATTTCTTTTTCTTTTTGTTCTTTTTTCTTATTTCTTCTTTTTTCTTTTTTCTCTTTTTTCTTTTCTTTCTCTTTCTTCTTTTCTTTTCCTTTTTCATATTGCAATTCCTATTTTCCATTAGAGCTTCTACATATGCATGCAGCAAGAATAACTGCCCCAGGAATAAGCATAATATTGGAAAACACACATTCACATATTTATTCTTTTCAAAACAAGAAGTTTTTCCAAAATCGCTCCATAAAACTGAAAATCCTGCTTAACATTCACTATAATCAAGGTAAATGATATAATTTGGGGAATTTTATACCCTAAAAATTCAAAAAGCCTCCATACTTTTCCCTTGTGCAAATTGCAAAATTATGATAATGATAATTACACTGAAGCATTGTCCTTGTGGGAGTGTACAGATCTGCTAGACAGATATTCAGTGAAAGTCAGGATCTCCCATGCCTTCTAGTTCATCATTCCACTGTGGCTCTCATTTATTCCAAAGGATCACTTACAAATTTGAGTAACCCATCGTGCCTGAGGAAGAGTGGCAGAACACAGACCCCAAGCAATCTTATTTACTTAATTCAGTCCCAGAATATGTCCCAGTAAACACCTCTCGTGTAAGTATGGGCTATAAAGAAAGCAAGGCTCCAAAGAAATTATTTGCTCCAATTACCTCAGGATCATCTGTTATACATACTTGCACATTCATAATAGTACTGGTTGTACCAGCTGCAAGACAACGAGTAATTCCTACTAATAAGCTCAGCTCAGCAGAAATCCATTTTGCCAAGTAATCCTTCTATATGCAGGATATCTCCCACACACCTTCTTATGTACTGTTCTTATTTCTGCATACACTAATTCTTCTGTGTTTTGATTCTCTTCCCTTTTGGTCTGAACGCCAATAAAAATACTGAGATACTCTTTACATGTGGGAAACACAGTATTTTTACCTCAAAGCACTTCATCTATTTTCCTCCTTTTATTTTGCCATTTTTGTAGCTCTTACAAGATTGCAGATTATTTTTAGAAATGTGAAGGAGAAACAGAAACATGGTTTAAAAAACCTCCTAATGACTTGTATATAATTTAATAGTAAGTATTATAAAATGCTCCCTATTATTATTTGTGTTACATTAGTGCCTATGGGCTCCAACCAGGAAGCGCACACAAGGATGAAATGACTTGCCCAGATTTGCACTGCAGCCAGAGCCAAACCAGTGACAGAACCCACAGCTCAGAGTCTCAGTCCTATGGCCTAGACCATGCTGTTCCCCTTCCAGCCAAGAAGCACATTTCCATATATTTACCATAGGTTTTAATAGCCAGTTGTGTGAAACCAACCGTGCTTTGGTTAACGAACACATTCAGAGCTGAGTGCTGATGCCTAATAAACTGTTTTGTTTTGAATACTTAGCTGCCTCTAGAAGGTGGTTTAATCACCTAAGAGCTGGATTTCCAAAGGCATTTAAGCATCTAAATGCACAAAAGACCATTGAGTGGGATTTTTAAAAGCACCTCTCTGTTTGACTCCTGCGGGATATACATTCTGCAGGTTTTAGGCAGCTCGGTACTTTTCATAATCTGCTCCTAAACAGGGACTGGAGTTCTTACAGGGAAGAGAGAAAAAAGAGGGCCTCCGTTTCATGAGTATGGTGCACATGCTGTGTCGGGGGTGGTGAAGCAGCTGTGCTCCTGCATACTTCCCTGTATCCTTTACCTCACCACTACCTTAAATGCCAGCTTTGACTCTGCTAGAATCCTGAAGCTCCATGTTTTGATCAGGTTATGCCTTCTGCAGTTCACTACATGTGAGCTTTTCTAATTCTATTTATTTGAAACGTCATGACATCCATTTTCATAACAACTCTGTTTCTCCTAGAACAATATTTTATACACTGACTCTCTTAGATGGAACCAGCAGAGCACTCTTCCCCCATCTCCTCCAGAAGTTTTGTTTTGTTTTTCAGTGGGCTGCATAAATCCTGCACGTGAGATGTGATGTCCTTGCCTCCCACTGCCAGCTGTAGGAACTGAAGACACTCAGCACCCTGAAGGAGGAGCTCAGCAATTAACAGGGTCTAGCACTTGTCCGAGTGTAAACACACTTTGTGACAATGCTTGTACAGGTATAATGCTATGGACTTAGGAAGTTGTGCATTAGTTCCCACTTTTACAAGAAAAGAGAGATCAGCCCACCGTTGTCTATGTTGTGATATTATGGCTTCTTCTTGCTAAAGTGAGTATTAGTATTCCTGTGAGGCAACACTGATGTGAATTGTTTATTTATACCCTTATTGCCTCCTAATAATTATTTGAATAGCAGTTTTTCAACAGCCCAATAGAAGTAGCCAGATTGTCCAAAAAAAAATCTCTAACCATATCCCTTCCGAGTGAACATTAAAAATACCAGTAAAATAAGTGTTCAGTCTTGTCAACAAGCAAAACTTCCCTTATGTCTGTGGGATGCTGGATGACGGCTGTAACTCTGCTGGAATGCATGCAGGGGGTTTAATTCTGCATCCCTACTGGGTGCTGCGGTTCAGTCTGGTAAGCTGGTCTAGGAACAGGGAGATTGTGGAAATAGCATACAGGTTGTAAAGTACTGAAGGATGAAAGATATCTTAAAGGTAAAATATTTTTTTTATTGGATAGTGCTCCACAGGTATTAATAAAATATTGTTGAGAGATGTTTATACGTGTAAGATTTATCATGGCAAGACTGATTCCAAACTTAGATTTATTGTGCAAGAAAATTAAGTGAAAACAGTCATACTGTCAATTTGCTGGCATTTTTTCTTCTAAACGAGACAGTCCCCTGGAAATACAAATTTCTTAACCAGAAATCACCTTCAGACTTAGCCCTAACTCCATTTTGAGTCTCAGCTTCATCATCTAGCTTTTTAATGCTGAGCAAAACTCCAGTGTTTCTAGCCCATGTCTTGTGGTATTTCCATTGAAAGAGAGTCCTTGACACTTTTCAAAAGAAAGAAGCTTTCCTGGCAATGTTCTCTCATCCAAAGAAAATCCAGAGCGTGGACTATTGCTGTACAGTTATCATCTCTACCCATTTGCTGTACGACAGGCTTTTAGCTTAGAACTTTGAAAAAGACGTATATTATAAGATGTACATATCCCACTATAAACCTTTCTTTGTGAAACCACAGAGTTTTTGCATTTAACTGCCAAAATGCAGGAAAAAAATTCCTAATTTAAAGAAATTCAGCCTCTAAGTACAAGAATGCACAGATATGGGTCACAAACAGCTTTAGCTTAGCCTTTCATTGACTTTTTGCAATACCTGATGCACTGCCATACTTACGTTTCTAGATAAAATATAATGATTTTTAAAGATTTTTTTTCTTCCTTATATCCCTACTGGTTTCAGTGCATCTAAGTCACTGCCCTGTTACTCAAGGATTTTAGGTATAACTACTGGTGCTGTCTTGAGGCAGGAAGCCAGTTGCCATGGAAAGGCAGCCTAGAGGAAAAAAAGCATGTTTGAAAATATCATTTCTTTTTTAATCCATCCAGTTATAAAAAATCAGCTACTTGGATCGCCCATACTCTTTTAGAAATCCTAAATTAAATAAAAAAGACTAGTGACAGTGAAGTTAATTGCTGGACCTGACATGTATGAAGTTGTTTAGTCTTGAAACTGACAAGGATGTCCATCAGTTTTCAGTAAACAAACACAGTGGGTATTATTTCAAGACAGGATATGTCAAGTTTTATGTGTGCGGGCGTCTGCGAGGGCTCATTCGTCAAATTAGCTAAGGTGTAAAAGGCTTTAATGACCTCCTAAATCTCCTTCTCTGGCTGTTGTGATGGGATGCCATCCAAGGTCAGTCACCCAAATAAGCAGGTTCACTTGTATTGTAAACAATCATGGATCAGACTGAATGATAAGCACTGGTGGACCCTGGAGCACAGACAGCTATATATATCACAACGCTTTCTTGTCAGGGCAGTACAGGTCAGCTGTGTTTGTTCATGGACATATTAGACTTAGGTTTTCCTGAGTCTCTGCATCTTTTGTAGTGGTCTTGTTTTCCCATTGTATTTGCTGTCTGGACAGGATGTTCTACCAGAGGAAGTGCTCCTAGTGGAAAAGGCATCAATTAGTTATCCAACCGACCCTCTGAGCTACTAACTACCTGGCAGACACAAGGCTGATTTATTTGTTTAGCTATGAGCTTATATTTGTTTTATTGCTTTGCCATATGAGTAAAGCAACAAGACTTGAAAGTTGCTGACTAACGCAGACAATAATGCAAATTTCCACTTGGCACAGAATACCTTCACCTATTTATTTTACATATAAAACAATTTTTGAACGGAAGAGACATGTAAAAGGGCATGGCTGGTCATCAAGGTTAATTAATTGTGTGTTGGCTGACAGCTTTGTTTGAGAAGGCCGGGATGCTGTAGTCATCTGAGACTTTCAAGGTTTTGTTGAGGAAGCAGGTCATTGAAAAAATACAGGATTTTAAAGTGTCTGATAAAGGAGGAGGGGGAGACTGTCTTCATAGAAATCTAGTGTAATGATACATTAAAATACATATATGCTTTGGGTTCATTTCCTCAGAATAATCTATTCCAATGTGTTTGAAAGCAAACATTAGAATACCACAGGCAGTTTTTAAAAGACCTCTTGGTCCCTGGGCAGAGTTCTGGCAAACGAAGGGAAGCTCTGCTTGATCACACAGCATGTGTTATGAACTGCATTTGATTTTATGGCTTTCCAAAAAGCTATCCAAAAAGGATTTTTTTTTCTCTTTTTGCAAAGGGGTCTTAGCCATCTTAGTGTATGTTTTTCCTCACCCAGTTGACCCAGGCCAGGGAGGTATTTGCCAAGAGGGTAAGCAGCTCCCAAAGGCAGGGACTAGAGTGCAAAGTTAGCTGATCCAATTTGGAATAGCTGGGCTTTTGCTCACCTCTTTCTTCTGGGCTCTGAATTTTTTTCCCCATTTAAAATTCTCCTCCACCCTCCTTTTTTTCTGTATTGCTGCAGTAGCTGGATTTGCCACTGTATCATGGCACTGACAACATAAAACAGCTTCTTCTAAGATGGTAGCTCTACAAACATTTCTCAAGCATTTGAGAAAATAAGCAAGTGAAAACCTGATATGCAGGCAATGCTATTTGAAACCCCACACCTAATCCAATTGCTCTGAGAAGCAAGAACCTGTATGAGATAACCAAGAGCCATAAAACTGAAGCAGGATCTTCAACCTCAGTGAATATTCTGTGGAGAAGTGTTATTAACTTCTCCTGACAAAATTCGCTCATGCCTTTGACATGGTAGGAAGAGATATTTCACCTGTTAAATAAGATTCAGTCTGGCAACCCCTGCTTAAGTGGAAACTGCTGAAAAGCTGAGTGCTTTTAATAGCAGCATTTGTCCACAGTTGCCTAAAAGTCATCTGTATTACGAGACCTCACGAATGCTAGTGCTATCTGACAACACCTTTGTCAGATAGTGATATTCCCTTTTATCAGACTGGGCGCTGAAGTGCTAGGTAAAGTCACATGCATGTGTGTCACATCATAGTCACAATGCCTGTGGTTGCATGAAAGGCAACACAGACCTCTTGGTCCTAGCTGAAGCTGCATATGGATCAGACCTTCCTTTCTGATGTAACATGAGTATAGTAATGCAACCTCAAACACTATTTATGGTATGTGTGAAAAAACAGGCCTAAACTACCACAAATAAAAAAGATTTTGCTTTGAGAAGGACTGCCAAGCAGAAATCTTTTAGAGGATAATTTTTTTGATATGGCTTCCGTTACTTCTGTTCATTTTAAGCAGAGTGTATTGAATAGTTTATGAAAAGAACTTAACGTGGCTGGAAATTAGAAAAATAAAATGCAATCATTTATAGTTTGATTTAAATTAGAAAAATAAAATGCAATCATTTATAGTTTGATTTTGCATCTCATGTTGCAGCTGAAATATTATCAATGCTTAGGCTTGTTAGAAAACCCCAACATGAAACGAAAGTGCTGAGAGCTTTATGATACCTTGCAAAGGCCGTACCCTTACCAGAGACGTAATTTTGTAAATACTCTAAAGACATGGCAATTCCTACAACATGGTTTGTGTGTCTACTACATATTTATAACACCTCAGAGCTGGTCTCCTGAGGCAGTTTTTGAAAAGCTATGGTGTTTACTTGGCCCTAATACATTTATTAAAGTTATACTGGTTAAAAAGTTGGAACCAAAAGGAGCTCCTTCCCACACAGCTACGCTTACAAAAACAAAAAAAAGAAGTGCCAGAAAGGGTGGAACATAACTGTTCTTCTGTGCCACAAAACGTCGGCTTCCTCAGCACACACTGTCAAATCACTTTATTATAGTTCTATGGTGTGGGTGTGTTGTTTGTCATTTTGTCATTGTTTCATTGCAAAGCATTTTCCCTCAAGCCCTATTTGCACCATCTGTGGTTTCTGCAAATTCTGGACCATTCTACCAAGATTTAAATGAAAGTAGGTAATTCTATTTGCTTTGCATTCTTATATCCCAAACACTTTCGGATGTTTCCCGTAATGATATGAATTGCCTAAAGGTAATACAGGTTGCCTCCTGAAGATTTGTATCATCTTCACAAATTATGTCATTGTGAGAGTTTTTATTTTTAGTTAAGATACATTTGGCTCAAGTTTTCAAAAGTGAGTGGGGACATCCAGGTAACTGACCAGATAATGTAACAAAGCTCAATTTTAAAAGAGCACTCTGTCTCCAACTCTGAAAGTCAAGTTGCTTGGATGATACACAAACTCACTAGTCATTTACCTTGATGACACATTTATAGTGTAGAAAACTTTGTAAATTTTGATTATTTATTGAGATTCTTACCAGATTTATATCTGAATGTCATTATATGACCACTCTAATTACAAAACCCTATACCTCACAGTAAGATAAAATTCCTTTGCCAGAATGGGATGAGTCCTCCTGCTGTTAAAGACACTTTCAAAAATTCCCTCTAGCGTTGGTGGTGCAGACTTAGATCCCAAAATCCTCTTCAGAGTCACCTGACAGAAATCCCTCGTGCTACTCAGAATGACGCCATTTATAAAAATAGTCCAAAGACTCCTACTAAAAATGTTGTGACTTAGGAATGGAAGTTCAATAAATCCAGCTCAGCTAGGGAGGCTTCTCTTGGGACTGGGAATTTGGGCACCCAGCAAAGCCAGTTATGGAAAAAAAAAAAAAAAAAGAATGGATCCTGCCTCAGCTAGCTGTACAGACTGTATAATCTGCAGGTTATGTCTTTCGGCTACCTATGTTTTTGGCGTCTAAGAATACTGGCCCATGGAGCCAAACACAAAATGCTAGTATTTCTCTTCTGGATCTATCAGTCTTATTGACTAGTATTTTCTCAGTTGTCTTACCTTAATATTAAATTCATTACTTTACTTAGAATTATCAAGAAGAAGACAATTTCCTAATGGCCTTGTCCCCGCTTATTTTAAAAAGTAAAAAACCAGATCTGTCACCCAGTGCCTGCCAAGTTCCAGTTTGGTTTACGGAACTATTTATGGAATAGACAATGCTCTAAAAATATGATTTCTCATAGCAAGAAATGTAACGCATACTCACTTTGCTCTATCTGCACTTTTTCTTCTCTAATACAACCACAAACATATATATCGCTCTGTAGAGGCTGGATAATATCTATTGGATCCTTGGCTCTTTCAAAAGCCTGGCGTAACATAGGCAACACATGCATGCTCTTATATATGTTTACATACATGTAAGACATGAAACTATCGCATCTCCTATGGATCACTTGCACTTATTTCATTATATACCTTTGTCTTTCTGCCTAGTTGCAGTTTTTACACTTGCTTTATACCTGCTCTATGCTCAAGTAAGTAGATGAAGTACACAGTGCAATGGCAAATCACAGCTCATGCCTAGAGTAATGAAAAATAACAAGTTACATTCCAGTATTTAAGACTGATGTCCCATGTCCTCTTAGGTAGTTTCCTACAAATAGCTCAGGGAAATATGAACCATTACAAGATACTGGAAAAAAAATTACATAGCTGCTTGTGATGCCAGCAAAACTGAAAGCATGTCATCAGTGTATACTTAGATGTTTATAAAATCTGGGAATTTCCACTTTCCTTATTTCATAACATATTTGTCTTTCTGAGCATCTCACAACCGAATGTCAAACACCACAACTTGCTGGAGTGCATTTAGTGAAAGAAAGTTTGACCCCAGACTACCAAAGCTCACAGATGATTGCAAACTGTGTGTTTGACATAGCAGCTTTTAGAGTGTACCTGAGGTGCTCTGCTCCAGGGTGTATTCCCCTCATTCAGAGATGGATGGGTCCTTCTCATTTTCCTATCTAGTTCCAGCTTGCTTGTAGGTTGAAGTAATTATGGATATAGGACCTTGCAGGAAAGAAAAATTACTCTAGTGAACAGTCAATTGAAATTTCCCTAATCATTGGTCAGTATATTTAAAGAATTACTACAGTAATTATATTTTATGAGCATGAGTCATTTTTCTGTTTTTAAAAAAGTACTTCACTTTACCCATCTCTTTTAGTACATTTCCATTTGGTGTGGTTTGGCTGCACGGAGAAATGCGGCAGCTGGTTACTTGAAAATATTTAACAAAGCGCCAGATTCCTCAGCTCTGGCATACCTGTGGACCACATATATGGACGTAATTGCAAACATCTGTCCACCCACCCATGTAACAGCTAAGAGGAGTCGTTTAAGAAAGAGAAGGCTAAAATATTCAACTTTGAGGGTGAGGAACTGCAGAACTGCCTATTTGTATATTTATTTATTCATAATGTGTTACCAACTAATGGCCTTCAGAGACAAAGTCCTCTGCCATCTTCACAGGATGAACATGACATAATACTGCACTATATACTCCCTAAGCCAAGCAGTGATAGATTACAAGAGAAGCATGAAAATTTTAAGAGCCTTCTTATCAGTTAAGGAAGGACTTTCTATGGTTTATGTGAAATCATAAAAAGAAAAAAATATAAACCTTGGGACTGCATTGAGAAATGCACCCTCAAATTAGTTCTGTGAAGAAGATTTCTGCTTAGATTTTGCAAACCAATTAAATTAATTTATCAATCAAAATTGAGACTCCAGGTTCTACACTGCTGCCCTCCTCCCTTCCAAAGAACAGTGTGACAGGAAATATGGATGAGTCCTAGCTAGTTCTGGTTTGTTCTGAACTGCTACCCAAGCTCACCTCCTGCCTGACCCAGATAATTCCTACTGAAGTCAAATTCAACAAGAAGAGTCACTGCAGTATTTTTATTTTCTACCCTCCAGAACTGGTTATATTTATGATCTATGCTCAGGTCTCCTGCTGAAAATGAATCTTTCACAATAGCTTGAATTACTAGATGATCAGAACTAAAGTCCTTATCTAAAATCTTTCAAGCTTTGGGATGCTCAGAATCTATATTCGCAGTAAAAATTTTGAATTTGTATTATACTCACTTACTTCACTTCTATTCACTGGCTGTCACACTGAAACCATCCCTTTCCTCTAACCCACCTTCTCCCTTCCCCAGCTATTCAAATAGTGGAATGGAGGATAGTCTAGATTTGGGAAGTCCTCGGGCCTGGCAGAGATAACAGAGCCACTACCTTGATTCCTTGAGCTAAATGAATGGGATATTTGGGAGCTACCTAATTTTGGGGAGAGAGGAGGGAGCAGGAGCAGGGAGGAAGGGAATCCCTCTCCCTTGTAGACTTTCAGGTCCTGGGTCAATAAACAGGGTGGCTTATAACTGCCCTTCAGGTTAGGACACAAGGTGAACCTAGGGCACTTTCTATCATTGGACTGGAAAGTGATCTACAGCCATCTTCTTCCCTGCCATGTTACTTTTAGTATATACTGCATGTCAACTTTCTACAAATTAAGATATAGCTCATTTTTATTTCTTTCTGCAGAATATTTTTCCTTATACAGCATTGCACAGCATTTCTACACTGTGGATCAGACAGACAAGAACTTCAGTTAATATCCTCGAGGCAATTTGAGACCTTGCAATGCCCAGCTGTCTACCCTGCTGTCTCTGCCAAAGAGGCAATGAAGTGGAATCCACCAGTCTTATCATGGCAAGGACATTCAAATCCCTCCTTACGGAAACATACACGTGCAAATATTTTAAAGCTAAAACTGAGTGCTTAGTTTACTGCATGTGCAACCAATCCACAGTGAATTACTGAACGAAATACTAAGTTTTTCCTGCCCATTTATTTTCTCCTTTGTTTTTTGTTAGGCTCCAGGTTCTCCTGAAAGGAAAGGGACACCTGTCTGAAGAAATTTACCCTGGGCAGAAAAGAGGTTGAGCACATGGCTTTCCCTGCTATGTCTCAAGGATCTCTGAAAAACCATACAGGCAAAAAAGATCTGTCAGTGCAGTGCTACAAGAAGCAACTTGAACAAAAGTTAAATTGAGGATGTGGTGTGGTACGGTATTTGCTTGGACTGATAATTTCTGGCTGATCAAGGTTTGAATGCTTTGAATGGGCTTCATTTGGAACCTGGATGTACGTCACAGTGATTTACAATTGATATGATACTCTGATACCGTTACTCACTGTACAGCTCCACATAGCATAATATATAAAACCTGCACCATGTTAAAAGGCGAGCTGACAATCACCTCCAAACATTTATTTTGTGGCACAAATGCTAGCTTTTTCCCAAAGCCAGAATGCTGTCTCCCACCATAAACGCTACACATAAATACTATATAATGGGAACAAGGTGTCAGCTGGAGGCTTGCAGGCTCTATTTAGTTCTTACTTTTTTTTTTTTTCCACATTTCTTGACATATAGCACTGTAGTTGTGCCACTGTTAGGCTGACTGAAATGCTAATTTCCAAATAGATGCAGTAAGACTTAGATCTATGTTGTGCCTTCAGATAAAGAGGCATAAAATCTGAGAAAAAGCATCACAGCCAGGCTGGGATTATTATTGATCTGGTGATAATTAGTTTCTTTGTAAAAGTGAACTTCCAGGTTTGCCATTTCTATTTATATAGAACGTCAGGAGAAATTTTGCTATCTCATTCATGGAGAGTTATTGCTAGAATGACTCCTGGAAAGCAATAATTATACCTCAAATAGATACTGAAGCCTCTAGAAAGGATCCTGTCCTGAGCATAGACTGAAGTTATTTTTTTTTCCTTTGCATTGTTTTAGTTATCTTGGTTGTTCACCATTAAAGAGGCAATGAAATCACTGGTCAGTAGTATGATGTCAACCATGATTTAATTGTTAGCAACCGTTTTGTTAATAGATAGATAGGGAACACAGTCTGCATAATTAACTGTAAACTCCAACATCCAGCTATTGTCTGAAATCTGGGGGTGTGTGCCAATTCTCCTAGCATGTGTTGCCCTTTGGAAACTAGACTATAAAGTCATGGCTTGAGAAAATAACCGGGCATGAGGAAGTCTGTATTCAGTTAGTAACTCTTAGTGGTTTCATTGCAGATGGAGCATTAGGCAAGCATCTTGCCGTGCGGAACTGTGAAATCTAAATGCACACACTATTGAAAAGCGTTTCCATAACGGGTGAAGGGCAGTCCCATGGGTCAAGCATAGTTCTGGGTTCAGCTCCCTGCTCTTTAGGAACTTTTTGCATAGCTTTGAGCCGGACTCTGAGCATATAGCTCAGAGCATATAGCATAGCATATAGCTCATTATTCTTTACATTTATCTGCAAAATAACTATTCTTTTTTTGTAAAAGGAAAATTTTCCTATCTCACTGGCATATAGATAAGCATATTGAAGACTTTGAGGTCCTCTCATGGGGCACACTGTGCTTCAGAGCTAGCCAACCTTTCTGCCCTGGCAGGACTACTAAATAGCCCTTCTATCAAACTCTTAGGCAGATATACAAGGGTCACATGAGTCTAACAGTATCAGCTCTTCCATTCTGCTCCCAGGGATGCAGCTGATGAATTAAATAAGGCATATTAGAAGCAGTTGTCTCATGCTTAACCTATTTATTGGGCGTTATTCTGATCTCATTATAATTATTGGGCAGAGCATGAGCCTAACAAGGAATGACCAGCCTCCCTGCCGAGCTGATTACACAAACAGCAACAGTGAGCATGTCAACATGAAATGCAGTGTTGCTATGGGTGCTGCTAGCTGCCCTTGTCTTCACCAGCTCTCCTGATGGGAGCTGGACCAGACTCTGGCAGAAGCCGTAGCAGAAGTTATTTTCTTTTCACCATGCTCAGTGCAATCCCTCGGCATTCAGGGATTGAGAGGACAAGGCCAACCATTTAGAGTTCCCTCAAGAGGCGGGTGGCCAAGATGGACTGGAATAACACCACCACCATCATCTGTCAGAAGAAGCACCCAGGAGGGAGACATCTGGCAGCAGGAGGGTGTGGGTATTTTTCCTAGAGTCCTCTGTCTCTTCACATTATGGCCATTTGGGATGCATTTTGATCATATGATGACAGGGGCCTCACAAACTCCTTGGGGAGGAGGCAAGTCTTGAGGAGAGCCAAATCAGTTCCTCTGGAATGTAACCCATTCCTCTGCTGTCTTACAGAACCCCTCCGGAAAGAGCGTTTCTGATGAATTATTCTCATTGGTCAGCTAGGTGCATTATTTGCTGTTTGGGCCTAATATACTTATCTAAGTATGGGCTGAGCTTCTCTCCCCATGATTTTTCCCTCTTCTGTTGGGAGGCTTTATTCCATACTTGAGTTTGTTCATCTATTTGCACTGTTATTTATCACCTCATGGGATATTTAGTCACTCAAGAAACAAGGTATGAAAAAGACCTGAATAACAAATCCTAAATCATCAAAATAAGGAACTAAATTCTCAGCTACTGCAGAACAAAGTAAATTCACTGGCTTCAGAAGAGTCGTGCTGAGTGGTGTTCTGGCCTGAAGTATTTTTGGTAGGGATCAGGACTAAGGGAAACCTCAGAGGTAACAAAGTCGAGTCCCCCACTACCGTATCATATATTCTGCTTCACAGTCTTGCCAGCTTACTAAGCAACCTAAATATCTAGATAGGGTATAACACCTTGTTATATCACCCTGTTACTCCAGTGCCTTACTTTTCTAATATGTTCCTGCCTGAGAAATATTCTTCTAATCTCCAACCTAAATTCATGGAAAATATATATTCGTATGCTCTTGGGGCGAGACCATCCTTTAGCCTAATTAGTTCTCTACTAACGAGTGCACATGAAAAGGTAAGATAACTACTTCTAGTGCCTGAGTTACTTGATTGAATAAATTAACTTCTTTGGGGTTATGTGACCTCTAGACAGCAGACCCACACCATGTCTTCAACAGCTGCAGCCTTAGAAATAGCAAAACTGCATTAGACGCTAGCAACTGAGACCAGCTGCCCTGCTATGCTGTTGATGTGACTGCACTCCTTTCAGTTCTTGACCTTGGTTGCTCTGGACTTCCACACCACAATATGTGTTTGTATCCACAATCCACCTTTTGAAAGATGTTCTTCACCTCCTTGTCCATCTTTGTATCCCTGTTCCAGTACAAATACCTTTTTCTTGAACATACATAGGTGATCAGAACTATACATTGCATTTTAGATGAGGTCTTGCAATTGTCTTTCATCTGTCCTAGAAATATTTTACCTACTGCAACCTAAGATCACATTGACAATTACATCCAGCTTGGGGATCACAGTCATTCTACACTTGCTATATATCCAGGTGTGCCTCCTTCTCCACCGTTGCTTCCAACTCTTTTTCTCAAAAAGAAATTCTTTTTATTCATCCTGAAGGGCTGGATTTTGCGCTTTGTGCTATTCACTTTCATTCCATTTCTATTACTTCTGTCCTCAGGGTCATCCAATTCTCTCTGCCTGGTATTCTAGTCCTCCTCTGAACTGCCAGTTTCTTCCAACTTTGTGTCATCAACACATTTCATAAGCCCACTTCTATTTTTTGAGCCAAAACCAATCCTTAAGGAATTCCATTAATAGCCCATCTCCAGTCCAGTACTTCCTCTCTCAACAAAGCCTGTTGTCATCTCTGCTTTAACCAGTTTTCTACCCATCTTATAGCTTTTTTACTAATCCCCCCTTTCCTTAGCTAAGCAGATACTTTCTCACATGGCAGCAAACCAACTGTTTTACTGAAATCCAGAACACTGTATTTCCTTTGCCTAGAGAAAACAGTCTTAAAGAAAGCTATTATGTTAGTCTGGCATGACCAGACTATGACCAAATCAGACTAAAAATGGCATTTTCCATTTTCCTACTTATCTTTATTCTTTCCTACAAAATCTGTTCTACCGACTTGCACGTTGTTGCAAACTAACTGACCCCCAGATATCCAGATCACCTTCTCCTACCCTTATCCAACTTTAGAAGATGGATATGACATTTTCTGTTTTTCAGTCATGTGCTACTCCTCTGTCTCGAGGGTTTGGGAGAGGGAATTTGTAATGAAACAGAGATTTTTGGGATGAAGATTACTCTATACCCTCTGACACAAGTTCGGTGTTCCATTTAGAGTTCTGCTTCTATTGCCATGAGCCTAATTCCCTTTGGCTATCTTGCCTCTCCCTCCATTGTTAAAGTCATTGTCCATAAAGAAAAAAAAAAGGCACAGCAGGTCAGTTCTAGGGAAAATCATTATGAATCTCCACCCTGGACTAGTGCGTGACTGTTCCCTTTTTTCTTTCTTGCTCAATTCCTAGTTATATGGCTGAAAAGTCTTTTGGTATTTGTTTTATTTCCTTTGCAAGGTCTAACACAGCTTGACTTTTGGCAATTCTTACTTTATTTCTACACTTTGACCTCTAAGATTCTGCTTTCTTTGCTGATTAGTCTTTCTTCCCATTCCTTTTAGGCTCTGTTATTATCCGTATGATTTTTAAGGTGGTTTTTTATTCAGTTCCTTCCTGTAATACCTCCTCCTATTTTTATCCTTACTTGGAATACAAATTCTGGATATTTTTTGAACCTCTAACTCAAACAACTTAATTTTTAAGTAGCTGTTGCTTTTCAGCCTATATCAAGAAATGAAATCTTCCTTTCTGATGTAATTCATGTTCCTATTGTTCATGAATCTGCCATTATCAGTCCAATCTTATTTTATTACTCACTTGTCATGGTCAGTACAGAACTGTAAACACTTTTGGTCCAGTCAAGATTTTGTTCTGTGCCTGTACAGGGGGGCTCTGGAGACCTGCAACACCAGAAGTAGTAGTAGTATTAATAATAATATAAAATATGATTATATTTTTGTATATATATGTATATATAGGGGACATGCATGTTAGTGTAAGAGTAAAATTGATCTATCAAGCTTAGTTAATTAAACATCATTAGCACAGTACCAAAGTATAGTAATGAATCCTAGCAAACCATTCTATTTATGAAAAACTGTGGGGAAATGAACCCACCTCACTCACTGCTCACAGAAAAAAGCATTTTATCTTAGTGTTACCAATTTGCCAGGTGGGACTGAAAACATGCTTTGAGCAGGCCATTGCATAAGGAAGTGCCGTTTTTACATAGGCACATTTCAGAGTAAAGCCACACTTCAAAATTGCTCTGATAGAGTTACCCAATGTCTCACACAGTACCCACTCTCAGTCTTTAGCCTTTGTCAAGTATTTCACATGCCACATGGGTCCACTGCAAGATTGTGCGTAAAATGAGATGTGTAGCCCCAGAAGAATACCCCTGACTAACCTGTGCATTTGCCTGAAACATTGCTTCTTATTACATATCTCGTCTTTGGGAAATCTGTTACAAGTCACTAGATTATGACTTCCAGACTCCTATTCTAGTGCCCCATGTCATCATGACCAAGTTATTTCACAAAATTCCCCCTTAGCTGGCAAAGCACTGTCTTATCTAAGAGGACGTAAAACAGGCTCTACAAAAATGGATACTCGCTACACGGCAGTGCTTTTTCTAACAATTTATAAAAGAACAAGCAAAATCCAGCTGTGAAACCCATGGCAACTTGAAGTTTACCTACCCCTACTGCTTTTTTGCCCCTTAAATATGCCCCTTGATTTTTTTTAACTTCTCTAGATGGGGAAAGAGAAACAGCACAGACCACACAGTAACTTTTGCCCTACTGTATAGACATCCATTTTTTTCATTGTGCTCACAATACGCAAAAAATAGCTCACAGCTCTGATATTGGCAGGTACCTAAACTTTAGAGAGGCTGCTGCTGATTTGCTTTATAGAGAAGTGTACTTTAGTGTGTGCCTGTAAGTGTATGTGTGTATTTTTCTCTCTCCCTCTTTCTCTGTTGACTACATGAGGAGCCAGAGGAGACCAGAGCCAAAATTAAGAGACTAAAAATATTTATGCATGTGGCCATAACCCACTGAAATTAATGGGACTAGCTTGTGGAGCTTTCCTGATTAGAGAGAAGTGAAAAGCGCTTTTAATTTATCATGTTAAATCAAACCTACAGCAAGAAAAGGTTATGTTGATTCTGCTCCCAGGCAACCTCCTGCAAAAATGCAAACCAACTACTCTGATTGGATCGTGGGATAATGGTTTGAACTCGGGAAGTTAGTTCTGCAGTAAAGGAAGGCATCAGGTTCTGCACAGTTTGAAGCTATTTGCATACATTCAGCCAGTTTGCCTGTCATACATGTTTTCAGGCCTCAGGAAGCCAGTTCCGAGGTGACACGTGCTATAGATGTCATACAGCAATTAAACGGCCAGCGCCTCCTGTATCTGTCATTGAACTGACACAAGCGAAACAGGACACGTGAGCTTTTCATGTGGCAGGGGACCAGTTTACTGCACTGATGCATTCTCTCTCAAATGATGTCTAAAAGCAGGACAAAGGAGCCTGGCTATTATTCATCTATCTGTATTTCTGATTTTATTCCTCTGAGCTTTTGGTCACTTCAAAGGGTGCTGATTTCAACAATGTCAGCATAATTCCTTTAAATTTTAGGAAACATGCTGGAACAAAGCAGTGACTGCCAAATATTTTTAGTTTGTCAGGGATTGTCCTAAATCCATGCTGTGAACTGCACAATTGTTTTCATTCAGAGATTTACATTGGCAGAACTAGGGCATGTGTGGATACACAGTACGTACTAAATGTTCAGCATTTTCCCCAGCGTCTCTGAAGCTCAAAAGATTTCAGCACACATTTTTTTCTCACCTAAAGGGTGGAATAAATTTTGCATCTCATCTGGCTTTAATTACAGGCGGTGTTAGGACAGAAGAATCCCCAGTGCTGCAGTGGGGAATTGGCTGGAAATATCCCTATGATGGCCAGAGCACTACCCTCCTGGAGATCGGTTTGCCACAGCGCAGACGTAGTGTGCAGCTGATGCAAAAACACTGTTTGAAATATGGAAATGTCCAACATTTTTGCACTGCAGCCAATATAAGCCTTCATTTCTGCCACTGGGATCCACCCTGTGGAACTGATGTGATGATTTAGCTCAAACTGTGGAATGAGTCAACAGAGGCCAAATTCTGATCCGAGATGTGCCCACGTAATTCTGTCGAGACGGCACAGCTGAACAGGTGTAACTCAAAGAATACTTTAAATCAGCATTAAAGCAGCACTTCAAATCCAAGGCCTTTCGTGGCCCCATTTTGCAAGGTGCTGAGTGACCTCAGTTCTGACCAGATTCAGTCACCGTGCACAGAGCTCAGTGCTTCACAGGAACTCCAGTTAGGACCTTGCACTACTGGGCCATAAAGCTGACAGAAAAGATCCTTGGGGACAGCTTTGCAAATGCTTAGTATTCAGCTTAGGTGCCAGAGTTTTACAGAGTGCTCATTATAAATCTTGTGGAAAATCTGACAGTGTATAGAAGTGTCTGAACTGGAGCGGATCTTTTTTAGAAGTTGGATTGTCAGCGTGCTGCGAACTGCTCTATTTTCAGATCTTTGTTTTAGGACACTGGATTTTTATCAGTCATCTGGCAGCCAATTAACAGTTAAAAATAAACACACAATAATGCCCCCGCACCCCAACTACTGACAACATCAAATTATTTTCCTTCATATGACATGTCAAGTGGACAATATCTTGCAAGCCAAAGACATAAACACTAACTCACCCGCATAATTTTATTACTGACTAAAATAAAACCATATGATATTTCTGTATCAGTGCCTGAAAAATTAGTTCACTAGATTCTGGCAATATAACGTGTCCCCAACACTTTTGTTCATACGCCTATAAAGTCCAATGAAAAATGTTGATAGTTATTTTCAAGGAATAGCTGGAAAGCAGTTCCCCCAGAACAGAAGTTACCTCAGCTGTTTGCCATTACTGCCGTTGATAATAACTCAGAAAATGTTCAAAATGTAGTGTATACAATAAACTAATTTTTACAGATCTTATTCAATACCCAGTGAAGTAAATGAAAAGACTCAGATTAAGTTCAGTGGATTTTGGATTTGCCTCTGTGCTTCACACCTAATGTTACAGTTACACATTCGAACACTACCAACACTGTGTATTGCTCACAAAACTCAGAAGCGGTGCTACCTAGGTTTAGGAATAACTTCACAGCCTATCCAGACTTCTGGATAGATGTTAACATCTATCCAGAAGACAATTGCTTCCATCTGCTTAAAAGAACAATATTGTTTCATTATAGTTACATACTTTTATAAGAAGAATAACAGCATAAATACCTGAATTCTGGCTACAGTACCATTTGACAATACTGCTGTTATTAAGCATAGTTTGATTTTTCCAGGCAACAGAGCAAAATAGAAATTATGTACAAAACCTGCTATCCCAACTAGCACATTTGAAGATAAAATATAGTGATTTATGTAGTAACTTGTCATCCAGAGATCTTGAAATATTCTACAAATAAGAGCGATCTTAAAGTAGCTACTATTATTACCTCCATTCCACAGAGTGAAAATGAGGCACTTTCTCTTTTGAGCAAGTTGCCACATTTGACAAGCCAGGATCTGTAATAGTAATGGCTTTTTCTTCCGTGGTGTTGCCTATCGCTTTCAGCAGGATCTATTAATGCTTGGAGCCTTGTATAGTCAGGCCAGCAGGCTAGCAGGCCTACAGTTTCTTACTGTAAACCATAGCTGCTGTAGTTAGAAACAGCTGCTTGTGCCCAACACCTTAAAATTAAAATGATCAGAAAACTCAAAGAGACAGGTAAGTCCGAAACAAAAGCCTTCAGTGCCCAAGATTAAGAGGTGTCTTGTAACTGTCAGGTCCAATATCCTGTAGGTGAGGCACTGGAGACCGGAACCGCACACAACCACAGAGCAAAACGATGAAATAAGGGTAAGAATTCAAGCTATAAGTCTTGGCATCTGCAGAAGGGGTTGGAATAGGTCAGGTCTGTAACACTTGGGCCTGTAGGTATGTTTGCTCGGCTGCTCTTGGTCTGACTCTCATCTGGTTGGTTGCAGGCCCTGCTGTATGCTCCACAGCATCAGCTGGACCTTCTCAGCCACGTGCGCTGCAGAGATGCTTTTGACAGATCACTTCCTCCTCGATGCTCACCTGCCCATCAAGCAAACACATACACACACGCATGCACACACACATATGCACATGCACAATCACACACATCTTGCTGTTTGCCTATCTTGTTCTCTTACGTTCCCAGGAGAGCAAATCTAGCATCAGGAAGCCAATCTGTAAGGCTTCCGTGGACTCCATCCCAATGTTCCTCTTTACAGCTTCTCTGGGACATTTGGTCCTCTGAACCTAAGACCTATTGGTTGAGCCTTAATTAAGTAATTAATAATTAATTAATTAAGAATGGGTATTAATTGTGACAACATGCTGCCTACGGGCTCCCCATGTGTGAGACTGGACTCTGTTGTCCCTTGATGGCTAGTCAGTAGAGAGGATAAGAGATGTTCTTTTGCCTTTCCCAAGCTATGTGTTTCCATGCCATCAAGTGGCAAAGCTTTGTAATTTTTAAAACTAAGGGCTAGGGGTTTATTCCAAGCTCTTTATATTTGGGTCCCTGGATACCTGTGGGTCTTATTTAGAGAATAATGGTGATGGTAGTGTGTCAATTTTGCCTCCCATTTGCCATTAGGGAAATGCTAGTTTGATCTGCACCCACTGCTTCACATTGGCTCTGAGACTGTCTCTGTGCCTCTGTTTTGCCTACTCATTCTCAGACCTCACTGGCCTCCAGTTAAAATGAGTGATACGATGTTTAAGTATTTATGAGAAAACCATTGAACTTACGGCTTCAAAACACATCTGAGGCATATAAGATGCCCAAGAATATAGGAGATTTTATGGACTATAAAAATCAAACAAATCTGGACATTTTCTGAGCCAAGGAGAGACAAGGCAGATGCAAGTGACAAGAAACAACTATCTGGGATTTTCATTCATAACAAAATGTTCAGTAATGTAATCACAGCCAAAAGAAACCTACACATTTTTCATTGCAATTATTTTAAATAAAGTACGTCATTTTTCTCTGTCTGATATTTGGCACCAAGATAGAATTGTACTTGAAGTGAAGCAGTAAAATACAATTAGCAGTTTTATGTAGCAATAGTCGTTTCAAATCCATTCAACTCTAATGAGAATAGCAGAATATCTGAATCAACAATAAATCACAGATTAAGATGCTTACCAGAAATAAATAGCGGTTCTCTATTTTTACAAGTAACACTTGATATTGTAGTTTTTCTGCATTTTCTTTGTTCTCTTTCTTACCCCTTCATGCCATCAAAAGCGTGGATTTATGCCACCAGGGTCAAAATTTCATTACCTGCTATTTAACTCAGTGGAAATAAACTCTGTCTTGAGCAATCCGGGGTATGTGAAAATTCAGAAGTTTTCTTTTTGACCTTTTACTTGTGGATATTGAGCAGAAACTCCTTTTCTCTCATAAGCAACTACCTTGATTTTTTTTTCATTTCTTTCAGCAATAACGAATGGAAGATTAAAGAAACGGGATATGCTTTATAAAACTTTTTCCACAGGCGTGCCCTATATGACAGACTCTGTCCCTGGAACACCTCGGCTCAAATATAGGAGCTGTGGGTGTGGTGATTATTTCCTGGCACAAGGAGGGATTTCAGGAAAGCACCAACTCTGCTTTCTCCACCCAGGCAGGTTCCTGACCTCTACTTACAAGCAACAAGAGCTCTCGTGTGCATAAATCCTACAGGATCCTTAAGGCAAAACCACTCACAGTGTTTGCATTATGGGACTGTTCTCTTGAAAATGTAAATGTATGTGTAGCATGCCTGAGGGTACCCAGTTTTGAATTATAGAGTGTCTTGTGAGCAGTTGTGGCATTTGGTTTGAAGATACTTCCCCGCCTCCCTCCTGCCTTCCTACTTCTCATTTTAAATTCAGCTTTTCAAAAGCTTGTTACCAAAAATATTCTGATAGATTCGTGGTGGTGCTGACTAGCAATAGCTTTGCAAAGGGGAGTGAAAGATCACCTTATAGACTTCAGTTTGTTTCTGGAATTGCTGCTTTTTTTCCTTTCACTTTTTTTTTGGGGGGGGGGCAGATTTTTTTTAAGAGAAAAAAAAGAGTGCACGAATTTATTACTTCATGGGGCTATTAGATGGGTAGCTCCATCTCCACTGAGGGTAGTCTCTCCACTGAACAGATGTGGCACAGAAAGTGCCAATTCTCTCCTTTCTGTGTCTAAGCCTTGCCCTGAAGGAGTACATTTGGCAGGTAAGACATTACACAGCCAAGGCTGAGGAGAACCTGAACTGGAAAAATGTGACACTGAATAGAGAGAACAGACACAGGAGCTATGCATTTGGCAACTTGTGTGATGCAGGTCAGATAAGTGGTCTGATATTGGTTATAGATGGTGAATAATCTAATTCTACCGCCTTCCTTTTCCATGTATGATATGGCTTCTCCTGGGAGCTTCTCAGGGCAACTGTGATAATACTATGCACTATTCCTGGCAAGTGATCTGACCTTTGTGGTATGGCAGCTGTGGGTTGGGCCCAAGAATTCCTTTTGCATCATACACAGACTTTTTGTTTTCTTCTTCTGGAAAAGAACAACAAAAGACCAAATGTGGTCAATGCCAAGAACAAAACACTGCTTCTGGTCAGCAAATGACCCCTCCCTCTCCTTTGCAGCGAAAGACCCAAGTATTCTGATTAGTTTGGTGGAGAGTATGATGAGGAAAAGCAACCAAGGAGCAAAGAAGGGCATGAATAGGAAAAGGACAGACCACATTCTAAACATACACCAAAGCAAACCTGTCTAGCGGCTGCAGCTTCTAGTGTCTACTGACACCAAATGAACCATGGTTTGACCCACTGCAGTGGAGCTGTTGCCAAGAGCTGTGCAATCTTAGGAGGGGCCTGTAAGACATCTTTGCCAAGCAGAGGACGGCCTGACTCGGCACAGGGGATTCATTCAGGGATGGAGCAGCCAACCAGTCAGCCTGACCTTTGGAAGCCTCAAAGCTCAAATGTGCTTATAGGCAGCCGTGCCTTTGTTAAGCCAGTCTTAGGAAAGAAAAAGCCTGGAGAGATCAACGCAGAGGTAACCAGGTCTGAGGAAGAGAGCTTAGAGGGGAGTGAGAAGTAGAATGAGAGAGAAATGGGCAGTAAGCTCTAGAGTATCCTCTTTTCCAAAGCCTGGGCTGTAACTCAGAATTCCTGGTCATTCCCCTGCTTATCAGTAAAAATCTGTGAAACCCATAGGTTAAATCGATGTATGATTCCCCTTGGGTGCAGATCTGCACCATTGTCCCTGCCATACATCACATTAAGTTGTGACCCTGTTGTACTGATACTATTTACCACTACCACAACAGTAGTTGCACGTGGGGAAACTGTACGCAAAAATGCCCCACTGGCTAAAAGAACATTATTGAGTTTTGAAGTCAAGGGCTGAAAAGCTGTGTAGCCTACAGTGACATACTTCCTTACATGGACTGATTATGACAGGGCCTTTGCTTACATCATCACAAGCTACTTCTTCCTTCTTAAGGCAGAAGTCATTCAGGCAGAGAGTTGCTTGGTGGCAGTAGGAAGGATCACCAAGCTTACTTGGTGGACAGCTATTCAATATTTCTTTCTCACTGCACAATGTATATCCTTAGGTCTTGTTTGTTTGCAAGTGACTCAGATTCAAAATGATGAAAATTTCCATGGCAGCCTTACCCACGTGCAGCTTGCAGGTTGGTGGCAAGGCTGTGATCCAAGGACAGTGTCCTAAGGTTAGCTTCAGGTTCTGAGCATTTAAGTGGCAAAATGGCTCTAGAATCTATTACTGCACTTACTTAATCCAGTTCCCCATGTAAAACTAGTCATCCCCAATTTACAGGGGGAACAGAGACACAGAGACTAGGTCAACCATTTGGGGATATCTAGAATTGGATCACTATGGTTGCATGGTAAAATCACTGCACAAGGACTATGCAGTTCTGGTGAGATAGTCCTCTCCCTTTAATATGTTTCTTCTTACAATATAAACATTTTATCTTCTGCAGAAAACAAAACTGCCATTCTACAGCTTCATTTCCTGATCAACTATTATTTATTTGTGTGTAGGTGTCTCCTTGTGCAACGAATGAAGCAGGAATCCAACAAGAAAGAAAACTGCATGTAAGTGCCTCACTAAAGGCAGCTTTCTCCTAGTTGATGTACCTGTGGCATGTTCAAGTAAACTAATTTAGTATGTTGTTCCTTAAAGTCTCTTTACAAACAACACTGTCCATGAAGGTGTATTTTCTGAACTGGTGCTTCGCAGAGGCAACGTGTTACACAAAAACTCTTTTGTGCTGGCAAGAGCACCTCAACTATGAATTCCTTCAATAAAAGGGGATGGGAATGCTAGTCAAGCATTTTCACTTCCCACCTTTGTACTGTTCTCCCAAAATTTTTAGAAAATGCATATATTTTCCTGAAGCATTTTAGATAAGCTGAAAGGTCCAATTTTTTTCCCATCAAATGGGGACTTTTTACTGTTATGTAGCCAAATGCACCCAACAAAGCACCTAACAGTGCTACATAAGCACTTAACTTCAGGCTTCAGTGAAGTTACTCCTGCTTTTAAAATTAATGGTACTTGCATGACGTGGGTGGAATTGACAAAGGAGCCTGATGGAGAAGGGCCCAAAACTCTACTGAGAGCCAGTGGGAATTGGGCATCTGACTCCCATAACTCTCTCTTAAAAACCCCCGCAATGCTGGGTTAAGGCCCAAGAGAGAGTTTTCAACTGCATGCCAGTACACCATGATTCAGTGGTCAGATTTAATGCTATTAAATGAATGAGGCAGCTGTGAAATATTTATTTGCAATGACTTACAAGAACAGAAGAAAAAAACCTGTGTGCAAGTGCTTTCAGCATTTACTTTATTGTAAACTGATGGTTCAGTAAGTGGCATCTAGGTACTCATTGCAGTTATCCAGGTTACACCTAGATAACGCATACAGTTTTTACTGCCACCTTAGTCTCTCTTATTTGCACAGCATGTTAGTATCAATTATGCATGCCACTATCATTTAGAATATGGGAGATTATTATTAATTAAAATAGAAATGAATGGAAAGAATACCAGGCAAAAACATAGGAAATTAGGTCTGCTCACTGGTCCTGTGCCTCAGTTTCTGCATTCGAAAAAATGGGAATAATGATTGTGACTACTTGTGAAAAATCACTAAATATAAGTTCTTATTACAAAACAACTGCACGTAAGTGGAAGTTAACCTTGAAGTACATCTTAGTATGTTTTCAGCAGGATGTTGGAGGACACCTTTCTGTTTTGCAGGTTGTCTCTTGCCAAACATCAACTTTTTTTTATCTGAAAAGTTTTGGTTGTTATATCTATTCCAAAGAAAGCAGCAAGATTTGGGGGAAATGGTGGGAAAAGTATATTTTTTGTTAAGTTTTTTTTTTTTGCTTGATTCATGCTCAAACTTTCCAAAAATAGTCCCTCTTGGAAAGAGAACAGTCCTGGAAAAAGTTCAGCCAAAAAGGCGAAAGTTTATGAAAATAATAAATAACTTAAACTGGGCCTTTAGAATGGAAATGTTTAGGCGAACTTAGTTTTAGTGCTTCGACACACAGGTGCTTCACTAGATTTTTGAGTCACAAGTACAGAAGAGAGGAAATGAGTGGGAGAGAAAATTCACTATTTTTTTCTCCTGGTTTTATTTTTAATGAAAACAGGAAGAAAAGAGAAGATGTCATGCATAGTATGTGATACTGATAGCGTTGGCTTAGATGCATAACACACATCCTTATGCTTCCAGTGACTCATCTTTAGCTGGTAGTGCGAATTACGATTGAAAGTGGGAAACTTTTATACAGTTTAAAACAAATGTTGCAAAAACTGAGGTCCCAAAGTCAATGGAGCACATAAGCAGAAGATCAAATATAACCATGTGGTTAGGTCCTATTAAAGGCAATGGCATTTAACATAGTACTGTGGTACCTTTCTACCTAGCAGTCCCACAGCCACGTACCTTGTGCAGTTGTGCAATAGATGAAATGAAAAAAAGAATCAACTCATGTCAGTATTTTAGCTTGATGACAATTTTGACAATGTTAGCATCAGTACAATTTGAAAACAAGCAAGGCATAAGTAAAATGAAAGATCATTAATTAGTACTAAGGAACACCTTGAAAACTAGGTTTGCATCAATTAGTCACACATTGACTTCAAGATCTACTCATTTTTTTGAGATATCACTTGATGCGTTTTACAGCAAGTTCATGCTCAGTTATGATGCAACCTGCTCAGAATTATCTGCTTGTGTGGTTTTGTTGGTTACCTCATTTTCATAGAAATGTTCTGGCCCTCAGTTAAGTAACTCCTAAACCAACAAAACCAGAACTTCAAAAATGGGCATCCAAAAGTGTCTAATGTGAATATACTGTGGCTCAGAAAACTTGTGTGAGCTTCCTCCTCCTATCAATTTTCTATGGGCTAATATTTTCAAAAACATTTTCTGAACACAAACAGAAAAGGAGTCACATTTATCTTTATTTTCCATGGTTTTATTTATGTGAATGTTTATGCATATATTTTGCATATTTACTTTCATCTAACAATGCTGTTTGATGTTCCGAGGTTTAATGTGAATAATCCTCTTAGAAGGAACAGACTTTGGGTTTAATAATGGAGAAAAGTGTCTGAGCTTTGGGTTCAACTTTGTCTATATTAGTATCTTTATATTGAATAATGCATGACCAAAAACTGAAGGATTACACATTTTTATTTTTTTGCTGTCAGTGCTCTTTCCTCTCTGTCTTACTCCGTACCCCAGGATGGAGGAGAGGAGAACCGTATGTGGCACTCCACACAAGTTCAGGAACTGCCTGGTCAGAGCAGATCCTAAGATGAAATCTCAATCACTGATAAACATTGCCTTACCCTGTGACTTGGGATTCCCCAGTGCCACAAGAGAAAAACTCAACAAGGTTGCAGCAGTTATCTAACTTGCAATTCAGTGCATACAGCTGGGACTGTAAAGAGCTGTTATTAGCTCAGTTTGGTCTTTCATGGGATCTGGGGACAATTTTCATCTGTCTGTGCAAAAGCTGTATATTCCTTCTGAGTCACCTCTTTGATTTCCAGAGTGGCAATCTCCATAGAAGTTAACACCTTTTAGAAATCTTTTTTGTCACCTTTTTTTGGCAACCGATGGAATTCGAGGCTTCCCTCAGTGGCCTTCAAGCTGGACTCTGATCTTCCCTGTGCTCCTTTTGCACACACTTGGGCAAAAAATTAATCTGACTCACAAAGTATGAGATCAAAATCTGCTCTTACCATTAGCATTATCAATGGTCTAAAACAAGAACGATTGACCTGCCAGAAACATCTGAAGGCCTTTGAACCTGCCAAAATGGTGGAATTGGAGGTCTGGCAATAGATATGCATCCATGCATAACCAGGGAGTGGACTGAGAACTCTGGCAACCATTAGGAATACTCATTTACTCCAAGAGGTCTAAGTGACTGATGAGTTAATAACTGGCACAGGAGGCCAATTAATATGCTCTCTCCTTGTACTGATTTTTCTAGTTCCACTCTGATGGTTTTTACTTTATCTTTTTTTTAACATAAGTTTCTGGCAACATGTTTCAACATTCTAGTTACATTTCCTCTGAAATAGAGATAGCCTTTTCTATTAGTTTCTGAATTGCTGGCGACTTAACTGAGACTGCAGTTCAGAACCTGAAAGATGTGAATATGGAGCATTCAGGTCACTCATCCTTCCTGAACAAGGAGGAGATGATATTAAAACAATAAGAGGCAAATATTAGCGGAGGAAAAGTTACAGGGTAATGAGAAGAGAGTAAACCAACAAATTACAAACTCTCAATCGAATAAACTATTGAGGCCAGAAGAGGGGAAAATTTGAATATAAGTCCAGTACTGGCATACATTCATCTAATGCTTATACAGTGGAATATCACACAAGAAAGCTGCGATTTTCAAAGCTCCTTAAGTGATGTGCATGCACATTCCTGTGACTTTTATTTGGAGCTGACTGTTTAAATTTCCCCCAAGGGATATGAAAATCCTGCTCGAAGTATTCAGCTACCCTGAGAGGCCAAGCAGATCTTGTTGTCGTGCAATACTGCATACAGTTGGTGAGAAAGGGGAGTATCAGAAACTGTAGGGTTTTTTTGATTTTTTGTTTTTTTTTCTTCTGAATTTCCTAGGAAATTCTTTATGAGATTAGGGTTTTTTAATCAATCTTTCTTTCAACCCAAATACTGTAGTGGCAAGTCCAGCCTGGTTATAGATTTAGGTTATCAGAAGTTAAACGGTGATATATAAACACACACATATATATGACTGGTATATATTTTCTTTCTATTTACCATTTCTTTCATGTTGAGTAGACCAAGGTCTCAATAAAAACATCACTTCTGATCTGATTTTAAAGGACTACAAGCTACTGGATAGAGCGAAAAGGCAAGACATACCTGTGACAGAAGTTTCAAAAAGTCACGCTGCAAAGTTTCTGCACGTGATCACACACACAGTGCCGAGGGCAGAAACTTCTGTTGCAAAGCTGAATTTCTTACTATAGTAGAAAGACTGCCCACATACACATCTGACCTAGCGATTCCAGTTTTTGTGTAGATTAATAGCCAGTTCTATATTTGTTTGAGAGCCCTTTGCCTATATACTACATATACACTACATAGGTTTCCCATCACTGTATGTACACTCTGTATATACTGAATTGACCCTTCATGGTTGAGTGTACATAGCCCAGTAGATGGAAGAAGCTACCAACTCTTGTGAATGAGTAACTGCATGCTCTTTTTCCTTATGGGTTTCCTTTGGGTTTTTATAAGGTCCAATCCCATCCTATGTCAAGTTACTTCCAGGAAATACAGCTTAGCAGGGGCATTTTGCTTTCCCATTAGCTTTTCTACATTTACAAAACATAAATTAATACAGACTGCATTAGCATACAGTTCTGCTAAATCCATTACAAAACCTGGAATTCCTTCCAAGTCAAGCATTAATGCTTTATATCTGATTACTGTAAATCACAACTGGACCTTCTATCTCTTGACTAGTATGTTGTGATTCGACATGGTCAGATCTTTGTTTTGGCTTTTGCTGTTGCTGGCTCTATTTGCACCAAGTACCAACACTACTTCTGGCTTCCGTAGAAAAGACTGTCCTCTCTGATGCTTCCATAGGTGCTCAAAAGCTGCTTATAGCCACTGCAGAGCAAAGACATGAGAAGATCGTCTGAAAGGTGTGGTCTCAAATGGTGAAAGTGGAACAAGCAGGTAGAGTTTGGGGGTCTCAAAAAAGAGGAAAGATTGGTGATATACAAGAAAGAACTAAACTCAAAAACGTAAGCATCTGATTTTCCTGTGTGCCTGATTTTCAGGTTCCAGTAACCTCAAACTTCTACTGACATCACGTGGAGATAAAGGTGCTCAAGACATCTGAAAATAACCATAGCATTTCAATTTTTTTCTGTAAAGTCGTATTCTGATTGTTATTATATGGTGCAAGCCCAGAATAACTCTTTAAAACTACAGAGTCTATAATCACAGGCAGAAGTCTTAGCTGATCCTCAGAGTTCAATAAGTCCCGTAAGACTGAGTAGGAGAGTCCTCACATTCACTATGAAATCAGAATCTGTAGAGGTTGTTTTGTATTCATGAATGTCACGAGTAGTTACAGCATGGAAATGACATTGAGGGGGTACGAATTCTGAACTCTAATAGGTGTTGTGATAAGAACACAAGAGGCATTTGTATTAAGATACTGATTAAACAGAATGCTTGCATGTAACGTCCATGTTTAGCCCTAACCTAATTCAAGCATAGCTACACTAACAGTAACACTGACCTTGTTGTTGTTTTTTTTAATGTGTCAAATTATAATCTACTTAAATCTGATTGCGGAAAGTTAATTACAGTTCCTCTGACACAGACATCACAGGCTGTGGAGGCTGTGTTTGATAATGAGTGGATTCCAGGTTATTTGATGCACTACATCAAATCAGCAAGGGCTTTTGGAATCAAATAGCAAAGCTATTTGTGTATGTCAAACAATCTTTGCCAGCTGACCTGGCACCCTGGAATTGAATGAAGCTGGATCAAGCTTTCTCGGAAACTAAGTAAAACTCAGCTGTCCAAGAGCGAACCCTCAGGATTTGCCTGGGAATGGGCTGCTCCTTCCTCAGCAAAAAAGGAAAGGAAGCACTCAGAAGGGAAGTTCTGGGAGAGAGTTGAGGGGGACTGAGTTTGCCTCTCCTTCTGCCATCTCAGGGAAATTGAAATAACCCAATGTCTCATAAATCCTGCTTTTCCCACAGCAGTAAGCCTCACTGTCTGAAGCTCTAGTGTAAGCAAAATATGGGAAAGAGCTGTTTTGCTGCCCCTGGCAGTCCACTGCACTAGATGCCAGCTTTGCCTATTCATGAAGCTTGTGTTGGGAAAGGTAGGTCTTTTTAGTGGTGTTTACCTCCTAGTGACACTATTTTCACTAGAGAGACAAGATAACCAATATCCTGGGTGGTAAATCACCTTCTATTTGCTTTCTCAGTGCCTTAGAAGGTAAAATACACAAAAGAGGTAATCCACTTGCAGACTGTAACCTATTAAGGACCCTGTGCTGTGAAATCAAATGGAATAAATGGATCTAAAGTGAAAGTTCACACTGAAAAACAAGTGCAAAGTTCTCTGCAAAGCCAATCTATAATTTTCATGGCAGCAAATAGTTTCCACTTGCTCAGTTTGTGTTACACTTTTGGTCATTTAGGACTGGGTATCGTTTCTCACACATGTACGAGTAGGTAGATTCAATGCCCTGAAGAAACTCCAGCTCAAGTCGTTACCTTGTGTTCTTCCTACCTAAAGTCTGAAACCATTTTAACTGGTTATATTACCCTTCGCTTCTCCTGCTAAGAACAGTCTTGCTGGCAGTGCTGCTTTTCCTCTCTAGAAGTAGTCACATTTCAACGATGGGTCGCGTGGGCTCTGAAAATTCCACTGTAGAGCAAGAGCATGTATTTATGACACCAATGGATTTGTGTCTGATCGCACTATGGATGTATTAGGCAGATAGATGATAAAATCCTCTGAGGTTAAAAGCATTATAAAGTATTGCTAACATAACTACAGTAGCTAAGTTCTATCACAAATCTAATGGTCTTGCGTTCAGTCTTGCAAAATATTGGGTATTTACCTAGATGTATTTTAGAATTTATCGTTATTTACCCTTTTTTCTTCCACATAACTGCCAATTCATTATTCATAATTTAAAAATCTATGGAAAATTGATCATCTATGGAACACGTCAAAAAACGTCATTTTGTTTGAAGAGCAAAGGGTAATACCTGCAGCGTCAGTAGCCCTGGCTTGGAGCTACTCTACTGTAAAGTTTGGCTTTGAAAGTGTGTATGTGTATGTAATGACCCAAATGAAAAAGGAATTTTTCACTTGTAAACAACTATTTGTCTCCTGCACTGTTGCGCACAGACCCACTATCTTATCGTTCATTAGCAGACTATTGAATTCACATAATCAGTAATAGTTTCTGGAAACTGTTTGGCAAGCAGATATGGAAATTACTAACTCACAGCTGGGTAAGAAAAAAATGGCAAATACACTCGTTGTACTTGCTCTCTTCCCCTGCCTTCCTCCCCCCCACCCGCCCGTGCTCTCTTCCTTGGACACCGTAGATTTATTGCCTCACGGTATTCACAGATGATGTTTTCATAGTCACTAATGAGGTCCCAGCAGTTTTTTAACAATAACAGGACATTACTACTCCTAAGATATATTATGTGTTTTCCCCATTTTTCTCCATTTCAGTTGAATACTCAGAAGTGTGCTAGCTTAAAAATCTCCTGTTTTATTATTATTATGATTGATTGTCCAGTCACGTGATATAAACAAGCCCTGAGCTGTAGCTTTTAAATTGTTAATTTGTATACAGCCTTACAATATAATTTTTTAACATGCTGTTCATGGCTTTGTACATAAAAATGCTTAAACACCTTTTTAGTTGTTTTTACTTTTATGAACAAAAGGGCAACACAGCACATATCACTTTTCAATACAGTTGTGCACTCATTTTTACTCTTTGCAAGAGTCTGGCTTCAGCCCGTCGTAGTTGGCAGTGGTGCACAAGATAAGCAGAGAATATTTACCGGTAACAGTTAAAAGTAATTTGTTTGGAGACCTATAGTCCTTCAATGCTTATTCAGCAAAAACGACTCCTTCAGACCCTAATTCAGAAAAATATTTAAGCATTTAATTTTACTCATGTGTTTAAGTTACACTAACTTTCAGATAAAGTTGAGTTTGAGGGCTTTCTCTTTCTTGAATTCGAGCTTGCATACGTAAGCTTTGTACAATAAAAAAAAAAATTACATTTAGGATACTTGGTGGCATGCTGTTTTCTGAATTCAGATCTAGAAGTTACTGTCATTTAATATTATAATATTTGGAAGCTGCCAAAGAGAAAGTCATGTTTAATATGTGAATATTTAGTATTTTAGAATTTTAAATAAAGCAGGGTTTAGGAGTATCAGCTGCTCCTTCACCTAGTTCTCTGAAATACATATTTCCTGTGCTTTTCTTTGCCTATGACTTAAAGTCCTTGTTCTAAAGAGTGATACTAGGAAGTTCTCTGCTAGATAGATACTTACAATCTGCACCATTAACAATACTGAAACTGTCCAAGGTCCCAGTCATTCTAACAGCTACATACCAGCCTCAAACAAAAGAATATCCTCCTTGACTTCATGGATGTGAGACTACTGATATGCCTAAGGTTAACCACACGTGTAGCTGCTTGCAGTTTTGGGACCAAAGAAGCTATGCGGTAGAAATGAGTAAAGCTGGGGTCAGGAAAACTCCTGGAGATGCTGTTTTTGCAATCAGGCTTCCTACCTTCCCTAAGTCTTTGACACCTTCCAAGTCCCTTTGTTTGGAAGCAAGAAAGTATCTAACGCGGAAGATGAAACGCACGCTCACTAAAGATTTTGCCAACAGATTCCACGCAACCCTACTATAAGAAGATTATTTCTCCTTTTTTTTCCTTTGATGATGAATACAATCTAGACATTCACTAATCTTTTTTATCGTTTTCCTGAGGCTACATTCCTCTTCCCTCCTCTCATCCCTGTGCAGATGATTTGATAGGAAAAGGAGAAGGCATAAAGGGTGAAAGAGGTTGTGAGAAAGAGGAGAAATTCCCATAATTCGGGTCCAAGAAGGAAAGGAGATTTTACTGAGTCCAATTTCTGCTCCTTTTGCAGTCAGTTGGATTTTGCCAGGAATTTCACTGAACTAAAAATGTGCCATGCATGTATTTGTTCCTGAGAGATATAGGCATGATGGGCTGTAGTTTTGTTTAACAAAACTTGGTCCTGATTCTGCATGGAGACCCTAACAGTCAGACACTTTCTTCTATTCAAGTTGGATTAGATGACAGTTAGTTAGATTTTAATGCTGCATTTCATACGCATGGACACTTTGGTTCTGAGCTCATTTTTAACCGATTGCCAGATTTAGTCAACACATGGTTCCAATTTTACCCCACCTCAAATTCTTAGCATGTAAATTTTCATGGAAAAACGTCATTTTGCAAACCAAAAAGCTCCATCAAACAACTTAACATTTCATCAACAGATATATTTGCAGCCACTATCAGCAATGTGCTTCTGGCAATACCCCTGTGCATTCGCCTAGACAGAGCGGATTTCTGCCCCCTTGTTAACTGTTAGGGCTGTAATATTTTCCTTGAAAGTTACTTGCGAGAGTCTTATCCCCAGCTCCCTAGTATCTCCTTCTTCCTCTTTGAACTGCTTAGGCCATTTCCAGTCAATGAAAAAGAGCCAGTCTTTTAAAGCAGATGACTGAAAAGAATTGGAAAGGGAGAAGAAAATCACAAAAACATAGGAGGAAAGAAAAATGTTCTTTTTTTTTTCTTGGAATGATAAAGGCTCCATCTAAGTTTTTCTGTTTTCCCTTGTCACTATATTCTCACAGCTCTTGATTATCCCACCTGCCTGACAGTGCTCAAACACACAATAGATGGGCCAAGGTTTCCATTCCCATTTTGCAATCGCTTTTCTTTTTCGTGAGACTCAACTTCAAGGGAGATAAGAACAACAGAACGTTGGTGATGCTCAAAAGTAAGAAAATACTAAGTTGTCCCATGACAGAATGAATGAAGCTGGTCTCCTACAGGATTATCCTTCTTACTCTGCCCATCAGCCTCAAAACTTGCTCATATTCCTTATGACAGCCATACCAGAGAATAAACAGGAGCTACTTTGGCAAGTTCACATTACTGATGTGCGAATTGACCAGCTGACTGAAATCGAACAAAATACCTACTGACTGAATAGTGACCACTTTCCCTTTGGGGTGCCAAGGTGGAAGAAGAGGGTGAACTCTTCTCTATCCAGCTGTAAGTTTTCATAAACTTGATATCTGTGAGATTGCTATCCCTCTTTTATGTTGGCTAGAAAATGGACAATGGATTCAAATGTTATTTGAATTGGGGGAAACTGACAAATACTGTGATCATGGAAGCCTGATCTCTGCACAAATAAAGCCTAAAAATGGGGATACAGTTCTGAGTGCCTCAGGTGGCCGTGCCCCTACTGAGGATTAGGGTTATCTTGCTCCTCGGAGAGGTAGAGCCTTCTTGTTCCTGCTGAAGCCTCAGCTCTGAGGATGAGAGCAGATGTTGCTGCTGACTTACCAACAGTGCTTGCGCCACTGTGAGGCAGAGGCTTCTGCTTGTTCTCATTTTTTTCTGAGAAAAAGTGACAAATGCACCAATGTTTCGGACACACAGTGTCAGTGCGGCAATCATCTCCATAGCATCTGACTTGGAGCGTTGAGCAAAGTGCCAGAAGAAGCAAGGCAACACAAAAACACGGGTCCCTTTCTCTGTCCCTTATTCACATGTGACATAAAAGAAAAACCCTGAAGCTACTTTCTTCCAGAGATCTTTTAGCTCCACGTGTCTCTGCATACACTCAGAGAAGGGCTTTGAAGGACTGCCTTGGGAGGCAAGGGTGAATTGTGTGGGGTTAGGTACTCCTGGAAGTTTTTGTAAGAGAAGAAGTGGCCCCCAGAAGGCCCCCAGAGGTTCTGAGATGAGTGTTTTGTTGGAAGCAAAGCTCATCCAGACATGGGTAATTGAGATACCTTTGCCGTGGAAGAAATTTTTCACGGAAGGAACTTAGCCAGGTCAGATCTTGAGGGCAGATGCCGTACTACTACTCTGCATTTTAGATAGGAAGGGTGTTTGGAGGTGAACATTTTCTTCTGGGTGCCTTGAGGAAGCTATTCAAGGGAGGAGCTCTTACTGGTGAGATTGTCTCTTTCTGGATAGTGTTTCTATCTCTCCTTGCTGGTACTTTGCTAATTACATGAGCAGATGGTATGTTGGGAAAGGACCACAGGACTGGAAGTAGCCCCTCCTTGCAGATCTCTGCTCCCACAGAGCCTCGCACTCAGGCAGCCTCCTGCGTGTAGCCTGTATCATTCCCAGCTTGCAAGGGCAGAGCCTGTGCCTGCAAATAGGAAAAAACAGCTCATTTTAAAGAGCATGGTCCATTTCCCTTTACAGCTTATTCATCCTAGTGGGTAAGTGTTTTGGTATTGTAATCTCATAATTGATTAGGATATGTTTCTACATTAGTAGTGAAAAAGATTAGTTAGTCCACTGTAGGGCAGCTATAGAGGTGAAAACCCATCCTCTCTTTGTGTTCTTTTCTTCTGTCCTGCCCCCTAACTCTTATCAGTGTTTGCCAGAGGCAGAGAAGTCTTAGGTTCACTGCATCTGGGAGCCTTTACCTATGCAGCCTATTCAATTGCTTTTATTGATTTCTTGATGCAGACAAGAGGTCATATCTGCTCCAAAATCCTGCTACAAAATCTGCTCTTGGCCTCCAAGTGAATTCTTACCCGGAGACATGTCAGCTGTGTAAGTGATGTCTCATTAGGCAGAAGTAATTTTTCAATAGAAGTCAGGTATGCTTTTCCCTAAAAGCAAAGGGATGATTGTTTTTCATGTGAGCTCCTAAAAACGTATTTCACTGGGCTAGATACCCATGCGTGGTCCTGGCAAAGGGCTCGGCTAGTCTCTGTGGGTCCCCATCAGTCCTGACAGAGGCCCTCATGAGCAAAGCTCAGTAAAGGACTGGGGCCCAGATTTGACAGACAGAAGGCAAAGGGATAATAAATACGCATATTACACCCCTCTCCCTAAACCACCAGCATAGAATAAACTGCTTTTTCTACATTCAGACAGGTAATACAGGCTGGCCTGGCGTTACCCATGGTGCCACTGGGCACACATGCTGGCAACTCCAACCAGTGAAAATAGGCTCTGAAATGAAAAGTGCAAACCAGAGGCAGGAACACAGCCAAGGTAAACAGATCTCCTGTGGGCAGCCTTCACCATGCCACAATAACAGCGGTGTTCTCCAAGTGAACACCCTGAGAGCTCAGCGAGACAGTTCATACTGGTATGTCCAGGGATGAATCCCCATTTCCAGTCCCCAGTGCCAGGGGGGATTAACGGAGCCTGCTGCTTAACTCACCCTCACCTGCCCCTTTGGGAGTAGGTGCCTTCCATCAGCTCCATCTCTCAGATGGGGAAACTGAAGCCAAGAAGCAACGGCTGAATTTTCAGAATTTAGTTTAAACTTAAATGCCCTCATTTGGAAAGGCATGAGGCATCAGCTCTTCTCATTGACTTTAATTGGCAGTATAGGCTCTTCATATGTGAGATTACTTTTTTAGAGGCCTAAATTTAGAACTTTAACTCCAGCAACATGAGAAATATTAGCCATGTGTTGTTACCACTATGTGCCACAGGAGAAGCACACAGCCTTGCCTCTGATTGCCCTTCAGGCAGTTTATTCTTTCTTGTTCTTGCAGGCAGATTTAATCTTTTCAGGATATTTGTTGCCCTTGATTAATAACATTAGATGCCTATAATATATTTTCTGCTGTTAGCTAGCATCTCTGCTGCAGGGCAATCTGGTGTTATAAAAAGCCTCCTAAATGAAATTAGATTTTTTTTTTCAAAAGTACATTTTCATATTCAGAGTGCAGTCTTATTCTAAATCTAGTGTTATAAAAAGCCTCCTAAATGAAATTAGATTTTTTTTTTCAAAAGTGCATTTTCATATTCAGAGTGCAGTCTTGTTCTATTGAGACCTAGGGGAGCCATCTTAATTTCAGAGCTACAGAACAAACCAAGCCTGCTCTTAGGTTTAAAGATTGAATGAAATACACTTTTGCTATTCCAGGCTCAATCTCCCTCCAAAGTTCTTGTTCTTGTTTTAACGGGAACAGAGGAAAAAAGGATTAATAAGATTAAAATAAGATTAAAATAATTTTCTCAGTTCATTTACATCCTCTCTTCAGTTTGCTGTAGTGATGGAGAACAAGGCAGTTAACTTATTCTTACCAATATAGGAGTAGTAAGTAAAATAAAGCACTACCCAAGGTAAAATCTTTTATTTCAGCCACTCAATTACTTTCCAGTTATGTCCAGTTCATAAGTAAAGGTGAGTAAAGGTGAGAATGACTTGGCTCAGCTTGAAGTAATGAATGTGGATTGATAATTTGCAGTTTTGAACACCTCCGCCCCCTCCACCCCCACAAACTCATAAATACAGGGATAATATGATAAATATATCCATGGATCATTTGAAATTCCAGGTAATTTACTACTAGTAGATTCCTGTTTGGGGACTTTCTTTCCCCAGCTGATTCAATACGTACTGTTACCTAAAATCAAAATCAGCTTTATACAAAGCTGCTGAAAGTTTTATGTGCTCTTAGAACACACCACACCTAAACGCAGTAGGACATTGTTTCCTTGTTGTAAGAGATATTGCAGAGAGTTACAAATAATGGTTCAGTTGCCCAATGCATTTTTAATGGATTAGCAAAGTTAATAAATGGTATCTTATTTCTGGCTCCTTCTGGTGCAATGTAATTCTTTCAAAAGCATACTAGATGTTCCGGTTTAACGACCCTTCCTCCCTTCTGGGAACAAATACACACGTCCATGTTACTTGGTTCTTCACACCCACCTTCCAAAAAATATCTGAAGATAGTACAGCGTTTATCCTAACTGTATTATAAATACCTGGCTCTAGCTTTACTTTCCAATGAGATGAATTTTGACAACTGTGGGACGGCTGTAAGGAAAATGAATTTGATGATAAAGACGTCAGGACACCTTCCAAGAGTAAACAACAAACCCATCTGGGACTACAATGTCTCTCACTGTGGCATTAGCTTATTGCATCTTCTTACACGTCTCTGGCAAGAGTGGCTGGTGTCTGTGTGCAAGTTACACCCAGCCACTCGGATCCTAATGAGCTGGGTGGAGGGAACACCTTTTGTCCTTTTTTTTTTTTTTTTTCCTCTCTTTTAAATGTGACCTTCTTCCATCTGAGTGACCGCTTTGGGGTCCTGCTTCTGGTTGGAAGGGTGGGGTGAATGATTTCCTCTTCCTCCTCCCTTCCCCTCTCCTCAGTGAGCTCTGTTGAGCAGATCACTTGGCTGAGAAGCAGAGGGGAAGGGTGTTTCTAAAGCCAAGAGCTTGAAAAGGTCTGTGAAGATGTTTTGCATGATTCATGTTTCAGGCAGAAATTTATGCAGAAGCAAAGTGCAAGGCAGGAAAGAACAAAATGAAGAAAACCCAAAACCACAGTCCCAGGAAAGCACAGGATGAGGATAATATGCTGCATCAAGTCATCTGCCTAAAACAACTGACTCCCCTGTGGCAGCAGGCAGGAAGAGGAGAAAACAAAGCAAACAAATCTGCACCCCCCCCTCCACCCAAATACCTGAAGACAGATTCAAAGAACAAAGAAATCCAATTAAAGACATATCCTAAGACCTACGTAGCAAGATACTCATCTTAAACCTTGCTAGACACCGATCTCTCTCTCTCTGTCTTGTTGTCCCAGTGAGATGCTGAAGCCACAGAGAAGCGCAGGGAACAGCAGAGACATCCAGATACCAACCAGCAAGACCCTAAGAGCAGGGCCCATCCTTGCCATCAGCTCCCAGAACTGAAGTCTAGGGCCTGTCTCCCAGCCAGAAGGCTGCCAAATCCTTTCCATCTCTGCTGCCAGGCTGTCATCGCAAAGTGATCCCTCTGGGTCCAGGAATCTCTCTGGCAGAGAGAAGCAGGAGCCTCCCTCAGGCAGAGTTTGGGGCCTGTGCGTTTCCCAGAGCTACTGTGCCCTGCCCCGCTGAGACAAGAGGGATTTCTCAGGGGGACGCCAGCCCTGTGGAGGATATCACCCGCTGACCACTGGTGTGCTGCTGCTACACTGCGACGCCACTCTGGCCTGACTCGCCCTGGGCAGAGTCCTTACAGGCTCCTCCTTGGTCTCGAGCATCGAACAACAACAAAGCTGCTGAGGAAAACTGTGAGCTGCCACCAAGTTTTTATTTTGGTGGTGCTTTGCTGCCTTTGATACACTTCAAATTGGTCAGAGCCGTTCCCTTCATAATGCACAGTCCAAAAGGGGTAGGAGCTGAGATGTAAGCACTGTGTTAGCAGTGTGAAATATTTAGAGGAAAGGACAAAGAGCAGTAAGAGCATGTTCGTTAGGAGAAGGAGGAAACCACCTCTTTTTCTAACTACTGCAAATGAAGGATAGGGAGCCCAGCTAGCCACTTTTGCTGGTGGTGTGAATGCTATATCACAGTTCAGAAGCTGTCCGACCTTGGCAGCGTTTGGAAGCCTTCTAGACTCGTAGAAAGGGCTTCTTTCCATGGTCAAATAAAAAATAGTTTTATCTTAGAACTAATCACAGTCCTCCGCTCATTTTCAGGTTAGCCTCTCACAGTCTGATGCAATCATAGCAACACTTACAGGCTGCTTTAGCTTACACCATCAAAAGCAGGCTGTTTTGAACCTCTGGGATCAAAAATACCATGCTTTCCTAACACCACCTGTCCACTTCCAGGGACACCACAAAGTCCTACGCGTCTTAGGTGATGATATGATCACTCTTGGCCCATGAAACAAGGAGTAACTGACGGAGGTTATTCAACTAATTCTGCGTTACTCGTACAGCATCGCCACCGCCTCTGAGGCCTCTCAGGAATGCCACAGCGCAGCAGAAACGTGGTAGCAGTCTATGTCCCACTCCTGGAGACTGGTGGTAGGTCATGCCAAGGGGAAATCTGCTCTCACAGAAAAGCCAGCAAAACCCAGTCTCTTTCAGAACATGATGGAAAATGCACTTCTTTGTTCAGCGTTTTTACTAAGTGTAAAAGTGTAAAAACCCTTGATGGTTTGCCATCTGGATGGAAATTTCTCCCTAGTCAGGGGAAGACAGGTAAAATGAGTGCATGTGGATGCGCTCTTTTTTTTGCTCTGAGTTTTCATGCGGAAAATATTCAGTCTCTAGGGTGATTATTGCCACATTTATGTGTAATAACAGTAAATAATATTAAAAGAACAGCAATAATACGACAAAACCCACCACTGAACAGTGCTCTGAAATGAAATCAAGTCAATAATTCTAAGAAAGAGGAGGCTGAGAAGGCACCACACGTTTTGTGTAAAGCAACTTTGGAAATGCATGTATCCAGCGGAAAAAAAGAGCATGTGTTTGTTTGTGGAGACTGGGTGGGGGCAGGATGGCGAGGAGGTGTGGGAGACCTCGTGGGGAGGAGGGCAAGCAAAACCGGAGGATGTGAAAAAGAGCAAAGGACTTTTGTGAGCTTTTTGGCAGATGCTTGAGCAGGTGGAATGTAGAGTGTTTACACAGTTCATATTTCAATATACTAAGAAAACATGAAGAGTCAGGCTCTAAGCTGTTATTAAGCTCCCCTCCCCTCCTGCCCCAACCACTTCTTTAAAATCTACCCTCAGATCTCGAATGAAACTGCTCTCTGCTGGACTGATGGCGCTGGGGCAGCGACTGTGCCACCAGCTGAGAAAACAAATTTGAGAAAGAGAGTGTGCGCTCAGGTTAACAAGCCTTGGGCAAGCAAGTCACCCCCCTTTCCCTGTTCTCACCTCCTATTCCCTCATGTCCCTGGAAATAGCACGCTTTGGTAGGAGAGGCTGTTAGGCATGGAATGGCGGACAGGCTTCAGAACAGCAAGCAGAGAGGAGAAGAGCGATTTACAATGTTCCAATTTCGACTTTTTGTGTAATGAAAACCAGAGGTCTAATAAAATACAGCAGCAGTGACACTGTAATGGAGGAAGAAAAAGAAAACAAACTTTTAGAATAGAATAAACGTTGTGTGCTCAGGTAAGGAGTCTATCTGTATTTCCATCTATAGATATAGACAAAAACACACTCTTGTTTATTAATTCTAACTAAGAAGATTAAATCCAGGTAAACTGAACACAAAAGAGGTAGGAACATTTCCCATTAGCAAATCAGCGCTCAGCAAATGAGCCCGGAGAGTAGCACTGGTCACAGGGCTGCATGAGTGGTCCGAAGGTGTTTTCGTACCTATTTGTAACTTTTCTGTGTTCTCACCCTAATTATTCAGAAAGGGACAACCTCCTTTTTTTTTATTTTTTAAGTTCTCAGTTCATTCAGAATTATATGGGGAGAGGGCGGGGGAGGTTTAGTGCATTTACACTATTATTACTTTTTTGTGAGAACTTTTTTCCTTTGTGGGGCAGCAGCACAGGAAGTAATACAGCACATTCTCATAACTCAGTGGGGTGGTTTACATCCTGTGGCATGAAGATTGCATTGAACAATAATTCCTATCATTGATATACATAGTGATTTTCTTCTGCGCTGCAATGCACAAACATTACACTCAGGTTAGACCAGTCTGTTACAGACAGGAGCTAGTAAATCTATGCAGTACACAGAGCAGCCCGCATCCTTCAGAGCTCCTGGGTAGTGCAGTCATGTCAGGATGCAAAGCTGGAATCCCTCCGTGGTTGTGAGCGTGGGGGAGAGCTGGAGGGGGAAGCAAGGGCTTGTGGGTTTCGTCATCTGCCCCTTCCAGTTGTTCTGAGAAGTTCAGGTTCTGTGTTCAATTCACAGGTTGGTCACATTCTCAATCTGTGATCCTGGGAAAATTGTTCACCTTCTCTGACTTCTCCAATTACCTGTCCATAAAACAGTTGCTCTTATTTTAGCTGTGAAGCGCAAGTAGAATTTTTATTTGAAATGTTTGCAGGAAAAGTAGCATAAAGGGAAAACAATTGCCTAAATAGCAGTAGCAGCAATTCATACTTGCAATTCTCAGAAGGCTTCTTTGAAATACAGTCGTCAATTCTATGCTATTACTTGGGTTCCAGAACAACACATCCTTTAACCACATGCCATATTATTAATGACATATTCTCTAATAAAGTCACAATATCCCGATGGCAATGAAATGCAGCATTTGAAATTCAATAATTGATTTGTATCCATTACAGGGACCATGAGCAGACAGGCTGACCATGCCTACTGAGCTTCCGCTGCTAAATCATGTTCAGCTAATGCAAACTCAGCTGAAGAGCATTAGTGATGATTTTAAGTGTCCTAATATACTCTCCCAAAGGTGAGAGTAAGGATTGTCATTCACGTGGTCATCACGACATCAGGCCAGCAATTTGTAGTAGAGGGACTGCACTGCATAATTTAGAACGTATTTTGCCAAAGCAGAGAGTGCTTAATGAACAGATGCATAACTCCTCTGGCAGAAATCCAGGCTCCTCTGCTTCCCCATCTCCCTGCTTCCTGCTTTCTCTCCTTTAAAACTATTGTGAAAAACGAAGTCGCACATTCAAAATCTAAACTCATTGCTACATATTGTTCTATCTTTCACTTGCCCTGAGAATTAGCTGAGCTGAAGCCTCGTTGTACAGCTTGAGCTATCTGTGGGTCCTAGCCCCTTATTGGGACTTCCTGGCAGCCCAGTAACACAAACATTGAAAACTTGTATATGTAAAGTCTACCGAAAAAACAATAAAATGAGCATAGCAAATGAGATCAGTGAACTGCACTGATACATGTTCCCTTTTGGTGAACACATCAAATACAACAGCACCCTCCACTGTTTGCTAGAGGTAAAAAGAAATCCGCCTGGGTAATTTCCTCTGACAAGATGATAAAACCCAGCCAGTAGAGATCATTCTAATTACGACAGATTATCCAGCTGTTTGAAGAACACAAATTAATATAGATGATTGTAAGTGAGTGACTGGAATGTGGCCATTTATTTGGAAAAAAGGAAGAGAATGACATTTCAAAAAAATGCAACCAACTTTGGAGTAGAATTAAAGATGAAATTGTAATTAGACTACTATGTATATTATACTAGGATATCATTCCAAGGAATGTAAAATTCTTTATGGTTAGTGTTTTTTCCTTATGCTGTTATTTGAAGATACTTTTCCAGACCCAAGAAAATACAAGTCAGATGTGCCTTCTCGCAGTACATCTTAGCCGTTCCAAGTCAGAGTAGCTTACAGTCAGAGGACTCTACACACTTATGACTCACAGCTCCTTTCAGTCACAAATGCAGGACAGTAAACATAAACACCAGCTACTATTTCTAGGTTACGAGGCCTTTCTGGAACAACAATGACTAGAATATTTGAAGAAAAGGCATGGAAAATAGACCTCTTTCCCCTACTATTTCTTTCCCTCTCATCCATTTTTCTTAATCTTCTTCATTTGTTTCATGTATGTTGTTTCTCTTTGCAAGGATGTTTGTCACTGCTGTATGCTGCAGAGAACACATATTTTCTTTCTCTCCCCACCACCAATACATGGTTGTATGCCCATGCATCTTTTTTCATCTATATCCCATATAATAATATATATAAACATAAAAGTCTCATATGTACATAAACATCCAACATGAAATCTGTATATGTATATATACCGTCTACTTTTGTGATTTTGCAAGACACAACTCACAACTGAAAATCAGATACCAATGACTGAATTAAGGTTGCCATTAACATTCCCTAGTGGAAACTAAAGCAACAGAATTGCTGCTGGGAGAGTCAACTGGTAAGCAGCGAATGAAGTACACGTAAAGAAAATGTTTGCAATCTTCCTTTTTTGCAGAGAGGAGGAGTGGGCTGAGAATGACAGGAAAGTAATACAGGCTGAAGAAGAGGGAAAGGGTAGAGACATAGGATACAGTGAGGAAAAAAGTAGATTGCTCCTCCAGGTCCGTGGATTGAATTTCTTATCTCCTGCTGTCAGACCTGAACACTCTCTTTTTGGTTGTGATTTGTGCGGCATTACCTCCAAAGGCCTGAAGGTTACATGCTGTGCGTTTTGCAATACACAGTAGGCCAGCAGCTTCCCAAAGTGGTCAAGTGGAAGCATAACACAGACAGTGCATATCTGCTCAAATGACCTCAGAAGTTTCCTGGTTTCCAGTACAGACCCTCAGTTCCCAGCAAGCCAGATATATTTCTCTGGTTTCCCGGTACCAGAAGCAAGGAAACACAAGGAAAAGACTCCATGTTGCCACAATTGGACAATTTGTGTAGAGAAAGCTATAGAAGATCTTATTAGCTTGTCTTCCATGCTAGCACTGCTGGAGCTGGTGACAGGATAAAGAAGTAGTGGCAGGGAGTTGGGCAGAGATGGGGGAGGAGGCAAAAGAAAGGGTCCAGTGGACACAAATGAAAGGAGGAGCAAGATGAGGCAATGGTAGTGAGGCTTACTCCAAGAAGTTTGGAGGAGCTGGACCAACCCTTCCCAAAAGTTGAAGGCAATGACTCTCTCTCCCTCTGTGGGAAGCAGATGCTTTGCTTGTGGACTCTGTTTACCCACGGCTCCAGAAGGATCATGCCGGCACCTCCTGATGCCTGAGCTGCAACTTTGCCTCTGGGAGCAATTTCAGCTCTTCACAAAGCAAAGCAGGGGTGGTGGTAGAGCAAGGGTAGCTGCTGTGGAAAAGTAGGGCTTGGTATGGCTGCTCTGTGCCAGGGAGGGCATGGGGAAAGGGGCTCTTAGCTTGTACCTCTGTGATGACACAGCTCAGGTTGTTACTGATACCAAGGAGAAATAGGGCATCTCTGTGCTAAACCTTTATTAATGTTGATCTTATTGTTACTTAATTTATTATTATTATTTATTGTTCTCTGCTCAGATTTCAAGACTGTTGCTTCAGTGGTTGTTATATACTGTATTTGTATTTGGCATTACCAAAAGGAGCCCAACATTCACAGAAAGCAAGAAAGAGCTGGGAATATGATTCCCCTAAGCTCCTTCCAAAACTGTCAGAAAAAAATACAGTGTTCAATTTAGTACTCCAGAAGCCTTTAATAAAAACATACACAATGCATCCAAAACTTACTTCCTGCCACACAAAAAGCAAAATATGGAACCAAGAAAACCCCAGACTCGGCCTGAATTTTCAAAATGCCATTGTGCAAGGCGTTGTCAAGACTTTATGCAGAATAATGTGTACAGTTCAGGTCACCCACGTTCAAGAACAAATTTTTTCAGATGGGGACAACTGTGGAAGTGTCCAGGCACAGGGAAAGAAAAACCTGTTTTTGCAGATGAGACCAAAGGTGCCTGGCTTATTTAGTCTCACAGAAAGAAGGTTGAAATATATTCGCTTTTTATAAATACATCAGCGCTGTAGACACCAGGAGGGCTGATGAGCTGTTTAAGCTAAAGAATGATGTTGTCACAAGAACAAATAGCAATAGAGTGGTCATGAATACATTCTGACTGGAAATTTTGACAAGGTCTCTAGCAGAAAGAGCAGCAAATTTCTGGTAAAACATTAGTAGTAGCTGAAACGTGAAGCTCAAACAGTTTATGAGAGGGATTATGTGACATAATTGCCAGCATTAACAGTGGACTGAGTCAAAGATGACTACTCAGGAGGCCTTTTCCAGCCCAAGCTGCTCAGCTGGCTGGTGATTTGGAACACTTCCACGCTGGGTTCCCACACCGAGTTCTGCTGAAGGGGCCTAATTTCTGGAAAGGGTGAAGCTTTTCTGAGTATTTTGCCTGGGTCATCCTTACAAGAGACATATGGAAAAAAAAATCAGTGTCAAAGAATATCTCATTTTTCACAAAAATATTTATTTTCTTGAGAGCTATTCTTTGAGCACAGCCTTAAGATCAACACTCTCAGACAAACATTGGCTTGAGAGGGGAGTACCCGATACACTGCTAGGTAGATATTAACTTGTTAATGGTAATATGTTCTGATACTTGAGCGTTAAGCCTTATTTAACTGTTTGTCACTGTTCATAAACACATATGTCCGGTAAACACTATCTTATGGAAAGGGTATTAACGAAATACTCTCCATTACTTTGAGGAACGTGGGAGGAGTTACTCAACTAGATGAAGCGAGAGGACATATTAAAGAAATAAATATATAAATAGGCTGATCAAATCAGCTTATGTCAAATCCATGCTTCCTCTGGTCTGCAATGCCCAAAACCTGAGAAAAGACAGCAAGTTGCCTAAATATTTACAGCCACTTATGTGTGTATACATGTCACACTCTGTGATTACCACAGAGACTACAAAAAGCAAGATATGTAATCTTGATACTAGACATTCAGTTAGTGTTCCACTAGCATCTGCTGCACTACAGTACTTAATTATTTTCCATTTTTCAGGCAGCACTTTTCACGTTATAAAACTGCATATGTTCAGAACTGCCTCCAAACCACCTTATTCTTCTGCTTTTACTATGATTCTTTACTCAGCTTCTGTCAATAGTCTGAATTACTGCATGCTGGGATCAACATCTGGGCAAGATCGAACAAAGATATAGCCATGAGTCCCAATTTGGAAATGCAATGTCTGTATCATGAGACAACTATTTGTACTGAGGAAAGAAAGCAGACAGCAGAATGAATTAACTGTTCCTGGCATTTGGACATTATGGTGATGGAGACTGTTCGTGCAAAAGCACACACATTCACAGTGTCTGAACAGAGAGACTGACATAAGACAAAACGGCTGCCACTGATGTCCTTGATAACCTAGGCAAAGTCTGGTACAAAAAGCAGAGAAAAAAAGAAATTCAACAAATTTCTAGAAGTTGGGACTGGCTTTGCAGAATGATCACTATTTATTGATTCAATTATCTTATAAAACGGAGGTCATTCGTAGCTATTTACTGAATACCTGTCAACGAAACCTCACAGCTGATTGTGGTTCTCATTCCTCCATTAGGAATACACACTGTTGTGTATACTGTAACTAGTGAATCTTTCCATTTTATGCTCAAGTCAGAGCTTAACAACAGTAAGAGCTCTACATGCCAATCAAAGAAACAGGTAGTGATAAAGTATGCAAGGGAAGTTTGTTTCTTTCAGGCAGCTTTTCAAGCCTTGCAGCTCCTGCTTGTGGTATGTCTAGACCTGAGGTCAAGCACTGAGGACCAGCACTGAGCACTGTTTACCGTAATGTCTGAACTAGACAAAAAGCTTCAAACATGGCAGTTCTATACACTAAATGAATGGAATTTGAGACAGAACAAGGCAACTGGGGTCATCAGTTGATGGAATAATATTTAATTTTCTTGCCAAAGCCAAGAAGTTCGACATACCTTTCTGAATGCCATGAACATAGTTAAATTTTCTCCCAAATACTGTAGTAATGAGATACAGTTTACAGAGTGAGAAACTTGTAGATGAACCAGTGAAAAATCCCAGCTGTTAGCAAGAACTGGACAACACTAACCAGCTTCCTGTACTGGAGAAATTTTTAAATTGAAGAAGGAAGATCGCCGCTTATGAACATTCATCTTTAAACTGATTGCAGCAGTAATTTAGACAGGAAAGTTACAGGTGTAGGTTGCCTGTTAGTAACAGGCAGTCTGATACTTATGAGGCACTTGAGACTTTTGGCAGGTTATGAGGCCCTGCAGTCAACTGTTAAAACTATAGGCGTGTTTTTAACTAGCACAGCGCCATGTTGATCTGCTCGCTAAGAGGTACATATGCAAAAATATCATTAATTTTCAGTTATCACTTAGCAGCAACAACAATTTGGAATAAAGCAATGCAAGGATACATTTCCCATTGGAACATATACATTTTTTAGGGCTTTTAAAAAAATAATATTGCTTTTGAAACTGAATTAGGATCCAACTGAATTATGATCCAACTTAAGATCAACAAGGATGGGGCACTTAAATAAAAATATTAATAAACGCTATTTTATTTGCTATCATTGGTAAGTTGCTTGGTAATAACACTGATAAAACTTCAAAGTGGAGCAATCATACTGGAACTGTATCTACCTAAACAATGATATCAACATAGCTATAATGTGCAATTATAGCTATTTACACCATTTTAGCTCTGCCAGTCAGCTTTCTCTGCCTCCCTTGGAGGGATCTGAGCCTACTGAAACATTCTGAGGTAGCAAGGGTTTGCTCACCCTTTAGGCTACTTAGATATAAGCTCTGCTTCCTGTGACTCCGTGTAGCTCCCAAAAAGCAAAACTAAGCACAATGAGAACTCCTGGGGAGGCCTTAACACAACACTACTCTGGGCTGCAGGGTGGTAAACTGGGGGGCTTTTCGTATTAGCTTTACAGTCTAGAAAACCCTTTGTGTAATATTCCTAGGGGAGCTTTTAGAGAAGTTTTATGCCTTCTAGAAAAGCAAACAGTGATCTTTCAAGAGGTAGCTGCATTGTTTCACCAAGTTTTTACTGTAATGACTTCAGACACAGTAAGCCAATGGTCGCTATGGCCCTGCCTCTTGGAGTTACTCACGTATGCATGCCGTGTTTACAAACTAAAAGTGATTCTGTGGGGTTTTTCGTTCCTGTGTATGGGAAAACACAGATAATACCAACATAAATTTTAGGTAGAATAGGAAAAAATAAGAATAAAAAACATATGCGGTATATGTAAATGAGCCGTAGCTTCATCTGGTCATTACCAAGGCCTTCCCCTTGGTCTCTGTTTAAAGCATCAATCCTGCTTCAGAGAAGATTTCTGAAGGAGGTAAGCTGCTAACTAAAATACAACTGTCGGGCCCCTAAAAGCCCGCTTTGGCATGCCTGGATATTACATTTTGAAGACAAGATAAAATGTCCAGTCTTTCCAAAGGAGTGACATACTGTCAAATTATTTATGCCCATAGGACTGATAAGATGTTCTCATGCCCTATGCACAGCTAACGATTCTCATCTGTTCATGTTTGTACTAACTCCCACCCCTGCCTTTTAGCAGGTCCCTCCACACCTGCCAAAACATGCAAGAATTCAGCAGTACAATAAATTCTCACTTTTCATTCTTGATAAATATTTCTTAAGTCCAATACTGTATCGTTTACTTGGAAAAACTTGACTACCAGCCTTGTTTAAGGCAGTGAAACTGTATTTGTATGTAAAAAACGATTTTGCGAGTCTCCAGTAGAACTGACTTCATTTTATATACTAAATATTCATTTCATTTTAAATGCTAGTTTCCTCAAAATGGAGGCTCAAACCAGACCAAAGCACAAAACAAGATACTCAGCAACCCCTACTGTGCTCCAGATGCAATTTCTCCATGCTATTTCGCCTCATCATGGACTTGTGCCTCCCTCAGGCTCTTAGCACATCTCAGAGTTAACAAGAACAAGCCAGTGAGACGTGTTCCCTACAGTCCGCAGACTTACATCAGGCATCAGGTACATTTCCTTCACATTTTATTTATTGCTTTCTTTGGTTATGGCTTTAGAAATTTAGAAGACTTAGAAATAATATATTTTAAAGTATGTAAGAAAGACATTCGGATTTCAGCTGTGCCCTAGGTGCAGGAATGTGGAATCAAAGCACCTACTGCTTCCCAGGGCATAACACCCAAGGCCTTCCTCCATCTGTAAAGATGGCTTTCATTCTTTCTCCTGAATAAAAGACACTGACTAAACAATGAAGACAATCCTCAGCTTTCGTAATCTGAGGAAGTTTATGCTCTTTCAAATCTCTCTAGTGGAAAATATGGGACCACACACTTCATTTTACCTTTTTTACTAGCTCATTTCTTTCTTTTATAGCCTTTTTAGCTGACCATATAAAGACAAGGTGCTGTGGTGAGGTTCTTACAACTCTAACTGCAGTGGAACAGTTTTAAAACTATATTGGTGGTGGAGAGAGGCACAGACTAGCATCTGAAGGCTAAGCTCACAGCCAGTATAGGCACAGGGGTTTGCACTGGCTGCTACAGAGCTGCACTTGCGTTCTGAATTTGGCCCAGAGTCATTTTGGCTAGGGCATTAAACACTGAGCAAAAATTGGTTGTTACGAAACTGTGCAGTTATTACAGCTTCTAAGAACTCAGCTTATAACATATTATAGTTGTAGCAAAAAAAAAAAAAAAGGAGCAATCTGCCTAAATTACTTCACTTGTTTTGCAGCTGATTCCCATTAAGTGTTTGTATGGATCATACCAGTAATCTTGATAAACCTCTGATAAGGTGTCCAGATGTCTTGGTTTTGCCAGTTTCTAATTAGCAGTCCTAGGGTCCTGTCAATTTAAGTCGGTGTTTGCTGCCCACGGCCATAAAGTGAAAAGTTCTCTGCATCTGATGTCAATTCTTCAAGGAAGGACCCCCTCCTCGTTACTGGATATTGAGTCCCAGTTGGAGAGACTGCAAATTTGATCAGCCTAACAGAAATTACAGGCAAGCCTGGAAACAATATTCTTATGTGTATGAATAAAAAGTGCTATTCTTCCTTCACGCTTTGTCTATGCATGTGCACAGATGTGCACATACGTTCCTAGGGAGAGACATAGCTTCTTCTTGTACTGTATAGTGTGTCTGCACAGACAAATGCCCACCAAAAGATCATGCCACTTCTCCCTATGGGCTGCCAAAGTTCGTGTCTCAAATGTGACAGAAGGAAAAAAAAATTACCAAATTCAGGGTAGACAGGGCTCATTTAAGGGAAGCAGGAATTAAATGTGAATGGAAAAGTAAAAAAATTGGCTATCTATACGAGGCCCTTTTTAAAGCCTGGCATCCAAGAGTGTCCAAGTAACACATTTCTGAACTGCTGCTCCAAGGATGGCAGTTTTCTAACCTGTAGCAGAAAGTACAAGTGATCTCCAAGGAACATGCATGCTTTAAGGAATCTCAGGGGTCTCTATCTAAACAGAACAGCACCTCCTTTTTGGCATTATGACATGTAAAGGAAATACAGCTAATCACAATATTGTGAAGGAAACACAGTACTGAATACCGCACACTATTCCCACCTAAGGTGAAAAAAAAAAACCCTCAGCTATCTCAAGTGAAAGAAACTGCTAGCTGATTTCCTGCCTCATCTCTAATATTGCTTCAGTAATGATGCACAGCTAAGAACATACATTACAGGAACAAGAGGCCTGTGCATTTTTATCTTACTGAAAGAGGACATAGGAGTCGAGAGGAGAGGTCAAACATTTGAAAACTGAAAAGCAGAAGGGCAGGAAGAGCAAGCAGTAGGTGTGCAGATGGAGTTAATCTGATTAGTCCTTCAACAATGTGAATTACGGCTTTTTCCTCCCTGCCTAAAAATATCATTTCTTTATACCAAACAGCCTGAAGCAACTCTAGCCATTTCCTTTCCTACAAGGTTCGCAAGATGACCTCCCTAAAAAGTGAAACCCTTTAAACGTCCCAAGCTAGCTGGATCAATCCAGTTTAAAGACTCAAATAAAGAGAGCAGATCCTTCTTTCAGGCAAGTCATGGGAATTGGAATTATATGTGACACTTCTGATAGTAAATTCAGCTGGGCCCCTTTTCCTTTGATGTCATGTAAATGCCCTTAGATCCTGTAAAGCCCCCATCCTTTTGTCCTATAGCTCCAAAGGATAACATTTCAGGAACAAGCCGGCTATGAGTTACAGGGGTGGGAAGCCATCTAAATTTTGCCATAGTGGTCAAAATTTTAGCTTAAGACTGTAAGATGTCTCATGATTTCTGTAATAATACAGGTAGAAAGCTGTAGATACAGTCCTTGACATTATGTGCAATAATGTAACACCTCTGTTTTAATGCCATCACTTGGCATTTCCTTTAGTTTTAATTTATTTTCGCCTGCCATAATGTGTGCATGCATATTGTAGTTGCAAATTTCATGGCCACAAGGGTCTTTAAAAAAGAAAAAAGAAGCTACAGAATCCTAAAAAATCAGTTCCGACCCTGCCTTTTCATCCATATTCAGGAGGAGAGCGTTTACTGACAGTCCCCCTGTGGTTTCTGTATTATGAAAAGGCGTGACCCCAGGAATCTGCCAAAGTGGCCTCATTGCCATCTTCTCCACCCTCTTTCTGCTTTCCTCACAGTCACAGAAGAAAAGCAAAGATGTTAGAGAGCGCACAGTCATCGCTAAGACTATCACGGGTCAATCAACGAAGGGTTTCTCAACCGTGACCTTAACAAGCATATTGAATTATCCCGGTGAGAGGTAGATTCAGGCACAATGAAAGACATGCTCTGAACACAGCCAGCCCGCCTCGCCTCTGCGTCTGTAACAGGAAAGTCACGGTGGCATTTTGCAGACATCAGCTGTTACCCAAAGCACAGACACAGCAGTAGATACAGACATATTCAGCTCAGGAGTTTGGTATGCTTCCCCCGTAGACTGGAGTGGTCCCTGTTTAGTTTCAGTGAAAACTCATCCAGCTGATTTCACAGGAGTGCGCCTTCAGTAAGAAACGCAGCTTGCCTGGAACGTTAGCTGGTCATGTGAAATCTCAGAAGGAAAATGAGGAACCCCATTTGTCAGAATTGTAAACTGATAAAATTGGAACCTTGCCTCTCAAATAATAATAATGGTAAACAAAATACAGCTTTTCAATGAACAGGCAACCTAAGCAAAAGCTAAAACAATTAAAGTAAACATTTTGGAAGTCTTTCCCGTCACTGGCTCTGTCAAATGTGCTGATGCATGAAGCAGAAGCCTTGCTTTGCAGAGATGCAGTTTTTCACTCATTGCCTATTAGACCGTATTATGTTGTTTATATACACTTTATGAAGTGCAGGGACCTCACTGAGCAATTTCCACTTGTACTGCTCTTGTCTGATATCATGCTTGCCACAAGCTTTGCGTTCTTTTTTTCTTTAAGTTCAGTGAGTTACTGTTGATTGGACCACAAAAGACTATTGTTGGATGTGTTAGAATAAAGCGGGATTTATAGGCTGTGCTTTTTTTTTTCTTTCATCAGATAAATGCTGAAGCCAAATTATAGCACAAGCTCTTAAAGTCCAGTAATTAAAAACAAAGGTTGGTCCCTATGGTAAGAGGTACTGAGGTCTGTAAGATATCTTTCAAATCAAAACTGACTGTGTAACTCCCAAATAATATGGAAACAAATTAGCCATATGTGATCACCTGCTTCTGTTTATCCAAAGCATATTCTTTTCTTGTGGTTTTTGCGTATGTCTTATTTATAGTGTGAATGATCCACACCCAGCAAGTGTTTGCCATCCAGCACTTCACATGGGGAAGATGGCAATTAACATTTTAGTTTAAATTCAAGAAAATTTCCATCCTTTCCAGGACCCGGTGCCTATTAGAATGACAGCTATAACTGTACAACTTGGACCAAAACAGAAAGAAAAATCTATTAAACGTAGCACTTCTCTCCAGAAAATATAATATCCACTGAAGAGGAGCTGAAAAAATCATTAAGCAGTGCTGGAGGGAAAAAAAAGTTTAACCAGCAAGCAAACTCTCTTTGATGTAGAAATTAGGCCACGCATCAGACAACCCCCTGAGAAAATTGCTTGCACTTCCTGATACCAGTGACATAGAAAAAAATTTTTTCTAGGCATTTCTGAAGAAAATGTTTAATTTCAACACAATGCTAAGAACCAGCTTAGCCCCTGGTTAGAATTGTTTAGTATGGTGTTTGCTTTAAATAAACAAAAGCTGAGTTGCTGTCATGGTACATTAGTATTTTTGCATCAGATATTTTATGAAATTAGGGAGCAGAGAGTTGCAGCAGTTATTGAGAAATGCTAAACAAAAAGCAAGCAGGATCGACAAGCCTCAGGAGTGTCTGAATTTGGGCTGGACTGCGTTCACGAAGGAAGATTCTTGTTGTTTTTTACTTTAGCTGAACCCCCTTCCTATAATCTCCAGTGGTGTGGCGCACATACCAGGACAGTCCTATGCCTTGGCAGAGATTTCCAGCTCTGGCAGCTGGGATTCAAACCCTGGCCAAGGTCAAAAGGAAGAGTGACAGTGGTGGTCTAGACCTACCCCCTGGAGAAACTTTGCCCACGTCATTCACCCACGCAGCCCCCACCATACAGCTTGGTGTACTTGGCAGCCAAGGTGTAGGAGAGTCTCTGACTCCCTCCCTGCAGCACTGGAATAACAGGGCTGCTGCAGGTCAGGACAGAGCCGTGTTAGCAGAGCTGTGTGGGAGGCTGGCACGGTCCCCGCTGACGCTCTGCCTGGTTTCAAGCAAGTCTCCGAGCCCCTCCTTTTCACTAGCATTACTCTGACGCAGGAAATTTTTTGCTATAATGAGATGCCTTGGCAACACCCCACCCCTAAAAGGTCCCTGGCCCTTTAGCGATGGTGGGGAATCATGCTGACAAGGCTCTCACCCGAGCCCTGAGGGCTCTGCTGCAAAGTGCAGGGGGAGAGCTGCTTACATGGAGCGCTGGGCAGCGAAAATCCTCCCGTCTATCAGCACTTCTGACCGATCCAACTTATTCCCAAGAAGTCTTTCCCAGAGTAACATACTTAACACATTCATACGTACACAAGCGCTTCACAAATCCTTGTCTGCTAATGGTAAAATAAACATGGTTGGTCTGCAAGGCCAACAATAGTAGATGGAGAGTTGCAGCCTCATAGCTCCTGCTAAAGCACACATCGCATCGCTGAGGGAATCAGACCCCAGCTAATATCCTCTCCTCCCCCTCGCCCCCTTCTTTCCCAAGCCTTCCTTTTCCTCCTCCCCCACTTTTTAGCTTTTTATTGACCCTTTTCCTCAAATACCCAGGGCTCTTTCTTTGGCCGGACTTCCTTCATGAGTGCTACCAGTCAGGTCTCCTTTATGGACTACTGGACCTTGGCACCCCTCCAGCGCTACAAAGTTAAGAAAGACATTTTCTGTTCAGCAGTGCTGACTCCATCACATATGTCTCTGCAGAGTAGGTCAGAAGGCAAAGCCTGCAGAGTGTAATAATATTTGTACTGCTGTCTAATCCTAGAGGGAAATACGTAGGAGGAAAGAACCAGAGGGAAGCAGAACCATTTCAGAGAATGCCAAGCATCTCCAAAATATGGGGCTCTTCAGTAAAACGGGGAAAAAGACAGATATCTCTAACAACATCCATAGTGTTTCTTAATCTTATTACATTTTTACTCTAAAGTTTATCATCATAAGAAATGCCCCTCAGAGGCTTTTTTTTAATCTTTTCCTCTTTCATAGGTAATGGTCTCACGTGATTAAATCAAAAGCTGCTAGTAAAACAGTCCAAATGTATAGCAGATGCATAAACATACCTTAAGAAATATTTGCTAGAGACATGAAATCTGGTGATATTTTTCTCATAGTTCTTCTCTTTACTTCTTCCTGTGGTGCAAATACACCTCCATCAGAAATGTTCCTGTTTTCTCTTGGACTGAGGCATGGTGGTTCTCCTTCAAGCTTGAATTATAGCATCACAGAAAGGATGTAAGCTTACATTTCTAAGGGATCAGCATACTGTGAAAGAGAGTTTTTCCTTGCTCTTTGGAAGAAGTTGTACCTCATCCAACATTCAGAATGGGGAGGTTTAACACTACAGCTTAAGTATCTATTAAAAAAATCTCAGTTAACAAACTGTGCTCTATAGTATAGGGCAGATGAACGAGCTCCTATCGCCTGCAACATCACTGATATTACCTGTGGTTTTCAGTCCTTCCATACAAAACTTTAAAAAAATCCCTCCTAACTCCTCCTGGGAGGACAGAAGAACAATTTCTCTGTCAAGTGCTTTCTGTAATCACTGTGAAGGTATTAAAAACTAGCATACATGACCTTGACTATTGTCCTGGGATACTCTTCCTTGGAAAAAAATAGTACAAAACACTGAGAATAAATCACAGGCTTTAATTAATGCTACTGATCTCTTGAAAAAAGTCACATAGATGCACTTTTCATTGACATCTCCTAATTCTTCTTACGTGCACTGTAGAATTATTCTTTCAGTTGATCTAAATAAGTCTTTCATGTCCAACAAAAGTAGGGAAGGGTAAAGCTCTGCTTGGTAGTTACCTTTCTTCTCTCAAAACCTATGAGTGGTTTCCCATTTTCACTGGTTTTGTAAGTAAAAGATCCCAAGTTCAGTTCAGCCTTCCTGATGTCTGCTGACTGAGATGTTACTGAGCATCCCGCTCATCCTCCTGCTGCTGGAGGTCACAGACATACTTTGGAGCTATGTAGTTGCACAAATACTCTAATCCCCTCGGTGGGGTTAAAACCATTTGGGAGAGATCACTGGTTCTGAACTGTTGAAAACAAACCCCCAAAAGCTCCGGGGTCACACAACACCATTCAAGGAAGGTCAGCCTTGACATGGCAAGAGATCAGTCAGGCTTTGCAGACAAAATGGCCTAAATATTCATGTGCACCTTTAATAATGATAGGAAGGAACATGCAGTAACAGTTGGGTTATCTTTTTGGTCTCGGTTTAATATTCATCGCATTATAGAACAGGATGAGAGATCAGTTTTCGAGGTGGATACCAAAGATTTGCTGCAGAAGTGGCAAGAATTATGAAAGCAATGGCTTGCACTAGTGACTTAAATCCCTCCAAAAAGACAGCTTTATTTCTGAAAGATGGAGAGGTTAAGAAAGAATCTCCCCTTCAAGTTTAGGTCTTTTCAGATATGATTTGAGACACAAAAAATGGAGGTGGGGGGAAGAACCACATAAATTTAATCAAAATATCTTTCCCCCTTCTCTATCCCTTTGCTTGATCTCAAAATTCTTCAGGAATATGCCACCATCCACAGCCTGTCAGAAAAAAAAAAAAAAAAGTTGTTCTGTAAAGAAAATGTAGCAAAATATGAACAATGTGAGGGTTTGGAATAGAATGTGCGCGAGAAAGTAGGACGTAGAAGTGCCACAATCTCTTCATTAAAGTAACAAGGGATGAAAGAAGAACAGATTTTTCATTTGTCTGCTGAGGCTGAGAAGCTGGATAAGGTGATTTGAGACTGTATTACAGAGATGCCTGTGAAGATATGGGTGAATCACGTACACAGCTAGATGGTCCATTAGCTGATGATGGTCCATCATGGGAAGAAATACCTTGGTCTGAAGCCAGTATGGGAAATAGAGCTGTGGCGGAATAGATTAAAGTTTTCTTGGGGATGGAGGTGAAAAATTGTTAGTGAAATCACATTAAAGGCAAAGTTATGACTGATTATAAAACATTATACCTAATTAATTTCATTTGCTTACTTTTTTCAAATGAAACCAAGGAAACTAGATGTAAACTCTCCCCTCCTGTTAATTTTGGGAAAGTTGGGAATCCAGAAGGAAAAAAAAGCAGAGTAGAAGCTATGGTCCATGAGAAGTGGGGAGCAGGATGCCACACCTGAACACCCATTTGTGAAAGTATTTGCATTCAAATCTAGGCTCATTTTTATAAATCCCATGCTGCATTTTTATTGGTGCTGGCAGATTGTGCAGTATGACACATGCTGCCCCAGCCTGACAGATGAAGCTGAAAAGCTTTGTACTGCCTGAAGCTAAATCAAAATAGTAAATGTAAAACCTGTTGTGGTTAGAACACATGAGATTTGCTTGTGGGTACATACAGATCTAAGGCAGGTACCATACCTGTCCCAGTTCAGGGTTTATTTCTCTGCACAATTCATTCCCTTTAGGGTTCCTCTTCCCTTTTGCTTATTGACAATGTTAGTGGACGCCTTTCACTACATGCCGGGGGAAAACTGACAATGCAGAGCTATCTTAATGTTGGTGAGATACCACCGTCAAGAGGAGACATCCACTGCTCTTGCTTGAGCCGAATGGAGTATGATGCTCCTTGCTACTTTCCTGACCTGAACCAGGAAATGTTGGTACAGGTGGCTTCCCCTAAGCACCATTCCAGACATCTCAGAAGACGTCAACATAGCCTAAGCAGTACGTAGAATATGTCGGAAAATACAAATAGGTAGGGGAGGGGAGGGAAGTTGTTGCAGTGCTGTGACCAAGGTAAGAGTCAGAGCACCACCTTTCTATTCTGTCTTGGATTAGACCAGACTGTAAGGACTGTAGGCTACTCCGTTATGGCTACGCAGAGAATTTCAGCTTGAGTTTTGGTTTGATTCTAGGAAAGATGAAAGAGATTGTAATTATTGACAGATTTTTACAATACTTTTGGGAGTCAAATACACGTTTATGACACAAATCACCATGGTCTTCTTGATTGATTTGGTTTTTCACAATGTTCTAATTAAACATTGAAAATACTAATCATATATGTCCACCAGGTCTTTTTAAAAATGTACTTTGTCTCAGGAAAGAATTGCCAGTAAAGCTGGAATAGACACAGGCAAGTGAAAAGAGATATCTTTGAGCTAGGAATTGCAATACAGAGCCATTAAACAAAACATGAAAACATTTAACAGCGTTTTCAGATGATTTAGTGTGGCTGAGCTTTAGAAAGTCTTAGCTACTTTTAGTGACCTGCTAGAATATTAGCATCATAGCATAGGCACTTATTCCTTCTAGGAATAAATTTATTTCCTACAAGTCTCAGAAAGATATTTTCCTTCAAAGTGCTGCATCACCTGAAGGGGTACAGTACTTATCAGTTCTGCAAAGGAACGTTAAGTAATAGTTCTTTACTGACTCACTTCAGAAGGTTACACAGACCCTTCTGCTCTGCTAACTTCTGTGATCTCATTAGCTCTTCCCTTTCACAAGCATCAAGTTCACCCACAAAAATGTATAAGCACTCTTGTCATTATCCCATTCCAGTTGCCTTGACTACTACTTTCCTTGTTGTTCTGTGATGGGATCAGGCATAAAATAAATCTGTTCCTGATTCTCTCTGTCAACAAATGAACTAAAGGCCATAAACTATCCTCTTCCTAATCTACTATTTCAGCATATTAGCTAACATAAACCTGTTTCAGTGACCCATGTAATAGCCATACTGACATTTTATGGTTGGTTTCTCTGTCCCATATGAAAATGATTAAAAACTACAAGGGATTTCTTTATACAAATCTATTAATAGCTTGGGGATTTTTTTGTTTAGTTTTTAGGGTAAAGTATTTTGAGTTTGAAGTGTGGAGTGCAAAGCAGTGGCTGGCGTCAGAAGCCACTGCAATATACATTTCAGTTTCCTTCAGCCAGCCACAGCAAGAAAATTGATGGCCTGTTCTCTAGGGCTCGTGTGTTCTTCCTTGGCTGCTGTCTCCCACGCTGCTGGTGTATTACTCTGTTTTCACTGGAAAAGAATGTGGGACATTCAAGCTATTCCAAGCAGCATCCTTGATGTCTGGATTTCATGGGAATGTTTCACACCGCAGTTATTGCTAACTGTTAACTTTCATACCTCGGACTGTTATTCTTGGCAGCTTCCTCTGTTTTGCTAGCCGAACAGACGTAAGCCAAAGCAGCCTTTGCTGCAAATGTGAGATGCATCACCATCTATCATACTCCAACACGGAGTTGCCAACAGGGAGACCCAGCTGATGGCACCCTGCTATGTGTAAAAAAGAAAAAAAAAGAAAAAAGAAAAGGAAAAGAACAAGAAATAGAAAAGGACTTTAAGAAAACCATCTTCTTTGGTCTGATCTCCAGGAAAGGCTTTCAACTCGTTCCGTGGAACAGCTTGGAAGTTCAGCATCTCAGTGCAGTTAACAGGCATTTAAGCAGTGGTGTATATGTGATGTACAGGAGTGAGGAGACAGTGGCTGTATCTAGGAAAGTCTGGCTCCGTTCCAGATCTTCTTCATATTATAGAAAAGCTTTTAAAATCGGTTATTCTCTGAGGAGTGACTGGAAAGGCCTGGAGGAGGTAAGGGGATTATCATGCATACCCCACTCTCTATGACTTATACCACTCTTCTGCCACTAGCTGTATGCTATTATGAAGTCACAAGCACAACCTGGGTTAGCCGTTCTTTACAGTCTTACAGCTGGCAACATGCCAAAATATTCTCAACATTGTCTTGACATTGCAGAATGAAGAAGGGGCATGGGAAGAGAGGGATTATGTTTGAAGCTGTTCCTGTATTTTATTTGATTGATACCAGAAAGATAAGACCAAGATACAAAGCTTGGACTCTCATCCAGAGTTTGGCAGAGTTCATGGGTCTTCAGACTAAGAACTTGGTTCACATCATCAAATTAAGGGCTAAAAAAAGTTCAGATGCAGAGCTGGTTTGTTATTTTCCTCATGCAGAGTATGAAAAATTAGGGGTTTGAACTAAGTTCACATACCATACTGGGAATAAACAATTAAGTCACAAAGAAAAAAACAGAATATTTATTATTAGGAATGTGGGTCTACACTTTACTCAACAAATATTGAAAAACCCAGAGACCTTGATGAGCAGAAACACAGGAAAGATAGAAGTCTTTCAGTAAATTATTTAATAGGCCCCTCAGGCTGATTTTTTTCATGCAAAGTGATTCTATACAGACAGCTGGTTGCAAAGTGACATAGAAAAACTTACTGAGCACAAAATATTTCCTCGAGACTACTAGAATTCTAGAGCAGTTTTCAGAGAGAGGAGCTTGCCTTTATCCTCGGCAGATCTGCTGTGGCTGCAGGCCAGCGCGCCTGTATTCATCCCATCTAAATTTGGAGAGCTGTCATCCTAATCTCCCTCTGCAGTCAATGGAGAGAGAGGTGCACACTTCCAGAAAGTAAGTCAGATGTTTGGCTCTTTTGGAGAGCAGATCAGCGCACATCCATTGAACTCAAAGGGTGTTTGGGCTATCTGCATTCCTAAGGAACACAACAGGAAACCCCCAAAGTGAAGTGCCATCATTCCTCTGTAAACATTTAACGGATTAGGTATCCTTGTCAGCCAACTATTGATGTAAAACCAAATAATATCAAGCTGTAAGGAAACTACAGATTTGGGGAAAAAGATTAAAAAAAAAATTGAGTTCTGTCCAGTGCAATCCTGGTAATATAATCACCATCTTACTGACAGGGAAGAAAAGCACAAATGCATTAATGGTTTGTTTGAGGCCACACAGGAAGCCTGAGAGAGGGCTGGAAACTGAGACTGTATCTTCAGCATCCAAATCCTTAACCACAAGGCCATTCTCCTTTTCATAGCTGTCTGCACTGAGGAAGACAGCTAGAGTAATTTTTGAATCCCATGGGCCAATAAATTATACTATCATGACTTGCAGAATCAGTGCTTTGTACTGGTATATTCTTTGCTGCTGGCAATTACCTCACCAGAGATCACTAGGCTGCGTTTATTGGAAGATCAGTACATAATTTGGTGTAGATAATATGTTTTACTATTTCTTTAGACCTATAAATGAGCTCGGTGGCCTCTGAATCTATTGTCTAGTGGATAATGGCGCATATTACAAAATCCCTTCACAATTTATCATCATCTGTAATCTGTTTTGAATAGACTTCTGACTGGAAAAGCAAAGGCTGTTGCAGATGAGGTTGAACACAGATAGCTAGAGAGACCTTGGATCTACTGTCAACACTATCTGGCAATACTTCCTCACATTTATTATCATTCTTTGCACTTTTAAAGATGGCAGGGTGGAGAAGCAGAAAGGAATGAGTTTTTGGTATCTTTAAACATAGCAGTATAAAGATCAAATGTGAGGTGAGATGAGAGGCGGGTAGGGAGAGGTAATACCTTATTTTAAACTCATAAAATAAAAATAGCTCACCTAATAAAAGATACTAGTTCTGCCTGTAGTCTGGCTTGAGGTCAGGGATACTAGCTGGTGTTGCAGTCATGCATACATCACATTCTCAAAACACTGACCTTTGCAGAGCACAGAGATGGAAATAAATAACTTACTGTCTCTTTCAACTCCTAACAGAAACTATTGAGCATTCCTGTGGAAGATGACTGAAATATTAAAGTGAATTCATATGCTGTGAATGGAGGACGTAGGGTAAAGAACTCATGTGTCTTACTCCAGATATTTAAATGGCAGAGATTTGGGAATTGTTCTTTCTCATGAAGAGTAATGCAACCATTTGAAAATCACTCCATCCTTCCAGGGCAGTAGATAGGAGAAGAGCTGTGAGGGAAAGAATACAGCTATTCATTATTACGAGCAAGAGTTACAGTGTTTTTTGGTATGGGTGATCTATCTTTCCTCTGCAGAGAGCAAGTGATTGGGTTATCTGCCTTTTTCTAAATGGGATATGGGGGGGGGGGGGCAAAACAGTGACCTCCCTCCCCTTGCTCCCTGCAAGCAACTGTTTGCAGAAAAATTGCATTTGTCTGAATTACAGTGCCAGTGCTACAGTCCCCAACAAAGAGGGCACCTCCTTCCTTGCTTCAGAGGGTCTTTAGCAGATAGACCACCTGCACACATGCCAGATACTCTACGGCCATGACTGGGGTCGTGCCTTTGGGGGCAGAGGCTCAGACCTGCGCCTTCAGGTCTGTTGTCTGGATCACCTGTTTCATCACGTTGTCTTCGCACCTACAGCTGCTCAGCTCCAACCTCATGTGACAGAGCATGGCAGAAGCACTGATGCTCTCCTCTGAGTTTTCTCCATGGCCAGGTTGCTGCTGACTTTAGCTATGCAAACAAGGTCATGCCATAGCAGAACTCAGAGCATGCCCCCTTCTGATTTTTCCACAAGTGTAGGATGAATCAGGTGATGCAGCTGCAGCTGGGCTTTTCATACTAACTGTGCTACAATAGTAGCTCACAAACAGCAGAGTTTCTGAGCCCATTTCTTTTTATGGGTGCTAACCTGTCAGAGATATTGTCGAATAAACTTGGGTATGGTTACTCTGTCAAGCCTTGCAATCCAACAGATCCTAGTATAATTAATAAAGGAAAGAAGTCAATCTTGGGAGCATTCAGGATACCAGAAAAGGTTAATAGCCTTGCTATTCTGAGTCAGTCCTGCTCCTGTGGCTCCCATGGAGATTCTACAGCATTTTGATGAGCAGACAGGACAACGATCTGTATCTGTGGGTTAATCAACATGTGCATTTCAGCACTTAAATAAAGAGGTGAAATTTCATCAACTCCACACTGAAAGCTAAGTATTTGAGCACCTATTATGGGAATGAGGTCTCTTCTTCAATACCCAAATACAGATTTAGAGGTATGAGTCTTGTGAAGCATGGTCCTCTCAATCTAGACAGAGACATCTATTGGATGAGGAGCTAGCAGGTATCCTTTACTTTTACCTTATGTGCTTGTTCTGTAGGAATTCATGGGTAGTTCAGGACCTTCTGAAAACTGTAGGACTGCTCTGACTGCACTTCATGCAAATATGTGCCTATTGGAGTCCACGTGTGATATTGAGCTGGCTGATAGTATACAACTGCTTCTGCATTACCAGTGAGAGAGACTGAACAGTTTAACTCTGACATAAACCATTTCTCTTTGTTTGAAGTACTGAGGGAAACTGTGCAAAGTGCAATAAGAGACACGGTCTCAAACTTTACACACAGGAAGAACCTTATACTCATATCACAGTAAAAGAGCTGACCTCGATGTCTTCCAAGCCATGCAGAGCGGGTACTCCAGTCTTGTAGCCTTCACCTCTCCAGTCTCGTGCCCATTTCAGGCCCAGACTTCACAGCTGCTCAAAAATATCCTGACCAGATGCAGAGATTATTTGTTAAACATCCTGAATATATGCAGCTTTGTGAAAGTTGTGCCTGGCAGCTACTTTTGCACTCCCTTGCCAATGGAAAACAAATCTAAGTGCCAGATCCTGTTCAGTAAAAGAGTACTAATAAACTTTGAACTGTTATAGCCCGTGTGTTATAGGTATTCTTGTTAGCCTGTATGTATTATGCTTGGCTTTGAAAGTACCTCAGCTTTCATTTTATGCAAATGAACCAGTCAGAGACATCTGACAAGATCTTGGACGGCCAGCCAGTATGGCATTCTGGACTTCTCCTCGCTTGGAAGAAGGGAGCATGCATCTGGAGACTACACATATGTAGCCTAATCAAGTTCATCAGAGGTTGGTTTCTCCACTGACATGAGCTTTGTGGAAATGGTCTACTCCTCCATGTAGACTCATAGGAAGGAAATCCACTGACACCTGCTCCAATCCCTGGTTAAGAACATTTTATGCCGAAGGAAACCCACCCCACTGCCAGCCTGCTGCAGGTTTAATACCCTTATTTCCCATTAACTGTATGATCTTGAGGAGTGCCTTATGAATCTGAAGCTATCTATTAAGGTACAGTGTCTTAAATAGTTGGAAAACTTACATTAGTATAAAAAGATTAAATTAATCCAGATGCTTCTGACTGGGTTAATTACTTGTAAGTGTTCAGGTAGTGCACGTGAACAGTTTCTTGCTTGTAAGTTGTTCACAAGGGAACTGTGTTCTCCATGCATCATTTCACGTGTAATTCATCACTTAGGTCCCATAATATTGTTTCTGCTTCCTGGCTGAGTGACTAAACACTTGTAGTCCTGTGAACACATTTAAACAGAAGCATAAGGATGAAACAAGAAAAATAGTAAACAGACAAGGAACACTGCTTTTCCAACACACTAACACTCTAATTTAAAAACAGTCATAGCCGACATTGGTGAAAATAAAGTCTTTCTGCCATCATCTACATACGAATCACCAGTTAATTACAAGTTTGGTGGAGTTAATCAGCCTTTCGGAATACAAAAAATTGGGTTACAAATGTCTTTCTTCCTAAAATTAGCACACCTTGTTGTCAAACCTTTTCTACTTCAGCCTAAGAATGGTCAGTATAGGTCTCACTAGGCAAAGACAGAGAAGAAAATCATTACATTTCTCCTGTGTAATTCCCTCTCTCATTAGACCCTGAGGCAGTTTTTGTTACACTGATGGAAAGGTATAGTTAAGAAAGGTACTGCTTAGGTCTTGTTTCACTATAAAAAATCCTTGGCAGAAGGCTAGCTATAACTCTTCTAAACTATCCATTTTGAATGACTGTCATTAGGAAAGAATTTAGGGGCTTTGCATTTCATATACGGTAATAGTTTCTAGAGGATTTTTGGGCAGCAAATAATAACTTTAAACAGCCTCAGGAGAAGTCTGAATGACGTGAAGCATTTAAAGCACCTGAGAGAGTATGTCTTTTCCACCGACTTTAAAGCATCTGTTACTTACTTTCATGTTCTTTTTTAAACCAGTTCCTCTTACATAGATAGGAACAATTCCCCCAACACTACCCCTCACCAATGTTCTCTCAGTTACAATTCATACTAATCCTACCCAAGAAACTACCTAAGAGACCTAAAATACATATAATGGGCACTCCTGTAGAATCCCCCCGGGGCATTCTGAAAGAAAATTAATTTTCTTTAAAGTATTGCATCTTCAGTGGATGCTTAATAAGCCTATGGCTGGCATGGTGAACTGAAGGGTCATTGTCAGATTTTAGCTCTACTCCAGCAACGATCAGGGTAGGCCCATCTGCTGCCAATTTACACAGCCTGAGGACTTGCCCCGTAATCTCCTGTTGAGGAGAAAAATACTTCACACTGTGTGCTGCTGATGGAAGGGCTGCACACCTTTGTTTCATGCTACCTTCAGGATCACTTGGAGGGAACATAGAACCATTTAGGGCTCTGCATGTGTGGGCACACCAGACTTTCTTTGAATGGATGGAAATCATGTGCAGAAGAATGCTACTAGGAATGAAATCCTGGCTGCTCCAGGTTCAAGGAGAGTTGAGATTTCCAGCTGAGTTCAGCTGCTGCCTCTCAAGATAGAAAGAAAGAAGGGTGATGAGGCAGGGAAAGGTTTAAGGGGCCAAGTTCTGTGACATTTGGCTCTAGCAGGATTGAACAGGTTGAAAATAAGAACAAAATCTGTCACATAGATGAAATCCTGATAGTGCTTCCATTCCTGGCAGGTTTCCATTGGCTCAGAGGTCTGGTCACTGTCAAGCCAGCACAAAGCACCAAGGAACTTTCCTCACTTTGCATTGCTTAAACTGTATTTACTACATAAAGTCTGTGATAAAGCAGTTTTTCTGTGTTTTCAGGATGGCTAAGCAGGTTTCTGCCTTTGTAGAGTGGGATGAGGAAGAAAGAAAAAAAAGAAAAGAAAAAACTTATGTTCAAAACCTCTCTACCCAAAATCACTTACAAATCTTAGTTGTACTTGGAAGATGGATAAAAATAAAGAAGAAAAGAACTTTTTTGGAAGTGTTAACATGTTATTTTACTAGTTTTCAAATATTTTAACTAACCTAACTAGATTCCAAGAGCACTCCAGTACAGGCCACAACACTATGACAGGATGCACACATTTTCTAGGTAGAGACAGATAAATAGATCCTACTACAGTATACGCTACAATTTGTATGAACATAGTGCTCCCGCTCACTCAAGGTGACAGTCCTAACCAGAATAAGTAAGTCATCTCATACTCTCTTTTTATGATGCCATGATCATTTAAATCCTCATATAATTTGAACTAGCCTCGAGAGAACAAGACAAGGAAAGCTACCCTGGAATTCACTATAACATTCCTAAGGAAGAATTTCAGCTATGAATCAGGTAAAGACACAATATGAACTTGAGTCATCTCTCATCTCAGATGAGTAACCATAGCCCACTGGTTAGGACATAGATAACAGCATTCAAGTTGCTGCTTTCTGTTTTGCCAGCAATTCCAAAAACATTCATTCATTTTTAGGTCAACCTCGGATCATTTATTTCTTTTTTTCCTCAATTGGCCAGCACACCAAACCCTCTAAACCTCAAATTATTCACATTGCCCTTGTCTCTAATACTTTATCCAACCAGAGTGAGCAATTCCTCTCATGGGGTTACACTGTTACACTGACCCACTCTTCATCCGTGCTTTATCTAACAGAGTTCAGGAAAGAATTCATACAACAAGTAAATTTCATATCTTACCCAATTATGTTAGAAGTAATCCTGAAAGCAAAACTAAAATGGTTATCATACCCAAGACTGGAACAAAATCTGCAAAATGAATAGCACCACTTCAAATATAGTTATTTCGTCTCTTGCATTTTTATTAAGCTGAATCATCAAAGTGGAACAAAAGGAATAAACAGTGAAGTCAGCATTGGGGCTGGTAAGGAAACATTCCACTAAGGATAATATCTGTTTTTAAACTGTCTACAGAGAAGGTTTTAAATAGAAGGAAGAGAGACTTGCAGAGAAGAAAAGAGAAACAGACAGTAGGCACAGGCAGTTGTGGATGGCAAAATATTTTTACCATGTTTTTCTTCTCATTTTTGGACATAGACTTCTCAGATGATTTAAGATGCCACTTAAGCCCCAAGATGCTATGCTAGTAGTAACATAGTTAGGGCTGAATAACTAGTTTTGTATGCTTAGAGCTATTCTACTCTATTACCCTTCAACTAAAATTTCCTCTTAGTTGTTTTGAGACCTAGAAGGTGCTTCATAAATTTGCTTTTGCTTTCTGTAAAAGGAAACCTAACTCCAAAAATCTTCAGCTTGCTGCCTGCTTGGGTGCCATTTCAACAAAGCACAGAAGCACATACTTCAGTATAACTGAGATCCAAGGAAACTATTTAAAGTCACTTAACTGCTTAAGGGTTTTATTGATTGATGCCTTTATATACCATTAATAGAAGTTGTGCCTTGAACACAGATGAAGAAGAAAGAGTAAGAAAGATAAAAATACTCTACAGAGGGGGGAAAAAAAGAAAAAAAGAAAAGCTGAGCTTATTCTAAGTAATTGTACTTCAGGACAGAAGGATGCATTCACAGTGGCATTGCAGAAAATTGATTTGCACTCCACTGCTTGCATGTCTGAAGCTCTCCATCAATATGTGCACATCCTCCCTCCAGAGGAGAGTTCCTTCCAAAGCATCCCCCAGCCCCACCTTGAAAACGACTTTCCATTGCTGTCCTACACAAGGGAGGGCCAATAGTACTGACTTGTAGGAGAGTACACTTCAGGTTGCCTCTCCAGCATAGCACTCCTGGTGCACTGCTGTCAGAGTTCCTGGACTATATTTGCAGCTGTTTTTTAACCAGAGAGCTGTCCACCCATGATTACCAAACAGCACTTTACAAAGTTCTCAACAGAACATCCATTGCATATACAAACACGGCATGAAGAATGACTAGAGATGGGGCCAAAAGGAAGTAATACTGCAACTGAATGAGATGGTCCCATTTTGAAACCTCACTTCTTCCCCCTCCTCATCCATTTTAATGGGCAAGAAACAACCTTAAATGTCAAGACAGAATGTTAATCTTTATGCGAAACATTTATTATTTTTTATTATTATTTTAAAGTTCAAACCACTAGACCATGGCCAACTCTTGTTAATTTTTATTTGTAAAAAAATCATATATGACAAAGTAAATAAGAAAATGGAAAGCTATGAAGATGTGGATAATTACAGCTGAGTCTTACTGACATCATAAATCATGAAAGCCTCTAGAAGTACTTGTAACTATGTCACTCTAAATTTCCCTTTGGGTATTCTGTGCATTATTACACACACTCTCTTCTATAAATGCAGATTTAAAAACCCCATGAGTTTCAAATGGCACTTTATTACAGAGCATTTAAATCATTTCTGAGAGTAAGATCAATTTAACCATGCAGAATTTTTATTAGTAGCACAAAAGAGGAGTCCAGCCTTTTCTACGGAGCAAATGTGTGTGAACCAGGCTTCAGAGCATTTTCTGCAGTGCCAGCCACAGTGTTAAATGTTGGCCAAGAGGGACTTGCACAGAACAGAAAGAACTGAGTCTGCAGCACAGCTGAGGCAACACTGCCCCACATTTTGCATTTCTTATTAGAATGACCTAGTCCTTGAATCATCCAAACAAGCCTGTCAGGGATCTTGATCTAATGGCAGCAGGAGCTGTACAAAACAATATCAGAAGCTCCTGAGGCCCTCAGAATACTAGCGAGAAAGAAAAAATGGAGAGTGGAAGGTCTCAAGTCTAAAATACTAGCCAATGAGTTTGGCAATTGCAACGATATCATAGACTGGCACATTGGCGTGTTCCAAATATTTTAACATTCGATGAACTCTGTTTTCTCAGTTAAACTCATGACCTCATTCTTAACTGTCAGGACTAAACATCCCATTCTACGAATCACTGCTACAGCACAGGTAGCTAGGTGACCATAGGGCCACCATTGGAGTTTTCAAAGTTTACACCATTTATGAATCTGTCCCTAGATCCATTTTTATTTCCAACAAAGCCCTCTTCTAACAGTGAAATATATGCTTTTTTGGGCATATGAGGAACATTTACCAGAATAAATGACTATTTTCTCTGAACACTACCAAAAAAAAAAAAATTCAGACAGAAAAATGAACTAGGTCTGCCCTACTTGGCCCCTGATGGCAATTGCAGAGTGAAATGTCTTAATTGCCAAAAAAGTTCCTTTGCCAAATTCATGTCTTTATGGAGATTGTCAGAAGTCCAAAAAGCTGCCGCAGTGAAATCCAATCACTAATGACAGCGGGATTAAAAGTGCACAGATTGCCTGTCTGAATAACAGTTTATAATGCAACAAAAATGTTGTGGAATCTGCATGGTTGATTCATGGCAAACTTTTTAATAGGGTATATATTTTAATATCTAATAGTCATCATTTTATGCCCTAGCATTTTTTGAATGCATGGAATAGGTCAGAGTGGAATACCAAAAATAAAAGTATTACTTAAGGTACATTTTTCCCTCTCTAATGAAAATGGAATAGTTAATAAAATGAATTAGATGTTAAGGCTATTGGAAATACAAGAATATTTGAATCCTTTCCAGTCTGGAACACCAATCTTGATTCTTGCATTTAAAGGCTTCTTACACTGTGAAAGGGCCTTCTCTGCAATGGCAGAACAATGCCAACGGACTATGATAGGGACGCCCAGGCTTTTTGCCCGTGTCTCTAATCACAGACTGATTTGGAGTGGCGACTAAAAGTAATTATCTAAGTATAGTATGATATTAACTTCTAGGATTTAAAAGTGAAATTCACTATACAATTGCTAAAGCACAATAAATACGGTTTATTGAAGGAAGTGGTATGGAGGGAAAATAGCAGTTTTGTTTTCTGCGTCTTTAAATATAGGCGTTTCCAACCACCAGAGCAACTGAGATCTTGAGCATATGAAATAAGTTTACCACCTTGCCAGGACATTAGGTCCTCCTTTGCCCGCAAAATTAGCTAGAGTTAGCTAGATGAAAGTTATCAGAGGTACACCTGCCCATGCAGCATTTATGCTTTCAGATGCACGTGCATGGATGCACACCTGGATGCACAGACAGAGTAGCTCTTAGGTACCCAGCCCTTCAGTGCAAAGATGATCTTTGCAAACAGTTGGGTCCAAGATGATCCCAAATGCAGGCTTTGGAAAAGACATACGAAAGCAACAACCTTCATTATCACTAGAGGTTCACTGATTAAGGAAATCACCAAAATCATCAATTTGGCTCCACCAAAGCCAAATACAAAATTCATTTTACCTATCATTTTAATTCTTATTGTAATATATAACTCTAGCATGAGACTTTCCTAGAGAGAGAAAGATGTAATATTTGAAGACAGTACAACAAACAGCTTGGAAAATGCAACATCTAGCTTTTGGTTTGTTTTTAATGAAATCATTTAATGAGTCCTCACCAGAGTTGTACATCTATGAACTTTATCAAATTGATTCCTTTTATGTGAATGTTCAAGTCATTTCTTTAGGATGTTTCATACTATATAATGAATCACAGGGGCTATTATTTTATATTAATAGAGGATGATTCTTAGAAGGTCTTGATGTAGCTTACTGTCCCTATACACTCAGGGAGGTGCCATTGGCTTTAACGATGCACTTGTCTTCAGTATACTCCTAGATTCAACAAAAACCAAAAACACTATTTGGATTGACACAGGAGGGATTTTGTCCCAGAAGTGTTAAAAACTAAGAATTAGAAAGAAAAATAATGTAATTAGTACCTTTGGTCCTCGTTGTAGCTGCCTTTATAAAAAGTGTTCTCCTTTGGATGAAACAGTAGCAGAGAAGATTGACAAGCTTCTGCCCTCCCCACCTCTATGATGTGGATAGCAAAATGATGAAGATCAGCAATAATATCCTTTCAGCTCAGAACAGCAAGAGAGTTACTAAATCTGAGAATATTAACAAAGGCTTCTGTGTATCTTCCAACCCCTGCCCCCCATGACTAACAAAAAAACTAAACCGAAAAACTCCATGAGCTCCTTTTCCTCAGAAGCAGATGTTAGAAAGATAACATTGATTAGCCTGGGAAATATCACACAGCTTGATGAAAGCTCTATGCAAACGTAAAACGGCCTTTGGGCTCCATTAAGAAGAATCTCTGCTTTTATGTAAAGTTAGAAAAAGACAAAGCCCAGGCTCCCTTCGAGTCAATTGGAGCGGAGTCATATCATAAAAGGCTATGATGCACTATGCTTTAGGGGCGTGAAACGCTTGGACCCTAGAATTCAAAGCCCTGAAGAAGACAAAGAAAAAAAAATCCTTATTGAAGGGTGGTAGAATCGATTCTTTAAGAATAATTAAGTGATGGAGGGTAACTTTATGATTCCTTTAAGAGAGATAAGAAGGTACGAAATGACAAAAAGCCTTTACAATACTTGAGCATTTTTTGAAATCTTTGTTCAGCAGCTGAGCTGGTTTCAACCCAGGATGCAGTTTCATTTTTTATCTGTGTTTATGACTATGATTACTGTCTCTTCCTTCCCAAAGGTTTCTTTTTTTGTTTTTTAATAGGGAAAAAAGTGGTCACAGAGACTACGTGTAAGACTCTCCAACACATTAAATACTATAGAGTTTTAAAATAAATAATAGATATGAAAGAACAGTCTTTTGAAATAAGTTAAAGAAGGAAAATCCCCAACACATGCAACATTCTGCGATTTCAATTTAAATGTGTTATACAAATCCTTTTTTAGGATTCATACGGTCTAATCTAACACCTAGTATTTTCAGTAAGGGATTTGAGTTTTTCCCTCACTTCTCCACATACTTTAGTTATTTTAATGATGGTAATGCACTTGCTACCTCAACACAAACCTTGGCTAGTGATGATGGTTTTCTTTAATAGCACCATAATGCCAATCTGCTATGAAGTTTGGATGATGGTTGCTGTTACTTCTTGTTATTTTATATTACATTTTTGAATATAATTTGGCCAATCATATATCTTCTTGTTCAGGCTTGTTCAATCTAATAATACTGAATGAATAATAGATGTTAAGAAATTTATTCTTTTTCTAGGTCTGTCAAATGAATCAGTTGATTGCTGTTGGGAGTTGCCAAATACATGATTTATGTTTCTTAGTTTTGGGAAAAGTGATTAAAAAAATGGAAGTCACAAAGTGCTCCAGATACTTTGCTGTTATAAAAATGCAGGTAATAATAACTCTTAACAGAACTTGCTCCCAGCGATCCTGTTTGTGTGAAACATTTTCTGTTCATCTCCTCATCACAATACTGTGAAAGGATAATTTGACACATGAAAATCATCACGGGAAAATAGTACTGCTCATCTGCATGTCTTTCAGATTGTTGATTACTCAATTCCATCACTTTTTCTATGGAAAACTTTCCTTCTCCCACTTACCATTGCCCGCCTCTCAAGGATGTGGATTAGAAATGAAGACCGAATATGAACAGTTTGTTTCTGAATACACATGAAAACCTGTTAACACAAAATTCTAAGAGTTTTCACGAAATTAATCTGGTTAAAATCAAAATATTTAAGCGATGCAAGAGACATCATGGCCTTGGTTCAGGAAAGTATTTAACAATTTGCTCACATTCAGTGAGCAGTAAGCACAGTGTTCTTGACTTCCTGGATCTAGGCTGTTTAAAAGCATTAAAAAAAAAATCAAATACCAGGTGGCTGACTGTCTCTTAGCTTAGCCATTATTAGATGGTTAGTATCTTGTAACTCTTCTCTTTCAAAACTATTATAGAGCCATTTAAGCAAAGGTTCTGGGTTTATAAACCTAAATTCTCTTAAATTTACTTATAATTACAGGAAAAAAAATTTCCCTGGAAGGGTTCGATTGGAAATATTTCTCTTCCTTCCACTCCCTCCTCTGAGGAGGATTCGATCTCCCACTTGACAATGTCAATATGAGCTGTGATACTGACCTCGGTGCAGTCAGGACCTGAAGGGTCAGGAAAGGAAATTAAAGAAGTGTTAATCTTATAATCCTCAGACTGAAAGATAGCCAGAAAGATAGACTGATGAAGCTCACGAGATACCAAGATAACAAATTAAGCAAAAAAAAGAGGCAATTACATACATAGTACTTTTCATTACTAACCAAAAGATGGACTGTCATAGGAAAATACATACAGGATTAGATTAAAGAAAAAGGAAAAGAAAATTGAATTCATCTGAGTTATTCTTCCTTACTCATTGAGGACTGAATATATTGTTCATTTCAGTCTGGGCTGTTCCCTGACCTCCTAGCTTTGCTTGACACATGGCTCATCTTCAGAACTGCAAATGCTACAGAAGACTGCAACAATTCGTAGTAAACTTACTTAACCTTATTCTTCACATCTTATTCAGTTTTCCTGTCCATATCTATACTATCTGTCCCAACCTATGTGTTGAGCTTTTGGTTTTTTTCCACTGCACATTTGCAGATGAATATAATCGGAAAGGAATCATTCCTTTTTTCACTCTGTGAAGTACTCTGGAGTGTACAGGAAACTACCTTTATCAGCTGTTAAGTTTAGATATTTCCTTAATTAGGTAAAATCCCAAAGTGGGTTTTCAAAGTATTCTTAAAAGGATTTAGAAACAAGCTCAATGAGCAATCGAACTGGCATTTTGCTTGCAGAATTAGCAATGAGCTATAGATCCAGTTCCAACAAATGCTCACTGACATAAAAAGTAGTAATTCTTATTAAAAAAAGCAGCAGAAACTTCTGTAAGTCTGCACCCTCTGCTAAGGCTTCAAAAATCTGATTGATTTTCACACTCTGTTGCACTTTATGGCAATTAAAAAGTACCAGCCAGCTGCCAGTCCATCAGTGACTGATCCTTCGCAGGCACAAAACTTTGTTTAGCTATTTGCAGTTTTCAGAGGGCTTTTCAAGGCAAAGAGGGATGAATGTTTATATCCCAGATAGGGAGCCTCTTATAACTCTAGATGACACAAAAATCTACTGAAGTAGAATGGAACTAGGAACAAAAAGAATTTTGAAAGGAAATGTGTCAGCCCCCACTTATTTTCCATGATAATGGGAAAAATAGCAGAGATAAGCAATCGTATCTGTCACATCATCATATCAAGACCAAATAATCTTCATTTCTAGGGACATAAATCCAGCTCCTCCCAGTACTCCAGCCATGCACAAATCATGCAGTTCATTTCAAGTAAGAAGGTTCCTCTGCCAAGGCCAGCATGAGACTCGTTTTTCCAGTGAACTCTACCACAGCCCTATAGATTTACACAAGTCTCTATCCAACCGCAATGATCACAGTATCTCATCAGTGTGACTGTATATACCTTCAGTCTTACTACCCCAGAGTTACTACAGCTAGGAATGAATAGTTCATCTCCAATTTTGAGAATTTTCATATATTCCTTACAAATTCTGGGCACTTCAAATGAACTAAGATGGTATCAACACACAGAGTGGGCTTCAGCTATGTGCTAAAACACCTTAACACCTTTATTAAGATATTTTTAACATGTAGAATACAATCAACAGAGCCACAAGAGCTCTTTAGCTGAGCAGTTAGTAAGTGTCTATCTTAGGCTAAGCTGGTTCTCTCTCTGTGCTCCACTAGCTATATTGATAAGATCTCCACTGACTATGAGAGAAGCTTAGATATTAGCTCACATTTACACAAATGCATGCAAAAATCTTATTCTGCGTCTTAACAGAGAGCTGAATCCCCCACACACTTTCCATCCTGCAATAGCTGAGCACCACTTCCGTTGTGCCCTGCAGTAACTGAATCAGACTTTCTTACCTCTTTAAATATGCCAGGTCCTCAATACATCCCTCCCACACCTTTCCAGGAAATGACTGGCACCATGCCTGAAGATTTATCGAATCCAAGCTCTTGTTGAGCCGCTAGACAAGGAATTCAAGGCTGCAAATGTCATGTCCAAGCCTTGGAGGCCCTAGGAGTACCGCAGCAATTATTTCCAGTTGCAGCAGTGTTGCACAAAGGTAAGAACAACTGCACAGGCTATCTGGTTTCAAGCCATACAAACCTCCCTTCTACGAACACTTGAGCAATCTCTAAGGCACTGAACGGTGATTCAGTAGGGTACTCTGAATGGTCTAATGCTCAGTAAACATATTGTCATGTTTACTGGTCAACAGCTGACCATTGTGAAAAGCCAGTTCTCCCTATAATACTCAAGCTACATTCTTCCAGTCTCCCATCATCACTGTGTCTGAGCACAAGATATTTCAGGAAATTTCTTCAGATGATAATCCATTTGGGTACTAGTACTACCATCTGAAAGAACAGGACTGCTTAAGTGAGAGACAGGTCAGCACAGTCCAGAGACAAGAGCTTGGATGCATTATAACTAATGTCATGATACCAGGGGAAACGGATGACTATGCTAAGTCTTAGCAGGCCTAAGCACCAACAGCCTATGGGACTGATCATTCTGTGCACTGTGAGCCGTACAGTAAGCAAGAGCCTACCGTCATAGCAATGATGTAGCCTGCATGGAGCAATGGATTTGAAATCACCTAGTTCATATTTCATTGCTTTTGGTGCAACATACAGTCATCTTGCCTGCTCCATCTCACTACTCATCATACCCTGAAACAGAGTCCTTGTTGAGTTTTTTATCACCATTCACTTCACTGCAATAATATAACCTTATAAGACATTAAAAAAAAATTCCATGTATGAATCACATTTTTTAATCTCTGCTTTCAGCCTCCAAACAAAGAATAGTTATTCTGTAATATAATAATAACTATTTACTGGTATTGAAACTACAGACTTACTGTAAGTTTTAAAGCATTCAAAATGCAGTGTAATTCTTTTTTTTTTACTCCATAATAATTTATTAATATAATTACATCAGCACTATCTCATTGTTTAAAAAAAAAAAGCTTGCTGAAAAGCAGACTGTGGAATACTTGTATGTTACTATTTAAATTGCCATTTAGTAGATCAACAGCAAGCTAGTGACTAAAAGCAACTTAAGTCTGATTGAAAGTTTAATTTTCCTTTTCTTTTTTATTGTAGGTTTTTAACTTGATTTCTCCCTCTACCTTCTCTATTCCAACTCAGGTTCCTTGAAACACATATACACACACACTCTCGCTAGTTCACATGCTAAGATTTCAGCTCCATACCTTGTCTGCAGCAAGAGACTTTTTCCTCCTTTTCCCCCCACGTCTCTTTGGAGAGTCTATCCACCTAATTCTTCCTTGTGCAGTAATGCAAGGTTTGTGACAAGAGAAAAAGAAAATCTACACTAAAAAAAACCCCGGAAAACCCAGACCTCAATATCCAAACCCCTCAATTTTTAAGCATATAGGAGGTATGTTTATTGTCTGGACATTTTATTCTCTAGTTAGGAGTAAATGAGACTAAACTTTATTTACTTTAAAAAGCTTTATTTACATCCAAAGCTCTTTAAATCTGTGGGTTCACTCCCACTGCTACTCTCAACAGGCTTTGAATCAAAGCTGTGCTCTGCATCTCAAGCCAATATTACACAAATCTTGCCAGTTCTGTTTGGACCCAAACCTGGACAGATTATTCCATCCTCTTTAGCCCTGCAGGTATCACCGGGGAGCCTGGATCCCACTAAACCAAATCTAATATCCTGTGAGGCTGGTTGGGGCTCGTAACTTGATATGATTGACTAGTCCTTTGCCACATGTCTGAATTGCCTATTTGCTGTAGACTCCATCTTGTCCTGTACCAGTTGTTTAGGACAGACTGAAGATTAAGAAGACTGCTTATACCACTCAGATTGCACATGGCACCCACCTAAATGTATCTGCATTAAGCAATAAGTGATATCCAAAGATATCTGCAGGCATAAGAAATCTTCCTGACTGGCACAAAAGTCTATCGCTTAATCACAATGCAGGAGACTAGGTTGTCTTCCTCACCTTACTCATCACAGAAGTCATTACTCATCACAAGCATTTAATAATTTAAACAAAATAGTCTGGGGATGACACTGAAACAAGACACAGAATTTTACTCTGAACGGCATTCTACATCTTTTATTTTGTTTTCAATTTACCTGGCCATCCTGTTGAGCTAGTAACTTTTGCTTACACTATGTGACAAGATCGAAGGAGAGGAATGAATTTTTGTTTCTTTTACACTGCAAAGGGAATACTCTTCATATATTCATAAGTGCAACCTCTTTGAACGTATTTGAAACAAGAAGATCCTAAAGAAATTGGGATTCCCAGGAGAGAGAAGTAGAGTCTCCTAAAGCAGACCTGCTGACAGAGAACACTTTCAATCTGTGGCCAATGTGCTCCAGAAAGGTTTCCTCCCGCCACCCCAACCATTTATCTCAGCTTCTTTTCTCAGTTCTTATCGTATTCCTTCTCCCTCTCCCCCAAAGTTCCCATCCTCTCAGTTGCACTAAATGACGAGTCAATTGTTTGAGTGACTGTGTGCTAAGGGAGGAAAAAAATAGCCTAGGGATGGTCTCCCTCCCACAGGCTGGAGAAGGGATGCTGGCAGAGGGGCAGAAAAGGAGATGGGACCTTCTAACAGTAATTCTAAAGAAGTAAATATATTATTTGTAAACTATGGAGTTTTTAACAGATACATATAGCATGATCAAACAAACCGAGTTCGAACTAACTGTAACCAATGAGATTTTGTTCACTTTAATTGGCTTCATGTTCTGCTTAGGACATGTATGTATAAGAGCATATTTGCATTTTGCACATTTGGATTTTCAAGAAACTTCTTTGTTCAGTCTCTGGATTTGCAAAATTTTGATAGCACAGCTAGAGATTGCCTGTTATAGTTTTTGTGGCACAATAAGAGAAATTTGGAATTATCCTTCAGTCTTAAACTGTAAAACACAAAGTCCCTTTATGATGCTTGATTTTTCCACCACCTAACATCTTGGCGAGCATTCTACATTTTCTTGAAAGGTATTTCCTTTCTTAGGCAGTCAACCTAAATTTAGCAAAAGCTGGGATGTTGATGACCTCTACTCTTATTTATCCACAATTAGGTAATTCCACAATCAGTCTGAGGGCTCTTTCACCAAGTTATTTGTCTTTGTGTCACTGCGTTATACACTCAGAATGAACTGTTGTTTGCTTGACTACCCAGATCTTATTTGGAAGAACGGACCCATCAGACCTTTTAACATCAACATTATTCAATCCTGAGTCAGACAAGTTGGCTATTAGGAACAGACCTTACAACTTTTTAACCTCACAACATGTGAACAGCATTCGATTTTGAGATGGCTCAACCTTTTCTCCACCCAGCTGTCCCTTTCCTCAATATACACAACTGTAACTCAGAGAGTACCTCTGCACTGCTCAACCAAAAGGCAGAAAAATTTTGCTAGGTCTATTGTTATATCAGGTCTCATCACAAGTCAGGACTTAAGCAATTAGAGTGGGTGTGGAGAAAAAAAATAAAAGAAACCAAGAAAGAAAGAAATCAAAATAGGACTGAAAAGTCTGTTCTTTATAATGCATAAGGCCTTGTTATTTCGTTATTTCCTCTATTTAAGCAACTTTCACCATAATCCTTTCTTTGCCTGGCTTTCAGGCTTATGGGAATAAGTTATTTCTAAAGGACATCACCTTTAATTCTTTCCTTATGATGAGTCAGCCTGATAGCCTTACCTATCGCTTTGCATTGGTCGCAAAGCTTAGCCACCTCTGTAGAGCCGTTGGAGGCAGAGATACTTATTTCAAAGCATCAGCCCTAACCTGACCTGAATTAATCAACATCAGAAGTTTACCTTAGCCCACACATAGTGTGTTGCATAAATCCTATTAGTGTTTCATATCTGTTGCTATATGAGCTACCCAATGGTCTTTTTAAACTCTTTTCCACAAATCAGAGGCACCTCCTTGGTGTCTCCCCTGGGGCAGGATCCCTTGCGTGGCAGATGTCAGCTGAGAAAGGCACAGAGGAAAAGCTAGCAAAGAATAAGGGAGAAACACATACGCGTGTGTGTACAGGGGAGACCTGAAGGAGGAAAAAGAGGGAGAAATGTAAATGAGCCTCACTTTCCTGAAATGGGCTTTATTCCTAAAGGACTCAATCTTACAGCATTTGCAGGCTAAAACCCCTTTGAGTCCAAAGAGGCAAATTTGTCCAAGAAGTCTTCGGGACTCTATAGTCTGAGAGTGGAGGGCCTGTCAAAGGCAGAACTTGGAATTTATATTCAAGTCAGGTTGCACAAATATGGTAGAGATGCAGGCACTACCCTAATATTATGAGTAACAGCAGTCAAATATGCATTATGCAGGACTGATATATCCTATACCAGTGATTTTCAGTGGCTTGGTAAAATAAGGCAGCCAAAACACACCAATTACTTGGCCATTAATTTCCAGCAAGGATTTCTACCACCCTAAAGATTATACTCCTGACAAGTTCATTAGAATAAGTAACGCAAATTATAAATTGTAGAGACACAGTGGAATTGTCATCCAAGCCATCACACAGGGCATATCAAATGCCACAGTGGATAAAATATTCATAAATACAGTTCATAGAGCTTACAACCAATTAATTCTGATGCCTAGAAAGACTGCAAAAAAAAAAAAGGAAATGACTTAATCTGATTCTGTGGGGAACAGAGAGAAGACCTCAGGTTTAGATATTATGGTTGAAAATGTAGTAATGGAAAAGTGGTCGTTTTATGTTTATTGCACTGATATTTTAGTGAAGTTGCTATGTTTTCAGGTTAGCTAAGGAATGGTTTTCAGTCCACCTAGATACACACAATCCTTCCTGTTTGGGAAGGACTCCAGGTTCTGAACGAATTCAAATGTAGGTTGTATTTGCCCTGCAGGACATATTAGCAGTAATATAAATCACCCTAATCCTTCATTTCCAAAGCCAGTGGAGTCTTTGTCTTCATAAGAGCAGCCTCTGCAGTAGGTTCTTTCCCCAGAGGTTTCCCAGCCCAGTTGGGGGTTATATGTTATCCTCAATAGGACCTCCAGGAATCCTGTTCCTCATCATCAGGTCACAACTCTACCACGTAGCAAGCAAAACAGATGAAAGCTCCTGCCTCGTGTAATGACATCCTACAACAGAAGAGTCAGCTCAGGAAAAAAGAGCACAAAAAAAAAAGAATTATTTCAGCAGTGGAGGACTGAGGAAAGTAGAAAATCTTTAAGAGCAGCCAAGATGGGAAAACCACCAAATGCTGAGCCTTACGACTCTGAACCAGTCGTACCTACCGCAACAAGTACATGCCCAAACTAGTCGCTTAAAGTAGAAGCATCAAATATTTAAAGTTAAATTAACCTCCCCTTCCGCAGAGTGGAGACTCAATGCATTGTTTCCATGACCACAAAAAAACTGCTAGCATCCGTCTTCTAAGTCAAGGTGTAGGGCACTGCCTCCTGCACCGCTCTGTGTCCTGAGGGCAGAGGACCCACAGGCCCCTCAAACACACATATGTCAAACACTGCTCTGCTGCTGGGCTTCCCCTCACCCACGGTTTGAAGGGCATCAGTTCCCTGGGAGGCCTAAAGACCCCGATAAGCTAAGTGAGGGAAAAAAACCAAAATACAATAGACTTTCTGACTGCAAGCTGAAGACAAGGGTTTGCTGCAGGATGGGTAGAAATCATTCCCTGTAAAGAGAATGACTTTCATAGGGAGATTGCTGAGAAATAACAAGTGTGGTATATTGTTCAATTCCTAGAGCAGGACTCCCTCTGAACGTTATAACAACTACCCCCACACTTGAAGAGTCTGAAGATTTGAATGTATGACTAATGTAAAGCCCGCTGTAAGATTTAAAAGCACAACAGACATTTTGAGAGGTCTGTAGCATCTCATGCACTTATATAAACTGCATTGCCAAAAGCAATCCAAGGTTCTCATACAACCCCTCCTTGCTAAAGTGCCTCAGTACCTTGTTATCCTGAAAAAGAAAAATGTTCATATAATGCCCCCATGTGCTATTGCTTGAGCAGCAAGCAGAAGTACAGAGAGATTAAAGATAAAATCCAGAGTTGGAGACAGAGGGGACAGACAACAGAAATTTCACCGTGCAAGAACTTAAAATAGTAGCCTTGCTTGGAAAGAAAGGCTGATGGTGTATACCTGGGCAGAAGGCTCCAAGCTGCAGCTCCAAAGCAGACAGAGTCACCTCCCATCACCCAGGAGGGAGGAGCAGGGTTGAAGGCTGACCCCACTCCTTCCCAGTTCCTACCAGCCAAGTGTAGGTTTTTCCCTGCTCATCATGGGGACAAGAGGAAGGGCGAATGCCCTTCTTTTGGAAGTGCCAGACTTTCCCCACACACTGGTTTGGGAGCATCAGCTCTTCATATACCGTTCTGGACTCCACTTGTGCCAAAAGCTAAGCATTTCAGCACCTTATTTGCAAACGCTTAGGTCGTTTTTGGATCTATCCTTACAAGGTTTGCCAAAGATTGCATAGGACAGCTTCACCGTCCAAGGTGTTGAACCTCTGGTCTCCCCTAGTCTAGTATTGAAGCATTAATTACTGTGTCATTCTTCCTCCCTAGCAGGTTCTTTTTAAGCGTTACAGTCACTGAAAGGGAAAAGAATTATATCCCATTATAAAATACATGACCAATCATACAGCTCAAATTTAATGCATAGCAATCACTTGCATAAGCCTTCCAGCAAACTTATGACAAAGAATTATTCACAAAATGGCAAGTGGCCCAAACTGGCAAATGCCTTTGAAAACAGAAGCTATAATTACATATAGCTTTGGTTTGAGATGATTAGCCAAATACTAGTCTCTTCTTGGAGAGAGATACTTTCCAGCAATCAGTGTATTTGACCTAAACTGTAGCTGTAAAATAGTGTAGCACAGAAAACTGTGGCTTCTCTCCCCTTCTTCATATGTCTGTCTTTCAACTTCCGCCTTCATCCTGCACCTCTGAGCAGGACAGCAGCACATCTGCATGGCTTCGTACACATATTGCCATCCTGTGGCCAGATTCTGCCAGCACAAGGGACTGTGAGAAGGAGGCTATTTCAAAAATAATTCATGTGAACTGAGCGCTATTATTTCTAGAGAAGTAAGGTACTACCCGGTACCAGCAAAATACAGCATTATAATGGGCATGAGATTAAGCGAGAAAACGTAAATCCAGTTGCATTTTTAAACCCTTGTAGTTTTAGGGCAGTTGGATTGATGACACAGTGGACGGTAGAAAAATATCTGAACAATATTCTGATTCAGGTAAGGGGTAAAGGCACTTGAAGGAGAAGGTAAATGAATATCAGGCTTTGAAAACTTCAGGAAAAACAGAAGTGGCCGGCCACCATTGACTTGAGCATCATGCGGAGCATCATGGAACAAAAATCAACCAGTGAAAAGTAAACATAGAGGAAAAGCCTCAGCATGACAGATGACCCAAAAGACTTTGGAAACTCACCCCCCTGCCCCAGCCAGGAGGTAGTCGGAAAGAGGGCATGACATGATTACAGTGAGTGATAGGAGAAAGAAAGCAGAAGCTAGGTGGGAGTTGAAGGGTTGCTGGTACATTTCAGAAAGTTGCCTTGGGTGTTAAACGCAGCCTTCTATGGCTGCAGCGAGGGGGATGTGGAATTCCTGTTACATTGTGTTTTGGTTGCCCAATTCTTTTGGCCTCCATGGAGGAGGCAATCCCTTCCTCTGCAATTGCTTAGGAAGGCAAAAGGAAAATGTTGATTAGCACTTAGTGGAGGAAGTGGCTTATTTGGTCTGATTATAATCGTGGGAACTTTGCTCCCTCTGCTCCAGTAACCACATTGGTAGTGTTAAGTGGAAAGTCAAGTAACCGGTAAAGAAACTGCTGAGTCAAATTTAGTCTCATACCGCCTGCTTAATTTTCCTTAAATAAGAAATCTTAACTTTCTTCATACACTGGGCCCTTGGTGGCGTTCTTCCAAAAAGCCGTTTTGGAGCTCCTTGGGTCATCATCTTGGGTCATCATCTGCCTCTGTTACCCTTATGCGGCTATTTGGACAAGGATATGGTTTGCACAAGTATACCTGAGAATAGAATCTAGGCCCATGACATCCAGTGGCTATCAGTCTATAACTACTAAATATGCTGAACTTGTGCATTATGTCTTGAGAGTCTTTTTCACGCAAGGGATTTTGCATGTGCATTTAAAACAAAAATTTACAGTGCCATATATGTTATCATTATTAGTTCAGGATCACAAAGGTCATAAGAAATAGTGACTCAATGCTTTCATAATTGGCATATGTTATGGTTGTGTTGCTAAATGCTGCATAGCCAAAGTGCAATTTTCCCTAGCTCTGTTTAATTAGTAGCTTAAACCAATGTACTTATCAGTTAAAAGGTACCCATCCCGAAAGGCCCAGGAATTCTTCAACATGGTCAGCTAGAGCTTTCCAGGGCCTGCTTACATTTCAGTGTGAGCTACAGCAGCTCATACTTTACATTTCATTATTGTTAGATACACCTTCTTCCTGCCTTACCATGTTCCATGTCTAACAAGCTAGCACAAACTTTGTGTCTGTGACCTTTCCACACTTTCTGAGATCTTTTTGGTTTTCAGGTTATTAGTGTAGCTGAAAATGAGGCCCACTGGATCTAAACAGCAAAAGCAAAAGCCAGGAGGAAGACTGGATTTCTCCTTCATAATACAGCGTTGTTGTTACCCTGAAGGACTTCAGAGTAGGTTTCTTTTTGCCCTGTTGCTCTCAAAGGCAAAACAAAAAGCAAAAAAGTAGGAATTTGGCAACTTTCAATGAACAGAGCAGATTTAAAAGGAAATAAAAGAAGAAACCTTGTAGTATAATTTCGAAGCCTTGTTTGGAATAGTGGAAACTTGAAGCTTATTAGGACACCATGTGGGAAAATGGTTTTGCTTGGAAGATGCAAATAGAGAATAATGATTCTGAAGAATAATGAAAAGGTAACAGAAGACTGGTTCATTCAGTGTTGAAACAGACAGTCTTGGCTTAGGAGCACCAAACAAAATTAGCCTGAAAAATATCCATGTAATCCTCCCATCTTCTCTTTCTCTTTAGATAAGAGCAGAGCAGAATATTCTGGGGATTTGAGGCATCATTTGTTTACATGGTCATATTTTAATCATCTACAAGAAGCTAATGTTACACAACCCCAGTGTTCAAGCGATCCCCTACCTTGCTGTTTATAAGAAGTAAGGCCCGACATTCATAGCGTTCCCTGGCTGCTCCAAAGGGACAGGAGGAAAGGACTGGAGAGAGAGAGAGAGAGGAAGAGGAGGAGGGAAGAGAGGAGAGAAAGGTCAGCTCCCTTTTTAAGACTTTCTGAGCTTGCTGGAAGCTTTCAGAGCGTGGGTGGTAGGTGTATCGACTGACAGGGGGAAGTGTAAGCGTGAAGCTGGCCACCCAAGACCTCGGGGTCACTGCTGACACTCCAGATCTCAGAGCTCGGGAAGGCACCTGCTCCCTTGCCAAAACAAACCATCTCCTGCTATGGGCATACTTGAAAAGACCTGCTTTTGTCAGCCTGGGGGAAGAGGGAGCGGGAGGGGGAAAGAGGGAGGAATTAGAGAGATGTGGGGGCTTTTGGTTTTACTTAAACAGTCTCAAATAACCAGTTTACAATGCAGCGATGTTCTTCAGAATTTATTAAAAAAAAAAAAAAAAAGCGGAGGAGACTTGACTCCAGATCTGGTGAGCATTAATATGCATCGTGCTAGAATTTCATGAGGCAAGCGAGTTTTGTAGCCCTTGCTCTGGTGGTCCTCTGCTGACAGGATCTCAAGCCGCTATTTGTTATCTTTAGGCCTGATAAGTACATCTGGTTTTGATTCAGGTGGCCGCGAGCTTGTCTCAGAGTTGAAAAGGGTGCTTTGCTCAAATTGAATTTTCTCACAAATTTCAAACTGGGATGAGAACCAGAAGAAGCTGGGCCCTGTTACACAAAACTCCCGTTTTGCTTGCTCGGCCCTTGGGCTCGTAAAAACCTGGCACAAATCAGTTTCACCTGTTTGGCTAAGTGAGTACATGCTAAAAGTAATAAAGCTATTAGTGCAATCAGATATTTCTCCGCATGTGTTCTGATGTAAAAAAAATGGGGGGGATGGGGGAGGTGAACTCTTCTCAACCCTGTCCGTCCTGTGTCCCTGTAAATTAGTTACAGAGAGGCTCCTGGTTCTCCACTCCTTTATTCTTGGGCATCATAGGCTGGCAAAGAGATCTGGCTGAAGACATCCGCTTGAATCTGTAACCCAGCTTAGAAAAGCAATTTAAGTTGCAGTCTGAAGTGAAGAGGGGAAGGTGTTTTTTTTGTTCTGTTGTTGTTGTTCACTGTCTCATCATTTCAGGGTCTGCACCAATACAGACTCGCCCCTGTTTCTAAGCAGGGAAGCCCCACCAGATGCTCTTGACCCTTGCGTGAAGACTGCTTCAGAGGCTCAGCAACACGAGTCCTCCTGACTTCAGTTACAGTCACCTGCAATGGCAGGACAGGGCCTCGGTGATTAGCTCTTAGGATGCTACAAAGTTTGAAACAACACACACTGGACATTTGCTGCCACAGTGTATCATCCTGTCCTCACAGTCAGTGTCTTTCATAGCTTACAAGCAAAACTCTCGAGGAAAATTAGAAATGAAAGACTTCAACAGGCTTCTGCCCCCAAACGAAGGCCAGTGACCTGTCTCATTGACGCCACTCTGGCAACAATTTTATTACCCATAAATCCGTGGCATTCCAGAAGTGGTTCCTGCTCATGTGAGATACTGTGTTAAACACTCTGGGAAACTGCTGGACAGGGGATACCATAAAAGTGTACTCTGCAGCTTTTTATCCTGTCATTCTTCCAGGCTGAGCTTCAGGAACTTTCAGGACAAAACGTGCAGCTTTTTTTGTTTGCTTTAGTATCAGTTTTCCATATCCCTTTCCATTTCATTTTATGTTGCTTTGTTGTGTATTTTTCCTTGCAGCGGCTTCTCTTATGTCTCATTTTATAACCAGCTTCACCTACCGTACAGATTAAGAAACTGCATTTGTGGTACATATTTGTCATGCCACCACAATGTACACAGACTCACCATAATAAAATGAACAAACAAAATCTTTCAAATAAAATAATCATCAATATGAAGATAATATTCAAAAATTGCATCAAAGCAATTCCCTAACCTAGATCCACTTGAAGGAGTAAAAGGAATGAATTCGATTGCATATTTCAAAGGTATTTCTCTGCATTTCCCAAAACTAAAATGTTTAAAAAATATAAACCGATTCTATAGGTTCTTGGACAGAAGGGTGTCAGTCATGAGGAAAAAGTTACCAAATTTCCCTTAGGACGTTTTAGGTGTCAACATCTGTAAAAAAATGTAACCAGATATACCAGTTCCCTCTCCTAAATCTACAAGCAAAAGATACTCTTCTTTATGATATGAAAGGTGGAGAAAGTGCGAGGCGGTGCCTGGTACTCCTTTTCACTCAGCCAATATTTAACCCTTGTGACTCATGTACTCTCTGGTGTCTTCAAGGAAAGTACGCCATTTGCATGCTGTATCTGCCTACAAGAGGTCTGAGAGGAGTTTGGTTTCTGGAAGAGTCCTTATCATGGTCCCTTTTGTTTGAAGAAGCTACACTTCCTTGCTCTTGTGAGTGCCTCCTGAACTCCCACGGTGCGAGTGTTTCTGCATAGCGTACAAAATGTCCCAGTGCCCAGTTCGGAGCTCTGACTACATGAAGAGACTTGGAGGGCGCTGAGAGGACTGCGGGGTAAAAATCAAAGGAGGAATTGAATACCAGAACCAAATATTTCTGCCCACCAAGTTGATCTTTTTAAGGGACAACTTTTGTGAGTGTCACATTCTTAGGCAGGCCTACTCTAAGAGAAAACCACAAAATATTTGGAAACATCCTTCAGCTGATTTTGGGCCCCTTTGGTGCTTGAGGACATCTGAGGGACCTCTCTCCATCTTTTTTTGTGGCTGTAGGCATTTTTGACAGAAGCTTTCTACCAGGCAGGGATTCTGCCTCTTTCTGGAATCTGCAGCCTCGTAAATGCAATACCATGAGATGTCTTTTGACTTTTGGGGAGCACTGTGGAAATTACTTCCTGTGACTGTTCTGGCGCCACCAGGAACATCACTGACCCATTCCATCAGACTCACAGAGACAGAGCTCTCAGATGTACCTCATCTCTTCAGGATGTAGCTTTCCTTCGAAAATACAGAACACCACTCTTAACCATATGTCCATTTATATTGTCAGGGCTGTTACTCAGAGTCTGTAGCCAGGCTGACTGAATCCATGGCATTATATAGGTCATGATTTTCCTTCATTCTTCCTCAATTACTTGGTAGCGAGTCACCCAGAGACATGGAGGTGGAAACTGGATGAATGCATACCTGCATGTACATCCAGCCAGGATGCGGTTCTGGCATCCCTGTTCACACTAGTCCATGCTTTTAGTATCTTGCCACTCATATTCCTTACAGATAGAAGTAAGGCATTGTTCACCGTAATGACAACAGTCATTGCAGCAGCCTTTGTGATAGGGTGGTAAAATCTAATCACTGATTTCCACGGTTGCTGTCCTGAATACCTCTGCCTAGCTGTTTATCAAACTGCCAGTCCTACTTTCTCAAACTCTAAATGAATGTAACCTCTTGCCTTTTGTCCACTTTTGACTTCCTGCCTTGCCTTTGCTCCCAACCTACAGAAATTCTCCTCATTCTTCTGTTGTTTCTCTAGGCTCTGCATCATAGAAAAGAATGGGAACAATCAAAAAAGAAAACACACACAATTTCTACCAGTGAGATGCTTCTCTCCACCTGCATTGGCCTTGTTTAGGTGGCTAGCAGTGGCCTGCGTAGGGCCTTCTCTTTGCCACGCACAGAGGGTGACCCTGTCTAAGCTGACAACGTTCATACAGTGGATTCAGCAGCAGGATGCCGGAGGAAAAGCAGTTCACTGCGAGGTCACCATCAAATTAATATCTGTATTATTTCCCTATCTTGGCACCCCCCGTACGATCTTTAGGGAGCAGATAGGTCAAAGGAAAGGTGACAGAGCTTGAGGACTTTTGCCTTCAAAGTAATGGTGACAAAATGCCACCAGGTGAATAGCAGCAGCTGGAGCATCAGAGCATCATTCCCTGTGGGCAGGTGCTCACAGCACAGCCACAAGCACCACTGATGACAACTGGCATGCATTTTTGCAGTTTCCACTGAGAAGACAAGGAAAGAGTAAAGTCCTGGAAACACGATGCTTCTTCCATCTCTACAGGAGTGGGAGTCACAGCGGCGAAATATTTCAGTTTTTGGGCTGCAGCTGATACAACTCAAGCAGCCATGGTTTGTCATCTGGCTGGCATCTCTCAAAACTCACCTGAATTCTCACACACAGTTCAGAACAATTTCTCCTAATGCAAACTCCTTTCTATTTGCTCAGCTAAATTACAAAAAGGCAGAATGCACTTAAAAAAACAATTCTTAGTATATCTTTGTTTTTTCAGTAACCTGTTTTATAATGATGTGTGCTTATCATCTTTTACCTTTCTTATCTATCTTTCTCCCAAATATTTTCCAACAGCCACAGACTAACAATAAAAGCAAAATATTTAAAGTATCAAGAAAAAAAAGGTAAATCAGATTTAAACTGGTTGTAAGAGATCACAGCCACAGAAAACACACAGGAGCAGCAAGAATGTCAAAACTTCAGAAGAAACATGCTTAGAAAGTGAAGGAGGTGAACAAAACAGGTTGGGACCAATAAACTGTTTTTTTAGAGGTACTGGTTTCTAGATTTTTCTCTCTACAAAATCTTGTGCAATTTGATTTTACTGTTTATATATCACAGAATTCTTACCTGAAATTCTGTTAATTCATAGTAATAAATATATTAGTTTTTCATTTAATAAAATTAAAAATAGATAAAGAGAAAAATGCATTGTAATTTTTTTTGTCAGAAAGATGTCGGAAATGGCAGGAGGCCGAGTAAGAGGAGAAAAAAGGGCACACACAGTTACTTATACTATGGAATGATCCATGCAGGCGGTAGTATTATGTTAGTGTTTTTTAATAGATGGAAATTTTACTTCAGATTTTTTTTCCCAGAAGTACATAGAGGCTTAACTTTTCTCCATTTTTAAAATAGGTCTTTAAAGTTAAGTGTAAGCATAAATATATTTTGAAGTGGAATTAATATTTTAGTGATTTATATTTTTTAAAACGTTTAAAGTAAATCATGAGTGAATTTTGGGAAGAAATGATCAATTTTCGCAATAGTAGCAATCCAGAAAGCCAAAATAAAATTATTCTTCTTTGTTTGCTCTGTAGGTCTTTCTGTAGAAAGAGGACAATGGGTAATTTAATATTTCCAAACTAAAAAAAACAATCAAAAAAGAAAATATCATCTCAACAGAAAATACTCTGTTGGAAGATCAATGAGTTTTAAGTTCTGAAAGAGTAGAAAAGGAAGAAAGAAAATGGGTTTTAGAATGTATTTTGTTTCTTTAAGTCTGGATAATTTAGATGTAATCTTCTAGTCTTAGGAATTTCAGAATCTACCCTTCTCTCACTTTGTTTTTTTCTCCATTTCCCTTTTCACAGCCCTCATATAATCCATACACTGCCTGCGATTCACTGTGGATTTTGTTTATTGGTTACAAGTTGATAATATCATCTTTTCACTTCTGGAGACCTTTATTATAGAGTAGACACCTCTTTTCTCAAAATATTTTATCTTCACAAATGTTTAATTTTCTCCACTGACCGGAATGAGCTGTGGCAAAGGTGTAGCTAAAGAGCAACCTTTGTCTTCCAGTTATGTGGGAATAGGCACAGAAAAAATAGTATTATTAAACAGTACTGCAGACTATCCAAATATTGAACTGCTTTATCTATACGAAGAAATCACACTGTGATTAGGTAAGATATTGAGCTGTTTATCTCCATAGGAGATAAATATTTAGCCCCACAGGAGCTATTACAGGAAAGAAAAGGGTCTCATCTGCACTCGCAGAAGAGGAGCAGGTAGGAATGGAACTCGTGTCCCAGCCTCACCTAAACTCTCTGTGAAAGGCTTGGAAAATATATGCAAGGCATATACGTGCAAGGAATATGAATACCTTTCAGTTCCTATTCCTTACCCACCTTCAGTCCATTCTCCTTGGTGAAGTTTCACATGAAAACATCAGCTAAAAATACAGACTTTCTGCCTGAGTGCTGCTAGCTTCTCTGGAGTTACCTAATACTGCATATTTGTTAAGAGAGATATCGACTGTCAAGGAACACCCAGATATTTGCACTTCAAGCAACACTAGCAAGTTTCCTTAGTCTTGAGGCTCTGGTACTTGAAGGGCTGGCATGACTTGTTGCCGCTGAGAAAATTGTCCCTTCCTGTATTCCTTGCGCTGTGTGTGAGGATAGCTGACCTTTATGTGAGCAAGCCACTGGCTCACTGTCATTTCCAGTAAGGCACTAAAAGGCAAAGTGAGATTGGTGATGGTTTGCCTTAAAATACCAGGTATTAAAGTGCAGCTGCTCAGCAGGTCTTTTGCAAGTAGTTTAGCCACCTGCAGGGTGGAGGCAGTCCAGCAAATACTATCTGCACTTGTGAATCGGGGCTCAGATACATTTGCAGGTCACAGACTGTAAAGCCAGAAGGGAACGCTGTTGTCACCTGAGCCTGGCCCCTCTATGTGAGTTACAAGACAACTCGACTTGACAGTCTTATTCCAATGAAAGCATAAGTTTTTTTTCATTATACCTCAAATGTTTTCCCCTCATAGAAAAAAGTTCAGCGTGTCAGAAAAAGAGTTGTTTCCACAAGCAGTCATACTGACTTCAGTGGGTGAAGTGTAGCACTGGTTTATACGCTAGAGCTGGATATAGGTGTAGGAGTTTCTTATTGTTCCCTTACTCAAACAAACAAAAGTGTTTACTGATACTTTTCTATAGTAGTGAGCTCTTTCTACTAGTTTGCATAGTCAAAATGTTACAAAAATTAAGCACAGAGAGACCTATATTAAAAGTATTCTGTGAGGTACGTAACTTGAAACAATAAAAAGCCCCTTAATCTTAATGACAGGTGACCCTGAATATGCCCAGAAGCATGGCATTTGAGGGGTTAAGGTTGAAAACTTGGATCCTAAGAAGGTTTGAAAGATTTTAAATCCAAACCAGATCCAACCAGATACCTGGTTACCAGCTTTTTCAAGAGGTGTACAAGAACCCGATTATCATCCTGAGGCAGCCGGAAGAGAAATAGTGGAATAGTATAACTTGTGGACTATAAACCTGTCTGGGTATTTTTGGCATTATTGTTAAATTAAAGTTATATTAAAATGAAACACTCCACTATTTAGCTTTCTGTCTGCCTGGCAGGTTTTGCTGCATAAATCTAGTTGGAGAAAATTGGCCCATTTGAATTGGACATTGGATATGGCATTTCTGCACCATCGAGAAAATGGCTACACATTTTTTTAATTGTTTCCCTTGCATATAATTTTTAAACAGTCTTATAAAAATGTTTTCCTTGTTTCACTCCCCACTGAATTAAGAATGCACATGAATAGTTGCCAGTTGGCCTATGCTACAGTCATTCCAGCAGACAGCAATGAGAAAGTATGAAGTGGTTTTTGGAAGAACTACCTTTCTTTGCAGTATGCAGTAGACTTTGCATAGCCTGAAAGAGATGCCTTTTATTCCCAGTAGTTCCTTCAGCTCAAGAGAGAAAAAAAAAAAGCATTTCCTAACTGATGAACACAAAGAATAAGAATAAAAAGTCTTATGTGTACTACATGTGATCTACTTTGCAAGTAAGCAAATTTTTGCTATTTTGTTGAAACTTAAGTGACTTACATTCTCCAAAGTTCTCGACCATGCATTAGGATAAAAGCCTTTTGTGGCTGTAGGCATGTATGGTATTTAATTCTCCCCCCCTCCCCGCAAACGCTGTCTTTCTCACAGACAAACACGTGCACATACATACCCATTAACACACTGACGATTGTGATGTAGTTGTTTGGTTATGGTTCACAAAACATCATTTCTTTTTTTTTTTTTTGGTGGGGGCACAGCTCTCACTCAGGTAATCAGTTTCCTGGGAAACGTCATCATGCTGGAACACAAAAAAACGTTTGAAAGGTACGGAAAGTAAGGACAGTCACCAAAGTATTCTGTGCTGCTGAGCTATCAACCAAAACCAGTGCAAACGGGTGCAAACTGCACTTCTGTTCTGTGACTAGAAGAGAGAGAGAGGGAAAGTAAACAAACAAGACAGTCTTCCCGCTAGGGCTGCACTCACTGCTGATGTGTTTAGCGCTGTTGGGAGTGAACTGATAAGGAGATGGACATTTTATTTCATTTTGCCAAAAAAGAAAAGCCCAATCAGCTTTCAAAAACAAAGGCCAAAAAAAAAAGGCAAGGCTTGTGAGATGACTAAAAAAAAAAAAAAAGAGGGGACGAATAGAAGCAAACACAGGCAGGCCAACGGCGCGATGTGACCAAAGGCACAGACGCCAGGCTGGACTGCGGGATCCCCCGTGCCGCTCCGCCGCCCCCCTGACTTGGGGTGCCGCAGGGCCCCCCCTGGGCCACCGGGGCCACTTGACAATGGCCCGTTTGTTGGAGGTCCCGGCTGCCGGGGGCCCCCAGCCCAGCTGGAACAACAGTCCCGGCTCCCAGCCTGGCCTGGGGATTGCCCCCCCCCCTCCCACCGCTGCCCGGTAACTCTGGGCAAGTGTACAGGAAGCCTGAATAATTGAAGGTTTTTAGCAAAAAAGCCTCACAACTAATTTTCTGCTCCGATGCTCGCTCCACGTTGTCAGCTCTCAGGCTAGCCCTGAAGGAAGTCAGCACCCTCAGACCAAAAGCCAGCCCTGACTTCAGCAGAAGAGCAGGGACCACTAACTCATTTTCAGGCGCCCCCACCGTTTAAGTATACCTCTCTGCCCAGCTCTTCACCCAGCGAAGCTGATTTATTTGTAAGCACCTCAGACAGGAGGCTGCGGGGCTCAGGGCAGACACAGGACTCTGCTGCGAGGGAGCCCTGTCCTCGAGCCAGCAGAGCCACGTACGAGCTTCCCCGCTCGCCTACCGAGCTGGTCGTCCCTGCTCGCCTCAGCCCCGCGCTTGCCATCGCCCGACTTTGAGCAAACCACTGGCGCCCTGTGCCTCAGGCTCCCAGCCTCTACAGCAGCTACTGTCGATTTACTCCATCTTTCAGGAAGCTCCGCGCAGCAGTGGCAAGAGAGGCTAGGGCAATGTCAGGCAAAGACACCTTTTATAATGATCTCGTTTCTGTTTTGGAGAATTTGGTTTCTTTTAGCGTGCTCGGGACTGTGTCATCTGGCAAGAGCTGGGTTTATCTAGATCTAATTGTTTTCTCAAATAAGCCTAGAGAGAGAGATTTTCCCTCCTGGATTATTAGGCTCATTTTAAGGAGATAATTTAGGGGATTAATTAGTGACATTAAAATTAAATTTTGACTTAGCTTTTTCCCCCCGTGCTGGGGTGTGTAATGCATAAGTTGCCTCCTGGGAGGGATAAATTTCACTCCTAATTTTCCTTAGTGGAAAAGACACTGGGGAGGTCTGAAGTAAGAGGTAGGCTGAAAAATGTTGATCTTTTCACATGTGGATCCTAATTCAGAGAATTAAGCATAGGCTAAGAGAAATAAAGGTCAATCCTGACACCCTAACACGTAATCAAAAGCAGTATCTTCCTCCTGCAGCCTGGCTTCTTTTACCTGGATCGGGCTGTACGGAATAAAAGCACTGAAGACATCTTTTATCAGTTTTAGAAACACAGCGCTGCGTGCCCCCGTCTCGCCTGAGCTGGGCAGCACGAAGAGGGGCAGCACAATCCCCTCTTTGCTGGTGCCGGGGAGAGCCGTCGCTCCACGCAGCGAAGGCCGGGGCTGTGGGGTTGCGGAGGGCAGGGCTCAGACAGACATGCTTGCTCGCTGTCGCGTCGTTGGCCTTCAGACGCAGAAGACCAACACAGCTGAGCTGGTCCCGGCTATTAAATCAACCTCTCCGCTCCTTACGGCTCCTCTCCTGCTCCCCTTTACAAACTCTCTCTGGGTCCCTTTCTGCAGCGCTGCCAGCTGTCCAGCCACGGAGCGAACCCAGAGGCAAGAGCCGACAGGGAGGTCCTGGCAGCACCGTCCCCGCCAGGGCAAAGAAACCCTGCAGGTGAGCGGTCACCTCACACGAATTCTGGTCCTCCAGGCCGGCCTGCTCTGAAGCCGTTCAAAATTAATAATTTCACTGGGATTTGCACAATGTCCTAGAAGTTTCCAGTCTGGAGACGGCTGCTAAGCACCCAAATCTTGTGTTAATCTCCCCTGTGAAGGATTGTTTTTAATGTTTTTGAAAATCAGTTTCTGTGCCTTGGGAGCCGCACATCTGGAGGGGTGAGCAAAGAGAGCAGCAGAACGGTCTGTCCACCGCTTCCTCACAGACCTACTGGAGCTTTAAAGGGGTTTGTACTACTGTAAGTTGCTTTTCTGGATCCTGCTCAGACCCCTTTACTTATGCTTTGCACAGACAAGTCTCCTGTTGGCTCCAGCTGAGGTCAATGCAAGCTTTGTCTCACAAGGACATAAGGAACATTGAATAAGGCCTTTTGTTTCTGTATTCATTTTTATTTTTCAGAACATACAGTGACACTTCATAAACATATGACAATGCTGCTTTATAAAAATATGATGATGGATTACTGTGTTAAGAATTAAGAATCTGTTAAAGAATGACAACAATTATATTAAGAAAACGAGCATCTAACCATTGAAATACAGTGACGTTCTGTTAGTATTACTATGAAAGGAACGGTAAATATCTAGAGGGGCAGCTACATTATCAAGCACATATATTGACCTTCAAATCTGTACTTTGTAAGAGATAAGCTTGTTGGGCAATAATAATTTTTTTATAACCTGGTTCAGAAAGTGTAGATGATGCACTTTCTTCCTCTTCTGAATCTTTACAAATATTTTTGAAACATTTAGACTGTTGATTATGTCTGCCTTACGTAACTGTTAGCAATTTTGTCTTCCTATGACAATTTACCTTTTAAACATGTGCCTCATCAGATGATATCCATTTATTTCCCTCTCCCCATTGTACACAAAGGCTCCTTTTCTCACCTCACTCCTCCCACACACAGCCCCTCACTTGCACCTCACACATCGATGTAAAGAACAGACAAATAGCCAAGTAGGCTTTTTTCCTAAAGTCAAGATGAAAAAGTATTTTCAAAATTCTCATGAAAGAGGAAATTTCGCCATAATAAATTCAGTCTTCTGAATGTCACTATCTTTTTGAAGTATGTCATTTAAATTATTTACTGTACTTCTACACACAAACTTCATTTCACAATTGCGTACTAACTGAAACTATGAATGTTTTCTAGGTAACTTATTTTGAAAAGGTGAAAGACACAATTAAGCCTTTCAGTAGTCAATCAAATTATTATTATTTTTAGCCAAGAACAAAGGTAATGCCCACAAGAAAATCTGGAAAGGAATTCCTTCATCGTTCTGTTTTCCAGTCTAGCCTACTCCTACTGAAGACAGGTTGTGCTGTATTTCCAAGTATGCTTCTAGAAACTGTCACCATAAACATAAAAGTTAGGCTTCAAATTTGAAATGCTAGAGCTCTATGCTAATTTCAGACTTCGTTGTCATAGGCTGAGCTCGTTTTGTGTTGCGTACGGCACAAAACAACCCAGGCAAAATTCATCTCCAGTGTAAGCCTTCAAAATAGCCCCAGAGATGCTTCTGCTCTATGAGTACAGCAACTGAGCCCAGTAGTAGTCGATTCAAAGGTGCAATGAGGCCTCTAAAATGCTTTTCAAATATTTTTACAAGAAATTGAGAGATTTGTCCTTCAGAATTCTATGTGCCTTACAGAGGGCTCATAAATAAACAACTTTCAGGATAAAGTTTCACACTTCAGTTAACTCAAGAAAAGAGAATATTTTACTTGAATGATTTCTAAAGAGTTCCTCACAGAGTCTTGTAAAATAGACTGTTAAGCTATGCTTCCATAACACTGTGTTTTCTTCAATGCGAATTAATTGTCTTTATTTTTCAATCTCCTAGTCACCCTGGTCACACAAGTAATTATGATTTTATTATTGACTTTTTTCTGTCTGTTGCTTCCCACCACAAGTCTTTCCCAAACCCTTACCACCTCTTTTCTGGTGTTTGCTTGGTTTGGGGATTTATTGTCTTTTTTTTTTAATATGTTTTATTGTGTTGTTTTAAAACATTTCCTGTTTCTCATATATTTTGAACTCATAATTTCAGCAGAACAGCAGAATGCACACCATAGTCATAGATCATACATCTATTCCCGTGCAGCACGAACAGGAATATATCAATCAAATTGATCTTTTCTTATTAACTACCAATTTAAGCAGTAATAACACGGAACATTACAGAAAATGCCTAGTGAAAAAATTGCCAATTGCCTGTTTCTATCTTAATTTTATCAAAGCTATTTGTTCTGTACTGTTAAAAGAGAAAAAGATTTATTTCTCATCTTGGTATACATTTTAAGAAATCTCCGTGCCGTGTGTGACAATCTATTTTTGAACATGCTGTGCTGTGAACACGCGCAGGGGTCAGAGCTATAACATTTGAGTTACTTCTGTCGACTTTGAATCAGGCTTAAGTTATAAGCATTCTGTTTTTCTTTGCTACATACTGTGCTTTTAAAGAGGTTTCTAGCCAGCCTCTCAGCTCCTAGTTCAGGAGGCCTTTGATATGCACAGAAGCGTTCTGTAGAGACAACTGGTCACACTTTTCCCCCAATCAGATAATTAAAAAAAACATGGCCATATATGTGACAAAAATCAAATGTATCATCTAAGATTGAGAAAAGAATGGTCCACTGCAAATAAACATCACAAAACTGTAAGTTTTACCTCGCTGGCTTTTCTTCTGCTGCTTCCAGTTTTACCTTCCAAATTTAAAATCTACTCAATCTATGTTGTCCCATTCTTATGCTTGTGATATAGGATGATAACCTGTATATTACAAACAGCTGATCACTTCTTCTTTTCAGGGTATAAACTGTTGAATCATGCCTATATCAGTGCATGTATAGCAATCTTAGTCTTCAACCATAAGGCTGATCATCTATTTAATTTTTAGGTTATTTTTAAAACACAATATTGCCTTCATTGTTTTCACCTCACCCTGCAAATAAATTTGTTCCATCCTATCAAGGTAAATATTTAATTGTGAACCAAATATTTTGTTCAAGACATTTTATTTTTGGGGGACTTCTTGCAAATTAATATTTCATTTCAGTATAATTTATCTTCACATATTTTTTATTCAAAGGAAAAAATGAGTTGTTTTAGTTTGAAAATGTCAAATCAAAATTGTTAAGTCCTCTCACATTCTGTTTAGGGCTTTTTCTTCAGTCAAGATTATTCGCCAAAATCAAGAAAGAGAATAAGCACTGGAGATCTGGAATATGGCCTCAGCAAGTACTTTTAAAATGTGATTAAAACTTTCTGCAACATTTCTGGCCCTACCCCCACCTCTCATAATTTCGCCTATAGATCAGTTAAAAAAGTGATATTTGATAGAAAAAAATGTGGAATTTAAAAACAAAAAAGACAAAACTATTGAATTCTTACAGAGATGGAGCAAGGCTTCACAGAGATGATTCTAAACACCATGAAGTTCAAAAGAGAAAAGGGACTTTTCAGCAATGTGTCAGGTTGCTCAATCGTTTTCAAAATGAGGAGTATACTAGTATTTTATAGTATGGGTACGAGTTCTTATTAACACAAGCCTACAGGAAAATTTGGAAAACTCATGCAAAGTTAACTTTCTCTGTTAAATTCTGCAAGGGATTGCTAGAAGGGGCAGGAGACCAGGAGCACGGTAGCGCAGACTGAGAGGGCTGAAAAGGAATAAAGCAGCCTGTATGACCTGGGAACATAACATTCATCCTCAGCCTAACTAGTCGAGTAACCTATCTTGTGGCGAGAGGGAGAAACGAAACGGGGAATAAAAAAAGGGTTACCGCTATGGTAGACTCTGTTATCTTTTTATTCAATACAGTGTGAAATACTGCTGGTACGGTGGTGGCCTCACCTCACTGGCTGACCTCCCCCTGACTCTGAGCATGAAGAAACAGAAAGATTTTGTGTTCTAGCGGAGCTGGGCCTTCCTGTGACCTGAGCGAAACCCTCCAGCCTCTTTCCCACAACGCTGCACTAAAGCCTCACTACAGTTCTCGGTTTATTTTTTCAGGTGAGTAAACTCTGTATCAAATACTGGTTTCTCAGTTGCTTTTAATTAGGCTTCTGGAATCCACTCTTTCATCTCGGGTGAAGTCTGCGTCACTTCGCTCCAGCTATTTTCGGTTCTAAAGCCGTGGGTTTGCTTTTATGCAGCTAATTGAAGGCACACAGGAAAGGAGAAAAGGGCTAATCCCAATGATTTTAGATATTTTACGGTTAGGATAAAACCGCACATTTTTTAGCTGCAGAGAACCACTTTCTAAATTTTAACTTCACAACCACTTCCCTGAGGGGAGAGAGGGCACATGGGAGAAAGCAGTGGTAATGATATATAACTTTCCAAGGGGGGTCCCATGCTCTGTAGGGGGAAGGTAAAGCAGGTGATGGAGAGCCGACACAATATAGTAGATTCTGTTTTTTGAAGACTTTTTCCTGTCTTATCTGCTCCTCCTTATTTCCTACTTAAGCAGGTGAAGAAAGCTGAGGGAAGACCAACTAATTACCAGCTAAATTTTCAAAGCACCAAGCAGAGATGTTTAAGGCATATAACTGCCATTAAAGTCAATTAGACTCCTGCAATTTGAATGATGTTCATGGGCATGAAAATGAAGCGGTAAAAGGCATCCACCAACTCTCAAAAAAAGGAGACATTCAGAGTTACTTTGGAAGTTTTGCGCTATAACAAATATGCCACATTTGGTCACGGCATTCATCACCTTGTTCTGCTCAGATCCTTTGTGTGATCGCATTGCCATGATGTGCCCCGGGGACATCTGCCCTCTGTGCTGGCTGTGGGTTGCTCTGTGTGATGCTGATGCCTGAAGGACGAAAGCCCGCATGCTCCCTCAGGCAGACACACGCAGCCTCGCTAAAGCTCCTAGGGACTCCCCTGCTGCTAACGTACTATGCTTATGTACTGTCATCATTAACAAAATCTTTTATTCCCTCTGTATTTCTTAACTTTTGAAGAAATCATTGCAGTGGCCGCTTTGGAGTTAGGCTTATAGACACATACATTTTAAGGGTAACTGGGTGAATGCTAGTGAAAGTTTACTTAAATGCATATAACTGATATCAAGTTTACATTTGTTATGAGCCAAGCCTACAATTTGATAGGCCTGAAAGACTTCCTCACACAAACAACCGTTTGGGACCAGATGTGTGTCACCTCACCGTATAGCTATTCATTTTCTCAGTAGTTCCACTGAACTCCAAGAACTTTTGATGAGTGTTTCTCTTACAACTAAAGGCATCAGTGTCTGACACTTCGTTACCGGCATTTTTTAATTGATCTTGGAGGCAGATAACGTACAGAAATGCTCTTTTATGGATTTTAAAATAGATATATCAGCTATTAACATTTGCAGTTGTTTATTCCAGAAATTGCAGCAGCGTGTTTGGTGTAGTGGTTGAATGGACGGCTCAAGAAGTTAGGAGGAGAAACCCCTTCATGGCAAAGCTTGACAGTGCTGTGAATTGCCAGAGAAGGCCTACAAAATGTGTCAGCAGCCATTATTTTCTTCCCTGGCTGTTCCACAGGCCTTTGATATCTTTTATCTTTTACGCTGTTGGATATGTTCATTCTTCTTGCTAGGCTGAATACTGTGGACTGTGTAGCATGTCAAGCACGTGAGCAGCACTGAAAAAATGTGATGGATCAGAGAGATCAGGCACACCATCAGTAGTCTGGGCTGAGAAGACCCTCCAAACAAAGCCCATTTCAAATAACAAATATGTTTAAAAGCTCAACTCAAATAAGCTTCAAGTTTGGGCACTTTTACTCCTCTGACAATTCAGAGACCTTTATGAGTTCAGGAAAGAACCATGCTGATGCCAATTGCATCTTGATTAAGTTACTTAGACGAATGGATAAAGTTTTGCCGCTGTTGATTTTCCCCCGCCCTTACCTACCATGGGATAAACTTTTCCTCTCCAGGATATGGGTGCAACCACTTGACACATGTAGCTATATGCCTATATCTGGGGAGAAAACTTGGTTCTCTATTGATGCATTGATGGTAGGAATACCCACAGTGATGGCTGTGCTCCAGATTGACATAATCAACACAACCCCAAAGGCTTTTGATCCAAAGTATACAAACGCATGGATCGTGTAGGGTAGAAACACAGCTATGAGGAAGAGGGGTCAGTGTAACAGTCAGCAGCAAAAGCAGCATGTTTTATCCACCTTTTCTTTCTTTTTTTGAACAATGAATTTGATGAAAAAATGCATTTTTGGGGGACAGGGCAAGACTTTTTGCTAATCTGGAAACATACTTTTTGACAAAAAAGAATGTATTTTGGGGAAGATTTAAAGTTATTAAAGAAGTTTGTCTTGATGATAGCCTTTTAAAGCAATAGGTTTAAGGAAGTCAAAGCTCTCTGTTTGAAGGCCAATGTGACTCTATGACTTTTCAGTTTAAAAGTACATTTTTTACTTCACAGGCAATCTACAGCTTCTAGAGCATTTTAAAAGGATTAAGTAATTTGAAACATAAATAAATAATTCCTGGCTTTTCACATTTCAAGAAAATGTGAAAAATTCTCCTTTGGTTTAAACCAAATATTTTTTCCTCTGATACTTCTGCTCAGCAACTGAACTGAAAATCCACTGTTCATCCAGTCCTTACATAGGTAACTGCAGCTTGAAAAATAGGAAAGGTTACGTAAATTATGCTTAACAGGCCTTCTACTTAATTATTTGCTGGCTATTTTCTTGTAGCTTCAAAGCACAAGTGGCTCTCAAGGCAGGATTTGAACGATGTGAAGGTATTGGGCTAGCTTACAGTGGTTATGGGTTCATATTTTGCATACGGAGCCATTATTCCGACTAATAGATCACCATCAAGAGAAGCTATTTAAAATATCTTTATGGCCTATATCCTGACAGGGAAGAAGTTGTAAAAAGGTCATAAACTGTGCCAAGAAGCATAAAAAGAAGTTGGTGTTCTGCATTATAAGAAATGCAAGATAAGGTACTTGCGCGTTCCAGGCATAGTGGGTGGGTGGGCAGGGGGCCTAACAATATCCAGATGGGCCCTGGAGCACAGACCTAAGGTAGAAGCTGCATAGCTGCCCCTTTTTTGTCTACCATTTCTTATCCAGGCCACTATCTTCTTGTCCTCGAGTTTCAGACTTTGCTTTTAGCAGCCTGCCTGCTCTGTAGTCCTTCCTAGGCTTGCTCCCTTGGGTCAGCATGACCTCCCTCCTTCAGTGTCCCAACTACTCCTTTCCTTTTCGCAGCTCACTAGCAGTTTGCACCCTGCTGATTATGATATGCTACAAAAGACACCGCAAACACTGTCCTCTGCACCCCACAGCAGGTGCCTGATATCTTGCAGTTTGCTTCAAGGCTGGTACAAGGGACAGGAGAAGTCAGATGGGTGGGCTCGTTTTGCAAGAGTTTCCAGTTGCTGGTCTTTTCCCCGGACAGCAGTGAGGTTGGGGATTCGGTAACTCTGGCTAACTTCTGCGCTTACATCCACTCCCAGTTCCCCCATTGAGCTTTTAATGAAAACATTGTGGTGGCTGGGTGGCTGAGTGGGGTTTATCTGCTTTCACATCACTACAGATTTCCAGGCAGGACACATTCATATCCCCACAAGTCTTAGCCCTATCTGTGTATTCCTGCTTTAATTTTTGTTCTCTCTTTTTCAAGCAAAACTTTAAACTTGAATTTCCAAACTGGCTAATCTTTTGATGGTTTAAGAAAGCTTCAGTGTTCTCATACTGATTTTTTTCCTGAAGGAATATGTCTTTTTCAGTCTTCTTAATTAAATGCATCAATGCAAACTACCAAGGGACAGGTCCTTATTTACCTGGTGGCTTTTTAATCTTTTGCTGCCAATCTTGAAGGACCTTACATTGAATAAGTTAGGTCCCACTTTCTTTTGTGATATCACAACCGTGCAAGAGAACATTAGTGTAAAAAAGAAAAGGGCTGAAATGACCAAATTTGTAGGTATTACTTCAGTCTTTGGCAAAAATATCCTATTGACTTCAATGAGAACTTATATATGTGAGAACATAGCAAATGCTACAAACCAGTTTTCATAGCCTTTGTGCATACTTGTTAGTGCTTAGGCAGGTGCTTAGCCACACTGGGATGAAATCCATGAGTAATTAATTGCTCACCTATCTTACCAAAGGTTGCACAGTCCAGTTCCGAGAAAAACCCACACAGACCTTTGACTCAAAGGAATAACACATGACCCTCAGGGCTTCCCTGTCAAATTCAGTCATCTATAGATAGTAACAGCAGAGCTCTGATTATACCTTTTCTTGCATAGCTCCTGTGACTGAGATTCTCTGAAGCCAAAGTACCATAGTCAGCATTATCCCATGATTTGCTAGCATATCACGTTAAGCCTCTACTTTGGAGACTCACAAACCTGCTGGCACTAAATAATCACTCCCTTTCAGTCTCTTCACTTGCACCACTGCTTGCCAGACCCCAGTAGAGACGACTTAGCCCAGCACCAAGCTCTGCAGGAGAGCATGAGTTTCAATACCTACATTTGTTTCCGACAGACCTCCAGCCAATGTGCCTCTCTTTTTCCAGCAAGATGGAAAAACATACTTTACCATTTTTAGCTCTGCTCCCTGCTATGCTGTGTTATGAGCTCTTTGTCTCACCTATATACTATATAGCTATTATACTTACATAATGACTCTACTGTAGCCAGAGTCAGATGAAGCTAATCCAGGGATTTACGTTCATTATGGTGTGGGATCCCCTGGAGCCTCTTCCTCCACTTGGAGAGAGAGATGGAGTGGAGATGGCCAGAAAATTCCTATATTCTCATAAAGGTAGGCACAGTAGGCGAAAATATCCCGTCTCCAAATCCATGCCAAGCAGCAAGGGAGCTTGCGTGGGCCTGGAGATGAGGACTGGGTCATTCTGGATGCTACTGAAATTGTAGTTGGCACTGAGGATTTAGCTTTGCATGATAAGGACCCTGGTGAAGCCTGGGAACTCAGACTCCGAGGACTCTTCTGACTGTGGAAAATCCATTGGTTGTGATTTCAAAAGGCTTCAGCAGCTAAATGCTTCACCTGTGAGTGCCTAAAACCCTTGCTCAGCTACCACCTAATTCTGGAGGTGTGTGAAGTTCCTTGTCATTTGTGTTTCCACCACTAACATCCTCTAGAGCTCAGGCACTTGGACATTCCTAATATTGTTTACTTCTCTCATTTACCCTGCTAGGTTGCAAAGCACCTCCTCCATACCCGAAATATTCCACGCTCCACAAAAACTCGTCCCTTGCCTGTTTCACTTTTGAAGTTCAATCTTGGATGTAGTTTCAGGACATGCAGCTGAATTGGAGCCTACACAAAACACAGCCAGGGAAAGGAGTCCTTCCTCACAATCTGCTCCCAATGGCTGAAAGGTTAACGCACTCACAGAGGATCTGGGAGACCCTGGTTCAAATCTTTCCTCTGTCTGAGGTAATTTGAACCTGCGTAAATAGCCAATGTGCCAGAGGAAAAGTGAGTGATAAAGTCTCAGGCCACACACAAAGCCTTCCCTTGGGATGAATGATGCATATCTCTTTATTCCCACATAAATGCTCTGACCTCTAGACCCCACCTTCTTCAGTCCAGTGAAGAGTTATTACCAACTAAATGAAATAGCTTCAGTAGTGGGAATGGCCTGACCTGCAATACTGTAGAGCGTGGTCATTAGAGCACTTACGCTGGAGGTGGAAGAGATGGGTTCAAATCTCCTCAAACAGAAGCAAGAGTTAAGCTAAGGTCTGACACAGCGCAGAGTACTTTATGGTTGGCCCAGCTGTTCCTCAAGGCCATGGCTGGGAGAATGATCACAGCACTTAATGCTAAGGATGACCTTAAAAGCCCTGTAACAAAACCCTTAACACAGTGCAGGCAAGCATGCTGGCCTGCTTACCAGCTACTGCTTAGTGAACAAGTGATTGCCACCTAAAACTCAGCAACATGCCTGTGAGAAAGACCTAGCTGGTTATATTCAGAGCTACAAATCCCAAACTGAGAGGTACTTTTATAAAAGTACCTGAAACTTAAAAGCCACAGTCCTGAATACTATGGCACTGAAATCTTTATGAGGTCCCTTTGGGAGCACTGGGCAAGACAGGCAAAAACAGATTTTGCAATATCTCCTTCTAGGAGCAGCACAAAGAAGCAGAAAGGTGGAGCCATGCACACTTCTGCCCCTATTCAAATTTTCCTCTTTTCTGAGTGTGATGCTAGACTTACCGTTACACAGTCTGCTGGGCATCCCTGTGCACCTGCCCCCACACAGGCCCCCCAGAAAGCTGGTGGTGTCCCAATTAGGTACAGTCCAGCTCTATCCATTTAACTTGAGTATCCAGCATCTCCAGGTGAAGGTCAGACATAAATACATCTATAATCCTTACAGGCTGGGAGGAAAATTCCCTACTCAAGTTTTTTGTGTATTAATAAAGACTATTTATGTGTGTGTACACAAATTCTTTAAAAAGTATGGTCCTTTTGCAGAACGGCATTTGCCTACTGAATAGTAAGCATGTTATTGGGAAAGGCCCTGCTAAAGGGATATTAATGGAGACAATCTCATTTTCATTTTCTGAACGTGGTGGGCAATAGCTGTCAACCTCATTAATACCTAAAATTCACAGTGTTGTTTTTTAATATGACATCATTTCACAGATTAATGCAGAACGACCACAAAACTCCCATGGCAGAAAAAGTAAGCAGGATAAATTTCACCAAACTGAAATCCAAAGGCTTGTCTTTTTACATGCAATGTTGCGTTTTGTGTTCACTGCCTCCGGGAAGTTGGGTAGCTCTCAGCAAACAGTAAAGGTTCATGGCATCCCTGGACTAATTACCAGTTGTGAGTTATAACCTCAGATTCCATTTATTTCTCCTCATCTAATCACGTTATTTTCAGTGCAAGAAGACTGCATAAGCAAGAGGAGGACTGAGACTTCAGTTATCACTCAACCTCTACTACCTGACCGTCTAAAGAACTGTTTTTCTCCATGACTCCCTGTAACATGGACCCAGAGACTGAATTCAATGAAAAAAGGATCAAACAAACATTGAGAACAAGCCTCAAAACTGACCCATTGCACCACATCACATAGTTTTTATCAGTGAATACGTTTGCTCTTTCCAGGTAGAAATACATTCCTCTGCAACAAGCTGCAGGAGAGAACAGGAGAACCAGGTGCTTGTTCCTGCCTTCATACATGACACCTTCACACAGAACCTATGACTGAGGGAAGTCCTTATCATATCCTACTACTTGTCCCAGTATGAGCAATCAGAGGCCATCAACAAGAGCAGGTAAAATACTGCTGAGAGGTAAAGCCTGGATACTTTATCCTGGATCTGGAGTTCAAGAGAGGACAATTTCCTCAGAATATTCAGTGAAAAATTCCTTTCTCCTGGCCTATTATCAGTAAAAGTGATGTGCATTTTGGTATGGGAATATAACCATGGTTGGAAATTTACAAACTATTTGAGAAGAAGAAAGAATAGAATAATGCAAAAGCCTTTCAAGTGATTCTTGAAGAGGGTACACGTGTCAAATATGTAAAACTGTACCCCAACATACAGTACTGCCAAGGCAGTAGAACCAGAGGCCCTATCAAGGTAGATACTGTGTGAATGGCAACAGCATGTTAAATTAGTTTGACATGGAGAATTAATCTTATGCCTCACATCAGGAGCATCAATAACTTGAGACTACTTTCTACTCCTGATAATATTTCCAAGAAACCGCACAGCTCTACAGGAATGGTCTAGGGTCTCTTCTGGCTCTCACATCATCAACAGAATTTCAAGTCCAGCAAAAAGACAGAAGTGTGCCTTCATTTATACCTGGAACTAGAGGATATAACAGAAAATAAAGTGCAGAACTTGATTTTCAGCATCTTTATTGCTAACAATGACTCACAAGCCAGCAAGAACATAGTTTGATCTTTTAGATCCAAAGCTGAAGTTAGAGAAAAATGTCCTTCTATTTTTAAATGAAGAAAATGAAAAAATTTAATTGCACATTTAATTCAGCTTTCAGAGTTCAAACTCATGTCTTACTTTTCAGCATGTAATTGTGCTGCTCAAATTCTTCAAATTGTGCCTCCTCTTTTACTGTCACCCAATGCCACTAAGTAACTCATTTCATGCAGAGAGCGTGCCATAAAACATAGCATTCTATTCTGCTAAATACTTCGGTGATTATCTCAGATCTAAAAGCAGCATTGATTTAGACACTTGGTTATCAACTGCCCTCTGTTGCTTCTGTGTTTTAGGAACATAATCTGCGCTGTTCCCTTGATAAATACTTTTATATAGTTTTGTCCCCTTGTATTTTAGCCTTTTGTTACAGAGTTAGCAGAAATGACTGAGGAAGAAACATTTCTTAGAAGCTGCTTAAGTGACAGACTGGGAAAATAAGCATTCACAGGCTGCCAAGGTTGGAAGGTAAGGAGAGAAAGGGCATGTTTTGGGCAAGCTTCTTGGGCAGGATGGGGATATTTTGTGGTAAACTGTCATTCTAATCCGAGGTATTTTAGACTAGACAACTACAGCTGCTATCAAAGGGAAAAGCTCCTCATTTCTGCTGATTTTGCAACTTTGGACAACATGTCTATTCACTGCTGCCAGTAAAACAAAGGGTTCTTCCAGAGGGCATTGCTGATCTAGAGGGCAAAGCTATATATAATATTTTTTGGTATACCATGATATGTTGGTCCTGAGGGAACTCAAGCATCCAGGAAAGCTTGAAGTTAGAAATGTGGGTGGAAGCTTTGCAGCCCACAGATATTTCTAAATTCAAATGACATCCTGAGGAAGTGAGTCTGGAAAGGGACTTTCTCATGCTGTATTCTTTCCCAGCTATTTACAACATTATGTGCTTCACAGCACCGTTCATGCTCCAGAAATGCAATCAGTTTTCAGAGATGAAGGATTAATCTGTTAAGGAATTCAGTCTTTCGATTAATGCATGGTATGCTGCTGACACTCCCTCTCCAAGCATAATGTGTTGCAGCCATAAATGGTGAAATTAGGCATGACAAATTGAGACCTGCAGTCCAACTGCCTCTGAGGCTGATCTGAGTTTCGCACAGCCACTCACAACCCCCAGCCTTTTTAGGTATGACTGAAGCAGTCACAGTTTTAAAGAAGACATCTATTTGCAACAGGTACTGGTAGAATCTCTGGACTTTTAATTGGCTATTTAAATGCAAAAGGAAGATGCTTTTACAATGTAATGTACACTCAGCATGCATCCCTAAAGTAACTTTATGCCTTTAGTTTTCAAAATTTTGACCCAGTCAGATGTTACTAGCAACTGGGTATCCTAAAATACATGAGCACCGGCTAGTTGCAGTAATAATTTTTCTTCATTTGATTTTTAGGTCAAAATTTCTTTGGGATCCTCTTTATTCATCCAGCCCTGATCTGTCCAAATTACATTACCTCCATCTTTGTTCAAGATATCCTAAAAGCAAGACTGTTCATGGTTTCTGTACATTAGCGTCTTGTCCCTCTTGCCAGTAGGGAGACAAATTAATAATGGAAAGAAACAAAATAAGGGAAAAGGCAATAACAGGAGCTGCAGAAGAATGAGTGTTGAAACATGTACATTATTTTTTAACAACACTTTGCTGGAAATGGCTTTCTAGCTATGAAGTTTGAAACTGCGAAGGACTGGTCTGCAGGGGAGGTCACAGCTTTATAATTAATGGCAATTCCATCATGGGAGACAGCCTAGTTAAGAAGTAACAGCACTCACACAGAAATCCTCAAACACAGCCATCACTAACAGGAATACCATGGTTAGAGTGCATTTTACCCAGAAGTCTTGGAAAACTTTCAAATACTAATTTCTTCAAATTTATGGTACCCTTAAGAGGTGCCAGTAGTTCTATTTTACAGATAAAGAGACTCAGCTCCTTTAAGCCTGGTGAATTAGGGGCAGGTTAGAGAAAAGAGTTAGGTTGGTAGGAACAGCTATAGAAAGCTATTCAGGTAACTAAGCAGAAGTTAAGACTTCTGGAATCTAGATAATATCTAACTATCATAATTCACTGTTGACAGACTGATCGAAAAGGTTAAGGAATTAGGAAGTGTGGAAAACAAACTGCTCTTCCCCCATTTCAAAGATTTCCAATGCTGAGAGGAAGCCCCCTGGAATGGGTGGGCAGGTGCTTATATTGTTACATATGCTTTATTAATCAAATCACTTAGCGCTTGTACAAAAAAGTAAGTGTTTCAGAAACTCTTAGAGAAATGAGACAGATTTCCCAGTATTACAAAGAGAAGTATTGCTTTGGAACAACCTGTCGTCATTGCAGATCCTCTAGTACTTGCTGCTGGCTTGGCTGTTACAGATTTCAAATTGTTCTGAGCATGTATCTTGTATCTTTTCAAAGGCATTAACCCTTTACATTCCTTTAGTTCTGTTAATGTCCTCATTACTGTGGTCCTTCTTGATCTTCCTGTTATGCTATGGTAACATCTGCTGGTGAAATAGTCTCTATTACAGTAAATGACCCTCAGATAACCAACAATCACTAGGCCGATTCCAGAGTTCAGCAAACTGATTATAAAAAATACTTCTAGGAAATGCTTTCTAGGTGGTATAGATTTCAACTAAGAAATTAGTTCAGATCACACAAATAAACAAGAGGGGAGGAAGGTCAGCATATTCTAGCAGAGGAGCAGAATTTATTTCACAATAGTATTCAGGGTTCCAGAGATTTTTCTGATCAAGTGTTAAAACTCTGCTTTCTACAAGGCAGTGCTGGCAGATTTTTGTATTTGGCGTAGGAGCAAGGCCAGAGAGCTGGGAGAAAGGAGAATGACATGGTAGTGCTGGGCAGGGAAAAGAGAAACGAACTTGTATCTGGACACCTGACTTTCTCTCTCTCTCTTAGAAATGTGCTATTTCAGGATGGGACGCTCACAGACACCAGCTTGTGGATAGAGGTACCTGGATATGAAATCCAAAACTCTTAGATTAAAAATTCAGAGGGCTGCCCAAACTGGGAGCCTGAGTGCTATGTTCAGGTCAAACACGTTTCTGGGCAAATTGGACATCCATGGATTTTTTTTAGACCATGTGAAAATGGAAGGAGTGTGAGTTTCCTACATCAGACCTTATGTCAAGCAAATGAGCCTGTTTAGGAAGAAACTTCTATCAGTGGAGAAGTGAATTCTGTAACCGGGCGTTATGCAGTCCCCTGCACCTTTGTCGGACACGGGGGCAGCTGGGCCAGAGAACCGCTTCTCCCATTTGTCTTTGATTAGGCTTTGCTGTACACCTTGCTCTGGCAGCAAGGTTGATGCAATGTCAAAGGGCCCATTTATACTCCAGCACTTGTGATTCTAAATGTGATAACAATTTTTTCCTTTCTTCCCAATCAGATATTCCATGTCTGTGTTGCATTCTGAAGTCCCTCATGGCTTATTTCCCACTTTCTCTCTGCATGTCTTTTGAAAGAGATGGAAAAAGAAGAAAAAAAAGTTCTATGTTGCAGAAATGACAAAGCTTTCATGACAACAGCTTTCATGTGTGTCCAGGGGCTCCAATTGTAAAGAGTGATTTTGCATTATCTCCCATTTTCAGGTGTGAGTGTTTTTTTAAGGTGGGGAGTAGGGGGGGACTCGACAAACTCATCTTAGCTTTCTTTATTTCAAGCACTCTTGTCAGGACTTACCAAGAAAAAAAATTAAAAGAGCAAAAGCAGGAAAGGGCCATTTGGCTTATCTTGTTCACTTCCTGAAATCCAAACAAACTTTCAAAAAAATCCGTATCACACCCTATCCATTCACCCTGTTTCCCTGCACTGAGGATGGGAGAGTCTAGACAAATCTGGGCTTTGGGAAACTTTTGGAACTTTTTCTGAAAATAGGTTCCAAATATTTTTTAAAGGCTTCGAACACATTAGAAAATACTAGCTGGAGGTTGGGGGGAGGGGCTGTTTTGTTTTCCTTATTTGTTTTTGCTCTGAACACCATTGCCAAGAGCACAGGAGAGACAGGCTGGGAGGTCTGCGCCAGTGAGCAATTAGTTGCACAAGGCAGTCTCGGTGACTTCCTTGGGACACTATTTGCAAGCAGTGACTCAGCCAGGATCTCTGAAAGTCAAGAGCAGGCCACAGCTTATGTGACAGCCTGTGTGGCCCTTCCACACCAGCTGCCTTGGTAGAGACCCCGGCTTTAAACCTCTTCCTCCAGGTGAAGAACTGTGTTTTCTAAGACTTTTTTCCCACCTGGCCTTCCTTTGTCTGTGCTCTGTGGCTCCTCTTTTGCTGTGAAGTTCAGCTGCTTGGCTCCTCTTATTGAAGGGAGCTTTCTGGCTCCTTGAAGTCATCAGGGTGTGAATGAGCAACTCTTCCCCTGTTAACAGGCCTGGATTGCAATGACTTGTAGCCAGGCCTACAGGCGTTTTTAGGTACTTCGTTCCAGCTTAGGTGCCTGAAAACCTTTCTGCACCTGGGCTTTGGTTTCTGTTGACCGAGGGTGTATTTTAACCAGTGGTTGGCAGTTTCTAGACTAGTGAAAACCCAGTTCTCCTCCCGAGTCAGATTAAACAAAAAAGGAAAAAGAGCAGTGGCACTAAGATTCACTGGAATATGGAGAGCAGGGGATTTCCTCAAAGCAGACACCCACCTGCTTTCACTGCTCACTCCTCCAGCCTTCTGCCATAGTTGTCAGCTAATAAATGTCTTCGCCTTTTCTTGAATCCCACCCTTCTCAAACACTCTGTTCTTTATCACATCCTGATGGAAGAAATGCTCCAGAAATGAGCCAGTCTCACTGGACTTCCTGGAAAACACATGGCTCTTAACTTTCTGCCATAAATGTAAAGCAGGCAGTCTCTCCAGTCCATGGAGATCTGACAATTGACTGAGCCAAATAAGTGATGAAAGTTGGGAGCCTTCCTCAATGATTTGACTTCTTAATGTCTTAAGTCTTTCTTGTAAGAACTAAGGAATAAGCATGCTGGATACTAGATGTTTAAATGCTTTAGCTCATCCATCTATTTGCCTAAAATAGCAAAAAGTACATAGGAGGCTTTCAGAACACTTTTATTACTTGTCTAAACGTCTAAATTTTATTTTAAACAGTCTGAAAATCTGGATGCCGTAGAGTATTTTTGACCAGCTCCATCGTTCACTCAAAAACCGTGCAAAAGTTGTCAGGAGGAAATAGTGAGAGGTACTTCGAGAGACAATGAAGGATTCAAGGACAAATGTCATCAGCAAGGAAACAGGGGGGAAATTTTGATCAGTTTGCAGTTATTATGGAAAACAATTATAACACCACACTGTGAGATCCTGGAGCAGCCGTACTCTTTTTTTCCGTCTTATTTAGCAATGGGTGAATGGCTTTGGGGAAAATAAAAGCTAACTCACATGCTCTCCTGGAATACAGTCTGAGGTTTGCGGAAGTGTGGGAAATTTATTTAAGTGTTTTTTCACACACTTCAGCATATCATACACTTACAACTGGGAGAGGAAAGACTGAAACCAGCGGGGGCGAACAGGTTTTGGTGGATCTCTGCTTCTCATACATCTGAAACCAAGACATACAGGGGAATTTACAAGAGTCCCTTTCTCCAGCAAGACTGAGACCAATTTCTAGTTTGGCCACGTAAAGTAACATAAATTTGGCTAATCACCTGAATGTTTGGATTGAACTGTTAATAAATTAAGTGTAGGGGGCAGCCAAAATTCACATCTTGCTGCTGAAATCTGTGATTGAAAAGTGCTGTAGTTTGGAAGAGACGAATTTTGTGCCAGTTTTGTGTTGCTCTTTGGATCTATACTGAAGTGTCCCTCCTTGGGCATGAGAGGCTTGTGAATGTCCAAGCGGTGAGCATCCGTGACCTGCCCAGTTCTGTGGCAAGAGTCAAGGGAAGAACACAGACCTCCCAGTTCTTCCCTGGCACCTCTCTCCTGGCTCACACCTTGCCACTTTTTCATTAGCAAGCTACAGGGTCGGAGTGGACCATGCTTCATTTCAGAAAAAAGGAAGACAAATCCAAGGCTCTCAGTCAGTTTCTAGGGACTGAAGGGCATAAATAGTAGTGGAAACGGCTGGATTTCAACTGATCCTTAAGAGAGAAAAAAGAAAAAAAGTCATAGCCCCAAGCCCTCCTGTAAATTGTAGCACTAGCACAGCACTTAAAATCTCAAATGTGTGGTCTCTGTGTTTAAGAAGAGACCTTCTGATGAGTAAAAATATAAATATTTTCTCACAAACTACATCTTGTAATATATTCATGACAGATACAGAGATAGGCTTATAAAACAGAGTAGTCCAATACAGATTCTGGCCTCCAAAAAACCAAGTCCCCAAACATTGCACCATGGGTCCTTCCACTTACCTGGCCAACAATTACTTTAGATGGATTAGCTTCTGAGCCCTCTTCATCTAGTAATGGAGATCTGATCAGATAAATCTCCCTGACTACCAGAGAGAGGTGCCTTTTAATAGTTAAAAAAGGGAGAGGGGACACCAAAAAAAAAAAAGCTTTTGAAAGGTATCAGAGAGAATCTGCCCCCCTCTACCACTTTTCACTTCTGATCCAGTCCTGTGGTATTCTTATGACCAAGCAAATGGGGATTATCAAAGAAATCCAGGCAGAGCCTTAACTTTGGGAAGAAGGGAGACACTGGTGTTATGTTCTGCTGTTTTCTTTGGTTTCTTTGTTGAGAATTTTTTTGTTCCTCTTTGTTTGAGCTGTATTGATTCATCCATCTCTAAATGCTGACACTTTAACCCGATACAAATCCCCCTGCCTAGCTTTCTGTCTTTTCCATTTTCAGGTTAGATTTCCCTCATGGACTTGCAATCCACTCTCAGATCATTAATATCCTTTGCTGGCAAATACTTCTCAATGTATGGAGTAAGAGCGCTTGCTGCCGACCGATCTTCCTTCACCTCTTACTTCCAATAAGGAATGCAACCTCAGCTGCTTTCCGCCATTTCCAGCTCCTATTTTTCTGCCCCACCATTCCTGCTTGCATAACAGGCATTTTACCTCAGTTATCAATGCTCTTTATTTTTGCTCAATTGTTGTTGATATTTGCCTGAAACCTCACTTTTTTAGAGAGATGGCAGACAGAAGGCAAGACGGACGCAGGCAGCTGAGCTGGGCTTTTCTAACTAGCCAGGATGTGGCATAAGCCAAGAAAGTTCTTCCTCGTCCTGAAGAAATAAGGAAGGAGGGGAAAAAAAAAAAGAAGCAGCAAGCAAGACTCAAAACTAATTTGAGCAGAATGAATGGGTCTTTGTTCTCTAGGGCAGAGATTGGGTTTATATTTGCTGTGTTAGCCACGGTTGTGATTTAATTGCACATCTTAATGACTTTTGGTGTTTCCCTTAAAGACTCAGCAGCTGGAATCAAGGGAGCCCATAAGACCCTTTGCATTCATTCAGAGCAAAAGGTAAACCTTTATTTTTGCAACAAAAAGGAAGCAAATTCTCCCCAAAAGACTCCAAAACCTGAAAGAAAACAAAAGGAAATTGACATCTGTTGTTTTTAAGAAGTCTCAGAATCTTTAAACTACTCCTCAGGATTTTGGGAGGCTCCAGGTTTGATGATGAAAACTGACAGTGCTTCCTTTGTGCTGTGCATGCCGCCATGTACAAGATTGCTCACAAAATGAAAGGGTAGGGGCTCCATCCACCTGCTTTGCCAGCACTTTCATTCTGTTCCTTACTCTCTAGGTTCATATGGCAGCAAAGAGAGAAGACACCGCTCATCTCACCTTCACCGCCTTTTAATATTGACCATCCCTTGTGCTTTTGCTAGTTAGACAACCATGAAATCTCACCTGCTGACATGAAAGCTGGTTTCAGCACACGCTCTACAGCGTGGAGCTGTTTTCCTATTTAAATGAGAACACGTGAACTCAGGGTTGGGATTCACAGGAGAATCAGGCAAATGGCTGATCTCTTGCTGTACTGGGGTGAGATCCTTCCCCGCAATCTGTTGCAAACAAAGGCCCAGATCCTGTCCAGCAAAGTCACGAAATATTGCCATAACTTTAACAGCAGTCACCCTGTCAGGAAGCAGAAGGTGAGAGGGATTATCTGTTTCCTCCACCTTCTGCTATCTGATTTTACATATTTGTAACAAACTTTCTGCAGCCCTTCCCCTCCACACCCATTTTTATCCTCTATTTGACTAGTGGATTTGTCACTGAGTGGGCTCGTGGCGCTCACATTCATGTCCTCAATCAATTATTCACTTTTTTCAACTGACCTAGCCACATTTCCTGTCTCTGCTGCGGACTTTTGCAGGCAGCAAGACCTTGCAGCTGGGATAAGCACAAGAGAATCAAATTGAAGCTCTTCCACAAACTGGGCTCGGAGGTCCACTTCAGGCTGTAGCTGAGCTGGTTGTGGTCATTAGCATCTTCACCCCATCCATGGCTGCTTGTTTTCTCCCTGCTGCCAGAGCTCCTGCCAGAGCCTTTTCTGTGAGTGTTTATTAGCTGCTCTCTGTCAGCATGAGCTGGGTTAGCAGTGATCTACTGTTTGAGTTCCCTTTTTGCCTGGGAAAGGCTGGGGAGTGCTCATGCATGTGGTAAAGCAGCACACCTGGGTAGAAGGGGGCTGCAGCAATATGGATGGATGATTGCCAATAGCTGGGGATGTTGCTTGTTCAGAAGTACCTGGGGGTGGATGTAGGACCAAGCCTGGAACTAGGGTGGACCCTGAGCAACTCGCTTTGCATCTCTGCTCTCCTTGCTGCCTTTATCTTGCCTGTCTGCTTAGACTGTGAACTGCAGGGGAGGGACCCTTGCTTACATATGGGTTGGATGAGCAAAAAGATCCTCCATCCTAGAGTAGGACCTCTGGATACTACTATGGCAGTAGCAGAATTTATGGTAAAAAAACCAAGTAATGATAGCAGATGAATTTGTTCTCAGTTCTTATAGGTCTTAGTTTAAATCATTCTGCTAAATGTCTATTTTTTCCTCACTGGCAAATATAATGCTGCTAAAGTTTCCCCCCTCCTGTGCCAATCATCATCACTTGCTCACAGTAAGGCAGTTTTCTTACTTTTCTTAAGGCTGCGTTACTTCCTACCTTGCTCCTATGCTAGCTGTGAATGTTTTCTTTTCCTTGACCCTCCTAAACAGAGCTTTCCTTGATTTATGCCATATTTCCATATCGAGTCTCCTCTGTTGACCCCATTGATTTCCTTGGAATTTAAGCTTTGATTGAAAGGATGTAAATTTCCAGCCATCAGCGACCAGGATGAAAACCTTTGGAATGACTGCAAACAGTGTTGTCATATGGGGTCTGCAGCTGGTATGCAGAGAGAATGCAAGGCCGCTCACGTTGAACGAATGTTATTGCTGGAGTCCAGTGACTCCTACATACTTATTGACTGTGTTAGCCAGATGCCAAAGATATGCCAGTCCTGCACACGGAATGGAAACTTTTGTCCTGGCAAGTAGCAAAAGTTGGGGAGTGGGAACTTGCAGGTTGTGGCTGAAAACTAGTGACCTAATGATCAGTGAAGCCAGCTGTGATCAAGAGCATATTAAGAGGCAACTAGGGAATATTCCTGTTATATCTGACTGAGGTCACACCTACTGACATACTGTATTGTATTACAGTATCTGCAGTATAAAAATGGCCTTGGAAAAACATATACATACTGAAAACAAACCCATGGAAGTGATTAAAACATTCTATGGTGAATGATATGAATGAGCAATCCTGCTTATCTGAAAGAGAAAGTAAAAAGGGGGCTTGGACAGTCAATCTAGAAGTGCCTAGGTGAGGAGGAGAAATCTGCTAGCAGAGATTTGTTCAACTTTGCAAAAGTACAGCAAGAGCCAACGGCTGGATGGTGGACAAATTCAGACAAGAAATAAGGTGTAAGAGTCAGTACAGCTGGAAATATTGAGGTGTCAGCCAAGTACCCTGTTGTTGCTATATTGAAATGTTTTTGATAAAGAGATTTTTGTTCAAACAACAACTAATTCAAGGAGATCTTATGTCATCTGTTGCACAGAACATCAGACAAGGTAATCACAGAGGTTTTCTCTGATCATATATCATTTCTGGTTCTATTTCACTAATGATCATTTAGCTGTTACAAATAGAGTAAGAGATAATATATGGAACTTAGGCAAAGGCTTCCATTCTTTCCCTTTTCCCCCAGGATGACAACAGGACTTCTGTGCACAGAGCAAAGTCAGAATAGGTGTTTTAATACATAAAGAACCAATCCTGGCAGCTGCCTAATGCCCTTATATCCTCTTCAAGCTAGTAAAAAAAGTACTTGCCATCTCACTAGATGTTTTTAACATCTTAAAGAATCTCTCTCTCAAGGTACAAACCATGTGGTGTGGAGCTTTCTATTTATAACAGGAGTGTGCAAGTTTTTTCATGCTCTTTTACGCGTGTCAGCTGATTTAAATGCAAATCCTAAATCAGACCTATTTCTTCATGCTCTGTGCAGGGCCAAAAGTAGTGCTCTTGCTAAAGAGAGAATGACATAAAATGACAATAAATAAGTGTTCCTAGCTCCTCCATTATTCGTTTCCCCACATTGGAGTTGGTAAGTGTCAGTATTGCACAAACTAGCTGATCTTTTTCTAAACCATACCTCATACATTTCCTTGGGACCTTCTACCTGGGGTGCAAAGAAAAGGCTTGGTTGTGGGGAGAGATCAAAAATTGGTTTTAGTGGGTTTTGTGCCTGATAATCAGTCAGAGATGCATTGAAGATTGCCTGACCCCCTATATGCACATGTTGGCTAGCTGGCAACCTGACTGCCCCTACCTGGGGTCCAGGGTGCTCCTGCATGGCGTTGGCTCAGCCTGGGCTGAGTGCAAACAACTCGACTTTTCAAGCAGCCCTTCAATAAGTAGGTTGAAATAACTACTTTTTTACATAAGAAACAACAATGCTGACCTCTCGTGGCCATACTAGCCGTTTGCAGAAACGTACCACAAGTGGCTTCTTTGCCTATCATCAGCTGAGCATAAACAAAGCGCTCTATCTGTTACCAGCAGGACTGAAAAGGCTGCCTGAGCCTGGGGAAGAAGTTCTGGAAGGGAGCAGACTCCAGACGCGCTCAGCAACTCTTGAGACCCCAATAATGGGAGCATCACCTCATTTCTACCAGCTTTACCCTGCTGGTACTTACTGGTTGTTAATTTTGGTCTAAATTTAGGAAGGCATCCATGGTCAGAACCCAATTTGCTGGTACTGCACTGAAATCAAATGGATTCATCCATGTGCTTAGGCGCTGATTAGTGTCTGGATGACAGCAATTACGGAGCACCAAGCGCTGCACAAGCTTAACGTACAATTGCAATGCAACAGCAATAACAAAGAAGTCTTGAGACAAGAACTTATAAGAAGAAAAAATTCCGTCGTGGGTTGATGTGAAATATGTTACTGAAAATTTTATGGGTCATTTATATGTGGCAGTGCTACCTGAATGACAAATTGTAGTTTTATATGACAAATCGCATTTTTAATTTTCTTCTGAGCTTTGATATTCTCTCTGCCTACTAACGCCTATGATACTAAGCCTAACATTTCAGGGCCTCTTAATAGCTCTTAGACAGCATGCCCACAGAAGGGGGAGGGGGAAAAAAAAAAAGGAGAGGGAAAAAAAAAAAGGAGAGAAAAAAAAAACAAAAAGGAAAGAAAAAGAAGGGCGGGGGGGAGAGAAAGAGAGAAGACTTCGTACCATCAGAAAGCTTCCCCCAGTCCCTAAAACATGGGTATTTGAGGAGCTGAAGGCCAGAGCAGCTGAACAACTCCTTTAAAGCTCCTTTCAGTAGATTTTTCTTAAAGCTGCACAACGAAACCATAATAAAAAATAAAGTTAAAAGCAAAATGAGAAAACCTAGCAAATGTTAGTGCCAGTTAAATAGCTCCTTTCAGCAGCCTAGTTGTTTAGCTTGCTCAAATGCTACCTGTGAAGTGAGCACTGTCGATGAGTAGTCACAACCTAGATGAAAAACAGCCTGAAGGGGGCTACCAAGTGGCAAGTGACACTGTGTTGCTGAGTGAGCACTAGGTTGCCACTTTGAGTCAATCACATTTTTAACAAGGCTAAGAACCTGTCATGTGTCTGTAAGCCACCCAGAGTCCACAGAGTCGCAAATGGGATTGGTATGTTCAAGGAATTTTCTCTGCTTCAGAGTGAGGTTCCCCCTCTGTGAAAATAGTTCTGTTTCTGCAGGACCAAGATCACCCTGACGGTCACTTGTCATGACCTGTTTTCGGTGGTCAGCCATCACACCTAAATACGTTATAGAGATAGCCAAAGACAGACTTCATGAAATATGGATTGGTCACCTAAAACAAAGAAGTGAGATGCATTTAAATTAGCTGGAGAGGAGCCAAAGGAAGACATTCACCTTCCCTTCCTCATCCTGATCTCCACCCATGGTCAGAGCCCTGTGTGCACAATAAACAAGAATAAGTTGGGCCCTGGAGATAGTCCCTCCTCTGATCTGTTGGTGGAAGTGAGCATGTTCATCATGTACTCACTGGTAATGGGTGCGAGCTGGGATGGTCTAAGGTTCCTGTAAGCGCCTCAAAACTCAGGCTATTTGTGAAGACTGAGAATAAAATCAGAGCGCAGCAGTAATAAAATGAGAAGCAGCACTGAGGACAGGACAGTTTGCACAGTGCTGATCCACATGTCACCTGGCTCACACCAGTGCTATTTGGCTTGCATTTATTTCCTTGTAACTGCTTACAATATTTAAGGGCAGTAAATAACCTGTTTCTGATCTTAGATGGTCAAAGTGTTTTCTTTTCATGGCTGCAGCTTTGCCATATGCTCAGCCTGAGGGAAGACACTGCCAGTTCAGCAGAAGAGAGGCACTGCTGAGGGTGGGAGTACTGCTGCGTCCAGAAAAGTCTGAAAATTGTGAGTCACTGAATAAACCCTTCAGCACTGCCTCATTTTGTAGTTAGTTCCATCACTGGCAGTGAGGCAGATCTTTATGCACTGAAGTCCCTGCCAAAGTTTTCATTGATTTAGGGCCTGATCCAAAGATGCTGAAAGGCACTCCTCGCTTTCAGCAGGCTTTATAGTAGACCCTGAAATGGCATAGCCTAGAGCTGTGAGAGTTTGGTCCTGCCAATGGCCAAGCACCCTTGCTTCTCAGTGAAGTCACTGAGACCCGAGGGGGATCTGGCCCATAGTTTCTATATATGTTTCCAGTCTGTACTCTTAGTATAAGATGACTTAGCTCCCAAATGAATACCTGCTGTATGCAAGAGATGTGAGTCACCCTTGATGAAGTGTTGTTTTTTTTTTCTTCTTTTTTTGGACAAGGAGGCTTCAAAAGAGGAATTTGGAAATCTCCAGTCCCTTTCCAAAGCCTTTCATTAAAACAGCCCATAAAAGCAGTCTCTGGAAACTTTAGGAGGCCTTTAAGAAAAAAAATTAAAATTAAAATTCAGTTTTATTGAACAAATGAGCAGGACTGAAAATATTCAGAAAATTAAAATTAATTTGAAAATAATTAAAAATAAGAGAAGCCCAGTGTATGTTTCCAAGTTCTGGGTAATATTAAAGTAGCATTAAAAAATTGCAAAGGAAATTTACTGTGAGCAGGTGTTTAAAATAATTGGGGGAGAAAAAGGGTTGACTATTAATTAATGAAGAATTATGAACGTCCCTTGTTGGACTTTTTTCCTGTAGTCAACATATTTTTAACCACATGCATTTAGTGAACACATTTTAAAAGTGTGGAGTTGCTTTACAGACTCATACAGTGAGCCGAGTGTTATTTTATCTGCATTTATTTTATTTTTGCCAGTGGCATGTATTTAGCAGGAGCTGCTGAGAGGACTGAGGTACTACAGCAAAGTCTTCCTCATCAGTTATAAAGCATAGATGCTAATATTTTCAGAAGTCTCCTTCCTACATTACGGTCAAAAGTACTGAAAACCAAAACACTGACTGGCTTCAGAAGAGCAAATGAAGAGCAAACACGTAAGGTGTGGTCAAGCATAGGAGCTCACAAATATAAACCCTGGAAAAGTTTCAGAGATGTTCTGAATTCAGCTGAGCCCCATATGGGCACAGAAACACATGCTAGAGTTTGAGTTCAAATTCAAGCTGTGAACACAGTACTGCAGTATTCTCAAAACTGCAGCAGCTTTACAGTCTCTGATAACATTAGGGATCACTAGAAGATGTTTTCAGGCTGAAGGGAAAACAAAGCCTTTGTACAAAGGTATATAGCACATTGATTTGGGAGAGAAATCTCTTACCTACTTACTTAGGAAGCATGCCAAGAAAAGACCTTGCTTGTATTAACCAGAACAGCTCTGCTGAAATGATTGGTGGTCTCAGCACTGTGTTGAGCTGGTGTAAAGAGGCAGCAGCTGTGTCCCCTACACCCGGCTGTTATAGACTGTTCTCTGCCCCCCAGCCCCCAAGTTCAACTAGGCAAGTTATGCTGGCTTTGTTCCTTGTTTGTGAGGAGTGCTGAGCTCATGAGGGAATGAGTGGGACTCTTTAGTGTATTTAACTTATAGCTTAATTAGGATGTTCTCTGTTACATCCTTAGATCTTAGCCCTGGAAAGTTCAGACTCATCAAATACAGGCTGATATTGAATAGGAGCCTTCCAGAGTGAGAAACCAAAGTTGATCCTCAAGCATGGTAAATGAGTTGCAGTTAATGAATTTGATCAACTCAAGTGTTGCAGTTAAAGTTGCATATAAACTGTGCAGAAAAGTGATACTTACTTAACATGGCCTTACTGAACATAGGCCAGTGCCAGTGAAAAGTTGTTCCTGCTTTCTCATCCCATAAAATTTTCCTTCAATTTTTTTTTTTTTTTTGGTCTTACTTTTCATTTGCTTGCTAGCCGAACTAGTTTAAGGTGGGTCTAACCCTGTAGAAAACGTTTCTTCTGTTCTGGCTGTTTTATTAGTCAATAAACTCCTTGATGGCATAAGGTGAAAATATGTTCTTCAGACAGCAATACTTAGTAAGAAGCCAATTGTCAAAAGTGTAATCATTTAGGAAGGAAAGAGTGACACCAGCTCCTTTTACTGAGTAAGTATCAGAAATTTTAGCAATCTTTTTTTTTTTCTTTCTTTTAGTGACCTGGTCTAAGGACTTGCAGCAAGAGTTCAGCTGAGAGTACCTCAAGCCCTAGTTATTTGCAGAAAGAGTTGAGGGGTGAGTACAAGCTGTGAGCTTGAACGGACCTTCGACTAAGGCATCTTTATCTGTTTCAATGAAAAATACTCTTCTTATATCTTTGCATATCTAAAAAGACCTTCAAAGCTAATAGTCAGGGGAAAGGCCCTGTTTCTTTCAATTACTTACTAGTGTAAATGACAGGCACGTTGAATACAGCCAACAAACAACCCTGGAGTAAACAAAATCAGCATTTATTCTTCAATCATCTGTTTACAAGACTGCTCTGTTTTTCACAAAAGAACACATACTAGAGTTACATGTGTTAATCTACAAAACTAGATGTGCAAACCAAAATGATATAATGTAAAAATCCACCTGCTTCATCATTTACTTCCAATATGCCTGTCATCTAACTTTAAGAGAAGTTTGCTGTGGGGTATACAAGCATGAGTTATGCTGCATCCAAATGGGATCACTAGCTCTATTGATGTAGCTAAACAACATATTTACAAAGAGTTATTTCTACCAGTCTTCATTTAATATTTAAAACAGGTAGTTAGGTGTTCAGCTATTAAGCCTTCATGGAAGGTGAAACAGCCTAATGTTCCTAATTGGATTCATGCAATGTTTAGTTTCGTTCACACGAGACACCATGACAAGTATATATTGGTGATGGCAAAAGTAATACGTAAAGATGCAGCATCCTGCTGGAAAGCAGGAACGAATTTGGAACACTAGTGTTCGCTCATCACTGCTGTGGGTTGAGATGCTAAAGCAAAACTGCAGTCGTTATCACATACTGAAAGTTCACAAGCTAAGAAGTTCACTGGAGGGGCCACAGGCAGGGGATGGGATGTTTTCAGATCCCTGTCAGTGAAGAAGAGCTGACAAACAGTTGCGTTTCTCAGAAATCCTGCTGGTGGGGGCTATTTTGCACTAAAGACACTGTCAGCAATTTGTAATGCCACCATTAAATTGCAAACAGGAAGATGGTAAAATATCTTGACCCTTACTGCAGCAGTTTTACCACTGCAGAAAACTGTATCTTGACTGAACTTCCTTAACTATTAAAAATAAACGTTCCTTTTATTTTAACTATTTCTTGATACTGGAACAAAGTAGGGTTTTTTGGTGGGGAGGGGGTATTTAAACTGGGCTCTTGTGCTACTCACTTCAAAAAGGTGGACTAAACACTTCCCCTCATTTAATTCTGTGAAGCTGCATTGTTAATACTGGTTAGGACAACTTATAGCAGAATTCAGCTTAGGCTTTAACTTTATTCAGCTTCTGGCATAAGAAGGAATCTGGAAAAAACAAAATTTTTTAAACAGCTGCTGTTGTCATCTCCAAACTGGATTATCACAGATTGCCAACTGCTTATACCGTGAGGGTACTCAGAGGAGCGAAGGGGTGCAGGATCCCACAACTATGAATATGGTAAATATAGATATCTTTCTGTGGTAAAGGAGGTTTACCCATTTCATAGCCTCCACGATATTCAACATGTAAAACAAGCTGAACAGCTGCTAGTGTTCCACCTTGAGCCAAAATGAGTTTGGTTCTAATCGTGATGCTAATATTAGTCTACTCAAATATATCTTCGGTAAATCTCTTTCAGATTTTCTCTAGCTTCGTCTCTCTGCTGTATCTATAGAAATGGGAATAACAGCATTATAATTCTTATAGGCATCAGATGATGGCTGCCTTTCAGTGTCTGAAATGTAAACTCATGCTTCTCTGAGACCCTAGGAAAATTTGTCAGTTACTGAGCCCCTTCAACTTCCAGTGAATTCCTACAGGTCATCGCTATAAAATAGTCACCATATAATTTTATTGATAAAGTTGCCTATGTGAACAGAAAGCTGTTTTCCTTTCTGCAGTCCGGCGGGGAGTCTGTGTGCAAACTTGAGAGTCAAGTCATCACGTGGGCTAACTGTAACCCCATGATAGGGCCTTTAATTTTTACGTATCAGGAAAAATACAGTGGCATACACAGACCAAATATGCATTTTGACACTCTACCACTTCCACCATAACTGATATTTTTATATCATTCTGTTCCCTGGTTATGATTGTAGTACCTGCAGCCATCTCTGACTATCTGTGGGTATACAGCTAAATGGAGTAACCACAGCTAGTAAAGTGCCCTTCATACCCAAACCTGCTCTCAGGCACAAGTAATTCACAGTTTCCAAATTAAATCTGTTAAGCCACTATGCAACAAAAAAGATCAATAAGCAAACTCACACAGACGCACTTCCTTTACCTAGTAGAAAATCCATAATGATATGTCAAAGCAATAATTTAATATAGTAGTCTTTAGCTATTAGTCATTATAGAATGTATTTAAGGGAAAAAAGAACCAACAACAAACCTGAACACACACACACACACACACACACACACAAAACACCATGCAGCTCAAAGTGCAATGAGACAGAATGAGCCTTTAGAAAGCCACTGAAAAAGAGCTGTCTAAAGTATTATTTCACTAAATTATAACAGCAAGAAAAGACACAGATGAACATCTCTGGAGGCATCTTTCTCAGATACAGTGCTATACACAGCAGTAAAAATTATACAGTAGTGTCATTATTTTAGCCTCGTTAGCAATAATGACCTTGCTTATGCACATACCTCCCTTTTGACTTACACTGCTGCTGTTGGAGTGCCTCTGGGGCAACAACAAGAAGTATGCTTGGGTTTTTTCCTCCTGTGCTGAACACCTGCAAGGCCTTTGCTTGTGCTAGACTCTGGGCACCAGCTGGCACCTTCAGCTGCACCAGCTCAGAAAAGCACTCAGTAAAGCCTCTTCCAGCTGACCCCGCTCAACTTTATCCCCTGCTACAGGAGCTGTTCTAAGGATGAAGTAGTGGGGCAGTTAATGGGCAAGACCTGGAGGAACTGTGGCTGATGCAGTGCAAAGCATTCTAACATCGGCCTTATCTTTATTGCACTAAGCTTTTAATAACTACTCAGATGTACATATCCACAAGTATTAAATTATCTTAATTCAACTGAGCAATAAAGCAGATAAGAATACAGACCCACTGTAATTTTAGCATAGTTACCAAAATTCAAAATAACATGCAGATTATTCATGCTTATGTAAAAGCCCCTCACAGGAAAAACAAAATCCCAAATGCAATCCTATAACACTGGCACTAAAGTGCATAATGAAATCTTGCCATTCCAAAGTTAGCCTACCGTTTTTCAGTCTGATTGTTGACGTGTTCATTGTACAAGAAGCTAACATTAACTTGCAGGCAGTCAGAATAGCAGCAGGAATTCCAACCTTAACAGAAAGGTGCCTGGTAGATTTTCTGTTTATTTTGCACCAGCAAACATGAATGGTGACTAAACATAAGCAGCCCAGTGCATTGATAGAAGTCATATCCTGATTTTCTTGCTTTGAAGCCACTTAGTCTTTTCTTAGAGAAACTTCCTTTTGTATTAGTGGAATTTTACTTTAGTTAAGACTATGAATAAAGCTCTGAAGGTCATAATGCTCTATATGGTATCCCACAGTTATATCATGATTCTTTCATTGTGCACTAGTAGTAAAGGTACTCACATAGTTGCAACAAGTAATACAACACATCAGTATTTCTTAGGTTTCTTAGGTTTCATAGCTGTAAGAAGCCCATTTACAGGAGTGATCTTAACAGAGCTACTACAATGGCTTTAAAACATTAGATCAAACTGGTCATAGAGACTGTCATGGCCATGATGTCCCATTAATAGGCCCCTTTTATTTCATATATTAATGCAATTCATAAAGGACGTATGAAAAAAGTATGAAAAACAATTCATTGGGTGGTGATGAATAACACTGTTAAGTTTTATCTTTGTGTTGATCCCCTTTAACAAAATATATTATTTAAATATAAATATCTATGAAATGTATAGATAAATATATTCAGATGGCTACGTTAATGTGTAGCTTGATCAGAACTCAATTAACCAAAGAAAATCTAAAGGCACCGCAATATATCAGCATCATGAAATAAAACAATCATTATACTCTGCATTTATGTAGTACTGAAACCAAGCGATCAGAAAGCCATATACAGCAGGGAATAAGACTTAGTATTTTTACTTCACAGCCTAGGCAACTAAGACTCAGATTGACTTGAAGATGGGCCATACTCAAGACAATATCAGGTAAAGATTTCAGCTGTTTTGACTCCTAGTTTTGTTTCCTAGTTAACGAATCAGAGTGGCTTGGAAGCAAAAAAAGAAAAGAAAACAGTTCAGAAAAGCAGATGATTTTCAGTTCGGCCTGTAGCCAGAGGTCGTAAGAGCAGAGGACTGACTCTCTTCTGTGCCAGTAGTCTTACCTGGTCCTATTAGCATTAAACAAAGTAACTGCTGTAAAATCATCATCTGTTAAAATAACTCTGAATAACGCTTGTGTATTGGAGAGCACAGTCTGTATGGGTATGATTGAGTAGTACCTGGTTTTCTTACTTGTTTAATTAACCCAATGGCACTTAAAACAACAGTAATGTAGCAGGCTAGGAAAACCTAAAGTGTATCATAGATGCAGAAAATTCACCTATGTGCAAGGAGAGCCTTATTTCTCACTTCCATTGATATTATATTAACATGGCTTTAACTTCAGTCAAGTTAATTCTTAGCTCATTTTAACGTGACAGGAAAATCAGACTTCAAATCTTCTGCATAATACAGCTTTATCTTGGCTGTCTTTTTTTTTTTTGTATAGCAATTTGATTTCTGTCTCAAATTAACCTTGGCTACAAATCTAACGCAGTGACAGGTTGTCTTCTGGGTTGAGATGAGAAACAGCTAATTAAACATCCTAATTTGAACTTTAAGGAGCCTTTGATAGCTAAATGAGGATGAAAGACAAGACAGAAAAAAAGATCATTGTGAATCCAAATTAAAGTAGCATAATCGGCCATGGAGAACACGGTGTTCAAGCAAAAACACCTTCCTGCAAACTGCAGAAATACTTTCCCTCTTTTGATAGCTGAATAGAGAGGAAGCAGCTCAGCAATGCTTGGACTTGTCCTGCAGCTAAAGTGCTGTTGGTCCGTTTAGTAAAAGTCTGGGTCATGGCAGGGGGCTAAAGCACCAAGACTGCTGATATTTTCAAATCTCTTAGCAGCAGTAACCACACAGCAGCTTTTCTGCAAAATAAACAAAACAAGAATCCAGTTAATTCAGCAGTACACTTTTTCATTTGGTTACGCATTCTAGGACAACCACATGGTGGTTTCTTTGTGCATGAGCAAAACAAAGCAGTGCTGAAACGTCTTGCTTACAAAGGGTTCCTGCAGCCAGCCTATTTGTGAAATGTTTTATATAATACCAAAAAGACAAGGCCTCTCTGTGAAATGAAGAAATGGTTCTGGAGGTCTCTCTTGAAATGCAGCTACTTTGCTTTTTTGCCGCTCTTGTCATCCAGATCACAGCACAGAGAGGCAGCGCGCAAAACCTCTCCATTTGTTTGTCTTACCACTGCAAGCATTTTTGATGCCAGCTCAAAATCAGCTGGCACTTGAGCATATTATTTTGGGTTAAATGTGGTAACCACTCTACTTAAAGGGATTCTTTAAAAACAAAGCACTGCTATGACTTCAGATACACTCATTAATTAAACTGAAATAAACTCCCAAAAGAAAAACACATGCAGAGGAAATAACGCTGCAAAAGCCAGAAACCAGATTTTCCTGCAGGTAAGATCATGGATAGGTTACTACATTACAAAGCTATAAAAGGTTTATTTGAAAATTATTTTGCCTGCTGATGGACAATCCATTTATCTCAAAGGTGATCTTGGTTGTCATAGAAAATTGTGTAATACAGCGTTTCCTGAATTAGCGATAGAGAATTTTCAACATTTCGTTGCTGCGCAGTTGGTAGCTTGAAATGGGAAAGATAGGACTAGTTTTGAAAGTTCCTTTGTAGAAGCACACAGGTGAGTGGACCAAAGCTTCATGTAACCTGGTTCAGCACCAGTCAACTGGGGATGAACGCTGAGCATCACAAAGAGGTATCCTGGCTCGGTTCCCACTAGGCACCTTGATGCTGGGACATGACTGTACCTGTAGCTTCGAATAGCAAGTACGAGAGACAATAATGGTACTTTAGCCCTCACTGACCTCCAGCTTGCCATGGAAAGGCAGCTTCAAGTACCTGAGATAGCTCATTTAAAGCTCATTAACTTGTGTTTTACTACAGTACACAGCATAAGATCTGCTCAGATCTTATACTTAGTGAAACAACACAGATTTCAACCTCTGATAATAATCTTTCTTTTTTAGATGTTTCTGGACAAAACGTGTTGCAAGCAAAACCCAGCACATCCCTTGCACCATCAAGCAGACCATGAACGATGACAGCATTAAAAACTTGCACTCAGTGAAAAGTGGACTCCTTTTATTTGGTGTCCTGGTTATTACTTGTGATGCAAGGCTAAAAGGAAGTGGTTATTACAATGTGTGTGTTCTCAGTCTTGTTCACGTCTTGACCCTCCACTGCATTTTGCCCTGAGATGCCTCCAGAAACTGAACGGTTCCCATGGTCCTGCAGCAGAGGCACCAGTTTCTGTGGTAGTTCATAAAATGGGCTGTGGGAATGAGTGTACTGGTTTATGGAGATACTGTGCTGTCTGAAGCAGCCTGATTTCATAGTGGCTGAGTGAGTATGCTTTGGTCAAAGACCACGGACAGAACATGAGAGCAGACTTATGTCGCCCTGACCCCCCTAGGGGAGGCAACAAACCCAGCCTGAGAACCACTAATGAAGTGGTTGTTAACGAAAGGGCAAAGACAGGGACCCAGAAAAAGGACAGAATGCACTTTGTCAAAATTGCTCTGGTTGCTACAGGCTAAAAGAGGTGCCTGGTTGGAATTGATTGCCACTCCTCAAAAGTGTCGAGCAACTTCTTTTAAGGGACACCTCACTTTCGTTCCACTACAGTTACTGGAACTGCCCGGAGGGTCTGGCCTGTGCCTTTGCTAAAAAGTAATTACTTTTCATATTTCTTCGCTTTTTAAACCATACTCCTAACCACAACATGAAAACCTGAACGCTTTCAGCACTGAAAAGTTATTGGGTGAAATCCTGCCTCATGAGAGTCAGTGGGAGCATAACTATTCCTTTAAAATGGCCAGGGTTTGCAGCACATATGGCTTCGTATACATAAGGCGTTTTGCACAGTGCTGTGATTCAGTATAAGTGATACGGCCAGTTTATATTTTGGATGCTTTCCAAACAACAGTGAGGATGTTGGTGGTGAATACATTTTGGACTGTGCAGTTTGGACTATGCAGGGTTTTTCGCCTCCCACTGATCCCTTCCACAGGGGCTACAGCATTTATGTCTGAAGAAACACTCAGGGCCTGAAACAAACCTTCTGTTTGGCAGCTCTTTCAGAGAGGTTACTGAGCCAGAAGTGCTGGGGACACACAGTCACCTTTAGCCTTCTTCTAGGAAGGAAGAAAGAAAAAAGAAATAAAGATGCCATTATAGGAAACGTTAATTGAGGATCAATCACATCTTACTTCTAATTAAGGTAACGGCAGAACACTGCAACATCAGCATGTTTAGTAAAGCTATCATGTAAAGCAGAAGAAGCCTGAACAGGAGAGGAGCTATAAGGATGAAATGAGTTGTAAGGCTTCTGTTAGGGTAGGGTTTCCACAGCAGAGAACTGGAGAAGACAAGCACCCCACCAGGTGAGCAGCTCATGTTCTTGTAACATTTGAAAAAAACAGCCTGTCCCCCAGGTTTCAGGCATCAGGTCTTCACTGGAGCCCTACTAACAGAATCACAAGTATCCTATGGATCTTTCTAAAGAGATACCTACCTGTGACAAACTCTTGTATTTTTACTCTATATGCACATTTATAAGTCTTGTTATAATCTCATGGGAATTACTGTTCTGGGCAATTTTCATGAAAATTATACTTCAATTGCAATTATAATATTTTATTTGATTCTTATTATTTCCCATTATACTACTTGTTATCCTTACTCTGTGTAACAGAAGCATCTCTCAAGAACATAACTTCCAGGAAACTTCTCAGCCCAAAAAACACAACACCTCATCAACAGAGCTACTGCTGTTGGACTATTGTCATGATCTTTTTGTTTTAGTACGATTATTTTATTGATTAATAATATGGTCTACTAATTCTTAATGATGGCTCTAATTCAAAAGGCACCTTGACATGTACATGCTAGGCACTGCAGCTGTTATTTTATCTAACACAGATGTGCTTTGTTTGCAATGGAGGAAGGGAATATTGTGCTTCAAATGCTATAAAAATTTTAGAATCTGCTTAAATTGATCCTCTCTTGAACCAGACTGGACTGACTTAGATTCAGCCAACAGCAAGCTCATCAACAGTTTGAATCTCCCAAACTTACTGGCTCCTTAAAAGGGGAATAATGAAAACTATTTAAAAACATGTTGACCCTCCAACTCGGCCAAATGGATTTTTTTCACCTGAAAAAACTACTTCCTTTGTGATGACCACTACGCTGGCTATCTTCAAAGGTCAAGAAGGTGCTTAAGTACAAATATATGCACTGGCTGAGGCTTCTGGCTCTACTGGGAAAGGTATCTTTTGGGAAGAAGTAGGAAGAAATCTAAGAGCACTTATATGGAACTTCAGGAGATCCTGAAAGGATTTTCAAAGTAGTAAGCAGAACCACCCCAAACTGGAAAACTCCCCCTTTGAACATATAGTAGTTCAAAGCTTGTTTTGTAAACAGCCTCATTTTGCTAAGACATGGATCCACTCGGCAACACATAACAATCGCATGACCCTATATTTCTTGCCAGACATGCAAGAACCCATGAGCAAGTGTGAGCATGCAAACTATAACAACTAAATAAAAGCAAAGAGACACATGGCTCACAGTGGCAAGAAATACAGCAGCAGCAGCACACACTCAAAAACATAGGAGAAAAATGTCAAAGCAAATAGTGATGTGGCAACACAAAAAGAAAACAGCAGATTTACAGCGCACAAGGATATTCAAATTTAGGAACCTGGAGTCTGCAGTGGAGCTTGTGGTCTGAAAACCATGGGTGTTTTAAGGCAGCAGTTGCACTTATTCTCCAGCTAAAGGAAAACCAAAAAGCTATTAAGTGTTTTTCCTAGAATCTTACAATTTAACAGTTACCTCCTACTGGTCATGTGTTCTGCCATCATGGAATGCTGTGGTTGTAGTACACTTTATATCAGATTGCAGCTCATGCATGAAACTGGAAAGCTTAGAAAGGTTTTTCTGCTTCACAGAAAAAACAAAATCAGGTAACTTTCGGGCATTTTATGTACATTATGAACAACATCAATGAGATAGCATTGTAATATTCCACCTGGACGTACAAAAACTTTGTTAAGTCCTGATAGTTCTGCAATTGAGCAGTACAAGTGACAGCCGTGTGACATGATGGCATGAAATGTACATTTCAAAGAGAGAAGGATTACATACCATTTTTCCTTGATGAGAAGCTTTGAGATAAAATCTTTGGCCTCATCAGAAACACCTCGAAATTCCTCATCCTCAAAATCCCATCTACAAGCCAGGATATTGTTGAGAGTCTCATTGTCATCATCACCCAAAAAAGGAGACAATCCACTCAGTCTAAATTAAAAATAAATACGTTTACTCCTTTTGTCATTTCCTCTTCCTGTACATGATCGCTGATGTCCCATCTGAGACTGTTCTGCTACTCCTGGCCCTACCTTGCAACATGTTACTGGCTAAGAAAATCTCCAGACCATTCCCATTTTCTCTTCTACTTACATGTTTAAATAAAGTAACCACTCATCTTCCCTCTAAATTAAATAAATCAAGCATTACTATCTTTCATGTTAGGTCATATGTTCTAGACCTCTGATCATTCTTGCACATACCTACTGGGAACTTTCCAAGTGGTCCATATTATTCTGGAAGCGTGATGCCCAAATGCTCATGAGAGATGTGCAAAGAAACAGTAAAGAAAAGTTAATGGTGAATGGAAGAGGGGAGCGATTCCTGAACAAAGAATTTGGAAAGAGGCCTATGTTTTCTATTTTAGGTAGAGACTTTGGTGCTTTTTTAGGTACAAACTTTGTATCTATCTATCTGTCTGTCTGTTTGTCCTCCAATATAAGTGAATTTGGATGACTGACACATTTCAACATAGTAATAGTGTACACAGAAGAGACTGAAATCCTACTTACAGCATATAAGCAATGACTCCTACACTCCACATGTCTGTAGGAAAGGAGACAAACTCGTAATTCACAACTTCAGGTGCAAGGAATTCTGGAGTCCCAAAGTTAACTCGAAGTTTTTCCCTGGGTTTATATCTAGGCAATGGAAACATTAACAAAGGACAACAATTACAGCTGTAATTCAAATTGTATCATAAGTTATGTAGCACTTCACAGGATTTCAGAAGCATCCAGAACATTCAGAAGAAAAACAAGGATAAACAGAGGTACAAAGTAAAAAATAAATATACCCATACATACAAATGAAAAATGTTTGCAAGATTTTTTTCATACTTCACACTTATACCAACTGCTACACAATAGGAGACAGGAAAAAAAAACTCAGATTTCAAGGACTCCTTAGGACAGCTGTTATCATTTTGGGCCCTCTCCATATCACAGGCCTGGAATTTTTAACCAGTAAATCCTTCATTGAGGTTATGATGTCTGACTAAGCTAGCAAATGATATAGCATAGGTTATATCCTAACAGCCCCGATGGTCCCTTAAACCTTCTCCTGAAGAATCCCATAACTTTGAAGGCAAGAGACCAGACAAGACTGACCATTGGTTTTGTCCATTCTATCTGTTCCAGTATACCCATACATGCCCAATCAGAACCAGCCCTCTTTTGACCTTCCAGCTGAAAAAAGTCTTCAAAATTAATATTTTTTAATCAACAGGAAACATTCCTTACTAAAAGATACCCCTAGTTAAAAGAGCCACATTAAACTTGTTCCAATAACAGCAGGAGACTGTTCTGTATCAAATGTGTCATTGCAGAGATGTAATACCTTTTTCATTGTTTCCTAATCCATTTACCATTAGCAAGATCACATGCACGTACCTTCTTGCCAATCCAAAATCAATAATTTTTATTTGATTTGCTGCTCGGTTCACACAGAGGATATTCTCAGGCTGCCAAGAGAAAGCGGAAAACACTTCAATGAGAAACAAGAGTGACAAACTGGACTTTTAGTAAACTGTAGGGGAAAAAACACTGAAAACATTGCAAACATTTCATAAGCACCTTTTGCTTTCCTCCTTGGGCAGATTTCTCTGCATGGGTACTTCCCACTGCTGTCACATGGCAGATGGGGTTGCGCATTCTGTGCTTTATAACTGCTTTTTCTTCTTAGCTTTTCAATTTGACAAAAGGCAGCAGTTTAGATAAAGAACTCATTAGGGGAAGTGGAACAGAGAATGCAAGCTTCCAAAGAGAGTTTAAGGATGCTGGCATTGTGATTTTACAGACCTTAATGAGCTGACATTGGAATTTTTTTGAAAAAAAATTATTTTGCTGGGCTTTGAAGTTTATCTTACACCCTCAAGTTTCTGAGTTCATGAGTATTCTGGCAGTAACTGTCTGATTTAACACTGATATACCAGGGTAGTCACATCAACTTTACACTTTTCTCAGATATTTTAGTGAAAGGTGGGATTCACAGGTTAAATCTCAGTGGACTTTCATTAAGGCCAAATGCTGCTCTTCACTTCCCTGGTAGGAATCCAGTAGCTTCCATAGAATTACTCCATATTCATACAGAAGTGACTGAGAACAGATTTTGGCCAATTGTCTTTGAAATGTAAATACCTAAAATAGAGTCTCATATTCACTGCCAGCAGATTTATAGCCACTCTGCCTTGTTGCTCGTTGAGTCCTCTTTGAAATAAAACAGCCCTCACCACTTAAAACATTAGTTAACCTTTGTCACCATCACTAATTCATTTTACATGTAGGACTCTGTATGTCCACAGATTTTTATGGTCCTGGATTATTATGGCCAGGATGAATTTCTTGCTATTTCATGCTTTCTTCCCCAAACTCATCTGTTAGTGACAACATTCTGTGAACTAGCAAAACAGAAGGGAGAAGGCATTGTGGGCTAGCATGTGAAGAGAGAGGTCTCTGGGAAGAATTTCTTGGATGCATATGTGTCTTTTTTGCCAGCATTTTGACTTCATACTCAAACTGTGCCATCTTCAAGAACAAAACACATACGTCCCTCCAAGTCACAGAAGCACAGAATGGCTGAGATTGGACAGGACCTCTGGAGGTAATCTAGTCCAACATCCCTGCTCAGGCAGGGTCCTCTAGAGCACATTGCACAGGATCACGTCCAGGCGGGTTTTGAATAACTCCAGGGAAGGAGACTCCACTACCTCTCTGGGCAACCTGTGCCAGTGCTCGGTCACCCTCACAGGAAAGAAGTTTTTCCTCATGTTCAGACGGAACTGCCTGTGTTTCAGTTTCTGCCCGTTGCCTCTTGTCCTGTCCCTGGGCACCACGGAGAAGAGTCTGGCCTCATCCTCTTGACACCCTCCCTTCAGATACTTGTAGACATTAATCAGATCACCTCTCAGTCTTCTCTTCTCCAGGCTGAACAAGCCCTCTCAGCCTCTCTTCATAGGAGAGATGCTCCAGTCCCCTCATCATCTTTGTAGCCCTCCGCTGGACTCTCTCCAGTAGTGCCATGTCTCTCTTGTACTGGGGAGCCCACAACTGGACACAGTACTCCAGGTGAGGCCTCACCAGGGCTGAGTAGAGGGGCGGGATCACCTCCCTCCACCTGCTGGCAACACTCTGCCTCATGCACCCCAGGATCCCCTTGGCCTTCTTGGCCACAAGGGCACACTGCTGCCTCATGCTTAACTTGTTGTCCGCCAGCACTCCCAGGTCCTTCTCTGCAGAGCTGCTTTCCAGCAGGTCAACCCCCAGCCTGTACTAGTGCATGGGGTTATTCTTCCCTAGGTGAAAGACCCTGCACTTGCCTTTGTTGAACTTCAGGAGGTTCCCCTCTACCCATCTCTCCAGCCTGTCCAGGTCCCTCTGAATGGCAGCAGAGCCTTCTGGTGTGTCAGCCACTCCCCCCAGTTTAGTATCATCAGCAGACTTGCTGGGAGTGCGTTCTGTGCCTTCATCCAGGTCACTGATGAATAATACATTGAACAGGACTGGACCCAGTCTTGACGCCTGGGGGACGCCACAGGCTACAGGCCTCCAACTAGACTCTGCACCACTGATCACAACCCTCTGAGCTCGGCCATCCAGCCAGTTCTCAATCCACCTCACCGTCCACTCATCCAACCCACACTTCCTGAGTTCCCCTATGAGGATGTGATGGGAGACTTCTGCTTCACAGGTTTCTAGGCAATTGGATATTTATAAAGAAAGAGAAATGTGAATCTGGTCATTGATAAGCAACTGAAGCACATCCCAATAGGCATCTGTTCATTTGCTTAATCAGTTCAACAATATATATATATATATATATTCAACAAGTACCAACATTAAAGATATAGTGTATTGACTCTGTTATTGCATACCAAAAACAGCAGCAGTAATAAAAACCTCACCAAAGAGAAAACCCTCCTGTGCACATTTTATTTCTTTTTGCTTTGTTGTAAAACTCAGGGATCATCATGGAGCTTTACAGCCAGCCATAAATCTAAAGACATCATCCCTTTTTATTTTTTTCACTAAAGAGAGGTTAAGAAACAAGTCTTTTATTTGACAAGAACTTGGAGAGGGAGGAAGACTCATCTCAAATGTGTAGTCTAACGAAAAAATATCTCTGCAACAAATGTTTTTTGAAGGGTGACAGTTAACCTTTAGTAATCAGCTAGCATAAGAACACGCAACTGGTTTTGCTTTTAAAAAAAGTGAAGGGACTTCTTGTGTATATGATTGCAGAGTGCAGACAACTAAGCAAGTACCTGTTGTAAAATAGGGTACAAATAAAAAAGGCGGGGGGAAGCCCCTTTTCTGGGCTTCCAGCTGCACAGGCAGCTGTTGCCTAACCTAACACAGACAGGCTGTATTTGTTACATCAACCACTGGCTATTTTTGTTACTTTCATTTCTACAAGCATATTTTAATGTACTTTCCCTTAAGTTGGCTAACTATTGATGCCTTTTCATGACCATCATAGAGTAATGCAGACCTTAGAATGGTATCCCAGGTTTCCACTGACCCTGAATGACCCTGAATTTAGTTTCGCTCATGCCTTGCTTTCTGATTGGTAAAAATGGGGATAAATCCTACCCCATGGTTGACATATATGAAGAGATTTGGTGCAGCTGATTTAAAAATACTTGCACAATATCTTGAGATGCAAACAGCAAAATTACAAATAGCAAAATACTGTAGTCAGCTGTGGGTTTTCTGTAAAATCAACCAGCGGAAAACTCCAGAGCTATGAAGCTTGATGATACGACTGAAATCCTCATCTAATTTCCTTACTCCTGTAATGATTTAACTGACATTAATGTGATCAAAGTAAATACACACTGGTTTAAGGAAATCAGAATAAGGCCCTCTGATGTTTCTGCCAAGGGAATCAGCTAAGCTGTATGGCCTATCCTTAGGCAAATGAATTTCCACAGTAGAATCCAAGCTGTCACTGCACAAAACATACATCTCAATTCTGTACCTTGAGATCCAAATGAAGAATGTACATTTGGTGCATGTACTGGATCCCCTCACAGATCTGTTTTATGAACAAGATGGTATCCATCTCTGTCAAATTGTAGTTTTCATCAATAATTCGATCAAATAATTCTCCTCCTTCCACACTGTTGAGAGAAAGATAATGAAGTGGTGACCAAGCCCAAATTTAATCCCATGAGGTTAAGAGTAACGCAGAATATGTACTAGCAACCTGTCTGAAATGCCATTACTTTTAATCGTTCACAGCCAGGGTGACTGAGGTGGATCTACAATATGAGATTGGACTCTGATCTGAACCTCCTAAGTACTGTGTTCTGATGCGTACTGGCCTAAACTTCTCCAAGGTCAGAGGATCCAGTCTCAATGTGTCAAGTCTCCCACTCATTGATAGATGCCAAAGTCTCAAATTTTGGATCTTATGCTCACTTGGATATAAATTTGTATTATTGAAATTAATGAAGTTCCATGGAAAATCAAGACAACATGTTGGAGAACTTGCATTTAAATCTGTGCTCTCCTCCCTCAGAGTTCAATAGGGACATGATTCAAGAGTTCAGTCTGAAGCAGTCTAAAATCACAATGGAGATGACTCCTGGTAGAACTGTAGCTTTTGTGATACGCCACTCAAGTAGGCCACATTCAGAGGAACGTCCGAGAAAGTTCAGAAGAATGAAACTCAGTGTAACTTTGTACCTTCTGCCACCTCTTTAATTACATCTTTTGGCTTCCTTAAAATAACATCTATTTGACATAACTTTAAGGCAGCTATTTTGTGCCTAAGTAGCATGATAACCTAGTATGAAAGACAGTTTGATCTATTCAGGCGCCCAGTATAAATGGCTTCTCTCTATTGTGAGGTGCCTTTCCATTTGCCTCACAGAACTAGATATTGAGAGGTCTGTTTCTAAGTGGAGATGAAGTATATTGCTTGAAACTACAGAGAAGCTATATTACACAGATCTATCTTCAAATGGGGCAGTGGCTTTGCATCTTCTGACAACATCACTGGAAAAATATTTGTAAATGGCTCCACAGGAAGCCATTTCTTAAATTCCATTTCTTTTCTTAAATTCCATTTTTGGTTCCTGGGAACCTCTTTCACATGCTCTTTCCACCTGTAAGCAGCTCCATTTCTAATTTCAGGAGAAAGTAAAAAGGAAATGGACAATTCCAGCAAAAGTGGTAAAGATAGAAAGAGAAAGAAAACAACATACTTACTATTCCATGACCAGAACAATGTCATTTTTGGATTCAAAGGCATCATACAGCTGGATGAGGTTCACATGGTTCAGCTGGTTCATAACATTGATTTCATTCTTTACCTCATCCTGTAAAGAATAATGAGTATTATTGTTTCAGCAGCCTTTATCAAAGAAAGCTGCACAAACTAGCATATTGTTAGTGTTTGAACTGGACACCAACATTATCTTCATGTTTCCACTCCGGCTAAGCAACCCCAGGGTTTTCCTTTGATTGCTCCTATGGTGGCAGAAGTCAAGGCTACAGGCACTACTAGACTGAACTCACAGCTCAGACTGGGGACTGCTTCAGTAATAAGCTGGGCAGGGGGAAAAGGAAGGGGAGAGGAAGAAGGAGAGCACACACAGACAACTGGTGGGTTCACAGAGAGATGGGGAAAAGAGGAAGGCAGGATGGGATTTGTTTCACCTCGCTCTGGGTATACAAAATGAAGCTGTGTAAAAGAGGTCTAGGACAGTCCTCAGAACCTCCCTTTGCCATCAGTGGAAAGAGATGGTTACCTCCATTTTGTGCAACTATTTTAGACATGTAGTTTAGGATCGGTTGAGTCACTCACTGGAGCTGCCAGTCTTTCACCAATGACTACAAGGGGAGTCTCGATGACCAGCTTAGCCACAGACAGTTATACTTCAGACATCCACAGTTAGCTGAGCTGAATCCTACCCTTAAATACCATTAATGACACAGCTGTCACACAGAGAACGTTACGCACGCTTTTCCTGTGAAAGCAAGACCCAGACGGCCAGGAGGTTTGGAAAACAGGCCAGATGATAAATTCTTCTCATCTGCATTTGTGTTGAGGTCTGGAGCCCGAACCATGCCTGCTATCAGCATCCCTCACTAAGTCATTGACACCAAGTCACTGCAGCAAAGCCTGGAGTGTGCTCGGGAGGCAATGTGTTATGTCACAGACTGACATATTTTTACTACTAAAGAAAGCGCTAATAGAATTGACAGCAGAAAGGAAAAAAGAAAAGCTGAAGAAACACAAAGAGCTAAAAGGAAGTTGGAAAAATGAAGAAAAAAAGTCCAGAAAACCTGAAGAGGACTTTGATGAGTTGCTAGCAGTTCTGGAGGAGAAGGTAAATAGAACTGCAGCCAGTGGTAATCCAGCAGGTCCTGTGAGTGTGATAGCTTGTGAGCCACTTGGTCATGGTCTGCTGTGTAGCTGAGGAAAAGACACATATCACGCTCTACCAACCTTTTGTTTATCACCTTTGGCTTTTATAATTTTGGCTGCCAGCTTGAGACCTGTTGCTTTCTCTTCACATTTGTGCACTTGGCCAAATCGCCCTCTAGGGAAAAAAGTGAAAAAATTTCATCCAGTGGTGTTGGTATTGGCCCTGAATGTAATCTAGGTTATACACAAAGGAAACTATCCTCTCTCTCCCTACTGCGTTCCATTTGAATTGTTGTGCTGCTGTTTTGTTGTGTAAATTAGATCCGCTGCTAGTCACTTAAGCACACCAAAATCACACACTGTTCTAGCTGATATTCAACAAATATGATTCACTAATACTCACTGCATTACCTCTGCCTGCTTTTAACATGCTATCAGCAATCTCAGGGAAGCCAACATTATATGCGGTATGCATGATAACTAACGTGAGCGATCTGCCTCTCTCTATCTCGTCCTCCTCTTCCAAGGGACAGTTGTGATTTTATGATGAAACAACACTGACCCAAGACCACGCTGCCATCAGAAATGACAATATCACTCTCTCTTAAATTATGGCAGCACAGGAGACCAGAGAACTACATGGCCTGTCAAATTAGCTCACTGATCTAGTAGAAAACATCTGTGTATTTCCAGGGATGGGATCCACTGCAGGAAGAAAGGCTACACCATGTCTCTGCCTCCTGCTGGTTGCAATGTAAAGTACTAAGCATCTTACAAGCACCATCATAAAGCCTGAGGGCAGCTGGCTGGCCTAGAATAATACCAAATACAAGCCAAGCCTGATGGTGCCAAACCTGCAGCCAAAATCCAAATCCACTCACGCAGTGAAATCAGCCTCCTGTTTTCATCCCTCTCTAATGTACGGCTAGAGCTTAGACTTTCATTACTTCAGTTCTAGTGAGGCATGTTGCTTCCATTCACCTCCCTGGGTGCTTGGCTGTAAACTTTTGCCTTGGTTTTTATGTTGATTGGGTTCGCTTGACTTACCCTCCCAGGATTTCATTCTTGCTGACATTATAGTAACTGCTGATACCTGCCCTTTTGGCTGAGACAATCCTGTGATCAAATGGTGCTGGTGGAGTGGGATTATCATCTACAAAAACAAAACAAAACAAAACAAAAAACAGACAGATAGCATAAGAGTGATCACATGTAAGGCTTGTCTGTCTCTTATTTTAAATCCTTCTTTCCTGCCTATAAGCTCATTTAGGAACTGAATTCACCTACTATATAGATAGGTCCTTCTCTGCTATTTAGCAAGGGTTTTATTTTGGGAGCTCCAGCTCAGAAAACAGGGTGTTGTAGGGGAGCTAAGTTTACTAGGGTAACATCTTCTGCACAAGAGGTAGCAAAAAGCCCTCTGAGCCCCAGCCAGATGAAGACTGCCAAACTAAGCCAGTGCAGATTCACCCCCAGAGAGGGCCTGAGCAATTTGTTTGGAAGTTGTGGCCAGAACCGCTTTATTTCTAGCTCATATTTTTTTTTTGCCTCTGGGACTACTGATAGGGGAATATGTACTATAACTCTCTCGTAGGATAGGAAGAGAGACTGAACTCTCTTCTAGGCCCAGTTAGAAGAGGCTATTTGCCTGCTTATGCTGTTCATGGTGAAGAATTCCCTTCTCTGCTGGTCATCTGATTGATACAACTTTTCATTGTCCCCAGTGTGGTCATCATCTTTACAGATCACATTTATGGCTTGTGATAGAGCTTCATCCTGGCAGATAGCACTTGGGATTTCCTGTGTGGCTCAGGGTCCAGCGTGGTAGCGTGACAGTAAGTGTCACATGCAGCTCTGAAGAGTTTCTGTGCTTAAAAAGAGAAGGCAGATAAAGGTTGAAGAGGGGAATGGGTTCCCAAGATCATATAGGAGGACCTATGAAGTTTCAGCACAAATGTAGATCTCTTCTGGTATAATTGTCCAGACCTCTACACGCTGGATCACACTACCTGCTGGTGTTAAAATCCCTGCTGGAGACCAGCCCTGCATGCCTAATTTCTCTTCAGATTTTTTTAGGGTGTTGCTATTTCAATTTCATACCCACGTTGTTTTTCATTTGATTGATATTCCCGAGAGTGACCTTTGGCTGACCAAGGTGACAAATACTTCTTCAACTGGTTGGGAGGGCTAGAGCCGCAGCGTTTCAGTATGAGCTCTCTGGTTTGGAATGCCGGCTCCCTTTTGTGTGGAGCTTGTGAAGTAATTTTAAAACTGATCATTACTTCAGTGAAAATGATTAGAAACACAAACAAAAAAACCATGACAGCATATAGCTGGCAAGAACACTTTGGTCATTAGTGTAACAGTGGATTGTCCTTATTCACAGTGAACATCCATTTTTCCAAGACGCCAGCTGTGTACCTAGAGTTTTTTGACAGTGTTATAACTTACATGGCCAGGAAGTTAGTTCATAGTCAAGGAATTGTGAAAAGCTGGGGCTCCTGGAAGTTTGCCACCTACTTGGGATTTTGCAGAGCTTGAACTGCATGTCCTTAAGCATGGGCCTTTGCCTGTTACCAACATTTAAAAAATGCCATGAACACCTCTACCATACAGACAGAATTTGACCCTACGGACACAAACTCCAAGGGCCCCAACATGTAAGTTAGAGAAGAAAACAGTTTTGAAAAAAATCTTGCTTGGCTCTCAAATGCTACCAAACTTTGGGCAAGGAAGTGTTCATTTAAAGAGGCCTGAATGCATCAGTATGATCTTCTAATCTGACTCTCCATCTCAGTTTTTTTCCTAAGGAACATGAAAAATATCTCAATGTAGAACCCAAGTTTTAGTCCTCAAGATTTTCTCAGTGATAGACCCTCTATTTTTCCTTTCCTGCACACCAAAGGGGACATCTCCTTATTCAGGAATGACCTCCTGCTACAGATCTAAAGATGCTTCAAGTGAGCTGCCACTCTAATGTCATCCCTGATATCTGCCAGAGCCCAGGACAGCAAACTGAGTTGAGAGTTTTAGTATACTGTCTCCTGTTTCTATTACAGAATCCAGGAGCCTAGCACAGATATTTAATGAAAGTTTCCCTTTTCTACCCTCCCCACTGTCCCAAAGCAAAGAAATTCATTCTGTGTCTTACACATGCATGCACACACACACACACACACACACACACACACACACACACGCACAAATATATCTTCAGATCCTTCAGGCCACCATTTCATGAGCCATCATTTCATTTACAGAGATAAGCCATGGAAATTCTCAAGAAAAAGGTCTAATGTTAGAAATCTCTGCTTTAGCCCGGTGAGCACTGCATCAGAATTCAGTGTCTGAACATCATTTATCTGACTGTTCATCAGTCAGGGTTCCACACAAAAGTTTGTATTTCTGTATTTTATAGGTTGCAGTTGTTCTCACTTCAGATTGCAACGGTATTAATATGAGCAATCTGATTTTGTGGGCTACATCCAGAACATTGCAGATTCTGGTTTAACATGTTTTCAACATTTCCATAGGTCAATCAATTACATTCCCGGTTTTGCCACACATGATGAAATAATTTCTCCCTCCACTCTATGTCTACAGCTTTTGGCTCTCTGTTGTTAAAAGAAAAGAGAAAGAAGATAGTATAAGTGGAGTGGTTGTGGCAGAAGCAAATTAGTTGCAACTAATTTCCTGATTCTCAGAATCTGGCTTCCAAATGGAAGCCTTTAAGAAAATACAAGCCAGCTCCTCAGGTAATAAACATTGGTATAGTTTGCTAGAAGCAAACAGAACTGTGCTATTTCCCACGAGCTTAGGATGTGGCCCATGAACAACTGCTTTCCCTTGCAGTTACCATGCACTCCTTTCCCGCCTGCCAATTACGGTCACAAAATCATTCTCTTCTATAGATGTCTGTCTGATCAGCACCGTCAATACCAGTGGAATTAACTGCTTTGTTTCTGCCTTTAGGAACACTTCCCATAAGAGCTTTTTTAGGTTTACATATGCCATCAGCATTTTCTGCATCTAGCCTGCTCTTTTTGTTGTCATCTTTGTTTAGGCCTTCAGCATTCACTTGATGCTTACTACTACCACTATGCTCAAATTGGCAGGTCTGCTCAGTGACTGAACTATAATTTCCTGTACCTTTTTCGCAGCCTTTACACCTGCAAGGACAAAACATGGCATTAGAGTAGGGTACATTTAAAGTAGAGCAAATTTAGAAACATAGGTAAAAAATGCCTAAACATATATTACATTCAAATAACATTAGGTTATTTTACTTCATGGTGTAAAATAATACGGTTAAATAAACTATTTCAACATTCACTTTGAACAATAAAATGACTGCTAAGTTAATCACTGCAGCAAAATAATTGTCCACTGCTGAAATGACTGCCTGAATTCTTCTGATTTTAATATTTAGCTATCTCTCTCCCCCTTAAAGCAATGGAAGAACACTGGGATTTCACTCTGTTCATAAAGGTTCCTGAGACCTTAAACTGATTTATCCCTGAAGGCCCATGAACAAATGCAGCACAGAATTACACTAAATAAGGTTACCAGTTTAATTCCTCAGGAAAAAGCGTTATGTTACTACTTAAGTTACTAAATCTTGTAGTAACTTAAGTCCCAATTGGTACATGGTCTAATATAACCTTACTTTGCTCACAGGTTACACGGTGCTGGAATATAAACACAACACGGAGACGGAGAATTCCCCTCAGAAAAGAAGAATGGCCTAACGTAATTCTCTTGTTTCTAACCTTTCTTTTCAAGCAAAGAACGAACACACTAGGCTTGTACCATGTGTGGTAAATTGTTCGCCAGACTGTTTTTGAGGGTATAAATTCAGCTTCAAGCTCAGATCAGACTGGTAAACTCATTTTTGCTTTGCTATTGGGCTGGATTTTCACCAAGATTTATATTAATTAGCCACTTTGACTTGACACTTGAACTACATGGTTTTCTATAGCATGGGTCCCTTAAGAAGGGGCAGCCTGGGTTTCAGATCTTACCTTTCCTGTGGTGCCTCCTGACTGTGGCTTTCTCCTGCCTCATCTTCATTTTGGGAAGCAGCTGGTGGTTCATCATCCTCTTCTTCATTCTCACCAATTTCTCCCTCCTCTTCATCTTCTCTCTCCTCTTGTCTTTCATCTTCAGACACCTGATATTCCTCCTTCCTCTTCCCACCTGCTAGAGACTTGCTCTCTATCTCCTGCCCAGTTACCCTTTGACAAACATCATCAACAGCATCTTCCTGTTGCTTTTCTATAGTGAAGGATTGCTGAACTGAGCTCCTCCTGTATTTGTAATAGCTTTCAAAAGCCAAACTTTCTCCCTTCTCCTTTGACCCTCCGGAATGAAATTTGGGCGAATCCATTTGAAGCAGAACAGAACTTGCCTTCTCAGCATTTTCCTTGTTGAGCTTATAAACTTTCTCTTTGTGAGACCAGGACTGGCTCTTCTGGGTGGCCCCCTCTGTAAGTAAACAAATTACGAAGGAATCTGTCAGTAGTTCTCTGATAGTTAATAACCATATTAAATCAGGACTTGCACACGTAGCATAATTTTCTGTTGTTTTCTGAAGCAGGTACTTGCTTTTCTCTCCAATTTTCAAGGTCAGTGTACATCTTCTAAATAACAGTAGGGCTGTAAGTTTCAGCAGAGTACTCTCTTCTTTAAAATCAAGATACCTTGGGGGTTAGAGATTCTGCACCTTCAGACGCGGCACTGGAAATATTTTTCTCACTCAATCTTATTGTCAGCTAAGTCAAGGTTAAAAAACTCCTGCAAAGTGGTTTTTTTTTGAGCAGTTTGATACCACGTGCATATACACATGAAAAGTAGCTTGATGCCACTCAAACAATTCTCTCTCACGCTGGTGAGCACACACCTCAGCCAACCAACTTCACTGGAGCTACTCAAGAGAGTAAGGGACTATTTCTTTGAGGAAGTATGGGCTCTGCAGCTGTACCCACAGGGAATGAGAAACTGATTAGAAAAAAATGTATTCTAACCTGTGGAATCCGGTGGTTTCTGTTCTTTTATAGAATTTGTTCCTGTTTCACTCAAATACGACTTTTCTTTGATGACCTGTGGAGAAGACAACTGATACATTAGTCAGCTTATACAGTGTTCATATTGCATAGCAACTTATGGAACTGCAGCCTGATTTGTTTGGTCAAATATAAGTACTCTATGTGATCTAATTCAACCTTTTCTTACAAATGACGGTCCTTAATCACTATTAAACTGACTTGACTGGTACCAGTGTAAAGCAGGAGAAATGATTTCAGTTGTAGTCAACATGACTGTTAGCATAAACACAGACCAGAAAAGATCAGAATTGAGCCTCAAGGACTAAAAGAAACAACCATCCAGGAATGAGGTGTTTCCTTGCACCAGCCTTTTGCTGTTAAAAATTAGGTTGGTTAAATCAAAGCTATGAATATTTAATATTCTAATAAAATATCCCAAACTGTCTTACTGACAGATTTCAAAAAGATTTTTGCTATTAATCAACATCTGGTAACAGCATTTTTAATGAGCCAATAATTTATTATAGGGTGACCAATACAGTTACCAGGAATCAGAGCGTATAAATCATGTCAACTTTGTAGTTCACTCTTGTCTACATTTTATGATGGTATAGTGACATCTAGAGGAGCTTTGTACCAAGCTGACTCCTCATAAAATCTTCACTACTACTGTCACCTTTATGACTATTTACTAATATTCTTATGCAATTTGCTCAGTGTGCTTTTTGCTTGGCGACTCCTGGACTTGTAGTAGAACGGTGACCTCAGCAATCGATGTCTGCTCTTTCTCAATTTTCCTTTTCCATCTACCTGCCTCCTCTTACAGTACTATACGACAAGCATTAGTAATGAGTCCAAAGGGTGTGAAAACACAGACACCTCCAAATATTTTCCAGAGAGACTGCTTTCTCTCTGTGAGCCACCAACTGAAAACAGCAGAATGCATATTTCACCAAAATATACACATTAAGGCACCCAATTTTTAGCGTCTTAATCATGCAAGCGGTGCTGCTGCTTACTCATAATTGTACTCTAGGCATGAATTGGTTCCATTGTAAATATATGTTCTGGTAAGCCCTCTGTATTTCTTATGCTTTATTTTTTGATTTTAATTTATTAGACAATACAGAAAATAAGCAGGAAGTTAAAGCCATGTGTATCCTCTACAAACACTGAGTTCAAGGGAAAGGAAACTTCATGAGGAGCAAAGAGAAGTAAGAAAAACTGGGTGAAATTGCATGAAAGGATTTCAGTAGCGCTACTCCAGACAATCCTGATATATAAGGGACAAAGAAACTGTGCCATGAGCATGAGAATTGAGACCAACAGTTATCTGGGATGCAGTGGGTCCTACGAAGTTACAAGGTGAAAATTGAAAAAGGCCTAAATATCTAAGAACCCTTGAAATATACATTGCAGCCTTGCTCACATGGAATGTAAATATACATGTCGTAGCTCCAGATGGATCATAACAAAACAATTGGTGCTCATTTTGTTTTTCATGATGAAAAGTCCTAAAAGAAGAAGGGCAAGACCTTGGACTGACTCATTCTGCAATGTGACCGCAATTAGTAATGCACTCCCATTCCTGTAAGTATGTCAACCTCACCATGCCACTGTGGACATCAACTCTGATCAAATAGAGTCAGCTGAGCAAATAACCAGAGAAATAGTCTCCAAGCTCTTTGATGCATGGGGCCAGATTTCATTTCTGCATTCAGAATTAATTGCAGACACACAGTGCTTCCTACCAAATATTCCTGTAGCTTGCAGGTGTGAAATACAGAAGCCAGCTTTTGAAAATCCATCTAGTGGAACATTGGATGATGCTGAACATCTGAAACTGCTAAAGTGTTACATAAATTACTACAGTGTTTATTCAGGCATCATTTCTGATCTCTTATGTTTTAACAGCCGACGAGGAACTCATACTAATTTAAATGAGACAAAAAATGAACACAAAATGAAACAGATCAGAGCATTTACTGTTATCCTTCAGAATCAATACCTATGGCTGTTTGCAGTAAATATGGGGCCAGCATTTAGTGCACTAGGACAAGAAAAATTAATATAAGGACTAGATGCTTGATTGATAGTATCTGTAGACACAGCAGCAGTCTACATATGCATGTTCCAGTTTTCTCCATGCGGAGGGTTTTACCTTTAGCAGCAACATGTGACTTCAACTTGCCAAATCTTAATCCAGCAATACAAATAGGAACTTTCACTCACTATTTCTTTCCCTCAAAGCGTTGCATTGTGCTAGATTTTCCGGAGCTGACTGAAGTCAATGCATGGAATTTCTTTTGCAGGGTCGGCCGACTGCACTCTGGGTGAGACGCACAGAGCCCCCTTTAGTTTGTCTAGGACATATGTCACTGTGATATTCGACCCCCTCCTCCTCCTCAAGGTAGTGGGGGCAGCCACTTTGACAGTCTATGGCTTGCGAGCATCCAAGACCATCACGCTTTTCTGAAAATCTCATCTGAAAAGCATGGCGGTCTGTTAACACCATCCAAAAAACCAGTCACCCTCTACTCTTCATAACATTATTGTTCCTTCAGTCTGCTAACAGTGCTTTCTTCAGGGTCCTTTTAACTTAATCCTTATGGGATTTTATTTATTTATGTATTTATCTTCCTGTACTTTGGTGATATGAGATATTTCTTTGGTCTGTAATTTCTAAAAATATAGGAAATAATATTTCTTAGTGGAAATTATGCCTCCACTTTATTTTTTCCATTTCTTTAAAGACTTGAATATATACAGCTATTTTCCCTGTTCATACTAGCCCAAAACTTACCTTGCAGTTTTCATTTTAATTCCAGAAAATATTAAATATGTAAGGCTACATTGTGAGCCTGCAAAACAGACAGAGGCAAAAAGGTGTGTGTATCTACACAAGCTGGTATTGTGTATTCAAAAGGCATTTTCTGGACTTAAACATATGCTTTCATACAGAGCACTGCTGGATTCTAAGTAATAGAGACAGACTAAAAGTCCATGCAGCGATAACAAGATAACGTGATATACTCAAGAGGCTAAAAGCTTAGCATAGACCAATGGAGAAAAACATTTTTGGAAATTATTCAAATGAACTTTAGAAAGTATTTTATGAAACCAGCAGAAATTAAGCAACAAGTAATCATATATGTGAATGTATTTTAACAGTAATTTCAAATGCAGTCAGAAATTAATGCTTTTTATAGACATCTGACTCCTTTTTAATGAGCAGTACTTAGTTAAATTCCTTCTTTGTACAGTACCAGGCCTTGTACAGTACCAGGCCTAACCTTGGAATGTTTTTCTAGCTAACTTTTGATTTTTTTATTCACCTAATAAAACTCTTTGATTTTTTTTCCTACTGCAAAAAATTTTATAATGAATGGCCTCATGAAGCAGCCCCAGGCTTTTAGCTAGATCTCCTTTATCACTCCATCACATTTCATTTGATGTCAATACATTATTCTGAAGATTCAGTTTCACTCAGCTAATACCAAGACACAGAAACTTGCACTTGTGAATAATACCTTTCTTTCTTACTCTCTTAGTGTCTGTTTCCCAGGGTCTTAAGATACTCTGCAAAGCTTTCTTATGACAAGTTATCCAGGTTTTGTATAAGACCTGATCATCATCCATTACATCCATCCAAAAAGATGCCATTGGTTTTGCCATCCAAGCACAGCAGAGTAGATGCTCGCAGCATCTGCACATTAGTATGTGGGAATAGGTACTGTATATGACAGAGATCTGGTGGCATTAGAATGCATGTTGATGCCTCCTGTGCTATCCCCCAAAAGCTGGAATCCATCTTCTCTTTTACTTTTGTGTTCCTCAATATATCCTCAATATAGCCTCCATTTTTTTTCCTTAAGAGATTCAGCAACATAAAACAATCAGTGAATGCATTTCTGATACAAACTTACAAATGATAAAAAATATATACATGGGAACTCTGCTTTTACTGACAGGTGGTACATCTGCTTCCATGTCACTATTTTTTCCTATATCACACAATCCGCAGGCACCTGCTGGCAAAAATTTTGACTCATTTGTGATCTTTATAGTGCTTCTTGAACTAGGTAAAGAACATACATTCTTCTGTATAAACTCAACTCAAGTCACAATTCTCATTCAATCACACATAAAAATAGCTCTGAGCCATATCAAGTATTACGCTTCCCTCACTAGGAAATACAGAGAATTTGTGTGTGACCTGTTGCCTTGTAATAAGGTAATAGTCTCTTCATGAAGACACATACTAAACATTGAGGAATTTCTTGGAATAACACCATCCCAGGTGGGAAGCTGAAGATTACTGAAGCCAAAGCTTCGTCCATTTCCCATTTCAGTTTGCCGACTCGACGCTCACTGCCCTGGAGATGTAGTAGTTGTCCCTTTTTGAATGGATGCTTCTTCCTGCCACACGGTTCTTGTCAAAACAGGCAGTCTTACCATCAAGAGCAGAGGAGGCATTCATGGAACCAGACTCATGACTGAGCCCATGGCCTATGGCGTGCTATCTGCTACAGTGAAGACACAGGATACTGAACTGACAACAGTAGGCTGCTTTTAAACATCTTGCACCTTAAGGTTCAGCCGCTACCATTTAAGAGAGTTAACATCAGGCATAAGAAGAGCTTTGAAAGCAAGTTTTTAACTTGTTGATTGGCAAAGTTTCAACATCTCCGGAATACATGGAGTCCTGCAATAATGACCACTAAAATCTCCCATCTCCTAAGACTAGACCATTCAGCATCCCTTGGCTTGGACATATGTCGTCCGATTGCATCTGAGAAATCAAATCAACCTGTTTCTATCACTCTCATGTTTCTCACCTGAACAAGTCAAGGGCAATATCAGGTAAGTGCAACTACTGGAGACCCATGTTGCTCATCTTACCAACATATTAGCCACCTTCACATCTGCCCCTCCTCTATACCACTTGGTGAACCATCATGTGTGGTGACTGACAAGGTCCCATGTGCTTCATAGGTGCACATGTGCTTCATATTCACCTGTGTCACATCCTCAAAACTTTCTGTGTGCAATTCTCCACATTTTTCACGTTGACAATAAATGGCTCAACCTCTAAAGTGGGCTCGACCCTTGTCACAGTGCGAGAAAAATAAGAGAAAAAGTCCACCTTGAAATGTCCAGTGGTGGACATTTTCCAGCTGTGGGCATATACCACTCACCTATCAAACAACTTGAGGCAATTTTTTGCTACTGTATCAATTAAGTAGCCTTACTGTTAGAGAATACTTTTTAGCTTTTCTAAATTATCTGAGCTAAGCGTGCAATGATATGCATCACAAATATGTTGAGACTTCTTGAGCCGCCCTTCATAAGCTGCTTTTGGGAAATCGCACTGCTGGGAGATTTGCAATGCATTACAAACTTCAAAAATCATCCCCTGCAGCTTTGATGACTGATTTTAATCAGATTCCAAAAACGCAGGTTTCCTAATAACGCACTTCATTTAACAAGAAGGGATTTGGGGTGGAGGGTGGAGGAAGAAGATCTAGGATTTATTTCTCCTTTATACATACAACTTTTTACCGTGGCACCTCACCATGAAGGCAGCACACACTGAGTGGAATGTGCTTGGACTCATCCCAGGCTCTGCTGGGGCTGTTGCCCAGCCAGTCATCATCGCTGTTCATCACTGCTGCATGTGTGTGCAAAACCCAGGGTGCTGCCAGGATGACACCAAATTAATTTCATTCCAGAGCAGTTACTCTTGTCATCAAAAGCCAGCATAGTTGAGACACAGCATTTAATTGCAACGGCCCTCTCATACTGGAGGAGGCATTCAAGCATGATATCCTTACTACTGATGGATGTATCTGACTCCTGACAGGGGCTGAGAAAAGTCATCGCCTAAAAGTTGACTAACTGGCTAGAAAATCTGATGACAGAAGGCAGATTTTTGATCACTGGAGTGGGCAAAGACCTCTTGCCTGAGCAAGTCCCTCCTACCACTGTCTCATCTCTTCAAGGAACCTTCTGCTTTTATTGGACTGTTCTCTGCTGACCTGACTTGTCTTGCTTGCCCGCATTTCTCAGTCACCCCTTTATCTCAGGAGTTCTCTCTAGTTCTGCAAAGTAATTGTAATGGGTTCCTAAAATGGTAGGTGTAACACACAGGCATTCATGTCACCCCTATAAGTAGGCTGAGGCCTATGTGCAGGTATTTAAGAAGTCAGCTATGCCTGCTTTGATTCCACCTGTCCCTCAGTGCTGTAGAGAGAGCAAAGCCACAAAAACGGAGCACATTGCAGGATCCTACCCAAGGAACATAGTAGAACAGAAAGCAAGTTCAGAGGCTAAATGAAAGTAAAACTAAAACAGCATTCAGAATCTAAGGTGCATGAACAGCTCTCCTGTGGCTGTCAGGAGGGGGGAAAACAGGGCAAAACAAGATGAAAATATCTGTTATTTGGAGAAGAAATACTGCTTTTATAGATAAAGAGAGAGAATTATAACTCTAATACTTCATGGCTCACTCAAAAACGGGCATACCTCTACAGAGAACATATTTAGGTAAAAGCATCAGTCTTGAGAGGAAAAAAACCATTACTGAATATAATAGTGGCTAAAGTCGCTGACTAGCTGTATTGCCCAAGGAACAGGCAACACATTTGCTGAGTTTCTACATAAAGATTCTACCCTCAAAACCACTGGGGATTGCAGAAACTCCTGCAGAAAGAACAAAAAAGATAATGAATCAATTCCTGCCTATTTGGCTGAAATATGAAAAGTTAACAGCGCACTGCCAACCTGGAAACAATTTAAATAATGCATTAGGGACCAATTAGTACTTGTACGCAAAATGAAGAAATCAAAAAAGGGTTATAGACTGAGGCTGAACGGATCTTACACATGGCAAACAGCAGTTTCATTGCAGACCGCTTCTAAAGCAACCAGTGAGTTACAATTGCACTGCGATACCTGCACAGAAGGGATGGAGGGTTCAAACCGAAAGCACAGCTCTCACTGCTTAGGTGTTTTTAGTATGAGAAACAGACTCAAACTGCCAATAGTTATTAGTCGTATAGCAACGCCTGCAGAAATGGCAAGAGACTGAAGTTACAGCAACCTCCAGGCAAATGCAGAAAGTTCAGCACCGCTTTATGATGGCACCAACAAGGACTTTCTGACTCTCCAGGTGAGTATTTGCAGTTGAATAGTATAGACTAAACTGTTTAATTTGGAGGAAATAAGTGAAGTATTATTTTACCTCCTTTCTTAAGTGTATTTTACCTACTTTCTTAAGTAGGTAAGTGTATACTTAAAATACTTAAGTGTATTTTACCTACTTTAAGTAAGTATTTTACCTACTTTCTTAAGTGCAAGGAATAAAACTGAAAATGGAGTTGTGCAGAGTCATTTCACAACAGGATTTTCACAGACTACTTAAGAAGGAGAATTGGAGGAAAAGCTCAAGACTTTTAAAGACGCTTAGAAGAGAACTGCTGATTTCCCTGGGTTGCAATAGTGAGAAAATGACCTACAATGATAAGTAATGCATGCTACTCTTCTCAGCCATGTGGTGACAGAGTCATGCAGTACTTGCTGGAAAAGGGCGGGGAGACATTTGGCAGGACTGACGAAGCATGAAGTGTCTGCAGGCTGCACAATATTGAAACTCTAACGCAAAATAGAAATAAACTAACCTCCTGTACAGGGCAGTGGAAGTATTTCAGGACAGGAGTAAAAGGCAGGAAAGCAGAAATTTTGCTTCAAAAGCAAGTGATCCCTCTATTTGGCAGAACACATGAAGTCCTTTCGGAGCCTGATCTGGAAACTGTTCCAGCTGCTGCTAAAACTGGAAGAAAGGTGACATGCCCTAGCTGCTTATCGCCACCTTTTAACCTGTCCCCCATTCCTCCTCTTGCCTCCTGACAGAGGTGACTATCCTTTTTGTTCTTCCTTTTCAAGTGCTCTTCAGTTAATCTACTTCTGTAAAATGATCCAGTTAAAAAAAATACAAAAACAATCCTACAATTAATTAATAAAGCAAAGAGCACCTCTCTAAAGATGGAAGGATGGGAGGGCAGGCGACTAAGCAATATGTAAACACAGTGCGCTGCCTTATCCAGATGTATCCATAGCCACCCATTACACAACCTGCTAGTAACTAAGAATAATTAGATCATTTTGCAGAACCAGTCAAAGGTCAGCCCGATATTTACCAGACAGCTCAGCCATCAGAACTAAGAGGTGCCAATTGCTGGTAGCTAGAGGAGGGTGGGAAACAAAAGGGCGCTCATCCAAAACATCTGACCACCTCCAGCAGTGCAGCGTCCTTCAGTGTTAACTGTAGTGAATGGATTATCTCACTTGCTGCCATAAGGAAAGACTAGGACAGCGTATGCCTGAAGTGATTGCAGGGTTGCTCAGTACTGCAATACGGAGTCTACCTGGGATGAAAGAGATGTTGGCCTTATTGACTGGGGGCCAGCAATTCTCCAAGGTCAATATTGTTCAAAGTATCTTCAAGTAGGGGCTAGAGACAGTGATAAAGATTGTGTTAATGTAAGCAAGGGTGTACAGAGCCAGCTGGGTTTGCTCACTGCTATGCCACACGTATCAATAGTACACTTCTGGCATAAAACTCTGCCTCTGCACAGATGAGACAAAATCTAACCCCGTTTGTCCATTCATTTGCTCTTCTTTTTGCTTTTGCCAGAACCATTTAAAACCTCATTTATAAATCCATTTTGAACATGTGGCAGGCAGGGGCACAAGCAACGAACTTCAGAGTGTCTCATGAACCAGCTTTTTCGCTAATTTGCTCAGAGATGCTATTTCTACCCCCTTAGGCAGAGGAGAGTCTGTTGGCCCTCAGCACCGATAAATGCTGGCTCCTGCTAAACTGAAGCCAAGCTCAGCACTTTCTGCTGAAGGGTATCATACCATGTTCCATTATTCTTAATGTAGAGTTGAATTCAAGTCTGTTTTTACTTAAAATCAGGATGACTAAGTGTTTACTAAAGCCAGCTGTTGTTCACAGGATAGCTTGACAACTTTATGATGGCCCTTTTAAAATAAATCAAACACACAGAGAAGAAGGCAATGACAAGTTAGCATATGTATGTTATCTAATAAAACAAACAAAATATTAACAATGTAATATCACCATTGTGATTCCAGACGTGCCTGTGCCGCTTCTGCTAAGCTCTTATGCTAGACAAATTTCTACTAATTCCACTCAACAGCAGTGAAAGTCTGCCTAAACAAAAATCAATCACTGAGAGGATTACAAGTGGAGCTGCTGATGAAATAAAGACAGAGACTCTACTTGCCACTCTCCTCTTTGGGTCTTCTGCAGTGATTCCCTTTGTTTTTTACCAAATCCAAGCTCTTCATCCTCCACTTCCAGGCTCTTCATAGCTCTTAACTCTTCACTGGGCATCTGTGACCTCTGTGTTATGCTGGTGACCTCCAGTCTGCCAGGAACACGTCCTCCTTTTCCTGCTGCCAGCTCTCATCTGTGCCCTCTGCTACACACGCTGGGCTCCCACAAATTAATCACTGAATCCATTACAGTCTCTCCTTTCTCTTACTGTATTTTTCTACCATGGAGCCTCATACCTACTCGGGCCGCCACAAGTTACCAATCCATTAACATCCCAGGCTTCATTCAGTTTGTATTTATAAATAGTTTAGATGAATATGTGATTTCACTGATATGGGCAGAGCTCCACCCTTAACTACAGCGATCAAAGCATTACAGAGATGAGCTATACATCTCACTGCATACTGGACTTTCACAACAGATGTTTTCACTGATGTTTTAAAAAGTAAAAAGAAGCCCTACACTCAGAAATGCAAAATAATTGTACCATAATCAAGATAATGCTACAAAGATGAAAATTTCTCTTTTGTTAAAATTCCTTTATTGAAACCAGTTCAACATGATTTTCAAAAAAGGCCTGTAAAAATCAGTTTTGTTGTTTCTACCCATTGTCAAGGCAGCAATTTTTCCACTCGGTTATTGACGCTCTGGAAACAAGGCTGCAGCATTTTATATCCTTACATAGCGGCAGATCAGCCAGTTCAAATGACAGAGCTTTACAAGATGCTCCCCTGCTCCTATTCAGATTGTACTGACAACTATTAAGTTTCCTGTGCTGGTTCCAAGACTTTTCATCTTACGCAGAAGTGAGGCTGGCTAACAGCAACCAAGCTAGAAAGCATCTGGTTAGCTGATCTGAACATTCTGAGTAATATTGGGCACTTATTTTTTCAAGAAATGCCATTTCCTATTAATACCATCACACAATTCTTTTTCTGCTCAAAAACTTAAGAAAAATATACTCAAAAATTACTCGTAAAATATATTAAAAAGTGAAGCCTATTTGTTCCTTTAAACAAAAATGTAAAGCAAAGCAGAAAATAAGGTGAAAAGCAGTCTTATGGTTCATTCTGTGTTACTTAAACATCAAAATACCTTGTTAGAAAAAAATTCTTCATTTTCTAATGCAACTGGACTTACTTGCCAAACAGAGAATAGTCAAACTATCTTATAAGAGCTTATTTTAATCAATGGAGCCTTTCAGGAGATTTTTGTGGTCTTTTAATCTGGCCTATAAAGAACATAATGAAACTCCAGTTACAGTGACATGGGCATTTTTTTTTCTCCCCAAGGAAGTTTTTACAAACTGTAGCTCCAGTTACAGTAATCCTACCTGGAGTCCCAGCTTAGAACTCCTCCCTCCTCACCGGCATCAGCAGAAATACCAGACCACAACAGCACACTTAAGCTGTTCTTTGAAATAAAGGACAGACACATATCTATGGCCTGATCCAAAGTTCAGTGTCCTCTTTAGAAGGCTTTTTATCAGTTTCACTGAGATCTGGACCACACTGTAAATAACTTGACTGCTGCACTTGATTTTTCCCAGATGATTATAAATCCAGGGATTATCATAGTAAAATGGATGGCCAGGATCCAATTCCACTGAAATCTGCATCAATTTTTGTCACTGACGGTACTGAACCCTAATTATGTTTTAAAACTATAAAGAAATCATTAGAAAAAATTGAAGCTGGTTATCAGTGATTTTCTGTATCTCTTCCCCTGAAACTTGCTCAGTTTATTCCAATATATTTCATTTTTTAAAGAATATGAATCATCATCTCTTAAATATTAATGAAATGAAAATGCTAAGCATACAGCAAGACGTATCTGTAGCTTGCAATGATCCTTGAGAAGATGAAAAGCAAACTTAGGCTTACCTTTTCATTTTTCTTCTTGAGCAGGGCATCACATGTTGTGTCTGAGAATATCTGCATCCTAAAAAGATGTCCAGCTCCCTTCCTATAATTGCCTGCCTTGCAAAGCTTACGTTTCTGAGTATGGTGTTTTACACTTAAATGACGGGTTACTGATGTTTTAACCTTCAAAGGCCCTACAAGCTGCTGTAACCCAGTAACACTTTGTTCCAATCTGTCTAGTCTTTTAACTTGCTGCTCTGCATTCCTATTCATATTAGAAAGAGATTTTTTCATTTTAAAGCAAAGTCTCCTCATTTCATCACTTCTCAGATTTGCATGCATTTCCATCCGGGATCCAGATTCAGAGGCTTCTGCCTTTACAATCTCAATGTCTTTTTCAATGCAACAGATTTATTGAGAAACACTGTTTAGCTTCTTAAGAACTTGGTCTTGCAGAGTCAACAGCTTAACTAATTTCTGTTCAAGGGATGCAAACTTCATATCCATGATGTTAAAACTTTCAGATGTGCTGACATCATTACTTGCAACATGAAGAATTTGAGGGGGTTCCATTTCATTATGAAGCCCGTGGTTTTGTAAAGATCAAATATTTTGGCCAAGTTGTTGACCAGAGATGTAGAAGAGCTCTGCCTGCTGGATGTCGTCATTCTGCTGGTATAGGTAGGGAGAGGGAATGCTCTGATAATCAGCTGCTTAAGGACAATATCAGTTGCAAAGGCTTCCCATTCAGTTTGCTCAGGCATATAGCCTAGTTTGGCAGCTCTAGCTTAAATAATTTAAAAACTACTCTCATATATTTGACCAAAATGGAGGAAAAAAGACACCTAAATTATTAAGGAAGAACAGCAACCTGGATCCTTTTTATTTATATATATGCATATATACACACACACACACACACACATATATATATATGTATCTGTTTCCAAATATAGGGAATACAGAGATGAGCATCCTAAATGCACTCGCTTAAATGACACCAGCCCTAGCAGGGACGGAACTGTTTGCACTCCAATGGAATTTGACAACAAAAAGGCCACACGATATGTGAGAAGCCCCTAAGGGTAGAGACACTTTGGCAGTGGTGGTGTTGCTTTCAAAAGCCTAGTATGCAATGTGATCCCTGTTCTGAAGAGAATAAGGGCTCTTACAGGGACCCTAAATGTGGCTGCTTGAAATTGCTACATCTTAAGGTGAACTTTTCAGATGAAAACCTCTATTGCTTGAAAAGCCTCTTCTACCAGGAAGGAAGTTGATAGAGTTGATGATAAACAAGAAAAACATTAAAGAAAGTGAAAGAACGAGACACTGGAATGCAGATATTGAAAAAGGTCAGAGCCACTTCCTCCACCCTGTATTTTGACTACCACATTTCTAGCTCTGTATACACAAGCAATTCAGATGCACAGAAATTTCCTTCATTGCCAATATCTGAGTTTGCTTCTGCATTTATCAAGAGTGGACTAATTTTCCACAAATGAAGATGGTCATATATTTTACTACGATCTGGTCATACAAATTCCAAAATACGAAGTTTGATAGACAGACTCAGTTCTTTGCTTTGTTTTGCCTGCCAGTAAACTTCTCCCTGAAAAACAATGGTTAGTAGTCATAACTCTAACAGTTTGTTTGCTTTTTTTCTGCTTTACCAAAGGCTTTCATTTTTTCAGAAATACAAATTGGATAAAGAAGAATTGTCATGACTGGGAACGATACTCTCCTTAGGTGTAGGTCAGAACTGCTCTTCATTTTGCATATTAGTTAGAAGAATAAAAACAGAATTAAAAAAAAATAACACTTGAACTCCTCCTCATCTCAAGTCAACCGTATTCCACATAAGCAAGAAGTATGCCAGCATGGATCACCTTGTTGAAAGAAAACCGCCTTTGAAATACAAAGAAAAGGCCACCTTGGACAAATATCTGTTATAAACTGACCACATGTAGGTCAGGCTGCACTTGTGCTGTATCTCTTACAGAAATCAACATGTAAAGCCAGCCAACTGGTTGGAAACCAGCCAGACACTTGCCCTATTCAAAGGATCAAGAGCTTCTTTTGTGATTCCCTGGGAATAATTTATTCTCCCAACCTCAGATTCTTCATCCTTTAAATGGGGAACAGGAGGGATATTTAGGTATAGCATATAGTGAGTTTTGAGTATGTAATGCACCAAATATCCTTTCAAAATTACTTCTGTTAGCTGATTGAACAATCTTCTCTTTATTTTTAGGGGATAAAGATCTCTTTTACAATCAAACACAGCTGCAGTTTTGAAAAGTTTCTAAAGACATTCTTGCACAGTCATTTATTAATTAATATGTAGTCTGTGTTGATAAGCTAATTCAGGAGTTGCCACTTGCTCTCAGGTTACCATATGTTAATAAAGGACAACAATTTTCTGGGTACGTTTGTCGCCTTCCGAGAGCAGCCTGTCAGCCTGCCACTGAGTGAAAGGTAAACTGTGTCCTTGCATGGCCCAAAAACGTGGATTGAAATCTCTTCTTTACGTAACAGACATTACCAAGAGGTGAACAACATGTGTCATTGTGCATAGCATATTCTCTGAACTGACTGAGAAGGTTAAATGATTTTAAAATAGGAAATGGGATAGAAAAAAAAAAAAGATAGAGGTTAGGGATCTGTCTTTCATGGAAAGAATAATATAGAGGACAGCAGTTAAAAAAAAACTATATTGAAACAAAGAACATCATGGAGGTTTCAGCAGAGAACAGTTATGTTTAAACCCCTTATTGTTCTTCCGTTCATCTCTGTCAGATACATAAAGTAAGCCCTCCTGACAGTTTAACATCTGCAGAAGCCCCTATTAGACACAAAATTCCAGAAGAGGTGTTTGCACTGTCTGTGAAATGGCCAGATTTGAAGAATCATTTATTTTGGATGAAACATCCATGCAGAAGTTCACTGGGAGCTGTCCCCCAGTTCCCCCCACCTCCTGCACAAAGAAAGATTAAACATTTATTGCACACTGCCACCCATCCAGTTAGGACTCCTGGTCTGGTGGGTTTCTTAGCAAAAGCCTCAGCCACGAGTTTCCTCTCCAAAATGAACATTATTTTGTAAAAGCAAGGAAATGATGAAAAAGGACATACAGATAGTAATGGTAAAATCAGGTGTTATATTAAGTGTGCAAGGCCACACATGTTAAACATTTAAAACTCTTCTAACAGTTGCCCAGGGAAACATTATGTGAAATACCTCAAACCAATACTATAAACACTACTAAAAATGTTAAGCTCTGTGAGGTAAGATCCTATTATCAAGTACCTTCTGTAAAGGCCTATTGATTTAATATTATGCCATCACATACATAAATGCTTTTAAAATGTAGAAAGCAAACTATGCAAATGCTTTATTAAAAACTCATCAGTATGTGTTAGTAGTTCTGTCTGAGATTGAAGTGAATTGGAAGAAAGAACTGCTCGCTAGTAGTTAGAAAAGCAGAACAAATGAAAGAAATCTAATTTCAGCTTTCCTTCTGGTCTTGAAAAACTCTTGCCAGTAACTTCTTCAGGGCTGGGAATTTATGGTCCCTGCCTCTTGCTCTGTAAACTGGAAATAATTACACCTATTCCAATACCTTTCAGGACTTCAACGAGAACTAATTACTTAAGGTGAAGTCTTCTGTAAAAAAATAATATTACTTATAAACTTTTCTGTTTTTTTATTTGTGGGATTATGTGATTACAACTACTTCATGAAATTCAATAATATGATATGTTAGTAAGTACAGATATTTTTAGTAGCCGTATATGTGGATGCACTTTTCCTAATAACTGAAATAATCTCTTAGCAACTATACATCTCACTAAGTCACAAAGTAAGCCTGTGTAACAGCTTTCTTATTTTCATCTTACAACTTTTAGTGATAGGTCTGAGTCTATTACAACAAGCTTTCTTCCTTTATTCCTACATTCTTTAAGTGTCCATAGGCTGTTTCATTACTCAGCTAAGCTTTCACTTAGCCCCTTTAAAAATGATCCTATCACATTTTAACCCTGTTATTATAATCATCCCTTATAAACCATCATAAATCTGCCCCCCAGTGCACAACCTGGAGCGTCACCATCAGCAAGAACAGCAAGAACGGATGCAAAATTGCAATAGCTGTTAACCTGGTGCCTGCAGAGGAGAACTGTTACTTCCTTGCTACCTCGTGTCAGATTTCAGGAACACTGATTTGATGGCATCAAATTGAAATTACTGAATTTTGTCTTTTGAGGAAAAAAAAGTCACCAACTGGACTGGGTGATATTTTCCCCATCTTCGCTTCTATCCGCAACTGTCAGTACTGCAGTGGCCTAGTCAATTATTAGATTAGCTCAGCACCAGAATCACTAAAAAGAGACTAAGGGTATGAGCTGCAGTAATGGTTATGCTTTATGAAAGGAAAGAAACACACCCAACTGAAATACTGTAATAAGAAAAAAAGAAAACAGGTTTTGAACATGACATGATTTCCCATATGTTTAATATTACACTTCAGAATATTAACACTAGGCCAACATATCATGGAGGTGACGATACCAGCCCAAAGACTAATATAATATATAGTGCTAATCAACTGTGAAAAATCATAGCATTTAATAATCTGCTAAAAGAGTTTTATTTCTTACATATAATTGCTGGTCAACTGATGCTGAATTATTTTAAATGCCTCTTATTATAAAAAAATTATTGTCTAAAAAAATTACATGTCTTCCTTTGTTTTCAAATTCAGTTGAAACAGGCCTTAAAGCAGCATATGTAATTTTAAGAGTATCCAGGCATTATCTATAGTTGGAAGAAATAGCAATGAATAAATTTCAGTAGCAAGGGATAAATTGCTACTATTATGGCTTTCACATTTTTAACTATGCAGTCTCTGGTCATGATACACTCAGTTTGTAAGGGATGTGATAAACTCCATCGTTAGAATTATTTTTACATTTGTGAACAGATGCATATTTAGGTTCAAATTCTGCCATTAGGTGTACAGATATAGATAAAGGAATTAAAGGTGGACAATGGACAGTTTAGAGAAGTAAAGAGTCTTCTTTTTCCTTTCTCTCTCGAACTCAAACTGCCATCAGTGTTATTTTCTTTGCACATGAATATAAGCAGCTCTGGCTATCATTAGAGAATTATCAAAGATAAGTCAGTTTGCTAGCCCAGCTCTGGTAGCTATCTGCTTCTGAATGACTAATTGCAGGATCAGAGATGCTCAGACCACGCTTTAACAAGCCCTGATTCAAAGTCTATGAAAGACAGAAGAACCTTACGTTCCATGACATTTGGATGTCAGTCTCATATTTATTAGCGCCACGCATCATTAAAAACTCCTGACAAGACGAAAATATCCACACAGTCTAAAATCAGTAAAAAGACCTAATTTTGTTTTCTGTTTCTCATGTGACAATTGATCGGTACACAGAAAGCCTGAAAACAGCTTCCTGTTTAAGTAAGTTGTTCACTTAGTTTTCATCACTTCTTGGTCCTTGGACCATACTGCTGAGATGTTAACTGCCCTGCATTTTATTTTTTCCTTCTATTGGACCCACACTAAAAGCAGTTTCCCCTTCTCCTCCTCCTCTTCTCCCCCTCACTTTTTTTTTTTGCCTAAGCCTTTTCAGTTCAGTTGAGTTCAGTTCAGATCAGTTCTTTATATTTCCTCCCCACTAAAGGCCCAGACAGAGCACCTCGTAAATTTATGGTTGCTGGCATCAAACATTACAAACAAGAGCACAAGTGGAAATGTTTGAGTCGTAGAGTCTAATTCCAATTTTCTTGGGCTGTAAGCCATGTACTGGGATATGCTGCACTTCGTGGAAGACTGCATTCTCTTCCAGACTTTATCTGGAAGATAATGCAATGCCATGTTAATCAATTTGAAACCGTTCTATAAAAGGTATCTCCAAAATTCCCATGTCCAGCTTGATATTGTACTATTATGGAGACTTTGGATGTTTTTCCACCTCTCTTCTCCCAGAAATAAAACGGGAACACCTGCTACACATGAGTGTGCAGCATGGGTATGGAGCACACTCCACATTCCAGTCATTGCTCAGTTATATGTGTAAGCAGCACATGGTCCTTCTTACATTTCTATACCTACGTCCTGGCACAGATCACATTTGGATAGGGTATATATTAAGGAAAAAAAGAAAAAGTGTGTACAATTGTTTCTGACTTACAAGTGCTAAGTTACACCAGGCCACTATGACCTCTACCTTCAGAAAAAAGACATCAGGAAACAACCTCCCTCAATCACTCAAAGATGTATTATATGAAATTGTATACAATCCAGGTAAGAGTAGCTAAGGCATGATATATTTTGAGTTATATCCGTATCGATCCATTCCACACTTTTATTACTAAAATAGTGGGAAGTTCTGGAGAAAAGTCCGCTGCCTTTTAGGCAGCTAAAAGTCAATGCGTAGCAAATAAAGTTCTTGAACATGTATGCAAACTTGACTTATACACTGAGACTGTTCTTAAAAACTTCCATTGCTGGAATTTCCACAGACTCCTTGACAATTTTCTCTGTTAGAAAGTTTAACTAAAGCCTAATCTAAATTTCCCTGGGTACAACTGAAGTTGATTTCTTCTTGTCCTAACCGTGGATGACATAAAGAACAGTTTATTCTCGTATCCTTTGCAGATGCCTTTTATATATGAGAAGATTATTATGGCATCTCCTTCTCAATTCTTTCTCTATTTGTATTGCGCACATAAATATATTACTATTTTCTAGAAGTGATCAGAAAAAGGGAAAATTTTTTAGGAATATTTTTCTGAAGAAAGTGCCTTCCTATATGAAAAGCAGGAAAAAGTACTAAAAGTGCGTGGAAAAGGTATAATAAATTCCTCTGTGAAAATGGTTCAATATGTTTTGTTGTGTCTCCTATGTAACAAGGTAAAATTTGGCTTTCCTTTGAACACACTGACTTTCTCTTCCATAAAAAATTGCTCCAATCTAAAAATTAGATCTCAGGACTGATAAAAGAAAAAAGTATTTTAGAAATATACAGCAGCTGTGAACTTTTCAGAAGCTCAGATAATAAGATTATCTACTGATTTATATTTTCATGACTTAAATTAAGACCTTTAATAGATTATCCTCGTCTACAGCTCTCTCCTTATTTTCTGCTGACTTTTGACATTGTTTTATTTGTTTTTATTCTTTTTAATCTCTCTTTTGTGCCTTGTAAGGCCTTCAAAGTGCACTGCTCTATACAGCTGGAACTGCCATGTTCCTCTTCCTCCCTTAAAACTTAACTCTTGCCAGCAGTCACCGCCTTATCTCTAGCTTTTATCCCATAGTTGATCTGTAGTCATTCATTTAATGAAAACTCAGGAATATATGTTATCCTACTTTCATAAATTCCTAGTATGAATTCACCATTCTAATGCTGTATCTTTTATAAATAAGTAAAAAAAAAGACATCTTTTTTGAAAGCTTTGATCATGAGAGATGCACTTTTTTTTTTGTTGGAGCGGCCATAGGACTTAGCAGAGAAGTTCTAATAGTATCTTTTATCCTTGAATCATCACTTGCTTTTTACATATAAATCACGTCTTTATATTTTTTCCCCTTTGTGACATTGGTCATAAACTGTAGATATCCCTAAGGAAGAAGGCTGCCTCCTTTAATCATTTACAAATAAGGTATTTTGAAGAAGACCTTCATATCATTTACACAATAATTTTGTAGAAATCTCCACAGTCTCAAATAAGAAACAAATTTAGGCTTTGAAGCACAGGAGAGCGACTACCTAAAATAGTCAGGGTTTACATATGCCAGTCATGGAGCAGAAAAAGCACTGCATACAGTAGAGCACAAGTGACAGTTAAAGCATGTCTGCTCCTTCTCTAGTACACAACAGCAATAGAAGCTTACAGCTGCTCAGCTCTGGAAGAGATTAGAAAGCAAGCATGAAAGCTATAAAATAGATTCAGAAAGTCATGCTGTTTACTGAAAGTCCACGGATGTCAGTGATGGTAGAACAAGAAACTCATTCTGTTTTCCTACTTTCTTTCCTCCCCATCCCTCCCAACCAAAAAATGATAGATCAACATGGACCAGGGAATTTATCCAAACTGAGTCATTTCTACAATCGACAGTCATGTTGGACTCTTTCACCATGGGGGCTGAAATAACTGTATGCCTAAGATTAAGTGACATACTGTGTCATAAGTGATAAACATTTATAGTTCCCCTAGGGTCTGCCCAAAACATTAGTCTGGAACTCTGCTTAAGGTCAGAAAAGGAAACAGCTTTATACAGGGTAGGGAGCAAACAGCAAGAAAATACCGGCACTGATCATCATGAGGTAGATCTAGGGAATTTATAGCTCCACAGGGCTCTCTGCATACAACTACTCTATGACCTGTTAATTAATTATGAATGCTGACTTCCTTCACTATAATCTCCCTGGTAACTAAGTATCCTAAAGATACCCTAGTGATAAATCATGAGAGCAAGTCCTTGAAACAAACGACAGAGTGATCCTGGTTGCAGGTCAGTGACCAATCTATAGGTACCATGTACTGGCTGGAAGTGCTTTTTAAATGAAAAGTCACTGCATTTTGCATTACACTAATAAATAGGAAGTAGTGTCTAACAGTTGTTTTCTACCATGCTCGCTTCGTCTCCCCAAACCTTTATAGACTCTTTATAGACTCAGATTATCTTGGAATGGGAAATATAATAGCATTTCATTATAAAATGCAAAGAAGTCATCTTAAGGCCTTTTAGACATACAGTGTAAGACTACCACCTTCAGTATCTGAAGTTCTCTAAAAACGTTCATATGATCACTTTTTGCAGGAAAAAAAAAGTTAATTGATCTGTATATCTCACTTTTGGAAATGTCTAGCTCCTTGAAGATGAAAACAATAATGGAAGACACTACCCATACTCTGGGAGTGATACTCTTTGCACTCTGGAGCTCTGCGAACCTCTTTCATATGAAAAATCATTTACTCAGCAGCGGCATTTCCACTGAAAGTTGCATGGTGCAACATTTATCTAGGTCAAGCACAATTAATGCACACATGGCATCCTACTGTTAATGGTTTGCTCTGGGTGAATGAGAACTGCACAGCGCACACAGAAGCCACCCCAATCGGTGTCAATATGCTTAACAGCTGAAGCTAAAGTACTTCACCACCAAAGTGCACAGTGTTCTTACGTTAAGGGTTAGTCTCTGCTATTATCATCTTCGGCTGTCAAAGTATCACCTCAAGATTCTCACCCCTGCTTAGCTATCCCTATTTTACTATACTAAAAACAAAATAAACCTCAAAACTCAGAATTTCTTAAGGCTGAAAAATACTGTGTGATAAATTACCCATTAACAGCATAAAACTCTATTTCCAGGAAGCCTGTTTAAAGGAAAATTCCTGACTTTCTGAGGCTAAAGCAGAGGTGTCATAACTCTGAAACAGAGCAATGAAAGAAGTACTGTCTCCAGGTGCAGCAGGAGCTGTACCTCATTTCATCTGCTGGGTAGACTGGTTAAAGTCTTTGGTAGCATTCCAAAACTTTCTGGCAGCTAACATCCTGTATTAAAATTTATAAACCACAAAAGGCCTTTTCTTACAAAAAAGTTAATTCAGGATGGATAGCCTGAAAAGACTTGAAAGGGATAGTCATCAGAAGTGGTTATATGGAAAATTGGATGTAAGTAACACCTTTCACTCCATCAGAACATACTAAAAATACAGCAAATGTAATTTCAGTGAGAAAAGAAAACTGTATTGATTAAAAGTTCTTTAAAAGAAATGTGGAGAAGAGCCCCAAACTGTCTGGCCTATTGGGCTGTAGAAGTTTTACAAAGGATGTATTATTTTCCCCAGAAGAAACACATTGATTGCTCAGACCCAGGCCTTCCTTATAGCTGTGAAATTCATCTACAGCCCAATCTGTAACAGCAGAGCCCAGGCCAGAATCTGCGGACATCCCCTGCGGTGGCTGCCCACCCAACAGGCAATATCAGTAAAACAGTCAGGATGCCTGCGTGTCTCAGGCTACTCTGTGATCAGCTATCTCTGTTAAACTAGCCTTTCGTAACCAAAGGTTACCTTCAGATCCATTATGAGTTGACCCACCGTTTCCTTTACCGTAAGAACATTGCAAAGATTCAGTGCGCAGACTAGTGAGGGCCCCCGTATGATAAGTAGGGGCACGTAGCGTTCTTCTAATAAATTACTACTGATTTATTTTCACCTGTGGTGCTTTGTTCCCTGCTGCCTTCTACTGGAAGACTGCCTATGGAAGTGTAGAAGTGGAAAGGAGGCTTTGAGGTTTTTTTTGCTTGTTTGTTTTTTAAAATACCAGCAAATTCTTCTCAAACTACTACTTGCCTACATCTGCATGATATACTCACAAACAAATTACTTTTTCCTGCTCTAGTGCTAGGCACTGCACCAGAAGCAAGAATCCACTCATTCTGCAGGTGAGCCAGGGGATTGGTAGTTTACCCAGACAGGCTCTGCTAAAGCAAACAATTTTTGGCAGTATGACTGCAACCAGAGTTGGGATTGAACAGGCTTAACTAAGTAAATCAGCATGAAAAGCTGGGTGAAGAAAATACCTTGACCCATTTCTTCTTCTAGAAAATCTAGTATCAAAAAAGTGAAATAAATGGTACATTCATACTTAATATAAATGTCAGAATCCTTGATTAAGTAGAAGAGAAAGAAGCCTGAGATGCATATACTGGAGACCAGTGTTTTTAGGGAAGGGGTAATTTGAGCTGATTTTATTTGTAGGGTCTACTGATTTTGGTCTGTGTTTGTTGATATTTTAATAGATTATAACTTATGTCTGGCAACTTACCATACCTTACATTTATGGTTTAGGGAAGGAGAATTCAAAGAAAGGGTGTTACATAAAACTTAACTTCTGAACCATATTAAAATGCCCTAAAATTCAGGAAATTACATTAAGTATTTCACTTTTTCTCCCCTTTGATCCGCTTGTTTAAAAACAATATAAATAGCATATTCTTCTCAATTCTAAATAGCAGCATGAATGGACATGAGATACAGGTCACAGAAATCTTCCGCCCTGTGTCCCTGCCCAGCTCAAGCTGCATGTGCTGATACCTTTTTGCATTGGTGGATACTCTCAGGGACAGAAATGCCTTTCAGCTACATGCCTGCTTTTGTTGCTGTTTTCTTTCCTGTGGAGTGCTTCATCCCAACAAGATGAAACATGGTAAGTTTTTAACTTTATAGTTGAACTTTGAAAGCCATCACAATCACAACCTGTTTTTATCTTCTTTAACCCCTGCATATTCCAACTAAATGATCATTCCAGATGCCTGCCCACATGGCTGCAAAGATTAGCCACAATCAGTGCCCAACCAAAGACACTCAGAAAATAAATGATATCAACAACCATTAGAAAGATTCTTTGTGGTATTTTTTCAGTTTTCCATTAGCTGATGAGATCTAGAAAGAGACATGGTAGCTGGCAGGAGACTAATATATCAAATAAACAAATATCCAAATATCTTTTATGATAAAGCCCTTTATTTTTTAATTTGTCAAGCTTTACCTGTTCAACTTGAAACTTCCAAAACTGAACATCAGGGGGTTATTGTTGTTAGAACTTCCAAATCAAATGATTCACTCATTTCCGGGGGAAAAAAAAAAGAACCTAAAAAATTGTTTGGTTAAATATTTTGTATTGCCATTTACATAAAAACTGGGGAGTGGGATCTTGATGACAATTACCTGCTCTTGCTATTCAAATAAAAAATATCACTCAGACCTCACCAACTTCTAAGACTCTTTACGCAAAAGATTTTACAGCTTCTGTTGGTAGCTACATTCTCTTAATATTCTATTTGCATGTAGTATGCTTTCTAGGATGGCACAGAGTCTGGGCAAAATTTTCCTTGCAGTTGTTCCTCTTAGCTTCAAGAGCCTGCTGCGGCACTGACAAATGAGCCCCTGCACACAGACATTTTTTCTCCTGTGCTTTCACTTCTGCCTATGACATTACTCAGGCAGTCTAGAACGGGTAAAGAATCAGTTTAGATGGAATGAAGTGAATTATGCAAAGAAGGATGCCCTCAATGGGAAGAAACAAAATCCTGAAAATTCAGATTTTGTTGAACACCCTCCGGGCTGCGTGCTGCATTTATTAGCCAGGAGGGCCACTATAAAATAGTACGAGACTAGGTTATAGGACAGTCCATTAGAACTAGGGGAGAAATTCTGAGGTTGCACATTTGCCATTTTTCAACCTCTGAGCGCTTTTTTTTGGCAAGGAGTGTTCCTTAAGGCAGGTCAAGAATAAAATAGCAGCCTGATCATTCAGTTAAGAAGATGAGCTGAGGTTTTACTTCATTGAAATGCTGTGAAGAAATTGTTGTAAGAGGTCAGTTTGGGCATCTGATGAGCACAATGACCTGCAAGGCACACAGCTGGATTTCAGCCCCCAGAACCAAAATACTGTTTCCCTACCTTAATGTGCAGGATATGTAAAATCATGTAAGATTTAAGTTCGTTGGTCTTTGGGAGAAGCCCAACTGCCGAGGAAAAAAGAGCGCTTCCTTCAGCCAACCATAGCTTGTCCCAGACAGAAGTTTCTTTTCATAGAAATTTTATCAACATGTAATGCTGGATAAGTCTGTGGTTTGAGTAAGCAATAAAGTAAACGATTTCTACAGAAGCTAGCTAAATAAAACAGAGTCTGGCCTTACTGATTCATTAATATTCCACTGTTGAAATAGTGTGTTTCAACCTGTAAAAGCTGAGGAAATACTTTTTTTTTTCTTTTTAGGAATAAATATTTTATTACAGCTATGCTGTCTGTAGAAGTCTTGCCTCTACAACACTGTATCACTTACGCAGTCCTCTTAAACCACTAATTTCATGTAACTACACCATGAGTTTTCTTCTATTTTTCTGTGAGAAAATGTGAGGCAGGTTTTCATTAAACTTTCAAAGACTCTAGTAGTCAGCATTTTTAAACCCGGGTCCAGAATAAAAGCTTCGTGATATAAGAATGGCTTAAGCATCGCTTAAAGTAGGTCACAAATATCTAAAGCAAGGTTATTTTTTTTTCCAGCTAAGTATAGGAGAACCAAACCAAAACATTCCACCTGTTTGTTCCAGAGCTCAGTAGTTTTATCACTTCTTTGCCAAAATGCACACATTGTGCTTCCTGTTTATTGTCACCTGCTCTGAATTAAAATTCAGTTATACTGCACACCTGCAGACTACTGTAGTGAAAGTCGTAAGCCTTTGCTAAATCCATGCTGTGTGATTCAGAGTGAGTTTTATGAAGAGGATTTTATGTTAAAGACACAAGAATTGAAGTACGATACATTTAGGAAAGAGCTTCCAGAACTGGTGCAAGGCAGCCCTTGCTAAGAGTAGTCATGTCTCAGTGTACTTTACCATCTGAGATTACACACATCCAGAAGCATTTCTGATAGCTCTTTAAAAGTCTTTCAGGAAAAGTTTTGCGTGCTGCTTACTCTTACTTGTGAAATTCTGATGTGCCTGCTTGAACTTTCAGATGAAAACAACTGTGCTGTTATGTTATAGGAGGAGGAACTGTATAAAGGCTGCAGAGAAACTGGCCATTCTCTGAACAACTCTTGCAGACTAAAGCCACATACATTGGTTAACAGGCCTAGTCTCTTAGCGAACCAGGTGGTTAAAGCAAGCATTGCCTTCAAGAGCACCTCAGGGCTCTCCAGAAGCTCATCCAGCAAAAAGGGAGACAGGGTAAAAGCCTCTACCCTTGCCTTTCCCACCTCCCCTATGTAGTTGGCCCAGTCACTAATTGGTTTTATGTACTTATTTGAGAACTTAAAAGGTGGTGATGATGTTTATCCAGTGCAGTCTGCTTGCACCTGCAACCTCCCTGTGCTTCTGCATAAGGAGGCACCATAGGCAAACTCTGCACAGTTAAAACGAAAATAATCAGAGAACAGAAAGGTTAGGACTCTTGCTGCACTGTGCAGCTGGTCACAGTGAATATCCCATGTTATGCAGTAGTATAACATTTCATAAACCCTCAGAAATAGGAAACTGTGATTTGAAAAATCAGCAGGATTGAGAAACATTATACCTATGCAATGTGAGGAAATTAAGATTCTCTAGGAGTCAGGTCTTTTGCATTTCCAGATGTGTTTTCAGCCTAAATTATTACCCTTTTTCTTATGAAGAAAATAACTAAACATTACTTTGAATTAAGTTTGTCATATTTACGTTAATGGAAGATCAATTCTAGATTCCTGAGTGTCTAGTGACTCTGCTTTTGGGACAGGGAAACATGAGAAGAGCAGTCTTGTTATGAAACAAACTCTTCACTTACCTCAGAGGCCCTCTGTCTCTTCCCCTGACCTATCCTCATCTGCTCGCTTTTTCTATTTGTAGAACTCAAATAATGTTACTCACTCTAATTTGATCACAGGTTCTTGGTCTTCATACAGAAATCGCCTGGCTGAATTCCACAGCCTCTGCCCTGTGGAAGGGCAGAATGGAGGATCAAAATGGTCCCGTCTCCCTTTATGCCGCTGGTGGAAGATGTTATAAGCTTTTTTTCTTTTAAACACTCCAACAGATCTTTTGGAACACCGACATAAGTCACATAATTTTTCTCTTTTCGATTTGAAGGGAAGGCACAGGTAGATAAAGGTGACATCACTAATAATGATAATACTGACATCACTATCTGGCTTTCATCTTCTCTTCAGCAGGGTAACCAGGGATTTGTACTGTTACACTGGTTAAAGCTGGACATAAATATAAGGAAAATAAAGCTACAGAATCTGTAAAAACCATAAGTCTAACTCTAGTCACCAAAAACATGTCTTGCCTACGGTGATCATCTAAGCTAAACATCCCCTACAATAAAAAGAGAGAGAGAAAGATATCTCCAAAGGGCAATTTGCCCCACGTCAGAGTGCAGGACAAACGGGAAGAACTGCCTCTGGTTGTACTTCTCTCCCTTCCGACTAAAGAAGAACATATGACTTTTCAAAGGCTATGGATAGAGACAATTAATCTCACCTTTCGTCCCCACTTCTAAACTCAACTACACTCAGAAAATATACTGTCATCACTGCAGAAACTTGAATTGTGGCTTTCAGCATCGTTTAAATTCTGTTAAGGACAGTCTGAGTGGAACTATGTAGTTGTCTAGTACATTCTGAAATGAGATTCTGGCCTCAGTCCTGGGTAACAGCCAGTTCTTCAACTCCACTTGAGTCTTCAATGCTATTGTGTTACACTCTGATGAGAGTGAACGATAAAACAATCTATTCTTGGCACAAAATACTAAGTTTTGGGGCTTTGATTTTGTGAGAAGATCTGGCTGACGGTATTTTTTATCATAACTTCTTTTAATATATCTTTCATGAATGAACCATGTTGGACTAGACATTATCCTACAGGTGTGAAATATATGAGGATAGATCAGAAATCACAAATTATTGCCTCACCCTGCCCACAAAACAGAGATTGGCATTATGAAAGGGATTACTCTGCTCAAAACATCAGTCTTTTGCTCTTTGGAAAGGCAGTTTTCATGAGCTGGCAAAAGACTATGCTCTTTGGAAAGGTAGGGCAATTTCACACAACAATTTCACTATGCAATTATGCCACACTATTTGGTTTCTTGTTAGTCTGCTCAGCTGGCTTTATGGTCTCATAAAACAGTTCATTTCTCTTTCTCTCTCTTGCTCCCTTTTTTCTTCTCATGTGTTTTTAAAGAAATATGTCCTTTCTAACTAGTGCTTTTGCACTAATCTCAGTATTCACTGAAAAATTCTATATATGCCTGTAAATAGTGTCATAGCTCTAAAAAATCACAATTGCTGTGACAAGATGAATGGGGGATTACTGCTATTTCTCCTAGTGCAAGAAGCAGGAAATGCTCAACAAAATTATTGCAGACAGGTTTCAAATGAGAAACAATAGATTTCTGATTACTTGTTGTGGAACTTACTGCCATAGGATGTTGTGGAGCCTTCAGGGCAAATGGGACAAAAAAAAAGCATTAGACCAATTAGTTTCAATAGTGGCAATGGCTGAGACATAACTTCAGGCCCTATGCTGCTGACTGATTGCCTGAAGCTAAGAGGGTTTTACAGGGTAAGAATCTCACCTCATGTTCCTTTATTTTAGATCCTGATACTAACCATTTGTTGCTGGTATACTGGCCTCTGCAAAATGTTGCTCTAAATCTAGAATACTCTAATGAAAGCCCTTACTTAATTGCTTGTTATACCTTTCTGCTGCCACTAGAATATACTGGAAATATTAATTACTTCTAAGTCTGACTTAAACAACAGAATGGAAGATTTCAGGCTCTTTGGTTTCTCTGCAGTCCTACATGCACCTGGAACCATTTGGAAGCCTTGCACTGACCTCATTCATCTTTCTGCCTGAGGGAATCGGCTGTGTGAATTATGCATTTTTTTTTACCTAATTTTTTCATCTGACGCTATGTAAAATTAATTGCGACTAACAGGAGTGCAAGTCTCTACTGACTGACTGAAGCGTATGACTCAATGCTAAGATTTAAAGGAGTTATCACTAGAGCTAGTCAAAGAGTTTTAAAACAAAACACTGGAATATGCTAGAAAATGATGGCACATGAAAACAGAAGACTTTGATGCACACAGAGAATATGCTAGTTTCAGATAAAATTAATTGGGAAAGAAGGTAAGCCAAGCAATGTTTGTAACCCTGCTGGAATAAAGCATATCTATTTTTCAGTTCAGATCACCTTTGCTGATTGCAGACCTCTCCACAGAAGCATAAAATGATTGCAAGGAAACTGAAAACATCAGGAAATGTGCTAAATATATTTGGAAACTCTAATTTTAGCCATCTTGCTTAGTCAAAGGCTTTGTTAGATTCTGGAAATCTGGTGACTGAACCTCAGTATACTTATGAAGCAGAATCAACTAAATTTGACACAAAAAGATGATCTTATGTGAAGCTGGGAGAATCTGTTTTTGCTTTCGGTTCTGTGTGAAATGCTAGGACATGTTGAATACACCATACAGAGCTAAGGCAGAGAATAACTTCAAGCAAAATACTAGCATGAAGCTCTGACAACAGACGTATCTGTTTGCCTCTGCACGGCTCCTTTTCTTTATGTATTTCTCCTTTTATTCTTTCCTCCTGTTACTGCTTCTCTTTTACTCTTTGCCATTTTCCTTAAAAGATATGGATTCTTAGTGGCCACAATATCTGCAGAGTGCAGGCAAACCCTTCAGTTCTTTGGTTTTGCTGTACTGGCTGTTTCAAATTTACTTTCAGCGGTAAACATGCCACAATGGGAAACACCACTATATATCGAGTAGCTGTGATCAGGCAGATCAGGTACCAGTAATTTTCCTAATGGAGATCGAGTGTCAGAGATCAAGCATGAAGGATTAGGTGTCAGGATTGCCACGGTCTGGAATGAGGTGTCATGGATCAGAACTGTAACTGCAAGGAAGCCAGTGTCACGGGCCACAGAGCGGGGAGCAGATGCTGCACTCAAACTCAGAGCAGGGGGCTGCATCTTGGTAGCTTTACCACTGGGCATCGAGGATTAGCATAGTGTGCAAAGACAAAGTGGTTAAATGACTGTTCTCTTCGGTGAGTGCACAGATTCTTTGCCAAACTCTGATTTAGTCTTATAGTATCTTTGCATAGGCATGTTTCTGGGCAAGCAGTACAGCTTGTATACTGCTAGTAGAGCATTCTACTTGCTGCTCAAAATATACATATACTTTTAAAGAACATGCACTGAATGCACATAGCGCCAAGGAAAAGTCCCAGACTTACATAACAGTGCACCTTGAGTCCCAAGCTTAGCTGAAACCAGGAACTGTAGTGGAGCATGAAGAAAAGAAAAAGAATAGGAACTTTTTAAAGTAATCCAAGAAATAAAAAACCCACAGATTTTTCCTCATTTGTTTTAAGTTTCAGTTTTTTGTGATCACAGGACAATATGATCTCAGGAAATTAAGGTCAGGTCTATGCTCAGTAGCTGTTTGCTATTTGTCACCTTGAGCAAGTTGTATAATACTTTTCTGATTCAGTTTTTCCATTCTTCAAATAGGGATAATAATACCGCAGTATCATCCAGAGGAGACGTAAGATGTTTGGAGAGCTTTGAGACTGGATGAAGGCATCAGGCCATAAAAGTGCAAAAACCTGTTTTAATGAAAGCTGTTTACAGGAGCATCTTCAGTTTCTTAAAAGAATAACTATTGAATTTATCCTTGCACTAACAGCATATGTGCAAAGTGGGGAGTTGCTGGTGGGGTCTAAATTCACACCGTTTCAGTGCATTAGCGTGCATTCACCTACCTGAACAGACCAATCCTGACCAAGGAAAAATTTCATTAGACAGGGACAGCAAGAGAATATAATACATAGAAAGCAATTTATGTGAACCTTGATGACTGTTAACATTTCCAGAAGGAGAATGGCCTAAAATGGAATCATATAGGCTAAAACAAAGCCTTTCAAAGAGATGAGGTTGTCTTTATCTTTCTTCCTCCGCTACTAAGTGATGGAAAAACCCTTTCTCTGTTTTGGGGGAAAATGATTTACATGTCCCAAATAGAGACTTAGAGGAGTGTTTTGATCTGAGTAAACAATGCAATTCACTTTTCTGAGGTTCTTCAGGCTTTCAGAGCTCCTTGGGGATTGCAGATAGAGAGTTAACTCTACTCTGACTGCAAAGCAAAATGTTTCAGTTTCAGTCTGCTCCACCGGTGCTCCAGACTGTTACAGTTCCCCCTACAGCACTGTTATTCTGTTCAAGTTTAGAATACACTACTGGAGTGTATTATTTGTTCTAAAATGCTGTTTGCTTTTAAAACACTCAATAGAAGAATTTGAGCCAAGAAAATACTAAGGAGGAGAAAGAGAATCTAGGTTAAGAGAAAAATAAATAAATAAGTCAGGCTTTTCCACCTTCCCCACTCTTCCCACCCTGCCTCCCCAATCTAGATACAATAGATACAATAATCACGTGAAACGTGAAAGCCAGCAAATGTCTTTAAACTGGAGAGTGTCTCAGGGGTTTGCATCCTGGCTTTCCTTCATCCAAAGCAGGCTGGATGAAAGTCTCTTAAGAAGGCATCAGAAGGGCCTAGCAAAGTGACATCGTTTATTCCTTACACTGATCACTTAGAGGGACAAAGCTTGTCTCTGCCCTGCTCCAGTTTGAGCTGGGAAATAAGGCTGGTAGATGCAAGCAGTTTTATTTTCCTTTTAATGTTAATACAGAGGGTCACAGATATATAGATTTTAGGCTGGTGGGAGCCATTTATGATCATATATTGTAATTAGTGTGCATTAGTTCCTGAAAATTATCTTGTGATTCTCAAAACCCCTCAGAAAACAGCTGATTGTCAGGATGTTCTACCACTGCTGAACCAAAAAAGGAAACAGTATAGTCCTCAGAAAGCGCTCCTGGGAAGCACTGACACAATTACGTTCATAAAGTACATTCAAAACTTTGGTTTGAGGCAATGACACATTTTGATAGTGCTTGGTATTAAATCCCTGGTATATGAGCCATCTGTAAATCCCATCTATTATTAGCAGGGATAAAAGAACATGCCTGAAGCCATATAAGGAGCTGAAACAATTGGAGAGGGGTGGACTTGTTATAGTTAACATTCATTTCACGGTACATCATGTTTAGAAAGTCTTCTAAGCCCAGAACAGTCATCGCTGTCTGCAGGTACTTCAGTTCCCAGCTGGCTTTGATGTAAAGGGTTTATAAGCCAGAACAGAGGAGCCAGTTACAGCCATCGCACCACTACACTTTGTGTCACAGGTCTGAACCTTCGTCACACCAACACCTGCTGTGCTGCTGACAACTATAGTCTTCTAACTTTTCCAGCTGCTCTGACACTGTCAGCATCTCTTCAGGGGTCCATGAGCTCTTATAGGAGCATGAAACCTGATGTCTGTGTTCCACTGCCCAGAGATTACTGGTGAAACCTTTCAGGGTGAGCAGCACATGTCTGTCACTGCAGAACCAACCATGGCCAGGACTATCATCAGGTCATCATCCTAATTCCAATGTGAGTCCTGTTTTTTTGTCGGTCATGAAAATCAAATGAAGAGGCTATTCTTATACATGTTTGTTCCACAGCATGTACGACATCAGCATTCAATTTCCAGGAATTTGCAATGTTCACAAAGAGTAAGCCAAGGAGAAATTCCCAGAAAGTTAAGCAGGCTCCTTGCCAGTGCAGTACCAAAGTTTTGTATCTGTTAGAACTTGAATTTTTACCTTTAACAAGCACAGCAGTCCCTTTGAAGCACAGACTGAGGAAGGCACAAGTCTGATCAAGAAAGGAAACACCCCTTTTCTTTTACAAGGTTGGTAAAATCTTTCACACCCATGCTGTGTGGTCATGGCAGATGTTTGTAAGGCTCTCTAAAGGAAAAACAACAGCAACCCACTGATCTCTTTAGGAAAGACTCATGACAGAGTCAGCCCAAGCAGAGTTTACAGGAGAATGTCTCATGCTTTATCCTTCAGCGGGCTGCTCTCTTGTGTTATTTAATGACTTAGTTTGGTTGCCAAACTTTAGCTTGTCTCAAGCAAGACAAGTTACTCCATTTTGATAACCTTTCAAACATCGTCTCAAAGAAAGGCCTTGAGAATTAAAGACCCATTATAACCAGCAAAACCTAGTTCCAAAAGACAGCAAGCAGGACCTCTTTTGCAAATTCTAAGACTGATCTTCACATGTTTTGTTTGGTTCTCCGTCTACATATTCCTAGGAGAAGACGACTCTCTTTATTAGCTCATCTGCAACTTAGCGTATTTCCAATTTGAGTCATGCACACATGAATTTACATTCACATCAACTGGCTGAAGTCTGACGAATTCTCATCCCTTGCATGCCTACCACAGAGCACATTTATTAGGTTATGCAGTGCAGAAAAATGAAAATTGTCCGAGAAAAATAAGTGATGCCTATATCATATAGCCAGACAAAATTTTCCTTCCCTTCCCTTCAAAACCACAAAAGACCTGACATCTTGACAGCTCTTTGCAGAATCCAGCTTCACTTTCATTTGTGAAGATAGCTCTATATTTTGGGCAAGGAAAAGATCAGGAATATTAAAAAAGGAAAAAAACAATAGCATTAATTTAACTGCAATCAGGCTAATCTGTCCTGCCTACAGCAGCCACAGAGTTGGCAAAGACAAGTAATTAATAAAAATGCCTATAAAGGACACTAAAGGATAAAAGTATACGCTACCTTGTAGAACACAGAAATATCTTTCTCCTCCTTCTCAAAATCTATACTCTTAACATCAACAATTCCAAAAATTTGTTCTTTCATAGTATTTGTGGAGGTCTCAGCTGGCCAAATGGCTAAAACATTACAGAATCAACCCTTAACATAGAACGACTGAGGAGAAAATCAGAGACCAGTTTATGAAGGCTTCCCGGAAGAAGCCAGTTTAAGCAAAACGGAGAAAGTCCTCAATGAACAACATACGAGAGACTTTCTAAGCACAGGGGAGATCTTGAATGACATGGAAAACACAGATGTGGAAGGAACTGAAAAAAATTGTGAGCACTGAGGAGACTCCAGAAAATAGGAAAGAAATGGAAGATTTTGAGGGGAGAATGACCAGAACTGATTTTATACTGTTATACTAGGCAACACACAATCAGCAAAGCCTCACACACCTTATACAGAACAGGACTCCAGTATGACTGCTCTCACTTGGGTTGTACTTACTAAGAATCCAAAAAGTAAGAGGAGGCTGAGTGGAGAAAGAACAAAGAAGAAGAAAAATTCAAGATAAAAAACCAATAACAAATACAAGACAGAAAAAAAGATAAATAAATAAATCTGAATCTAATATGCTTTACAAGACTAGAGCCTGCATTTACCTAAACCCTCAGATGAATAATTTTCAGATGGAATGGGGAAATTAGTTATGTCATTCTTCCAAAAAGGTGTTTCACCACTGGAGGTCACTATAAACTTCAGTTGTTCTGTATCAGTTCACCAATAGAAAATGAGGTGCACGCAAGTTTTGTGGGACCCACATTCTGAGGTGAGACAAAACTGAAGTATCATTTGCTGGGTGTTTGAAAAACACCCTTAGTTATTTGGTGAGGACTGCTTCTCTTTGCTGGAGGCAAACTTATTCCTGTTCCAACTTATTCCAAGCAAAACAATGGGCAGACTGCTGAGAGATTAGACACGTGCCTGCATATACACAACGCTCAGTTTTGCGTCTCCCAGTCTGCCTCTCTTACTACTGGTCTTGCAGACGTTCCTCCTGAACACCAGCAAGCTAACACCTAGGCGATGGCAACGCAATAGGAGCTTATAAAATCCAGTGTTTCAGAAAATGAATGTAGGATTAACTGGATTAGGATAATTTTAAAAAGGCAAATGTTTGGCAATAGTGCCTAATAAAAACATAAGCAGGTTAGATTTCAAGATCCTGTACAATCCATAATTCAACCAATTCTCTTTTCTCTTTTCATGGCATTCAGATGACTGTGACTGGGAACAGCCTTTCAAAGAATTCCTAGCCCACCCTACTCAGTCAAATAGCAACACATGTATACTATATACATCAGGGATTTTGAACTGATGTTCAGGCAGCTGAGAGTTTTTAGTCCAAGCTCTTATATCCCATATTCTGTGAGCCTTACTGTCATGCATATCAGAAGGAACACATGATGTTCAGAAAAGAGAGAAGCTGGGTCATTTTCAGGGAAAATCAGCATGAAAGCACTGGAAAAGAATAAAGAAAAATGACCACAAGTAGTTCAGACTGGCTTTCAATAAATTCAGCTTCATAAACCAAAGAACTTACATTTCCAGGAAACAACTGAAACTCTCATTTCACCAGCATCCTGACAATGAATTAGTGGCAGCTGGGCCAGTTTTATCTGAAATATACATTTTATTTTCTGAAATTCCACTTTTTGGCGGGCAGAAGGAATCATCCTAATGCAGGTTTCTTTATTTTCCACTTACTGTAACACAGCAAACCAATTCTTGCCTTGCGTCAATTGGAATAACTCCAAAGGAGTTTGGCCTGGTTTGATCTACTTGGAGAACTTTAGTAAAAGAGAGGCAATCTGGGTCCCTGGCAAAGTAAGAAGAAATTAAAAAGGGGCCAGCCTTTCTTCGATCCTCTAATCTATCCTCTAAGCTTTCTCTTTATTCTTTTCCATTTTAACCTATTCCAAGGAATCAGCAACAGAATGCTGATCACACAATCCATGATATAGCAAAATGCTAACAAAACCTAAACTCTTTAGAATGAAGCTTAAAAAAACCCTCTGATGTGAAGCCTGTAAAGATTATACGGGTTAAGCAAAGGCTAGCTGCAAAGAGAAGTTCACTGAACAATAGCTTGATTGCTTCATCATCTCATTCTTCTTTTGATTTAACCACCTGTAGTATTTTATCTTCACTTAGAATATGAGCTCCTTGAAAGCGTAATTGTCTTTTCATTGGATATATGCTGGACTGAGGGTCATATTCACCACCTCAATGCTAATAAATAAATATGTTGTTAATAATATCTAACAACCCTGACTTAACAAAGCATTTCAGAACACACTTAACTATAAGCACGTTATCAGAATCACTGTAAGTAATGTGTAAATAATGTGTAATCCAGGACCACACACACTCTGAAGCATCTTTAGCCATATCCTCTACTATGAGGATTTAGCGCACTGGAAGGTAGAAAATCTCAGCTTTCCACTGGAACAAACAGCACTTCCTTGTTTGCAATTGTAGGACAAACAGATAGCAGCACTTTAAATGCTTTATGTAGTTCGAAAAGCCACTCTTTAGTTTCATCTAATTCCCACTAATACTGAATGAATGACTCTTTTGGACTCTAGTGGGGAACCACAAAGACCTAAGGAAGCATGCCTGCCTCTGTAAGTTGACAAGAAAAAACAGGACAGATATTTAAGAATGAGTGAACAGATACTCCAAAGCAATTTAAAAATATTTTTCTGTAAAATGTGTGGCATAAACCTGTGTTCATTTGACACTCAAATATAAAGCCCCATTCAAAATCCATGCTGATAAAACTTGTATGTAACACATGCACTCCTCTTCTTGAACTTCCGTGTATTGATATGTCCCTATCACTTACCATAGTATGATTTCCAACTGAAATGTAAACTGCAGTTTCTGAAGTCAAAAGTAAGTGAAAAACAATGTTTTCCTGTTTTTAAGAGTCTAATTTTTTATTTGGTGTCTGCTGGGGATTTTGGGAAACTATTAATAATTCCAGCCACTGAATAGGTTAAGATACAATTCCAGTTGCAGGAGATCCTGGGAACTATGGGAGACCTGGCAATCTGGAAATACAGCTTAGATCATTATTGCCAACTCATATTTTTTCAGTTAAGCGTTCTACTGATTTTGGAACCTAGAGGTAGCTAGGAAGCCAACTTTCTCTACCACGGTCACATGATGGTGAATGGAGATGACTGAAGACTTTGTGAAAAAATGATCTCCCACATACTTGGCAAACGCTAGCTAGTAACATAAAGGATTTCATACAATGCGTGTCGGAGAATACAGTTCCAGATATAACAAACAGGTGCGATGAGGAAGACGTTTCCTTCATTGCAGGGGAGTCATGCTGTGGTAGCAGTATGCCCCAGGCCCAGGCCTGGAAGCCAGGCTTGTGTCACAGCTCTTCCGTGTGACCTTGGATGTTTCATTCCACTTTTCTTGAGCCCTTGCTTCTCTATGCCATCCTGGCCTGCCTTCTTAAGACTGTCAGGTCTCTGATATGAGGCGCTGCCACTCATTTATAATGCGCATAAATAATTTCTAATGCAGTGAAACTTTGTATCACCTGAGGACATAAGGAGCAATTGTGCATCCTGAGCTGGCCCCTTGAACTATCCAACTATGCAAGAAACTATTGTTAATGAAGCAGAGGGACCAAGCACTGCATAGGCTTGAGCCAGGAATAGTGCAAAGAGATATCACACAAGCTTTCTCTACAAGTCTCGTGCTAGCCCTCACATACACTTTGAATCCATGTGCTGGCAACTTTTGGCAGTCAAAAAATATTTCACAGGGACTTTGATAAGAAGATCTTTAAATAAAATCTGTTTGACTTGTTAGGAATTCCAACTGTGAATTATTCCTAGCTAAAGATTTTCATGCTTGTTCTCTGGTATAGTCTCCTGACAAAAGGAAACAATTTCTAATAAGTGACTTGTAGGTGAATTTATGACTTATGTTTGGTGTACAACTTTATAATAAATATTTGTAATAAAGATTTTATTATACATTGTTATGTGCACAAGGTACTCTCCTTACAGCAAGGAAAGCACTGTAAATACTGTCTTTAGCTAATATAACATGACAGGAGAGGCAGTAGTTGTATATACCTCAATTTCATCACACTGAAGCATGACAACAAAGGGAAAATGCTTTCAGAATGCTGGGTAATTTAAGTATTTGGATAAATACATAAACACCTTTGCATGTGTCTCTATTGTAAAAGACAGTGAGTTATTCTACAACTAAAAATGAATCTTGTAGACAGGAAACTTTAAAGACACAGATCTTGGATGTAGTGCTGGAAAGCTGCAACTGGGAGACGGATGTTCTGACGTTTAATGGATAGAATGTTGCCCTGAAAGGAGGATAACTTGGAGTGACTGAAGAAAAAAATACCCCTGTATGAGAACAAAAATTATTAATAGTTTATAGTCAACTTGTCTGCTTGATTAGTTTGTCTTAATTGTCTGGATTTTGATCATTCTAATGAGTTAGTGATGCTATATGGCTTCACGGTCAAAACTTGCGACTCTTAAGATGCTTTCACCAGCAAGCTACATCTCCATACTGTGTATTTCTATCCCTGTGAACCATAATAAAGCCCTGTTAATGTATGAGATGGAGGGAATACACAGTCTGACCAGGAGACCTATGATTCCTTTGGGATGGTCTGAAACAGGCAGGACCCAGATGCTTCAGGCAATTTCTCTAGTTCAGACCTACCAAACATGGGTCTTGGATGAGTTTCAGAAAGAGAAGAGAAGGTATTTGGTTTGGCAAAAGCAACACTTGGTGAACAAATACCTCCTTTAAAATTAATGATGATATTAAAGGCCAAGGCATCAAAGGTTAACAGAAAATCATCTTGCACCTTCTTAGCTCACTGTCATTAACTAACTAAGATAAAAGGCCAAAATTTTCCTCCATCATCTTCAACTACAGTCACTATTTAACATATGAGGTCAACTAAACAGGCTCATAACTGCACTGGGTCATTAGCTGAAATTAAATCTGTCTGCCCACATATCTGCTCAATCATTGCTTAGTCCAGGCTTGGAGTTACAGAGATCTTGTGTACCAGTATTTCTGCTTAGTTAGCCTGGAAGATAGAGAACTATGCAAAAATACTCTGAGTATCAATGACAAATTCCTTTACGTGAATTATAATAGTATCCTGGGTGCTTTCTTTACCATAAGCACATATTATGGAACCACATTTTCATTTTCCTCAAGAATTTCATTTGTAAATGCCAATCAAGCACTTAAAAGTACTACAAAATACTTTTAAAAAAATCAAACAAAAAAACCCAGCTTCCTTTATATATGATGCAAGGAGTACCTAACAGTCATGTTTTCAGCATAAGCAATTAAGGGATTTGATTAACTTGAGAGTGAAAAATTAAAGTTAGGATTTTCAGTAAACATAGAAGAACAAAAAAACAAGAATTACACTGGATTATCCATGTAAGGAGAAAAATGAAGATCAACTCTTCAAGATGCTCATTACACATGAGGTTTCTGTTCAAGGTAACAGAAATGCGACCTCTCCATTGCAAAGGCCCTTGTTTGGAATCCTTAGGCTGTGCTTAGCACTGGAAAGTCATTTTTATTGCACCGTGACTATTGCTAAACATGTCCAGTAGACACTGCACAGCTAGAATGGGTGCCAGCAGAGAAAGGTCACAAGGGCAGTCTGGATATATCTCCCAGCATCTCAGTGTATATTACAAATTGGCTGGTTAGGTAAGCTGTAACGAGACACCTTCAAATGATCATGGCCAAAAAAATTCTTTGCTAAACCATGCATCTAAGGACAACACTATATTTTACTTCTCTTATGATCAAAGTGGAGTTTTTAAGGGAAGGAATTATTTTTCTAAACAGCCATGATTCAGTATTTTGTACGCTGAGATAAGCAGCTACGTGTCTGCTGTATCAAAAAGTGATCTTACTCTCTTATGTTTTAACAGTCACTAATTCCAAAGGTTATGATAAACCTCCTGTCATAGGACTCTTAGGATCTAAGTAAAAACTAAGGATAAAGAGTTGGGAGAAGAAGAGGGAAATCACATGCAAATGAACGTCAGGAAAATAAAGAAAATATCTAGGAAGCTGCTACAGATTTTCAAAATTTTATATTTCTGATCAAATGGTGTGAGGGACCTATACAAAATATTTAGCTTTCATGAAATGGCTAAGCTCCAGTAGGCCGAGGGTTCTGAGACGTGCCTCCCCCCAGATCTTGGCATATAACTAACTGTGTGAAGAGGATACTAGACAGAGAGTCAGCGATTTCATTTCCATATTACAGATGTCTCTGCCATTGACTGGCAATCTGACCTAAGGAGACTCTTCATCTATCTCTCCATCTGTTTCGCATTTCATTGCTCCCTTATCTAGGTGTTCAGACAATGAATTCTTTGGAGTGGGTCCTATTTGTCCAGTGCCTTTGCGCAGCCTGTTAGGATTTCTGCTTGCTCATAGAAACACAAATAATTAGTACTAAAGCCTTTTTACAACCTGCTGAATAAATATGAAAAAGCAAAGCTAATGAGGGAAATTATAACTATTTGGAGGTTCATTTATCTTTCTGCATTTCATGTTTTCCAGTGCTGTACTTTCATTGTAATCTTCGCTGAAACTGACTGGTTGGTAACTGAGGAATGGCTCTCTAACTATGAGACTATGAGGTCTCTAACGTTCAGAGACCAGACACAAGGTTAGAAACAAGGTGCATGTCTGCATTCAGTCATAGCTATTATCGATCCAACCACATGGCATGTCAGGGCTGTGACACTCTCCTGCCTGCATATTTAACTTGTTTAGAGGCAAGTCTTTCAAAGATAGACTCTGTGTTTAAACTACATGTAACCTGGCACACGAAAAAAAGAAAGATCTAAGAGCAACATATGCAGGTACGGTAAGATCCTACCGCCTTCATGAGATCCATAACATTCATAGGATAAAAGAGTTCAATGCAAAGCTCATCTCTTTGCTGGCTGAAGGCTTCCCAAAAGGACAGTTATTTGCTGCTGGTGCCATTCCTCTGCTGCAACATCACATACAGAAAGAAAATGTGTCTTTCAGCTCTAAATTGTCTTCCCTGGTTATCACTGCTTCGAGGAAGGAGCATCACAACCAAAAGGTAGCAATGTTCCTTCATGCTGTCTTAAGAAGCTAAACTTGCTTTTTCTCCAGAACCACAAAAAAGTAAGCAAGACATGCGTAGCTCTTTAGATCCCATCCCCATTCCTTCCACACTTTGGCAGTTCACAGAAGTATCATTCTCAAATACAAACTCTGCTAGAGATAAGCAGCCTTTCTGATCATACCAGCCAAGTGCCCAAAACCTTCACAGGTCTGGGAGCCACAAGACACATATCAGCATGCAGAGAAACAAGGGAGTTCTAGGAATGGTTTACTTGCAGATGACAACAATGCTTTTCTAGAAGAAGAGGAGGACGGTTGAGACTGGAAGGGATATACCATGGGGTCCGGAGATGACATAGCAATCTTGGTCTCAGCCTGATGCTGGCTCATTTCCTCCCAAAGCCAAGGATTCCTATTATCCATGAGTCCCTGAATGTGCACAGTCCTACTGCCAGTTCCTGGCAAGGGAGCTTGCCCTGCTTTTGAAATACTTCTGAGCCCATGCTACTTCTCAGGTATGAGGACTCAGGAGATAGTCTGTCAACCTTGCACTTCATATGAGATCTTTTTTTAACTCAAAAGACAAAGGCAAGGTAAGATGCAAAGCAAGCAAAACACAGATGTCTGACAGATGTTACCACTCTGAATTTCAGAAGTGGATTCAAAATGTATGCAACAAAACTGACGAAGAGCTCAAGCACTCACTGACTATCTCAAAATTCAGGAAAAGAATACCTTAGCTCAGATAAGGACTAAACGGTCTTAACACAAGATCTTTTTAAATCAGTTTCTTTTGCAGCACAACAGATACAGTGCTCTTGATGACAAATACCAATTAATACACTAGCCTTAGAAATGTCTTAGAAACTGGAAAACGAATTTACATCAGCAAAGCAATAGAAGTGCAATAAACAGGAGAGTAGATTGAAATGAAGCTGTTTTTCTTAAATACTACAATTTACCTAAGAACAAAATGTACACTTTTAGTTAAAGTTAAGTATAAAGGAAAAAGTGAATCTTTTTGCAACCTCACCTCCAAGTGAAATAAAAGTTTCAGATTGCATCAGAGACAAACTGCAAATCACCATCCACAGACTTGATTTATTTGCCAGTGAATCTACAGAAGCCACATTCCATACGGATCAAAGTGCTACAATGTTATTGACATGCATATTAAGAGCTTGTCTTCTCTTTACTACTCTTGCTTGACTGTGTTGCATGCAATGTGCAATTCTACACTGTTACTGACTGCAGTAATTGAATGTGACTGAACCTTAGATTCAGCAGAGCTATATATCATGGATAACATTCTCTGACAGTACGATATTGAAAAGCTAGTTCTTCCTCTTTTATCGAGTTGATTGAAGAATGCACACAGTGAGAGTTCATTACCTAATGTGAATGTTTCAAAAAAATCATCATTCAGTAACTAGCACTTTACCAAATTAACCACATAAAGACATTTTAACATATATTTTTACTTTTTCAGCATCTCCTTAATTTTTTATTTCTTTTCTTTCTTTCTGTTTATCTATCCATCTCTGGAAGTCATAGAAGCAGAATCAGTGTAAATGGAAACATCATCAAAAACCTTAAGGAAGTCCAGCTTTTTTGTTCTTATTAACTTTGACTGACAGACTAATTTTGGTAATGACTTAGAAGACTCACATAAAGAGCCTCTCGGGTTATCACAAAATGTTTATAAAGACTTCTAAGTTATGTTTTGGCTTGCTTCTATTTCTTTACGAAATATATTAATCTTGAGTGCTGATATACATACTAATATTAAATTATCCTCCTTAGCACTGCCTTTGAACTCCCCACACAAAATGTAAAAAATCCTGTTGTATTCACACAGTCATGGCTCTTTTGGCTCACAGTACTAGAAGAATATGCAAAAGTGAGGTTGCAGACAATCCAGAACTCAAACCCTTTACATGAAATCATTTCTGAGATTCTGTGGATGAATTTATTCCAAAAAGAATTTCAACATGGGCAGCACCCTAAGCAAAAATCTAACCATTCCTGCAATCTACATCCTCGAAGCTACTTCAGAATAATCGTCTTCCTTTTTGTCTTTCTATAGTCATATATTTCTTTTTGTTGAAGCAACGTTTCCTGCTAGGAATTCTCCTAAAAGTTCCTGAGTTAAAACAAGAATGGTCATCACTGCACTGTAGAACACCACAAACAGAGCAAACATACATACTGTCTTTGACTGCAACACCTAATGATGCAATAACAAACCACTCAAAACAATTAACTGCTTGTTCTTAGGGAAGATGATGCTGTGCTCACTTGACAACAGGAAAATAATGGACATTATCCTTACTGGGGATCTCAGAGTCGCATAGCAAGAGAGGCTGGCTAGCTCATTCCCACAGCGGCCAAAGAGGGTAGACTTCAAGCAAACCTTTGTACTGCACCCAGCAGAGGTCACTAGAGGATGGATAATGTTTTAATGGCAAGACAAAGCACTCTGATGGGAGAGAGATGCACCTTTCCGAGAAGCACATCAGCAACTGTCTAAGATTTACTTCTCTCATAAAAGAGAAGAATATGGTCCAAGGGAAAAATGTCTTTTTTTTCCCCAACTCCCTGAAAGAAAACACAGGTTGAAAGCTAAATCCAAATGCACATTCTAACTGCAAGCAGCATTTGCCCAGTTACATAATAACAATACTGATCAATGAACCATATCTATCTTATTAAAAGTATGTCTACTACCTGTGTATTTCCAGATGCAGGGATCGCTGTCTTTCTTCCACAGCGTAACACAGTCCATAATCTGTGCCAGAAATATGAAGCCAAAAGGCAGAAGCTACCTGCAATCCGGGTAGCATTTCTTTGCAGGGCTTGATTCATCCCTTTATTTTTAACCAACTGATTAACTTTGGTCTCCTGGTCTAGTGGATGCAATTTGGCAGTCACCCTCAAAACCCTCCCCAGCTCCACAAGTACCACCTAGCTAGAGAAGGCATGGATATGCAGCAGGATCCTGTCTCATACTTCAACGCATTCCCTGAACCTATAAGGAAAAGAAGTTATGGCCTACTGACAAGCATGAAACAGGTGCAGGGATCTACATGAGATGGGTACAGCACGGGCTTGAAAGGTAATTATTCTGCCATCTCAGAACTTCTCAAATGAAAGCAAACTATTAGCGCAATCCCCTTGCAGTTAGTAGTTCAGGCCACTGGTCAACAGGTCATCTACTGGATCTCTCTTTTTTTTTCCTTCCTTTTAATAGGCAAGAAAAGAAAAAAAAAAAATTACCCAAAGAGCAAAATTCAAGGCAATCCTTTAAAAATCATCATAGTGCACATGCACAGGAAGGTAACTTTGAAATGATGCAGCATTACTGTCTGTGGTCCCTTCTTTTCCTGTGTTTACAGTCTATCTCTATTGCCCTCAAACGCAAAACATCACAATGCACAGAGAAGTTCTTCTGTCTCCTCATCTCTTATTCAGTATCACCTTGCCTACCAACTATGAAGTTCTTGATCCAAAGGATGGACGTGCTGGATCACTTCAACCAAATGGATGAGAGATTTTCAAGACAACGTACTTCCCCTAAAATTTCCAGAAACAGACAGCTTTTGCTAAATTTTCCCAGGCAATTCTGTGTGAGGTAAACTCAGTGTGGGAAATTCTGGCTCAAGCAGTCAAAGCCTAGCAAATCTATAAACAACTGAAAATAGGATCTTAAAACTGGAAATGGTAAGCAACTTTAATAAAAGATCCTGTTACGAGCTCCATAATAAGCCACAAAAAATCAGTTTTACTTCTAGAGATAGAAAACTAAACATCTGAGGAAGAAAGGGTGTTGTCATGGTTGACTGTCTATAACGATTAAATACCGGTTCTATGTAGCAGGTACCCATAATTATGGAGTACCAATGTCATGATGAAAGATGAAGCAGTGTGAAGAAACTGTCTCCTCTGACTGAGTATTTATATGATCAGAGGTGAACACACAAGGAATTTAACACTCTTCCTCTGGCTATGGGCAAACAACTTGAGAACTAGAAATCTTATGTACTACAAATTCACAAAACAAACTACAAAAAATATGGCATTATTTGAAAAATCAAGAGATTAAAAATTATAATTACTGTCATCCTTTCCTTTGTCATCTGCTAGCATCTGAGAGTTAAAGCACCCTCAGGTCACATTTTGAGTTATTATGTAGTCGTTACGTGGTGGGAGTTGTTTATTTACAATCAGGAAAGCTTCATAGTCCTGTCTTTCTAAGATCCCCATGTTAGCCTCACAAGTATGGGAACTGGGGGCATCAAGTAAAATAAAACTGCCTAAAATCATGGAATCGCACACAGACACATGACAACAGACTACCATGAACTTGTGACATGAAGAGTGTATTGCAGAAATGGTATTTTGTAAGGCTTTACCAGGCTGAGCGTGGTAATGTGATGCCTGATGACAGAACTTCAAGCAAGTTGAAAAGGAGCCTGGGAAAAGAATTAGGCCTCAACTTGGCTGAAGACGACTTATCTTTTTCTGATCTACACCAAGCCAGACTTTTGACACGTGCTTTGATTTCACGGCTGAAGGAAGCCTTGCAATTTTTGATCTCTTTTTCACTAGTTAAGAAGTCTCACTGCAAATATATAGAATCCTTTGCAGGATTTTGTTCAGAGTGTCATTATTATGGTAAAATAATGAATAGTTTTCTGTCAAAATATTTAGACCTAGTATCTTGAACAGCATTTGTGGGTGGACAAAGTTGCGTTTGGTTAAATTGTGCAATGACGACCATTTTGCTCCTTTTTTGAAATATTGCCAGGAGTATGGCTTCCCCTGGAGAAAGGAATGTAGGGAAGGAAGGAATGTTTAGGAAGGTAAAGGTATCATTACCACTAAGGCCATTTCCTCTTTACTCTGCAGAGACTGCAGAGAAAATAACCTAGAGAAACTGTGGTGGTGGTCAACAGGGAGAAAGAAGGCTGAAAGAACGATAATAATATTCTGACTGGAGACAAGGAGTAAGAGTACAACCTGCCACCTCCAGGCCTAGCTTAACAGACCACTGAACATCAAATACTGAGTATATCCAACAGTGCCAGCTGGGCTAAATAATTAATAGGCTTTAAACTGTTTTCAAAATTTCATCAAAGGAGTATTTTTCCATGGAAAATTACATTGCCAACTAAAGAAATGTTAAAGTCCTCTTAAAAAACAAAGGATTAAAAAAAAACTTTTCAGTTCTATTTTTTCACAAAAATGCTAAGAAGTATATTTTCTACTTCAAAAAAAATTATCAAGGAACAAAATACCTGTCCTGAAAGCACTCCAAATATTTCTAGAGCTTTTTTGTAAGGAACTGACATACTAACTCTCTATTCAAATAAACCTAGCTAATGGGAGTTTTAATCTTCTTTAATCTTTGTTGTTCTATTTCCTTAGAAGCCTGGGGCTAAGCAGCCCTGAAGTATGGCAGTGAGGAAATAGCAGCTCTGGTTCCTGCCACTTCCATTCTTGCAAGGAGGATAGCAAGGGTAGCAGAGTTATTGTTTATACAGTAATAATTTGCAAATGATACAGTCACATTATTAGCAAATGTTAGGATTCACATTCATATTTACTCATAATGGGAGAAACTTTCTTCTGGTACAGAACACTGTGCTTAAACAAGTTTAATACATTCCAGCTTATAAATTGAACTGCAGTAACTGACTGTACACATCTGTACATGTAAGGCAATAGGTAAAATCTGAGTAAAAAAATATTTAAATCAAGGCCTTTTACCAATGCCTTTTCTTTCCATTTTGCAGCACACTATGAGTGTGCAAACAATCAGTTGCCAGGGCTCAGTGGACAGCTAGTAACTCATTACCCAGAGTAATTCAGCTATATCTGATCTCTTGCTAAAGGTCCTTCACAACACTTACACCTCCAAGGGAAAGCTTAATCATGCAGCTGCATAGGTGGCACCTCTACTGTCATAGCATATTGCCCAAATGAACACTGTACTGGCACCGAATAGCAAATAAGCAAGGGAGATGGATGGCAAATCAAGACAGTGGCCAAGCCTTGTATATGCAAATGATAAGAAAACCTACAGTTAGACTGTGGACTAGTAACAGCTTCAATCACAAGAACTGCAGTCGTAGTTGTAGCTCTCTAGATTGCGAGCACTTTAAGAGTAGCAGTATTACCTTTGCGGAGAGGCCTTGACTTTCAAATCAGTTCCCCTGAGTTGTATGCCAGAGTTTAGAAAGCTTTGAAGCATGGCTTAAGACCAGGTTTAGCTTTCATCAAATGTTTATTTAATACTGCTTTCCTAAACAAAGTGGTTATTTAATTATTATCCACCATGGGTGGCTTTATTGTTATGAACTTTCGAAATACAAGACTAGCAGCTTCAGTAGAACATCATTAATAGAAAAGACCCAAGCTGCATTAACCCTAAAGAAAACAATTCTACAGCATTTAAACTGTTCTGTCATTAGGGAGGGAGGATTGGTGCCCTCATTTTGGATGGTGATTTAAAATTGAACAATTTGAACTCCGTTCCCACATCCATCGTTAACCACCCATCATTAACCAGATAAGAGCCAGAAGGAATAAACTGCAGGTTTGTTCACAAAGACAACATAGCTTTGGCTGAGCCATCTAGCTAGGGAGTTGATGCAGCTGGGTAAATTGTGCAGTAGTTTCACAATCAATTTTCATTCATATAAGCTGGTGTTGCTGCCAAAAGATGTGGTCTCGCCTTCTCACAGCTGCTTGTTCCTACTCTGTGCCCTCCTGTCCCTTCAACCAGCACAACCACTTGGTATGGCTATGCAGTGCAACGGATCAAGAACAGACCTGGATTTTTTTTCATCTATTCTCAGACATAGAAACTGTTTCTGTAAAACAAAATGCCTTTCACTTACGAATGTATCACCTGAAGTGAAACTTCGTGTTTGTTCCTGAAGACAGAACCTAGCTGAGATATAGACACATATGCCACTAACTGTGCAAATGCGAGGCAACAGGACATTCTAAATAAAAAACATGTAAATCGGGATAAAGAGCAGTTTTCTGATGAGTTATTTTGATTCATCTTCTCCAACGGTAAATGGTCCTGGTGGGGAGCTAGCGTGGCAAAGAGTACCATCTGGAGGACTGCAACACCACAGCTTCTTGACGATACCTAGACATACACTATACCTTAAAGTTATTATATATGACTGATGGTCAACAGTTGGTGGGTTTGCTTTCCATAGCTGTGTTTTAATGGTTCTGGAGAGTCTTTTTTTTAGATTAGGTTTTTGGTTTTGCAAGAATACAATGCACTGAAAGATGAAAATTGTGTTAGCTTATTTTAGGAAGAAAAATCTAGAAAAATAGTTGTTTTGGGAAGGAAAGTCATTGTCTTCTGTAATTGTAACTAATTTGCCTCAGAGAGCATTAATTTCTTCAACGAAGCACACCCTTTGACCACCCTGTGCTGGATGGTCTCTTTGAGTTATAACCCATACCCATTGAAGTGAATGGATGTTTTGTCATTGCTTTCAAAGTTAGCAGGACTTGATCCACAGAAATTATGTGCAAATGCCCACAAGATACGTATGTAAATACACACACCTGAGCAAAGTTTACTGTATTTCCTGCCAGCACAATTTTCTTTCCTCCCTTCCCCAATCAGTATAATAAAACTTTTTGTCAGGCAAGCAGACCTATCACAGTACAGTGTCGGTTTTCCTTTCCACCAGCACTGACAGCTAGGGCCCTAGCCAGTATTCTATCTCACTGAGACATGCCTGAAAATTTTGTATGAAAGGTAAGCTTTGCAATTAACTTCTAAGCTTGCGAGTGTAAAAGAAACATAGCTAATGCTTATGCATCTAGAACTTCACTCCAGTGATCTTCTGGTATGTTACCAGAGTTCAGTTAGACTGCCTTTCACCTTTCAAGCTTTGTCTCCAGGAGAATGATCAGCTAAAATGGGAATACAGAAATCTACTTCTCTAGCTTACCAACTAGCTGTTCCTATTCTAAGTCTGTATCCGCTTACATCTTTTCTAGCGTACCTCCAAACTCTTCCTGCCTTTTCGTACAGCACTCCTAACAAAGAGCCAATTCCAATCACCGGACAGAAGAAGCAAACATCAAGGCAATGGGTTAGGGATTTTTTGCACCAAAAATGCAAAAAAAATCTTGTACCACCCCAGCTACTATCTGCAATTTGTCATCAGACTAAGAAAGTTAAGATAGGCAAAGCAGCTCTGGTAGCTATGAATGAAGATTCAGGCTTAATTCCTTTTTCCTTCCCTTAAAGACACAAGATTCAAAGGAATATGAAGAGCTACATATACAGCAGTGATCCTAGTTTTTATTTTCTTACCTGGACAAGTTGTTATTTTTTACACTGAAAGAAACCTGACTTAAAAGAGCCTGTAACAACCTTGAACACCCCAAATATTTTTTAACTCTCATTTTCACTGCAGCACTAAATGAGACTGTGTCTTGTTTGCTTTGGTTTGTTTTAATATACAGCTCATTTTCTTTCTCCAAAAGAGTAAGAACTGTGGCAGTTTACAAAGACTGGAAGAATTTTGTACAAAAATGACCCAACAAATTAAGAAATACATAATCAAAAATTCAACTCCTTGAACTCTTTTGAATACAGATCAAAACATCATGAAATTTACTTTACACCAATGCTTCAGGGTATCATCTGAATACGAAAATATCCAGTATACTTGAAAATCTTCTCTACTGTATCAGCACAGACAACAGCCACAGCACAAGTTTTTCTTCAAGCCTTTTTAGAAACTGATCTGTAAGATTAATTTCTGATTGCATTGCTGCACACACTTTTCTTCAGTTCTTGTCTAAATGACAAATAGTGGCTCCTCTAGACTTTCCCTTTGAAAAAGCATAATATTAGGAAATGCTTTGCTATTTCTAAACACACTTCGGTTGAATACAGAGTCATTTTCCTGCCAGGGACCACATACTATGGCACCCAATGCCATTCCCACTGGTGACAGATGCAGCACAGAGCTACACAGTACAACTGCTCAGCCAGGCAAGCATGGCACATAGTGTGGAACTGTGCCCTGCACCAGGCGGTATTAATGGACGGCAAAGCATAAAGCTGCCTTAGTCCCTCGGGGAAATCTGCTCTATTCATTGGATTCAGGCAGTCCCCACTAAGTTCAGTGCTGTTAGATAGGACCAATGCTTTCAAAATATGAAACCCGTGAAATCCATATTTAACTATTGATTTTTAACAGATACAGAACCACGCAACTTCTTTAGAACTTCTGAATATAAGGCCAGCTGTAAATAAACTCCAGAATAAAGACGTGCTTGCTTCTATGAATCCAAAAGATTAAAATACGTTGACCTCTCTCACAGCTGCAGTACATTTGCACGGATAATAACGCAAAGTTCAACTACATTGGCAGATGAACATAGTAAACTCTCTAACTTGCTGAAAGAAGAAAAGGGGAGTGCTTGTGGGAAGACAACATTAACTATACAGTTAGCTAGTTACCTCTTCATCTTCTGTTCCAGCATTTGATTCACTGAATTTGTCTTCCTGAAAGCTTCTAGTCCTCTCCACTTTTTCCACGCTCTGAAAAAAGGCTGTTTTTTCCAGCCTGTTACTGTTGTATCGTGCATTGATTTCTTCCAGCCTGTTAATCTTAATTAGCTTCATACTGTGCTCAGTTAAGTTACTGTCTTTTTTCCTCTCCATCTTAGATTCGTAAACCAGCGAACACTCGTAACTTCTGACTTCTCCTTTTTCTTGTCTGTACAAAAGACAGATAAATAAGAAGCATCAATGTTATTCATGCATTTTAGTTTAGAAAACTGTCACTGTTGCAGTTTTTAAGTACCTCTTTATATATTCTGAATAAATATGCAAATACAGAGTTAACAGCACTAGCTGTTAACAGATGGCACTCAACCCATTTGTCTATGTTTAACTCTAGATAATTCAAATGGTCTACAAGACTGATGTAATTTGAGTTGTTCGTAACAACTATTTAGCTCTAACAAATCAATATATCACTGTTGCTGGGAGACCTTCCTTGCTGATGGATCATTACCCACTTTTTAACCACTTCAGTGGTTCCACATTGCTCAGATGTGTTTTCTCTCTGTTGCCATTTCAGCAAGTGACATTTGAGTCATTTGAGTACCCTGTTACTAAGTCCACTGAAATTTTAGTAATTAAAGTGGTTTAACACAGTCCTTCTCTTTCCATTATCCTATACCATGTAAACAGATGATTGCCAAAATGAACATCATCTCAGCCCCTCTGCTAAATGCTGTATAAGAGCACATTCTTCAGCTAGGCTCTTTCCTGCTGTAGGCCCTCGCTGTTTTCAGTACTTACATATTGTAAGATCACCAAGGCTTGTCTAAAAGTAATATTGTCTAGAAAGCTATTGCAGGTCAAGCTGGTCTCTGGTTACTGGTTTTAATTAATTCTCTGTAGAAGAGCTTTTATTCCAGCGCAGTCATTTCTTCCCCTAAATATTACTTGGTTACATATGGAAAATATGTCCTTTTGCACAATTAATTTTGAAAGAGTAGGAGAAACTATTCTAAAATTTCGCTTAGCAAGCAAAGGGAGGACACTCAGCGTAGGCCCAGGAAATACAAGGGGAAAATGTTTTCACTATTATTATTGCAACCCTTGCTTCACCGTACTGGAAAACGAGCTACAAAAGTACTGTGCTAGCTACCGCTTTAGCTCAGGAAAGCTGAATCTGGTCAACCTCATTACACAGCTCATGGTTTATTGTTTTAACTTGCATAAATACTATAAACTATATGGTATAACTAGGAATGCATACACAACTTTACAGTCATTAGCAGCACAGAGAAACAGCTTTCAGCATACAACCAGAAACCCAATCAAATAAGTTATTTTCACCTGATTACCCTCTAATAGAAAACACTCTTCATTGTATTTTAACCCCATATCTGTGCAGATGCAACAGATTAAACTTACCTCAACTGATTTTGCACTGCCCACACTTAGACCTCCAGGCTCGTCCCAGATGTTACATGCCACATGATATCGCATGTGATACAGCAGGTGGCATGCTAATGGTCGTATTTATAAGTCACAGGACAGCAAAGGACCTATAGTGCAAGGCTGCAGCTTACAAATGAGCCAGTTTTCCAGGCACCTGGAGCATCAGGGTCCCGTGAAGCTGTACAAACACTGCCTACTAGAGCACACATTCACAGCCTTTCTTCTTTTTGCCACCATGTGTCAGCCCCTCACAGATCCACGGGCATGCGAGGGCTCAGAGCGTGAGAGACATTCTAGAGCCACCCTGCTCGTCTGTGTGATGCAGGGACACCAGCGTGTGACTGCGAGACATTCATCAGGCGCACGAGTCTCACACTTAGTATGTAAAAATGGCAGGTCTTCTCCTTCCAGCCTCCATTACTAGCTCTCATGGCTCTGACATCCCTTTCTCTGCCTTCCAGGAGAAAGGGCTTTTTTAGAGTTTTTTCCTCTCCACATCCTCATGGCAAGGGGTTCCAGTTTTGTTAAGCAAACAAACAATTGCAGGAGACATAATATAAGAACTCAGTATAACCCTCGAGCTGTTTTATAGAGCCTTTGACCTAGTCCATATGAAGGGATGATGGAACACATTTCAAAGTTGTTAGAAAAATTAGTCGAGGTTTCCAGATTCCCTCCCTCTGCCTCCATGTCTCCAGTTACTCAAAGCCCATAAAGTGTTTTAGAGCTACCTGGCTGTGAAGACCACTTCTGGCTTGACATGACTTCAACAAGGGAAAGTTGATTCAGGCCCTCCATACTTCTTCAAAGAGCACATCGTTCTCTAGGGTATGATCACCAAATGTAGCCATCCATCTAAGGAGAATGACATGTCCTATTGAAAGGGCATGTTGTTCTGTCAGGCTGACCGATGGGTGAGTTAGCTGGGAAAATATTAATGGGATGGCAAGCCTGAAGGCATTACTGTGCTCAGTTACCAAGCAGAGACTAGGATTTAGTTCAAATGTTTTTGCCCTCCCTCCCATTATTACCTTAGTATTTCCTTGAAACAATAAGCTCAACTACAGATAGTTTTTGTGGTGCACACAGTGAAATCCTCTACAGCCCCAGGAAAGCAATCCCCTCCTGGTCATGCATCACTGAGTAATACAAGGCCTAGTAGCACAAGGCATACAAGGCATAGTCTCCCACTTCATTAAAAAGAAAAAAACAAATTCAATTGTGTTGTGAGCACTCTTTCCCCAAAAGAAGAGTGAAACTTCCCTGCCTAATTTACGCCCCTGAACGCCTGGGAAATGCTTTATCTTGGATCTTCCTCAGAAAGCCAACCTTTCACTTCAATCAAAATAGCACGCTTCATGGATCACATCTTCACAGTTACATACTCCGAAACCACAGGTATGTCATGGAAACACAGAAACTCGCTTAGTCATATGCAAAAGGGATACATATACAATCCTACCAGTATGTCTGCACAAGTTATATGTGCACAATAAAAATGTAAACAACAAGGTAAACGTATTTAGAACTGTTCAGAACTAGAACTAGGCAGACAAACAGGCATCAGGAAAACAGAAAAATCCACAAACAACCATTTTCTTCCACACTCTGTTTTTGGATCATAATCTCTTCAGTCCATAAAGTACGTTGCTCAAAACCAAGTCCACCAACTTCCATCCCGAGTTGAAATAAAAAATTTCTTCTCAACAATTGGCCATTTGCAAATGAGCCATTTTCAAAATTTAAGCACGAAGACAGGTGCTATTACATTGTGGCCACGCTTGCTGCCGTCACAGATCCAGGCATAGCACATCTTGACTCTAGACTGACCTGAAACTTACAAGCTGGGAACTGTTATGTAATAGTATATAATTAAATCTAAATATATAATTTAAGAAAGAAAACAAAACGTAACGTGGAAAGAATTACCAGTGGGTCAGATTCAGCTGGCCAATGAGGATGCTAATTATACTGCTGACTATGCTTTTCTATAAAATACAAATCTGCGCTGCATTCTGTGTAACACAAGAGAAATATTTTCTTTTAAAAAAAGAATTTATTTGTATCTCTTCAATTAAAAAGGAGTTTTTCACATATTTCAATAAATGACCAGATAAACCCCACAGACACAGATTCTGGTTTAACCGTTGTGAAGAGGAAGCAACTTTGCAACACTTCAAACAATCTAAAGAGGGTCGCTGTGGCCTTACTCTTTTCACAGCCGTTTCCCATGCCCGGCTGTACAATCTGACTGAGTCAGCTCTGCCTCTCATGCAATCATGCAGTGCGCTGGCTGAAAACGTACAAAAGGAAAAAAAAAAAAAACAGCTGTGAAAGCCTACGTTGCTGTGGAATCACAGCAAAGGAAACCATGGAGGTACTGCCTAACTCAGAAGCAAAAGGTTTTTCCTCTTATGTTGAGATAGAGAAAGAAGACAAAGCTAGAAGATGAAAGGAAAATGGCTATCTTCTAGGGGTCAAAAATGTACACGATGACACAGGAAAATAATCGAGATAAAAAGAAAAGAGAAAGACGTGAGGTGTGGGGTCTTATAAAGAGATACGTATGTGGACAGTCCCGGGGTCCCAGCGGGGCCAGTCGCATGTACAAAGCGTGCCCTGTGTGGAGAGACGCCACTCTTGCATCTGGAGCAGCTCTCCCAGTGTGCCCTCCATGAATTAATCCCTTCCAAAGAGCCATCTTTTTAAACAGGAATCGCCAGAAGGCTTCGAAGGATTCTTTCGCTTCCAAACGGCGTGCAGCACATCGAGCGAGACACCAGAAGAAGAACCAGCGACTATTTTTCCACTCCCGTGTTACTGTCAGTTTTTGACCTGCTCGAGTAACACGCCTGCTTTCCGGCCTGGCATCTCCCATCCCTTGACAAGGGGCGGCCGGCTGCCATCTCCCTAGCCGGGGGCTGCCCCCTCGCCGAGGGGCCTACCCCGCCGAGGAGCCTGCCCCACCGCCGGGCAGCAGAGGCACAGGCCGAGGCCGACGCCGCTGGCGGCTCTCCCGGCGCCATGTTTGCCCCCGCTCACGGCGGCCTTCCCGCCCCACTCCGCAGGGCGGGGGGGACGCTGAGGGCACCCAGGCGGGGAGTTGGGCTCCATTTGGCGGCACAAGGCACAATGCCCCCTCTCCCCCTGTGAAGCCAGCACCGCTCGCTGCCCTGCAGCAGCGAGGAGGGAGAGCGGCGCCCGCTCCGCCGGGGGGTTGGGGAGGCCGGGGCGGACTACAGCTCCCGAAGGGCTGCGGGCGCCGGCGGCCTCGCTTCCTGCCGCGGCCGCGCCGTTGCCCTCGCAGCGGCGGCGGGAGGCGATGGAGGACGCCGCGGCGGAGCCGCTGGTGCAGTGCCCCGTGTGCCTGCGGGAGCTGCCGGGCGCGCACATCAACTCGCACCTGGACCGGTGCTTGCAGGCCGGGGAGGGCGAGGCGGAGCGGGAGTGGCCGCCCCCCTGCAAGAGGATGCGCCTGGCCGCCGGCCTGCAGGCCAGCGAGGAGGAGGAGGCGGCGGCGGGCGAGCAGCAGGAGGAGGAGGAGGCCTGCCCGGCCGCTGCCCCCGTCTTCTCCCTCTTCCACAAGGGCCGCGGGGCCGGCGCCGCGGGGCCGAGCCCGGGAGCCGGCGGCGGGAGGCGCGGGGCGGGGCGGGAGGCCGCGGCGGAGCCGGGGGACGGAGGAGGCGAGCGGGCCGCGGGCCGCCGGGCCGGGCCGAGCGGCGGGAGCATCGCGCAGAAGCTGGAGGGGAAGCCGCTGGCCGACAAGCTGCGGCCGGACACGCTGGGGGACTACGTGGGGCAGGAGCGGGTGCTGGGAGCGCAGACCCTGCTGCGGTCCCTGCTGGAGGCCCACGAAATCCCCTCCCTCATCCTCTGGGGGCCACCGGGCTGCGGCAAGGTGAGTGGCGCCCGTGGCTGCCGCCGGGGGCTGGGGCACGGCGAGGAGCAGGCGAGCTCGTCCCTTCCCCGCCTCCAGCCAAAGCACGGCTTTCGAGGTGGATGAGCTCTTTATTTTTCTGGATTTGCAGGTTTCTTTTTTTTTTTTCCCCCCCTTCCCTATCTATCTTCTTGGCTTCTTCCGTAATAATGCCTTTATGTTGACGGCTGTCCGCTCGTCATCTTTTAGAAAACAAAAACGCAACGTGTCTGCAATAAAATATAAGTGACTGCCACTCCCCCCCCCAGCTTGCACTTTGGTTACATAGGCCCCTTTTGATTTCAGGGAATAGGCCTGCTTTTGTAAACTGCAGAGTCATTAGTAAACACAAAACCCGAGAAGTTTAAAAGCAGTCACAAAATAGCACCTGTAAAACCGTCTAGAAAATGGAGTGATATAGTGGGAGCTCGGTAGAACGTAGCTTGCGGGTACAGGGTTTGCCTTAGCCCACTATATCTAGCCCCTGGCACAAGAGGCCTTGGTGTGAAAGGGAGCTAAAATTCCCCCTAGGTATACTTAAATATCCATCCACCTTAACAGAGAAACAAACTAAACCCCACGAATCAGTCCTTCTAGTTACACATTCTCACTGCTGTTCTTTCTAAAAGGCTCTGGTATCTTAAAAGCGGCAAAACAAGAGGCAGAATCTGGTGAATCCCAAAAGGCACTGTAATTATAGCACAGCAGTGAAGGAGCTGTGGAGGCTCAAGGACCAGATGAACGCCTCCAAAAATGTTCAGAAGCGACAGCTCAAAGACTGCAGCTTACTGCGGTCATTTTTCCCTGTAGTCCATTTTTTTGTTTGTTTAAATTAAAAGCTAAGCAAACAAAATACATAATTATCTGCTAACCCAAAGGTGTGTACAGCTCTTAAGTTTTGCTTATATGTAGGTATATGCATTAGGGCATATGTGGGAAATTTCGAATAGGGAAGATAATGACTAATGAATTAATTCTAGCAGAGAAGTTGAGGACAGAGGGGCACCTTTCTCTTAGCATATTCGTTTCAGGAGGAAGGGGGTCTATGTATGCATGATATTTGAATTTATTTATTTTATTTTAACCACAATTAATAAGGAACAGCTAGGGAAATGATGGATAGATGAATGCTGTTAGCAATGCTGTGACAAATAGTTTCGCCTACGTAACCGGGACACGAAAAGAAACAGTCGGTGAATTTACAAAATTGCTACTTTCTATAAAATAATAAAGTAATGTCAGTAAAACAGAGGAGATGAGGTAAAGGAGGTTATTTCTGAAAATTTGTCAATGGAGGGGGGATTGGTAGATATAAGATGGCCAGGGAGAGGGGAAACTAATTTCTGTAACAAATAACTTGTTAAGTAGTGGGGCAGGCCATTTATTAAATAAGTAACATGTCTGGGGATTGTTACCTGTCATTCTGTCTTCGGTTTGTTGTTATCTGTGTCAACAGTGTCTGCTTCCTCTTGAAGGCCTTTAGTCTTCAAGAAGGAATGCTATTACGAACATAGTAATAACAAAGCGAAGGCCACATCCAATCTAAAGTCTCAGGAAATGAGAACTGAATTTGGTGGGCTTTTTGTTCTGATGAACTCTCCTTTTTTGAACAAGGCTATGGAAAAGCTTTTTTGTGAGCTTATGGCAGCTTACTATTATGTCTCAGGTCTTTTGGAAACGTCTGTGGTGCTAACGGTATCTTTGAATGCTGGGTGATTGATTTCATGCCTGTAACGATGCAGCTTTCACTCTGCTTTCTCATGACCTGTCTTCCTCATCCATATACTTTTAAGTGGAATTTTATTTAGTAAGCCTGCTTCTCACTGGATTTAAGTTCTGTTGCTGATCGATCATCCGACTTTCCTAAAGACTATGCGTTTCACCCCCATCACGCTTTCCATCTGGGAACAGTTTAAAATTCCATGTATCATGTTTTCTTTCTCCACATTTTAGGCTGTTGGATAGCTCATCTCAACAAATAATGTTGAGGCTACACTCTGTCAGGTAACTCTTGATGTATTCGAAGTATCATAACCATCCATGTCTGGCTGAGTCAGAAAATGCTGAAATGAAACACAAACTCCTACTTCAGAAAGTTGAACTTTTTCCTCTACCTATGCTTATTAATATTTGTAGGATAGTGCTAGAATGTAGTTTCAACTCAAGCCTTCTTCCCTATAGAAGGTGCTGTGTATCTCAGTTGAGTGGCTGAAAGTTCTCTCCTTGTGTATTTTTATTAAATTCCTGCCCTTTCAGATTTAAAATGCAAAGCAAAATAGTCCTCCTACTGGAAATGGAAAAAGAAGTCTGTAGTGGTCTGCCTGACTCTTTCACTTATTATTTGGGATGTGCTTACATAACACGTCTAAGAAAACATTTCATGGAGAGCTGACCTGAAACAGTTGGGAAATGGGCAGAGAGGAGATCTCTTTCTCTTTTTATGTGAAGAACCACCTACATTAACATTTGAAGCCAAAAAGATCTTGTGAAGGAGAAAAAAAAATTGCTCGCTCCCTCAGGAATCGGTTGGACTAAAGCAAACCCCTTTTCCATTAAGCACAGTCTTTTTCAGCGGAAAAACATTAATAGACAACTGCACATTGTCTAGCTTCAAATATAACAAGGCTGCATGCTGAGCTCCGCCCATCAAAGAAAATAGCCCTAAATGGGAGAGTGGGTGCTGAAGTTGGAATATGATTAGATATGGTGGTCTAAATTCAGAAATGCTGTGTAAGGTGGTCATGTAGACTCCTTAAACTTCTTTATGCTCCTGCTACCCATGTCTGTAGGAGTCTAGTTACTGCAGCCCACCTATGCTTTCTTCGATTTCTACAGCCAAATAACACACTAACTGATGTTTCTTTTTTAAAGGATAGAGCAGGAGTAAGTGAAAAATAATGGAGACTGAGTAAGTCTTCTAGGGCTAGTTTAAAATGAATTTATGAATTGCGTATCAATCCGGACTTCTAACAGAAGCGGCAGTTCCACAGGCAGTTTTTCTGAGCAAGAAGAAAATAATCTTGTCGACTAAGGTGTGCTATAAAGGCAATATTTTAAATTGTAGGTCAAGAATACTTTTGGGGAATCTTAGCTGTGAAAGTAGCAAAGCCAGATACCTGAGTAGAAAAGTATGTGTGTTGTACTATTCTGACCAAGCTGAATTCAGCCCCAGCTGCACTTGAATTGTCAAGGAAGCGTAATCCAAACTGAAAAGAGAAAATCAGGATACTTCTGTTGTGAGTGTTCTTCTTCTAAGTTTTCTTGTGTACTTAGCCTTCTTATTTTAAGAGAGAAAGATCTTTGTGCATTAATTGGTCATCCTAATGTCTTACAAAGCCGAAAAAACTTTAGATGAACTTGCTTTGACTCTTTATTTCTGTTTTTACTATTGGCACCAGTAAGTGTTGAGCACAAGGACATCTATTCTGCTTTTAAGAAGCTGACCAGACACAAGGCATAAGATGAAACACTGCCTCAAAGAGATGCCATGGTTATCAACTTAAGGACGGTTGGCTTATTCATCCTGACTATGCAAATTTTTAACTATGCTATATGAATCGCAGTGTAATCTGAGTAAGCCGTACTGTGAGTTATGACCCTTTAATACAGGGATTTAGATTTTTGCTTGACTGCCATGGGGCACCAATTTTAGTAAAGAGTTAGCAGCAGAACACGGAGTAACTTGAGCACAGAATAATCTTGCTGCCACAGATACAGTTTAAGCTTTATCAGTCTGAATATTCTGTATTTAAATATGGTAGACATTCTGTCTTGCATGTGCCATTTAACAAGAAAAAGTGTGCAGACAGTGTATGTAGCCCACTCCTTGTAAAAGGTGGGACAAAGAACGTTTATCTGTGTTTTCCTTAGATCTATGTATGCAATCTAGTGCTGAGATAAAGTAGGCGAGGTTGATATGAATGCAAAACATCAAACAACAAGTTGTCCTTGAAGTTTCCATTATCTTCCATTGAGTTTATGTTTAATTTTTAGGAGTCTATTGTATTTCTTTGTGTTTCTTGTTTGTATTTCTTTGTTTTTATTCAGAGCTCTGCCGCAAGACATTGGAACAAAGCTGGCAAGTATATTACAATTGCTTAAGTTATACACATATTTTTATCTTTATGTGTGTATCGTCCCTTCCCTCCAGCCTTTTCATTTTGCTAGTTTAAATGATTGCCTACATGCTTCTTTGGTTACTTGGGTATATTTCATCTTCTGTCGTTCATGCTCCTTGGGGCCTGATTTGAAGCCAGTTGAAATAACCAGTTCTTTCAATTGCTTCCTATGAGGTTTTTAAATGAAAATGTGTATTGTCTTTTACAGTAGTGTAGAGTGAAAGTTGAGAATAATTTTTAAAAAATGGGGTCATCATTGCAATCACTTGGGAGAAATCTTCAAATACAAAATGTGCGTGCTTTCACTTACGCCATCCTCAGTTAGGAATAATGCAATGGGATGCCCTGGGAAAACAAAACTGGCGTTGCCCATTGTATTTGTAAAGCGTTTGGAATATATGGAAAAATTTGCATCCAGCAAAAGGAGGCACAGCTCCATTTCAGTAAACATTGTACAATGACCTTGCCTCTGTTTATGCTTGGTCTGACTTGCATTCTGGAAGTGCTGTAAAACACATGCTGTTACTGTTGTTCACACTGAATGACATCTTACTCCTCCAGTAGTCTCGCTATGGGCTATTTGCAGTTTGAGGAACCAAACAAGATGAGTAAGAATAGCATGTGCCCTTATAGAAGTGCCAACTGTTGCCACTTTTGATTGCATTATCTTTATAGTCAGCGCCCCGAACCCTGTTCATCTGCTACCCTGCCAGTTTCCTTTAGGCACAGCCTGACTCATTGCCTGTGTCTCCTGTGACACTGTGGTACATGGGGTCAGCTCAGCAGTATAGCTACTAGTGCTTATGGGTTGGCTAGGATAGGCGCAGCTTTTTTAGCGGCATCCCTTGGCTGGCATCCCAGGACACTGGCGCTCATGGTATCTCGCTCGGGGCTGTGAAATAGCATAGCCGTTCCTGACTTCTCATCATCCACAGTGTAGCCTGTCTCCTACTGCACTCAAAAGGGGGACTGAGGGTGAGAAGAGGCTGCTGATGACAACACCATATAAGCAAAGATAGAGAAATCATGGCCAGAACAAAGGACGAGGCAAAAGTACGTGGGAAATCAAGGTAGAGGTCAGCAGAAAAAAGCAGGATGCATTTCAGAACTCTGATAATATGATTCAAAACCCTGCAAGTCTGTGGCTATGGCTAACCTGTTGAGCTCGTTTCCTGTTTTGTACCAGACTCTCAGACTTCCTCTCATCCCTGCTTCATATGTGTTAATTCATGCTGGGGTTTGCTCTGGAACAAACAAAGTAAAAAAACCCTGTTGGGGAAGCCTCGTTGTCAGCTAGATTATTCCTGTTGGGGTACAATCAATGCTGTAGTCTATATCCTAGTGCAGAGATGATCTGTTCCAGATGTACTCCGGTCATCCAAAGACGTCCTAGCAGGCCTTATACCCATCCAAACTCATTAGGATTAGCATGCACGTTGGAAGGGCTCATCAAGGTGTGAGAGAGAACTCTTACACCATGATGTGCTCCTATTAATGCACAGTATGAACGTGAGCTCTTCATGAGAAGCGTGAGCCTGGAAGGAATGAGGTGAGCTATTCTGCACACCTTGCAGGAGGTCACCTGCAGCACTACTGAAGACAGTATAGATGTGGCCTGAGAGACTGTGAAGATAATGCAATTATCTTCTCTGACTGACACAGTTGTTTTACTAAAATTAAGCAAATTAGGAATGAATAGAAAAAGATGCTGTGAACAACTAATCATAGGCGAATCCCTAAACAAGGTCTGCCTAACCTACCTAATGCATTGATAGAGCAGGCTTAATTTCTACGTGCTTCTTAACTGTTTTCTTGCCCTGAACGTGGGACTGCATTGATTGGTGGCAGCAGGGAGAATAGGGAAACAGGATACATTCACAGAGAAGCTAAATCAAGAAAATTTGTAGATATACAGAAAATCCTTAACTCCTGGCAATGGCATCTTACAGACTGAAACAGCAGATTTGGTTGGTGCATCTGCTCCAACAGTGATAGTTGTGCTCAGCTCTGGGTTACTTTTATTTCATCCATAGCTGGTACCAAAGCTTGGAAGAACCAGTCACGTAGTTGTTGGGGGTGGCTTGGTTGGTGGTTGGTTGGTTGGTAAATCTTGGTTTACTGCAGTATTTGGAAAAGAGAATTTTTATTTGAGTTGACATGAAGAAAATTCCAGGACAGTGAAGAAGAGCTTCAGTAGTTAAGTGCTTATTGTACGTGTAATAGAGCTGTAAATAAGTGACCACAGGCTCAAGTTGAAAGTATTATTCATTACTGATTAATGGTGAATGCGTTCTCCACAGGTTTCTTAGTGGATATGGCACTTCTTTAGCCTGGCTAAACAGATAAGTTTGATAAGGTACTGCAATTTTCCACATAAAACTTGAGATGATAGGTGCGAGTTCAGACAGTTTGCTGGCATAATGGAAGAGAACTCAGAATGACTTCTGGAGCGAGCAAGGGTACTATACTTTGAGCTTTGTAAGGTGTAACTTTCAGTGAATTTAACAAAAGGACAGATTGCGGGATCACTCCTGTTCTCACCAAAAGAAATGCCACTTAATTTGTGGGGAAGAATGCTTTCCCTCCTCCCCCTTAGGAAAAAAAATTGATCTGAAGAAGAAGCACCTGTGTACTATCAGGAGCTTAGATTTCCTCTTGCTACATGTTATGCATGTTCTGATATGGAAATATTTGTTCATATTAAATAGGAACTGTAGTGTAACTAATTTTTAAGAGTTTTTCTACTATAAAAATCAAACTTAAATTTATTTCAGATAATGAAGGACATTCAATGTGTTTTCTTTTACCTTATTCCATATTGGACTTAAAAATTTCTTCTTATTCCCCAAATACGTTGTCATTTAACTTAGTGACAAACAGTAGAGGTTTAGCATGCTTTTTCCAGTTTGTCTGGGCTAGTGTTTTCCTTCTTAGACCGTTATGCTTCTGCTATGTCTCCACTGAGATATGTTTCGTAGCTTCATTGCAGCTTGTTAGTAGTAAAGAGGGAAAAAGAGTGTAACATGATGTATACTTTTGCTAGAGACGCTGTGTGAAAAAAAACATAAATGAAAAATTGAGCTCATGGGAAATAATAACCTTACAGAGGAAGCTTGACTGGTATGTGATGGACAGTTTGGCTTGCTGGAAGATTCATTGTGCAGGATAGAAGGAAGAAGCTAAGAACACGCCTGTGTGCCTTGAGCATTGGTTTATGATGACCTTTGTTGACCCAAGGGTTGGCAGGATGAAGGAGGTGTCCACATATGTTGCCTGAGAACTGTGTAGCAGGTTTCCAGTAGATTCTTATTCTAATTTTCAAACAGATTTCTTTGTATTTTTTTCCTGAACTAAGTAGACAAATCACAGCTTCCCATCTATGTGTTTAAAAATAATTCCTCTCTGATCATTTTTAACAGCAAAGTTCTCTAGCTGAAGATTGAATGCCCGAGCTGACTGACAGAAAAATTCTAGCTCTTTTTGGCAAAGATAATTTTCTTAAATAATATTTTTATTTCTTGCAAAACCAGTAGTTTTGAATCTCAGTTTTCACTACAGGGTGTGCTGATTGATTAAAAAAATATTCTGCCTGAAGGCAGAAAAACAGTGATCTACCCTGCAGTCTTCCTAATGCCCTGATTTAACCATATTCTTATACTAAATATAACAAGTCTCTTCATCTGTGGAACCTGGCAAATGAGGGCCAGGATGCAGTATGAACTAAGTGGAGCTCCTAGAAGAAGAGCCACTTGATTTTTTTTTTTTTTTCCTTCCCTCTTCTGCTACTTTTAAAGAAAGGAAAGGTATAGTTTTCTTTTTGCACCTTCAGACTCGGTATGTTGAGGGTTTCCACGCTTTCAGTAGCTTTAAGGCATCCAACATCCTCCAAAGGTATGTTCTGTACCAAGTCGCTTTTGTAGAGAAGTACCAAATTGGGTTTCATTTTATTAGCTTAATTTCAGAGATACATCTGTCACTTTTTTTTTTTGTTTGTGTCCCAGATCTTGCTATTTTGTGTAGGCATCGTTGTGAGCACTTTGCTGAGTGTCTTTCCAGTCTTGTCTTCTACAGCGTTCCAAGGAGGGAAATGGTTGGTGTTTTGAGCTCCTGGGGTGAGATGGGATCTGACATGAGATGTGAGTCTCATGTCAGGACATGAAATGAGACCTGTTCTAAAGTCAATTTGGAAGCTGTTACTGAAACTGAAGAGAGAATAAAGAAGAATATATCCTCCCTTTTCACCTTCTTCCTCCTCTCTTGGACTGGTTGCCATCTCAGGGACGAGGAGATTCGTCAAGAGACAGAACACTGCTGTTAGGGGAGTGGACAAGGTCTTGCCAACACCACTGATAGGGTTCTAGTAGGTGGTTGTTTCCTCAGTCTCCCTGCAAGAGGATCAAGTTTGGAGCACCTGCTGCATTAACTTCAATACTTGGAATATCTTCTGGAGCTTCTAGTTTTGGAGCTTGTCGGCACCTGTCCTCCCGCTCAGCTGCTGAGGCACTCATGTCTTCAGATTCCTTGGGATCCTTCTTTAATGGAAGAAGTCAAGCTGACGGAACAGTGACCCTTTTTTTCCTTGCACTACTTTCGAATAGAGATTTACTGTGCTTGGGGCATGCAGATACACCTGCTTTTACTGTTGGGAGTGAAGGAAGGTGTGAAAATTATGCCTGTAAGGTGTATTCCGGTTTAGTGAATCTGTGTATGAGACAGTAGTGGACGTTGCTTCTGTGCTTTACTTGGTGCAGTGAAATTCCCTATAAATAAATTGTGATATGAAGGAATTGTGTACAGGGGAAGAAGAGGAAGATAACTGCTCACTAAAACCAGCTAACAGTTTGTTCAGTCAGCTGCTTGCTTGTTCTCTTGGCGAGATTTTGAATACTGTTGGCTACTTAGTCAACAAATGCAAAGGAGCTACTTTTTTATTTCAGCACTAAAATTCTCGTGCTTTTGTAGACAACTGCTTTTTGATTAATTTCATTTTTATGTGCTGTGGAAATAGCAAAAGCTTTGTTGAACAACACTTAGGTAGCTTCTTGTTTCTTAAATGTAATTGCACTATAAACTCTTCTGCAGGTATCTCAGAATAGTCCAGCTCTTTATCCTCTAAGATACTGTACAAAATGATTGCTCAGTGCCTGATTGCAGTCAGCCTGTCCTCTGTGGCATCAGCATATCTGGGAAAGAGTTTTCCTTCAGCAGTAAAGGAAACGGCTGTCATTATTGCTTGCCTTTTCAGTATTAAGACTGAGTAGGTCTGGTACTTCAAGGGCAGTCCTTAGAAATGCAACACCGGATTTCTACTAGGTGCCCCTAGCAGAGAGTTTTTAAGTCTTCTATGTGCTAGAATAGCATGATTGACACATGAATAGCATGAGCAATTTCCCTAACACCCTGTTCTCTAAACTGTCAGCATTATTTCTTTGTCCAGAATATAGCTTTATTCTTTACAGATTTCCTTCATGTGAGTACGTTCTGTGTCCAAAATGATTCTTACAAAGCCAGCTCTTACTGCTGTTTCAGACTACCCTGGCGCACATCATAGCCAGCAGCAGCAAAAAGAACGGCACGAGGTTTGTGACGCTGTCAGCCACAAGTGCCAAGACAAATGATGTTCGAGATGTCATCAGCCAAGCCCAGAATGAAAAAAGACTCTTCAAGAGAAAAACTATCCTCTTTATTGATGAGATCCATCGTTTCAATAAATCTCAACAGGTGTTGTACTATGTCACTTTTTTGAATAATCCTTTGTCAGCACTTCCCGTAAAATTCACCTCTTCTCCTTAACATGATAGCCTACTTTGGGCTTTTGTTTTTAATTTTAATGTTTTTAGTAACCAAATTAGGGAGAGACTTAGAAATGTAATTCCATAACTAATTTCCGGGCATCAAAGATTTAAGTAAAAGGCTGAGCTATACTGAAGAAGACTTACATGCAGGGCTTTATATGACATTTTACTGAAATTTTACTTCTCCAAAGTCACCTTAGTCATGTTTCCCATAGATATCTTCATTTCAGCCTCTACCCTGGGGTTAGCATTATGCATTCCCGTTAATCAGAAGTCTGGAAGGTAGAGGTGCTTAGGGCTTTTGTTTTTGTTTTAATGTTACCCTCTTGTTTCTGCTGGCAAAGGAAAAATAAGGCATAACATGGTACTTTTGACTGCAGCGATCACTTGGGTTTTTTTTTTTCCTTTTTTTCTTTCCTAGGTATTGTTTTCTTTAATCATAGCCTGGAAAGCTTAAATTCTGTACCAGAGGTGACAATTTTTATTAAATTCTATGGAACCGTATTCCAATCTTCCCATAGTTTTCTGAGCCATCCGATAGAATTATGTAGAGAATTATAGCCCTAATGCTTGGTTCAAAAAGCAGTTAGAAACTAGCTTCATTATTTGTGGATTTGATAATGCGTTTTTCATGGTATGTTTTGCTGGCCAAACAAAAAAGTCAAATAAATAAGCTAAACATTTGCAGTTTTTTAACAATGTTCCTTTTCAACAGGTAGGGTTATTCTTGGTGCAGGCATGGGTTATCAAGGTAAACAGCCCGTGATGTGTTGCATGCATGAAGTTAAATCATTTAGCTGAGCAGATGAGCTGCCTTGTCAGTGAGGTTATTTGTCATATCAACAGGGAGCCCAAAGACTTAAAAAACACATGAAAAATGTATTAGGAAAATGCCAGATAGCCTACTCACATAGGATGTTTCAGGTTGTCATCGATTGAGATCAGCTTTTTCTGCTTCCCTCCCATATTCAGGACACTTTCCTTCCTCACGTTGAGTGTGGAACTGTGACGCTGATTGGAGCAACCACAGAAAACCCTTCCTTCCAAGTCAATTCTGCTCTTCTGAGCCGGTGCCGGGTTATCGTTCTGGAGAAACTCTCAGTTGAGGCAATGGAAGCAATTCTGATGCGGGCCGTCAGGTCCTTAGGGATCCAAGTTCTGGGCCAAGATGAACAGCACAACAGCCCCGAGACTGGCAGCAACAGCAAGAGCTCAGAGTGAGTACTTTATGGGCTGCAGCATGTTAATGCACACAACCCGAGGAATTGACTGCCTGCCAGGAAGAGAATGAAGTTAAGGGTGGGAAGAGAAACCCTAGCCGCTTCTGATAGTAAAGAAAAGTAGTAGCAGCATATGGTGGGGAGGGGATGGTGGGGAGAGAAAGAATCCAAAGCCCTGGCTCTCCATCCAAAAAATAATCTTACCATCTGGATTAGTAGCGAGTTTTATACTTGGATCTGCAGCTCCTGACTCACCCCCAGGATATTTAAATCCATTCTGCTGCTGCGGATTTGCTGTGGAAGCCTGTAACTGGGTTCTTATCATGTCCTAATGTGCATTACTTTTTCTTACTGGTTGTAAAAAGCATCACATTACAATTAAGTGGTGGATGGGGTATCCCCTATAAATTATTTTGGAAGCGCCTGACAAAAGGTTACTGTTTACTGAATCTTTTTTTTTTTTTTTTTTAATAAGATCAGAAGGTTACTGCTTTTCCTTAGCTCCGGAATTGAGTGCTATGGTATGTTTTATGGTATGCTTGGCAAGGGGGAATGTTTTTCTGTGAGAAGTTAATAGTTAAGTTTAAGGTAGATTTTGTTTTTCTCCGCTTCTTGTTGTCCAAACCAAATAGAGTTTTATTGAAAATTGAAGTCCTGATTTGTCCTTAAGGAATGTTGTCTCACTTACGAAGTGGCTAGCTAGCAAATGAGAATAATACATAGTACTGTGCTACTGTGATGCAAGTTATAGTTATATAACTTCATGTTGGTGCCTCTGCATACTACTAGTAGTTTGGGTTTTTGCCATGATGATAATTAGGCTGGCACTCTTTATGAAATAAAGCTAAAGTGCACTGCCTACGGCTACCTTTTATTTATCACAGAATGTGAGTACTCAGAATTCCTAGCCAGGATATAGAGGTCAGGGCAGGGAATAGCAGCTCTTGCCTTTCCCCTCCCCCCTTTTTTTATATCATGCTCATATTGCTTTAACCTCTTGTAGCTTTTACATATTGCAGTGATGTGAGTTGTAGAAGAGAAGGCAGTACTGCATGTCAGCATTAATGTAGCGGGACAGCTGTGGTTGCGGCTACACCCCGGCTGCGGTTTTGAGACTTTCCTTTCTGTATGGGATTAAAGTACAAGGCCATAGTTTCAGCTGCAGTTGTTTGGGTTTGGGTTTCACCAGACAATCGTTATCTGTAACCTTCCGTTAGCTATGGATGATTTAAACAGCACAGTGTGGTGCTTAATCAAACTGAAAGAAGCCTGGCAGGCAGACTGTCAGACTAGCACAGTTTCAGAAGTCTATCCGCGAAGAGAGAGAGTGCCTCACACTAGTGACTAACACAGGAGCCAAATATTTTAAAACAAAAAGAAGAATTCAGGGTTTAAGACTGTTTACTGCAGTTGTGTGTTTAGCCTTTCTTGTGTTTCCTGCCACTGTATGATCCTGGTTTGTAGTCGATACATACTGTTGCTGTTGATGCTGGGTTCTTTAGCCATCCTGCCCCTTACCTGTGGTTTAATTTTTGTTCTCTGTGTTAATTGCTTGTTCTTGCTTGACTGTCCATACCTGTTCTGCTTTTCTTTTTCTTCTCTGCCTACTGCGTCTCTTTTCTCCCTCTTTACCTCCTACCTCTGTCAAAAAGAGCTAGCGTTAGATGCAGGCAGGTGACAGTCCTGAGGACTAAATAAAAGTATGTCAGCAATTACTGTTGGTAGTTGGTCACCTTTGTTACAGAGTTGGAAAAGGAGCTCGAAGGCAGTATGTCTGCACTGATGTGACATGCCCACGTTGGAAGTGATGGAGAGAGCTAGCCAGAAGGCAAAAGAGATGTGCATGTTGAATTAAGATTTCATTTCTTTAAGGAATGAGCCTCCCTTTTCAAACCACAGAAGTGCAGTATGAAATTCTACATGTACTGCTTGGCCTCTTGGCCTCAGACAGGCTTGGTATGATGTAACTTGTCTGACGTGATGTCTGACCTAGATGAGAATTTGAAGATGATGATGATGATGATTCTCGTTGGTGCCTACTTTTACTCTGAGGAGTGAGTCTGCTGCGAGTGCAAATCTCCCTTTAGTTTCTACAGGAAAGTTCTGTGCTGAGCAGGACCATAGCTATTGCTGAGTGGCGCACTGTTTTTCATCTTCTGTACTCTGCATGCACATGCAGCAATAATCAAAAGGAAGGCATGCTCTACCAGAATCTGTTTTGTTAAGTTTTTTTGGTGGCTCTTTCCTGTTTCGCTTCCACCATTGCTGCAGGTTTCTAATAGTGTTACATCATCCGGCTCCTCCTCATCCGTCATCCGGCTCCTCCTCATCCCACTGAGGCTGCTGCAGAGCCTTTTCTTGCTGTGAAGCTGCAGTAGAGCTAGCAGGAGGCATTACCTAGTTCGATATCTTCTTCTTTGTCATGTTATCAAATTCATAAAGCTACTTTATCATTTTGTATTGCAGTTACTGCATTTCTTTAGGCAGAGATAGGCTAAAAGTAAAATAAGCTGAAAGGGGGGAATATGAAAGAAGCATATGCTCATGAAGAGGAGGAGTAATAAGGAGAAGTCAAGAGTGAAGACATTTTATTTTGCTGAAATTTTACTGGTGTTTTCTTCTATTTAGACAACTGCTGTCTCACTAGCATCACAGTATGTTCCTGCCATACACTGATGTGCTACACTTGTACTGTGTCATTGATGGAAGAAACTAAATTCTTTTTTTCAATTTTTTGCCTTTTGCTTTTTATCATGTAAATGCTGCTCTCAGAATAGTATCTCTAATTGAAGTCAGACAGTAGACTGGATGTTGGATTAATGTATTTGGAGTTAGATAACAGAGGAGGCACACAGCTGAGTGAAATGAAGGATCCCCAGTTTCCTGTTGGAAAGACAGGAACACAAGTTCCTGTCTGTCAAGTTCCTGTCACAAGTCCTGGAAAGACAGGGACACCACACGAGTCAGCTTGTTCCTGTCTGTGTTGCAAGTACTATGGGGTTTTGAATTCACTGGTTTGGAAATCACAGTGTTTACCGTTGACCTTTTGGTCTTGAGTGTTTGATACCATTGTAGGAAATGGTTTCCTTCTTATTGAAACATTCATCCAGTTTCCTTGCTGGTTATAGGGTTGCTGGAATGAGAGGACATACTCAGTAGCAGTGCTATAAGACAGTAGGTAATGCAGTAGGCAATGCTACTTGTTACAGTATTTCAAATGAAGACTTATATTTGCCTGTAAGCTGTTGCATTCTGTCGAGGAGTGAATATAGTGAGAAAAATTGCACTGAGGATGTAAGAAAGTACTGATTTATATGCGAAAGAAGCAGTGGGCTACTTTATCTTATGTTATGCTCAATTATTTTTAAACTTTTCGTCATATACGTTCTGCTTACTTGGACTTTGTTATATCTGCTGTCTGGTGTTGCTTACACTCTCTTGTCATTGGATCAAACCTAGTGGTAATGTACAGGTTTTATGGGTGGTTCATGCTATGTTTCACGTTGGTACTTGGCACAAACTGTCTTGAGGATAAAGAGGTAAGGGGGAACGGGGAAGAGGATTTATTATCCTGTAGTGGTAGTTTTCCACTATGTAAGTATATCATCTTCAGCTCAGTGAATGATAGATCCTGGGGCATCCCTATTGGCTTGTTTATATTTTTGTCTCTAAGTATCGTCAGTTGCAAGGTACCAACATTGAGCGTTGGCATCCAGCGCGTGCTCTGTGTTAAATTTGAGGAGTGGAAAAAATACGAGATTGCCCATCTGCAAGATGATGAGGAGCTTGTAAAGAGGTCAGAAAGCGTGGGAGTCATTCTGTCTTGCAGTTCCATGGTGTGTGGAAGTTGGGGTAAAGTGAAGGAGTGTAGGGGATCTGAGCTTCTCAGGGTGGGATCGGATTAAAAATATAAAATAAAGCAAGTGTCTTTTGGAAGCTACGATATTGAAATAACTGTCATACTGATTTGAAATCAGGCTCTTGCCTAGTGAAATTAACTCATCAACAATTTGAATTTTCAATTTTAATTCTTCAAAAAAATTAACTGAAATTGGTTAGTGCGAGTGTAAAATATTTTTGTTTTGAAATACTAAGTGTAAAGGGAACTGAGATTCTAGAATAGAGACGCACTAGATTATTTCAAGTCTTTGACTGTCTTTAATATATAGGGTAGGCAGCTTGCTCCTATGTGGCAATTTTTTCATTCATTCTTGTCCTGTATGTGACGCTAGATGTGGACTAGATCAGCCTAATATAAAATATATTGTTTGGAGTGGAATTTTCGCTATCAATATGTTGGAACTTGGATTTCATCATGGAATTGGATGACAGCTTTGCTTGTAACCAGATTTTCAGTACTTCCTTGTGGGTTTTTGCTTTAATTCATGTAATAGAAATTGCTTGTGTTGGGGCGATAGAGCACTTACAGTCTTAGAGGGAATCTGAAGAGACAGAATTCTAACTCAGCTTTCTTATGCTGATTTTTATGTAGCAATTAAATGGTAATAGGGCTCCTCCTAACCTAAGCTGTGTTTGGGATAGACTGTTCTTAGCTTCTTACAAAAGTACTAAATTCTCTTACTGCCCTTGAGTGCTCTTGGTGCTTCCCCTCCACCTTCAGGCACTGAGTGCAGTTGTAGCCTTTCAGTATCAGCCTGGGGAAGCTTGAAGTGCTTGCTATTCTTGTTTGCAAACTGCAGGCAAAGAGCTTAGTCCTTGCAGGACTCTCATGTGAAACCTTCTCTCTAATCTACCCTGCTGGTATATGCGAAGTGTTTGTTTGCTTAGTGTGCAGCATGTTTGTTTTTATTCCTTGTCGATTGACGTATTAGCAGCAGGATGTCTGTGTGTAGTGCCTGGTGGATTTTTAAAAATAGCCTTTCCTTTCTTTGCAGGTAATGAGACACTTGCTGGCTTGCTTCAGTGCATATAGCAAAACCCTGTGCCCATCTGTAGCACTGATGGGTGAACGTTGCTCCTTGATTTTCAGGGAAATTGATGTATGAGATACTTGACTGAATAAAGGCACTGTGTTATTGTAGCCTGCTGCTTCCCCATTCAAATGCCAAGAAGGTATTTGAAGCATCTTGGAGAAAGTGCAGTTATCTTGGAGTGACTGAGCGTGTATGTGATCTTTTTTTTCCAGTAACTTTAATGATTGCATGAGAAGTAGAGATGGAAATAAAAAAAATACAAGGTGGGTTGTGTGTAGATAGATTAAGAAACTTAGTTTTCCTACAGGATATGTGGTTCCTGCTGCCTACTCTCTCCAGCATGGTTTATGGCCCTAGAGGGCATTTGTCTACTTTTACTTTTGCAGTGATGTAGAATAAGATTGCAGCTCTGCAAGCTGTGGCCCTCTCGCAGGTGGACATGAGAGGACTCAAATACTGCCTGGCTGAGGTTTCTGCAGCCTCCAATGTCTTTTTCTTTTGTGTGATGAATGCAAAGTCTGTTTGCAGGGAGGAAGGTGTTCATAGAGGAGGGAAGTAGATTAAGTTTACCTCTTTGCAGAGAGTTCTTCCTGCTTAGGCTTGCACAGTGAGCATTTAGTATTACAGGAGTAGAGAGAAAAAGTTACCAGCAGCTAAAGTTGCCTTTCTCACTACTACTGACTGGTATGGAATAAGAGGGGAAGTTTAGGGCTGCTCATGTACCTGTAGTTGCAGAACTGCTTGTAGCTGTTGTACAGTTAACAAAGACATTTTTCATAACCTCATAAAGAACCAGGCCAAATATTGAACATCAGTGGATTTGTGCATCTGGGAACCTTGGCATTGCTTCTGTGTGTACCACTGATAATAACAGTAATAAATCTTTCCAGTAACTGAAGTGCAGTGATGTAGGTGAATTCCCAGTTATTTGGTGCTCCATAAGAAACTGCCTCTCTCTCCAAGCTCTGTGCGGCAATCCCCAGATGATACATGTCACTGTTGATTTTAAATCTTGTTACTGGAAGTTAGGGCCATTATTTTTAGCATGCTTTAGCTCCACTAGCTTCTGTTTTCAAAACAAATCAGTTGTATCCTCTGACGGCAAACGTCAACCTTACCCATAATTAAAGTTTGAGAGTCAAATCCTCAAGAGTATGTATATGGAGTATGTAGAGCAGAATCGGTTTGCCCATACACCCTGTCAGTGAGTACTGCAGCCCAGTGAATGAAAACCTGGAGAAAGAGCTGGAGGACTTGAGTTGCTTTCCCAGCTTTGCCATAAACCTGCTATGAGATCTCACCTTTTGCTGCATCTCTCAACTCTTCCTGTCTTGTTCATTTATAGTGTGGGCTTACAGGAGTTTGGCCTTTTTATTATGATGGATTTGTGTGGTCTTGGCACTCTTAAAGCAGTATATGAGAAGAATCGTGACTTCCATGCCCTGGGATACCTTTTCTTTGGGCTCCAGGTTTTTTTTTTTGTTGTTGTTGTTTTTTGGTATCCCAGTGACTAAATCTTAATACCTGTTACAATTTCAGAAAAGGGTGTAGGATGTGTATGTGCTTTACAATGTGAATAGTACTTTAGTTGTTGTTTTTAAAAGGATGTCTAATAACGTCTCTCTCTGGCAGTAGCAGTTAGTTTAAGAACTGGTGTTAATTGCCTTGTACCTCACTATTGTCTTGTGCATTTGGATAGCTTCCTACCTTTTCATTGTCTTTTAGCCAGGGAATTTTAAGTGCTAGCTATGAAATGCTGGCAGAGTAAAACCTTGTGATGTTCAACTAACTGTGCCAGAATTGGGCTTTTGTCAAAAGCCTAATCCCGCTTTCTACTGAACTTAATGAGACCGGGCAATCTCAAGAAAAAACAAGGAAGTATGGAAATAGATGAGAGCTCTTACCCCATCTTTTACATATGCCATTGTATTTAACATGCATTGGGCAGGAAGAGGAGGGGTTAAGTCACGTAGTGTTCTCCAAGGCTCTGCAATACCAAAAAATGACAGAATGAGTTAAGAACAAAAACCAAGCTGCCTCTCAGCAAGCTTTGCAAAGAAATGTAACCTCCGGCCACAATGAAAGGAGTGTGATGTGGGATAACACTGTGGGATTATTTTATTGCAGATTCCCCGTGTACATAGAGAAGAAGGCTCTGAGTACCCTGGCCTACCTTTGTGATGGTGATGCAAGGACTGGATTGAATGGACTTCAGTTAGCAGTTCAGGCCAGATTAGCAGCAGGGATTACCAAAGGTTGTTCTGCAGATGGAGTTCTGATAACAGAAGAGCATGTAAAGGAAGGACTACAACGATCTCATATACTCTATGACCGAGCAGGTGAGTGCCTGACAACAGATACTGTGCCACAGAGTAGGAACTGGGGAAATGATTTAATTCTGTGCAAGTATTTTCTTTCCCTTTCCAGTTGTTGTTTAAATGTTTAAACAATGGTCTTAAAAATGTTTTTTAACTGGGAAGAGGGCTTAGAATTTTCTATCATTGTATCAGTTTATGTACATGCATAAAAGTCCGTGGGGAATTTCCTTTCCGTAGGTCGAATCAAATAGGATCTGTTGCCTTTCTTCCTCAGTGTCAGGACTGCAAATTTATCTTGAGAACTGAGAGTCAAGATGGGTTCCCTCAGTTTAACCTTTCTTCCATGCACAGTGTTATCAGACTTAAGCTTGGCTTGCCAAATACTTTGCATAAATTCCAGCCCCCGAGGAGGAAAACCTGGCAAAGGAGGACCAAATCAGCTACAAGAAACCCTTCCGGCCTCTGTAGCCCAGCAAAAGCCATGTAAATTGAGAATGGAAGACGGGATTTAGAAGCTTGGTCAGCTTTGGCAGTCAGTTGGCTGATTTGCAGTAGTCATGCAAAAGTACTCCGGTTTGCCAAATGATTTCAGTTAATCAGAATTGTATGATTTTTTTTTTTTTTAATTTTGTTGGGCAGATCAAGGTGTGACTTTTACATACTTGGTTTTGTGCTACGGAGCGTGCTTCACAGAATCACAGAATCGTTTAGGTTGGAAGGGACCTCTGGAGATCATCTAGTCCAACCTCCCTGCTCAAGCAGGGTCACCTAGAGCATATTTCCCAGGATCACATCCAGACGGATTTTGAATATCTCCAGCGAAGGAGACTCCACCACCTCTCTGGGCAACCTGTTCCAATGCTCAGTCACCCTCACAGTGAAGAAGTTTTTTCTCAGGTTTAGGTGGAACTTCCTGTGGTTGAGTTTCTGCCCGTTGCCTCTTGTCCTGTCGCTGGGCACCACGGAGAAGAGGCTGGCCTCATCCTCTTGAGGCTCCCCCTTCAGATACTTGTACACGTTGATGAGATCGCCTCTCAATCTTCTCTTCTCCAGGCTGAACAGGCCCAGCTCTTGCAGTCTTTCTTCATAGGAGAGGTGCTCCAGCCCTCTAATCACCTTTGTAGCCCTCCGCTGCACTCTCTGCAGGAGTGCCATTTTCTCCAGTAGTGCCTTCCTATTTTCTATGTGTATGTTAAAGTTGATTTGTTTGTTCTGAAGTCCATGTGGGGTTCTAAGCGGCAGGCCAGTAGGTCTCTTCAGCGAGAGAACATCTACACATATGTCAGGATTTGTCTCTTAAGAAGTGTTGATACACAAAGCCCTGCTGAAGGTGCTCAGGAAGAGTTAGGAAATATTTGTACATGAAGGGATTTCTCTCCCCTCTTTCCCACTCATTTCAGGGAAACACTGGGACATGATGGTAAAAGACAGGGTAAGGTCTAGAGCCTACAGGTATACGTGAGGTAAGAGATGGAAGCAGAGCCCCGCATAGCCACTGTCATGCCTTCTACTTGCATCTTTCCAGACGTGATCTTCTGTTTGCCTGCTCTCCTGCAGCTGAAGGAACCTGCTTCCCTTATCAGAAGGATCCCTGGAGGAAAATGGGAATCCTGTGACTGACAGAAGAGTCTGAGAGAAGGTCTCTCACTTACCAGGCATCAAAAACTGAAGTTTAGAGGACAGTAAAATAAGATGCCAGCTCCTTCTGAGGACTGTAGCTGTTAAAAAATATATATATATTGTTCTGCCAGATAAAACCACTTTTTGAGATGCAGCATTCTGAAGTACTTTATATTTCTTTTCTCTTTTTCATACCAGTTGCTGTGATGAAGCAGTGGTTGTACTGAAATGTTGACCTAAAAATTACTTTCCCTTTAGAGTACAGCGGTGGTTCTAAACTGTAATAGTTTGTAGTTCTGCACTAAGGTTCCCACCACCATGTGTCCACCTGGTAGCTTCCAAGGTGTTGGTTCCATGGTAGAACAAAGAGGGTAGACACCAAGGAGTCTGACCTAAAACCTCCTTCCGAGCAGGATTCCTGCTCACCACTTAAGAGGTGCAGGTTCATGTAGAGAAGGTTGCATGGTGAAACTATTTGTTCTTTAAGGTCGTTCGAGTATTAAGATCTGAGGGATTACATGGTGAAGAAGAAGAGGTAGTTTGGAGAGGAGGAGGTTTATTTTTGGAGGGTTGGAAATCTTCCATTGCACTGCTATCCCTTTGAAAGTCTTGGAAGTGCTCACATTCACAGTAATATCTTATTTGAAAACCTGAGCGGTTTGCTTTATTTTTAGAGTTGCTTTTTAAGGCAAAGAATTTTGTAGCTTGCTTAGGGCAGGTCACATCTAAATGCATTTAAGGATTCCTCATGTGATACCCACTCCTACTAAATTTGTTACTTGGCAATTTAGACATCACAGAAGTTGGCCATTATAGCTTTTTAAGTTAGGGTTAAAAAGTAGAAATTGAGTATTAGGGATTAGGAGAGTCCCCTTGATTGTGTGTGCTAGTTCTTCAGCAATGCTTGCATCACTGTGCATTTTAGTGTCCAATGATTATGGCAAGCAATATCTGGAGGACGGATTCATTTTTATTTTTCACTATATTTGATATGCTTGATTAACTGTCACTACTCAAAACCTGTGATGAGAGATTTCTAGAGGTTATTTATAACATATGTGTATGCGTCTCTTCAGCCTTCTTATTACAAAAAGAAAATGATGGCTAATTGTTCAGAAAAGGTCAGCTAGGCACATACTGATATGGTGGCAGTCAGGAAGCAGAGGATAGGCGAGGGGAAGGAGGAGAAAAGTTGTATGGGGTATGTGGCAGAAAAGGGAGGAGGAAGGGGAAAACCTGACCAGTTTACTGAGCGTGACTTGCTTGTGCTTTGTAATTTTTTTGTCAGCTCCCTTGTGTGTTTGCTCTCGCCTTGTGGTACGTGACATGCAGGACTCTTTTTGTGGCTGTTGCTTCTGTATCTCCTCTGCCTGTTCCCTCAGTTAGAGGTGTCACAGAGTGCCTGTTCTTGAGGCTTGCGTCCAGTCTAGGTAGCACTTGCTCTGCCCCTTCTCTGTGACAGAAATCGTTTGAGCTTTGGGTAAGTTTTTTTGTCAGACTTTTTCAGAAATGAGTGTTAGAGGGGAGAGTTGTTTTTCTGGAATGTATGAATGCCAAAGAGCCTGGTGGTAAATATGGCCACAGTAGTAGGTTGTCTGCATACATCACTTTACAAAATGTCTTTCTTCTGGAGGGTAACCGGTGTCCTAGTTGACTGCTTCTGTCCATGTTAGAGATAGCTAGTGGTGCTTTATGTATTAAGTGCTTCTGGATAGAGCCTGCTGTATACATTAAAATATTTTGTAGCGTGTTTTAACTAAGACTTTTTGTAAAACAGTTCTTTGTGATAGAATCCACAATGCTCCAATAAAGTGGTTCTACCTCACAAGATGAAGGGATATGATGCTGTCTAACCATGAGAGCAGCAGCATACTTTTGAGTGTAGTGTGTTCGCTTAGCAAGCACCAGATAAGTAGTGTTCAGTCAGAGCTGTGTAAATACAGAGTTCTGATTTTACTTTGTTATCTATTTTTACTCAGCTTGGGCAAAATTTAACAAAGGTAAGTAGTGCGATGTTCTTCTGTGCACTTTTACCAAGTAGTCTAGGAGGAAAATTACTCATAATCCAGTCATGAGGCAGTGGTGTTGATCTTGGGCACATGTGCCCAAGAAAGATCTTTGCACAGAAAATCTGTGCATGTTAACTGATAGGAGAGAGAAACAGCTCTAGTGAGACTTTACTGTCAGAGGCAGCCTGCAGCCCTCACAGTGTGAGTGAAAATACATTTTTAAATTATATTCTAGCTTTTAATTACAGGGGGGTTTTTTGTTGTGATTTCCAGAGAAAATGTTGTAGCGACTGAATTCAATTAATGTTAACAACAGATGGACAAAGGATTGGACAATCCTTTGGACATGCAACAGATGGACAATGGATTTTTAAGACAGAGTTGTGTCATCTCCTCTTCCTGTTACGTATTGTGGCTTAGGCTTAACGCTGTTTTAGCAGCAAATAGCAAGGATAAATATCAGAATAATTGCAAGGTTTTGTCTTGTCATTTATGTGGTAGTGTAGCTTTGGCTGTTAAAGGCTGTGAATATATTAAACTGAAGAAAGAGTTATTACTTCTATAAAGTGGAAACACCTTGAGATGGCTGTTCCTTCCTCTTACACAGAGGAGGAGAGAAAACATGTCTCGTTTCATAGTGTTTGTATGTCACCTTCATTGTGTTCTGCAGAGCCTGAGAGAGATGCTTTTTTACCCATGCTGTTGTTGCTCTAGTCTTTCTTCCAAGGCTTTCTTCTAGTCTTTATCCAGGAGCAGTTGATGTTTATCTTTGACTAAGACAGACAGAAAATAATGGGAGATAGGGACTGCTGTTTTACTTTTGCGCATTGCTTAACAAGTCCAGACATAAACTGCAGTCAGTGAATGAGGCCTTTTCCTTGTCTATTACAAATAAGGCTTTAGATAAACTACCATCTCCTTAGATAAATCAGCAGGGAAATTCTTTGTTAAGAGATTTAAGGGCACAAAACTGAGAGTCAACAAGATTTATGTATCGATATCTGTTAGACACTTTAGAAAATCCTAGCCACCACCAAGCCCCTTGCGAAGTATCTTGTTTCTCTTAGGAAAGATATTTGCTTATGTGGGAACCTGATAGAACAAATGTATTTTGATTCCAGAAACTCTTCAAAGTTTTGATTTCAGGAGGCATCCAGGATGCAGAACAATGATAGATCACTTACTCTAAACTAAATTCTTAAGGCCAAAATCTGTACTTGGGCTAACCCGCCTGAGAGACAGAGTTAATAAACAAAGGTCTAAATAGAAGAGTTATCGAAATTTTTTTTTTTTTAACAGTTTCAGGCACCTGACTGATAAAATATCAAAACTATATATTTAAAAAAGAAACAAAAGCCTTTTGTCAGATACATGTAGCTGTATTCTTTTCCTGTAATTGAAACTCATTTTAAGTACAATTCCACATTTTTCTTGAAGACCAAGCCTATTGTATAACTACTGTTATTGTATAGATGACTCAGTCACCCACACTGACTTTGTGAGGAGGGGAATAAAGGGATAAGTCTTTTCCTTTTCTAAGCCATATCTGAAATACTCTTCAGATATGCATCTCTAGACCTAGCCTATCTACTGGCTTCCTTCTGCCTATCCAGCTGGTTCCAAGAATGACATGTTCCAGTAGCCCAAACAGTGTATAAAAGCATTTCAGCCAAAAAAAGCTGGGCAAGTGCAGCCTGTCAAGATATTTAAAGGCCATCTTCTTTACTTTTAAGAGACCAAGAGAGACGCCTCTTTCAAGAGGATGATGTGAGTTCAGCTGCTTGGGTTTATTGCTGCGAACCCAAGTGTTATGACAGAGCGCAGACATGCTCTTTATGTTGGCGTGATAATGACTGCATACTGCGGGGCTCTTTGTGTGGAGTTCAATTAAAAATAGCTGTCTTCAGGCTGCATATTCCAGAAGCCCACACTTGGAGTTCCCGCAGAATCGCACTGCAGTGTTAACCATAACAGAGGAAGATGGGCCCAGTTTCTGACCTGGAGGATGAAAGTCTTACTGACTTTCAAAGGAGCAGTTGCAGCCGTTTGGGGGCTTTGGTTTTCAAACTCATGTGCATGGCTTTTTTTTATGCAGAGCCCGCAAATGACAATAGCGTGTTCTGACACAGCCCTAGAGCTGTAAATCCTTTTGGCTGTCAGAGGAAGAGAAATCTAACAGATGGTTGTGTATGCAGCCAGTTGCCTTTATAGTACACAGCTAGCTGTGAGCCAAGGAATGCCAAGCACTTCAAAAAATAAAAAAGCAGATTGTATGAAAAGCTTAAAAACAATATGCCAGCAAAGTATTCTTACAAGACTGAATAAAAGAAATGCAGCCAGCTGCGTGAAGAAAATTTGCAAGTAGGAAGGCTCTCAGTCAGTATTCTTTATTTTGCCCCTCTATTTTTAGCTGTAGCCCTGAAAGATCTGTGGAGTGATATTGTTTCTCCTTGGAGTCCATATTTAATCTTATATTAAACTGTAACGTTAAAAAAATTTCCTTGTAAATTATTTGGTCCTCTCATCGCTGTATTTAGCAGTCCTGCACTTCAGGTCATTGGGGTTTTTTTGTTTTGTTTTCTCTGCTTTTTTGTTTAAGCTGCTTACAGTTTTCATTACTCTGCTAGCAATTCCAATGTCCGCAACAGAACCCACCATTTCATAGGAGGTTGCAATGGTTGTATGATGTGATTCTGTTTCTTCCAGAATGTATAATATGATATCATTGTAAATCCACAGCAAAGTGGATAATTCTTTATGCAGTGCTGCCTTCTGACTGGTTTATATGTGCTCATACCTTCTTCTTTGTCAGTTAGAATACATTTATGTAGGGTCTCCTTCCTAATTGCTTAAGATGTCTCTTTTATTTTTTTTCTTCAAGGAAAGGTCATTATAGTATCAAAAAAACAAATTCTTTGCCTTGCGCATTTAAAAAGAAACCACCCTCCTTTTCATCTGATGTTGCTCTGTTATGCTTATGTATTTAGTGAAACGATTCACATGGCAAAATATGACGGTATTGAAGATAGTCATGAATGCCATGGTCATGTATGCATGAGAAGAACTTGAAAAAGCTGGTTATGTTTATTTACTATGATCTAGTAAAGAATATTCTGTTCCTTTAAATCTGTTTACTGTGTATCTCTACCCACCTCCTTCCTAAACAGGAGAAGAACATTACAATTGCATCTCTGCCTTGCATAAGTCTATGAGAGGTTCAGATGAAAATGCTTCCCTTTACTGGCTTGCTCGAATGCTTGAAGGTGGTGAGGATCCACTCTATGTGGCAAGGAGGCTGGTGAGGTTTGCAAGTGAAGATATTGGTAGGTATTTGCAGTAATTTATGCTGGAATATTATGGTGAATTAAGATCTGCCTCAGGTTTCTGCTTTCCAGAGGCAGGTGTTTGGAAAAAAAATCTGCTATGGGTGCAACAGAAACAAAATAATGAAGTGCACCACCTACCCTGCCTTGCAAACTTCAGGCTTGATAGTCTGAACTTGATAGATTACCTAATTGTAAGGCATCTTGAGTGACTAGACTTATCTAAACTAATAGATGCAGCAAGAATTTTAGCAGGGATATGGTGGCTGAAGAGTTGTTAGATCTGGGGAAGCTATATCTGTATAACAGTATTTCCCTTTCCAAAAAAGTAAATGAATTTCATACCACCTGCTACTGCTCAGGCTGCCACCATGTGGCAACAGATTCAGTCTGTAAATCATACCTGAATTTTAGACTTCTTTTTGGGGGGGAGGGGGGCAGAGGAAGAAGATTGCGGACGGAGGGAGTGCATCTTGTGCACTAAAAAATATCATACCTGAAGTTCCACCATCTGAAAAAGCTACTTTGAAATGTGCATGGATAACCTTCCATCTTACAGGAAGAAAAAAAAGCTAGATGGTGACTAAAGCAAACTGACTTTAATTTGCTTTCATCTAATTCCTTTGTGTAGGGCTGGCAGATCCTTTGGCTTTAAGTCAAGCAGTTGCTGCTTATCAAGGTTGTCACTTTATTGGAATGCCAGAATGTGAGGTAAAGGTTCCATTCCATTCATTCACTGGTTTGAGAGCTCTGTTAATTGCAAAATGTAGTTGTAATTATAAAAAGAAACAGAGATCGGAAAGACAAGGCAAACTTAATTATTCATTCAGTGCACCATTTCTCTGGCTAGTAACAGAACATCATAGCTCTTAAGATAGATGCTGTAGTTTAAAATACACTTCAGTGCATATTTACTGTTAAAGTTGATATTTTAACTAACTTCATTTTGTTCTGCTGGTCTTGTTTTCTTTCTGTTATAATTAAAATCATATATTCTGATGTTCTGAATTAGCCATTCTTCTCTAGGAGCCAAAATCACAAAGAACAGTGTTGTTGTTAAATTATAATATTCCTATTGTAGTAGCAGATGGAAGTCAGTTAAAAACATGGGCCCAGTCATGCTGTCCTACACAAACAATCTGGACAGCAGTCCTTTTCCAAAAGAAATTGAAAGAAGTCATTTAACATTTTTATTTTTCTGGTTTCCAGGTAATTCTTGCACAATGTGTAGTCTATTTTGCCAGAGCACCAAAGTCCATAGAGGTATACAGGGCATACAGCAATGTCAAAGAATGCCTGAGAATGCACACGGGGCCCCTCCCGCCTGTTCCACTGCACCTGAGAAATGCCCCAACAAAGCTCATGAAGAACTTGGGCTATGGTAAAGGCTATAAATACAACCCCATGTACAAGGAACCTGTAGAGCAGGACTATCTGCCAGAAGACTTGAAAGGAACAAACTTCTTCAAGGAACGAAAAACGTGATAGCCTTGGTCTGAATTTTTTTGATTTTGACGCATATGTTTGTACTGGGACAAAAATTTGCCTTCTAGTTTCAGCCGCGTATCTCTGGGGTTGAAAAGTATTAAACCACTGAGCCTTTGAGACACTGTCTTATCCTTCTGGTTGTACCATTGCTGTTCCTGAAGTGTTTCGTAAATAATTACAGCTGTGCAATGTAGAAATGCAGAAGTAAGCTTTATCAGCACAATAGTGTCACCCTCTAGTTCAGATGAACCAGAGAAAAAATATACATTTCTAGCTCTTTCTGTGAGACAAGGAATATTGTCCTGCTGCTTTTTAAAATCGGTATCTATTTGAGATTTTGAGAATGTGTATTTTCCAGAAAAAGGGTAAATTGCCCCCCAGCTAAAATATGGTAAACAAAATGTAATTACAATGTAATACTTGCTTATACAATGTTCCAGAGACTACTTTTGTACAACAATGTTTATTAAACCAATAAGTTGTGGAAAGCAGTGTCTATGCATTTGTTTAAATATTCTTATGACAGCAGTGTGGTTTTGGAAGTTTGAGGTTCCTTTAATTTTATCATCCCTACTTTACACAACAAGTTTAAATGATTTTGGAAGTAGAGCAGTCATGAAAATGGCTGAATTATGTTAGTTTTTGAAGTTCTGTCACTTAAAATTTTTATCATATGATGACATTTTGGGAAGTGCTTTTGGAAAAGAGACAATATTTCGAGTTGTGCAACCGCAGTTCTTTTAGCTTTGAATCAGAAAGCTGAGAGGTACAAACTGACTTCCTGCTGTTATAACAAAGAATTTGGCTTCCTCTTCCTTCTGAAAGCATATCCACATCCAAGATTGCTGTTGACTGAACATTTCAGTAGGTGAAACATGGCACTGGCCCTGATGTCGACAACATTCCTTCATTTAAACGCTAATTCCTCCTCCCACCCTTCCATAAGGGTGCAATGTTTCATAAGCGTGCAATGTTTTAGTGTTGGAAAGCTAGTGATTGCTAAAACAGCATATGACTGTGCTATCTAGCAGTTGGGTAGCAGAAGACCATGTTCAGCTAGCATTACAGCAGATAATTAGCTAAAAAAATGTCAGTACTGAAATGGTGAATAGCCACTGGGACAACGGTCTACATTTGTCAAAGTGCTATGGAATAATCTGGCCACAACTAATTGGGATGTGTGTCTTGTCTTGGCTGAGAATTATTACCTACACAGTAGCACAGTGCAATTACAGCTAAATTTGCTCAGTAATTACTCAGGAGTTAGTTGCTAAATACCCAATATACCTGCAGCATCAGGCCTATACTGGTTACCTGACAGATGTCAAGGTTTCCTATCCTGATACAGCTTAGTTTGTAAAATGTGATGAGATCAAATCTTGAAGTGTTTTAGGTATGTATGTTATGAGACTTTTTGATTATTGTCTTCTCTTGTCTAAAGGGCATCTGTATTGCAAATCATTTTGGTTGCATGTGATTTTTGTGTGTCCTCCCAGCTTGATAGGCTTAATAAGTTCCCCTCCATGAAAAAATGTAGGATTTAAGCCAAGAATCCCAGTGTAACTTTTAAATGTTTCAGAAATTAAACCCACTGCGTGACACTGTGTGCTGTTGGAGGTTTTGAGTCAGATTGTTTAAACCTTTCTGTGTGTTCTCCTTCCTCAGGTGAGCACCACTGTTTGTTGCAGTAGGTTTATTTAGCAGAGTAAGAGCTACTTCTGTGGTACTACTTTGTGCCCTTTAAAGCTCTGTAGAAAGACTGAAACAGAGGAGAAAGCATGGTTTATATTCATCTAGAATATTCTTGGCAAAATTACTCATTCAACCAACATTCATTTTAATTCTTTAGACACAGGGAATTGATGCAAGTATTTCTTTAAAGGGACCATGATAGCTGACCCCAGCTTGCAAACCAGATCAGAATCATTGGCTGGTAAGCTTAAAGACAATTTTTGTCTTACAGGTATATGAGATGTTGGTGTGCTTCACTTGGATGCAACTGGCAGTTAGAAGTGTTTGGCTAATGCAATCTGAGGTATTTTCCCATTCTTGGCTGCTTCTATTAAGAAAGAGAAAACATCACTGGGTTTTCTTAACTTTGCTAGTACTTGATAAGGCTCAAACTGAACTTATTATCAAGTTTTACCCAATTGAAACTCCAGACTGAAGTTTCTTGCCTGTAGCTGACAGGAATCTTCTATTTTAAGGTCGTCATTCAGTTGTTTAAAACTTGATCAAACTCTGCTTGTTATGACAAATTGTGTTCCAGGTGTTGTAGTAAAAGTTGCATAGAAGTGTTGCAGAGCAGTACTCGATGTGCTTTGTCCCACATGTAGCTCTGAACCTTCTCCATCAGAAGGTGTAGTACCCTGTGCTCTGAAGCAGCTTCTTGATGTTTTGGAAGCGGACCTGAAGAGACTCCTCCGTTTTTTTTGCGCTTGGCAAGACTTGCTAGAATTTGGCTGATAGGGTATCTGTCAGCCAAGAAAGTCTGTGGCTGTACAGGCTATAGCCAGTCTAGCTCTTCACAGATTGCTTTCTCTGCACTATCTCCTGAGTTGTTGCAGGCTGTAGCAAAATTGAAAATGGTAGCAGTCTCTCCTGTGTTCTCAGTGCTCCTGTGATGGTCCTCTCTCTTTCCTACTGGGAGGGTGCAGAGGAAGGAAGTTGGTATTTCTGGGCATGCGGGTGAAATGAAAACTAAGGTATGCTGCTGTTTGGAGAGAGTAGAAATGATGTGCTAAAAAAGCCTGCAGGTAGAACAAAGTAATTAAAAGCAGTTATTGACTGCAGCTGCTTGGCCCCTTGATTGCAGACTAGGAATTACTGTATCGGTAGAAGCAAGAACTGGAGGTGTCCAGGAACTGCAACAGAGCTGTATAATCTGTGCAACAAATATATTGGTTTTCAAGTCAAAGACAATCTGGGGATGATACTTAAGCATTTTCAGTACATAATATGAGTTGTGGTTCAAGCAAATGCTATTTTTTCTGCTGTAGTCTGTGTAGGCTTTGGTTTTCCTTTAAATACTCAGTCCACGCTACTTTCTCCCCCATCTTGCCTCTGAGCATTTGTGCATTCTCTATACAGAGTTACGCTGATAGCTTTCCCTGACCTGGCAGTCTCGCTTTCTGTTGTTTGAAAGGAGGCAACGTCAGCCCATAGCCCTATGCAGAGCGTGAGTCTCTTCACCATCTACAGCCTCACACCTCCAACTGCAACATGTGACATGATAACGCAAGTACAATTTTATTATGATGTGATGATAAGGAAAGAGGGTGAGGGCTCTGCTTTCTATATTTCCCTATTGATGGTGGGGCTATGCTTATACATAGATCAAAGTGCAAACTCTAAGAATGGCAGAAAAAAATGTTCAAGTCAGATACACAGTGAAGGTAATAAACGAAGTGAACTTTATTAATAGATAAGGTATGATTTAAATGGATGTGTGGGGTTGGAGATGTAGGGTAGGGATTATCTTTCCTGTACCTATATAAAGAGTTATGCAATAATAGAAGTTGCAGGAGACAGTTCTGTTAAATGCACATGAAGGATAAATCTTCATTCCTGGTATTTCAGAGGAAGTACCATAACTGTAAATGGTGTATGTTAAGCCTTTCAGCTGTGTAGCAGGAGAGTTGTGTGTTACCTAGTAAAAAATAGCTGAGATGGGTGAAACCTTAACATGCCTGTGTCCTTTTCTTTTTTTAGTGAATAATTATGATGTCTATCCCATAATAAAGATTAACCGAACAGGAAAAAACATTCTGAGAAAAAAAAAAAAAAAAAAAGCAATGAGGATCTTCAGGGAATCATAAAATGTATGAAACTAAAGATTGTACTTGAAGGGGAAGAATTTCTGACAGTTTGTAAAACTTTTCCAGAACCTTTCATGATACAGTGATAGTCAGGAAATCACTATTCATAGCGCTCTGGAATGATATGCAAGATAGTCATCTGTCAGACTGTGGTGAATGATTAACACTTATGCAAGAAGTAAGGCTTACTATATCTGAGAGGGCTTAATTATTACCATTTACATCTGTTGAGTGCATATGAGAAGTCATTGCCTAAAACAGAGGATATATTGGCTTCGTTAGTGGGTTATGATTATTTTTTCAAGACCGATTTAACTCAAGATTTACTTACTAATGGTCATTGAAGACAGTACCAAAAACGTACATTTATTTTGCTGTTACGGGCTAATCTTTGGAGGACAATAGGTGCTGCTATTTGATAGCAGAGGGCTAGCAGAGGGCATTCCTGGTACATGCTTATGGGGAAGGCTAGGCAGGGGATTTAGGGATGAAGAATATCAGCAAAATGTGTACATAGGTTTAGAGTTACTAGTGAGACATTTCAAAATTTTACTTTCGGTAATGTTAACTTTTAAAAATATCACAAGAGCTTGGTACTACCAAGGTAGTCCAGCTGTAAAATATGTCACAACTATTTTCTTCTGGGTCAGACACATGTCACCAGGGGTTTTGCCCACCAGCAGCCATGTCTTAACAAAGGGTTACACAACTGATAGAGGGCTTGGTATCCCTCCATGGCATCTGATGAGGCCAAGAAGCTGATAATATAGCTGGTTTGTGAAAGCTTTGAGCTGAGCATCTTCCTAAAGACAATCAGGTCCTTTGACCATCTTCATTTACATAAACTGCATGGTGTTCTTTTTAGTCTGTAATTCACTTATTTTTGTTCTTTCTTTGGAGCTTGCTTGTTGCCTGAATTAGTGTGGTAATTAATTAGATTAATATTTTTATTTTCCAAGTCTTCTGAAAGGCATATGGAGTAATTAGGCAAGATGCGGTCATGGTAAGGTCATCCTGAAAGTTTAATGGACTTTGATTCTGTACAAGTCCAGGTTAGGCTAAGTTTTCACAGCATATAGATTTCAGCAAAAAGTCTTATTTTGTGCTCACTTGGGTGTTTTTGAGTGCTGTGTGAAGGAACACAGGGAAAGGATGGAGCTAGAGGTACAGAACTCCCATTTGCAGAATATAGCTGAATCTACACTGAGGAGCAATGGGGTGAGGAGACACCCCTGAAACATTGAATCAGAATAATCCAAACAGCTAGGACCACTGCGATAGTAGCACCACAAGGCTGAAATCAGAGAATTGGGATGGGTGCTTTGGTGCAGGTCTCTGCAAAGTAGCCCTTTCAGGACTGAAGCAGAATAGCCATGATGGGTTTTCCCTCCCCGATCCCCTAGCACACCTCTGAGATGAGCTCGGCCTGTGAGAGCGGGGATTAAGAGGTGTAGCATGGGGTGAGACTGAGTCCTGGATTTCCATAAGTTGTATATTGTTTATTTGATATGGAAGAAGAGGAGGAGGTTTGATCAAACTCTTCCTGTATTCGTCAGAATTACTTTTTTCTACATATATAGTGAGTTTCCCGTGGTGCTTTATACTGTTTCCCTTTTTTCCCCACAAACCAAAACCAGCACCTGCTGACCTGACTATGGAGTCTTCATCAATAATTTCCCAGTGGCAAAAATAGTCTGGGTGACAGTGGGGCAGTGGGAGGAACCTAAGTCAAGTTCGTTCATTGTGTAAATGAACTCTTCAGCGGACCCTGGTCTTTCACCTTCCCACTGCCAGAAGGCCACGCAGGAGGTCTGTGCTCTGTAGGTTTCCTGGCAATGCAACTGTTGTCCTCCAATGGTTCCAACGAAGAGGAAGAAAGCTGCAGCCTTGTTTAGTGTAGCAGTGGAAAGACAAATAGGACAGAAAGCACCTATCGCAATAAACAAGCAGGAAAATATATGCTCCATTTCTTTCTCTTCAGTTTTCTGTAGCTGCTGCTACATGACGGAACAAGATCCAAAGCATTTTTACTAAGTGCTCATGGGGGGGGGGGTGGCTAATACACAGAACACACACGTGGTCTAGACCAGAGGATATTGCCAACAGTCAAGCCAATAGCTCATCTGTTAAATGAGGTGGATGCACACTTATTTTCTGCCTTGTGGAATGAGATTACCGTGTATGCTAGATAGGATGCCTTGTATTCAGTCTCCTTCCCTTACTCCTCCTTTTCCTTGGAAATTCTCTATATCTCCTCTCATGCCCCTATTTCAGAGCAGAGTTAGTCACAGCATCTTTTCCAGAGCTGCAGTAGATGTAAGCAGCCTGTACTCGCCTTTAGAGGGCAACACAGCTTGCCAAAATGTACAGTGGTGCTTTTTCATTCCTTCTTCCAGCGGGCTTCTCTGTCAGTCCTGCATGAAAAGAGGCTATGCTCCATTGTGCTCCGCAGCACAGGAAAACCAGCCGTGCTGTCTAGTGAACTACTAAAATACTGGCAACAGCAAGTTAATATTTCAAAGTCACCATGCCTTGTGGCCTTTTTCCAAGCAAACTATTATTTATCTTTTTCCCTTCCTCCCTATGGTAATTAGCAAGGGTCCTACACTGTAAGCTTCTCTCAGCTCTCTCTCTCTCCCCGTGATGTGTACCTCTTATATTCCCTCTAAAGAGGGTCACCTGCGCTGTTCGGAGAACTCTGTGCTCTATAAACAAGTTCTTCAGGAGCAGGTGCAGTCACAAATTGTCATTTCACTTTGCGCCATTTCCTGTCCCTCTGTAACAGACCGCAGGCAAAAATGTCCATTTCCTCTCAGGATGAGGTGTAAAGTCGCTGCTTAGAGTTGGTAATGCTGCTTTCCAAAAGCAGAAGCCAAGCTCCTGGTGCGATTGCTCCAAAATTCACAAGATAAACAAATGAAATTAAACAAAAAAAAAAAGTATATTTCTTTTCTTCTGCTTTTAAGTGCCTGGGCTTTGCCTTTTGAAGCTCACTTAATGGCTAGAATATACTGTATTGTCACATATTTTGGGTCATATATAAATACATAGGAACATTTAATAGTGAAAGTAAGTATCCTAATATTAAAGATGCTGAGAGTTAACTGATCCATGTAAATTTCTCTCTAGGATGACTTAAAGTAACTGTCCTCCTTATCCAGGATGCAATGTTTACTTTGTAGGAAGGGCAACTTCTTAAATTATATGATTCAGACAGCATCCAAATGGCAGAGCTTTTTTTTAAATTATATTAATGATGTCATCAAAGGGTTATGATGTACAAGCAGCAATACAAAGTCTGGCTTACTCAGCATCTCAAGGTGAGCATATATTGCTCTGAATTTTTGATTATTATAAAACAAGGTCTGCTTAAGAGAGGCCAAAACAGAGACTGAATTCCACCTTCAGTAATTGTGTCTTCCAGTGGAAGAAATTCATGTTGAGCCCTTGCCCTCACTGCAGCTTGGTTTGGGATAGAGAAGTTCATTGTCCTGTACTTACCAGTTCCCTACTAGGAAATTAACTGCAGTTAGACTGACTGTATTTCTCTTTAATGTTACAATCATCTAAATTAATATAAATAAAATATTTTGTATATGTAAAGTATTTTTGTATATTGTGTATGCAGGTGTGTGACTGCTACTAACTAAGAGCAAAGTTAGGTTCCTAATTTTATATTCAGATTTCTGAGATGACATCCTCTCATCTTCCATGTTGTATCTTTAACTCATTAAAGTTATAATTTCATCCTTGCTTCTCAATTAAAACATCTCATACTGAAAATTATCAAGCTTTGTCCTTGGTGAGACCTGTGGTCATTTAGTAGTTCTAAAAATAATGTCCTTTGTAAAAGCTATTTTAAGCAGTATTTTATTTTTTAAACATTATCTGTGAATATAGTTGGCATTCCAGTTTCCTGTTACAATCAGTCCTCATCACTTGTTTTGACAGGAGCACAGGAAAAAAGTATTAAGGAAAAACACTCACTATTACATTACTGTGAGACCTGCAATATGGGAGAGGATAACTCAGCAATAAGTTTGCTAGCTTTTCAAAAAATGGTTGAATTTGAAGAAAGTAGTACTGACTTTATTGAAATTCTTATCTCTTATTCTGTCCGTAGAAAGCAAAATTATTCATTTCAATTTAATTTTCAATTACAAATAACTGAAAGTAATAAAGACGTGAGCCCCCTCATAAAACCTCACATAATAGTTCAAAGCTGTGGTATTTATCAAATTACTTCAGTAATCTGATAGAGTTCAGTTTTGTATTTTGGATCTTAAAACCTGGGAAAGAGGTACTACTTCACTTACCTTAGTACAGCTAAAAAAGTGCAACTCTACTTTTTGTTTGCAGTGAGGAGGAAAGTTATAGTTATGTAAAGGTACACAGCAGTGTAGCTTTAGATTTCTTCTGATGGCCTGGTAAAGTGGTTACACCCCTAACAAACTTGGGACATGATACATCTTTCAAGTGTTGACTGAGTTTAAGTATATAAAGGTAAGGATGTATACCGCACAGTTCTTAATCCTTACTTAATCAAAAAAAGTCACTGTCAACAGACATTTTTGCCAAAAGGCTGAAGGTGAAGACTCAGAAACCTAGAACAAATAGTTCCAATTTTTGACACAAGGCTCTGTGGTAATCTAGCCTGCAAATCTCCAAAGACTTATTCACAATGCGTTGGCTTTTCAAATCATTCAGCACAGAAAAGGTTATACTCACACCCGCACCCTGCAATACGCTCCTTCACAAATTGACTGGAGCCTTTGAAACTGAGGTATCAGTAACGCACTGAAACACATTTACTAATGTAAGGACCACATGCTTAAGTCATTTAATATAAGCTGTTATTCTCCCCCTGTTCCCTTTGAATGCTAGCAGATGGAGTTGCTACATTTACAGGGGAAGCTGATGGTTCACAGCAGAAATCTGTTCAGACCCCATAATCTGTTCCCCTAAGCCAGGAGTTTTTCTGTAATCCCACTTATTCTGAACTGCATACAGCTCATCATGCCTACTGAGCCCATGTCTTCCTTTGGCACTAGCCTTTAAGGTAAATGGTTCTTTTTGTACTCCGAAATACTCGAGTGTGTGCAAACACGTCCTTGTTTTAAACACAGGTTTACAAAAAAGTCTTTATTTGTAGCTTAAAGACAAGATTATTACACAGTTCACAATTAAATAAATGACTGTGCCCAACTCAGAACTGAGGCTGTACAGGTAAACATTAGGAACGAAAGCCAGGATATAGATGACACGGGCATATAATGACCAGAAATAAGCACAGAACATTAACAGTACACAGTCACAGCGGCTCCCTGGTGTAAGGCACTGTTAGCATATAGAGAGGTAGTGGAAGTCGGAGCTCAGTAAACGTGGCATGCTTATACAGGCAGTGACGCATCAGGTAGCTGCTGAAGATTACATACAGCCGTCTGCCGGGAAGCCATAATGTTTTAGGAGGATCACACTGGTTCTGGCAAGCAATCTAGGCCATGTTAAAACCTCTGAACTTGCAGAAAGGAAGCTAAAGACACCTAAAACCTCTGCCACCTTCTGAGCCTTGCCAACATTTTCACACATTTTCAGCAACTAAACTAGTACCAAACTATAAATTTTAAAACTCTCTTTAAAGATGTCCCCGAAAGATACTATTCATGTCCTACCCTTCTCCTCATTCAAGAGCAATGTTATAAGTTTTCTAGCTCATTACTGGAAGGGGTTACTTCTGTTTAAATAGCTTAATCCTTTCTCTAATAATAGATGTCTCTAAACAAATGCTATCTGACCTTCTATTCCAAGAGAGAACTAGGCAAACTCAGCTGTTCAGGAGCATGCCTTTTGGTGCCAAGAAGTATTTTATTGAAATATCTTCCAGGAGCAAGGCTTTAGGGAGGAATAGCTTCGCAAGTACATCCTAACACACATGCACAATGATTGACTGGATCAGTCAGCGGTGACTGACATAGGGCTGTCAGCCTGAATAGTAAACAGAGTGTTCTGTGCAAGAAGACATGGGGTGATGCCATGTCTTAAATGTCCAGAAGTATTTCAACTTCTAGTCCAATTTCAAAAGAAGATTTCTTCTGCCTAAGGTTAAGATTTTCCTAGTGATTAAAGATGCTCTGTAAGAACAGGGCACAGAATCCCAAGAAAAAAAAAATACTCATCAATTTCTCTGGGTTTGTTTTAATGGGAACTGCAGAATCTCGGTGAAAGTTACTAAAAACTCAGCGACAGGAGCATTAAATTTCTACATCAAAATCCAACTTATTTAGGAGCAAAGCTTTCATTGATCGCAGCAGGAACTGGGCTACAGATAATAGGTTCTCTTCTATGGAGAAGTGTATCTGCCAAGAAAAAGTATGCTTTGTGTTGGGTTGTGGCGGATAAAGAAAAGGAAAGGATGATCAGCATTGAAATCCTCTTCCATAACCATGCAGAGCATAGCAATGCCAGCAGTGGCAGCTGCAGCTTCTGTGCCTTCCTCATTCACTTCTACAAAAGCCTTGTGGACAATTTTAGACAGAAAGAGGTCACGTGCCCCTGACATTCCCGACAAGTCAGCCTTGCCACTGTCAAATACATCTAACAAGCCCATAGCAGATAAATCTGATTTAAGGTCATAGCTTTCTTCTAGCTTAAATTTCGGCAAATGCACATTAACATCAGTGAAATACAGATGCTGTGGATGTGTCCATTCCTGGAGCTTCTCAAAGGTGAGCTGCTTTTCCAGCTAGAATTAACAAGCACAGAGATCATCAAATATCACTAGTGTAGAGATACTTAAATTCCAGTAACATTTGAAACGCTTTACAGAGCGCTATTCAACTACAAAGCATCTATACAAAAATGACCATACCCATATCATTACTAGTACCATGTAGATCAAATGAACACTATTAACATTAATGAAATCAGTGCGGCGTTTACCCAACACAGATGTTTACTTCCTCCTGCAGCGTAGAGAAGGGAATAACATGCACTGATAGCAACTAAAAACAGTCATTCCTACTGTTTCATCTAACTAAATGGAACTACATAATTAAAAGCCAATAACAAAAGTAATTATCAGAGATCTCAAAGAAGCTGATGTGTTCCTGGTCATTTAATGGTAAACAGTCTCACTACTTTAAGGCTAAGAAAATAAGATTTTCAAAGTTCACGAAAGGAAAGTTCTGTCATTAAAAAAGGAGGCAAGTTAAGTCTCATAGTTAACTTCCTTTTTGTTATCTCCCTCATGACTCTGTCCTGCAAGCCAAACACCAGTGAATGCAAGCTACAAAACCAGAACACAACCTCTCCTGATGCATTGCATGCATATATTCTTTATGGCAATGTTAGTGGAGCATTATCTAAAAATATGCTTGCTAGATATGGGGCTCTGAGACCATAGGTTTCACCAAGGCTTTAATTTTGAATGGCAGAGCTTATCTATTAAATAACTGCATTAGCTTAGAAAGGTCACCTCCTGCAGCCCAGTAGAGTCATCTTCAATGTGATCGGGTAATAAGATGATCATACTAAGTTCTTGTCCATCGTAGGGCAGCTCTAAAATACGGGTCTTCATTTCAGAGATGTATCCAAAATGAAATTTCTCTTTCTGATACATCATTTTCACTGTCTTTCTTTCATTCTAGGTGGTCAAAAGGTAGAAAAATAACAGTTAAGAAAAATAATAATTTTGAGAAGTGAAAGAAAACAGCTAAGTTAAAAATCAAGTCTTTATGTATGTTGCTAATAACTAGGATTAAAATGAATCTTGCAATCCCCCTTCCCTCATTATATCAGACAATTATACGACCCTCTTCATCAGACTTCTGACTGCATGTTAATAGCTTTTTTGAAGGCAAAATGATATATAAATGCTGATTTATTATGTTTGGTTCTCCTTTGGCTTCTCTAGCACAGTCACTGCAGAAACTGCGACAGAATTTCTTTGACTTGCTGTGCCTTTATATTACTCTACCAGCAAAAATGACCAGGGAGTGTGTTAAAGTCAATGAAGATAAACTCTGTTCAGCATAAAGTAGATGACAGTGTACCTTGTACACAGTAGATGACAAGTACCTTGTAAAGCTGTTGCCATAAGTGGAATATAGAACAAGAAAACAGTGCTCAACCAAAATGTCTAATCGCTTGCTAAAGTGGCATCGCAAACAGACTCAGTTTATAGAAGCCCATGGACAGATAAACTCTGTGGGGCATAGTCAGGTTCCTAGCCTATGCATGAGAAGCATTCCTGATGCGATTCCAATAAACACCGAGAGAATTAAGAGCTTGCCGAATACAGAAGCATACTAAAATCCATACAAAAACTCTTTCAGCTGAACTGAAAATATTCATGAAAGTATTTCCTTTTATATTTGTTTTTTAAATCTTATCGGTTCATAAAGCTTCAAGACCCATATTATTTGATGTTTCTGTTAGATACACACTACCAAGATGTATCCATTTTACCTTATTTAACCAAAACGGCATGTCAACGGTACTGGCTTCTTTAAACTTCTTTACCCAGTTCCCTTTGAAATAAATAGCATTCACCAGTACAAGCCTGGTCATGTTATTAACTGAGCCTTCAGACAGCAGATTAGGGACTTTACCTTGAGAGGGAGAGGGGAAAACATGTCACAACAAAATCTTTTTGTTGGCTACATATAAAACATCCCTGATGCCACAGAAATACTACAGATATAAAACTCCAGCCCGCTAATAAAAACTGTACATTCCAGGACCAGTCTTTTTACCTTACCACATTTTTTAATAGTACACACTACTATAACTTTGGATATACAGTAATCTGATGAAAGTGCAATATTTTCAGCTTCAACTGTCACATGTAATTCTCAGTCTCTGGTGATTTGGTTCTTGCTATCGAGCTCAAAACAACCCAGTGGGATCCAAGCTGCAGGAGCACTGGCACATCACTTGACGGTCAAATTTTTTTGCAAGCAACGACGCAAGAAGTAGAGAATACTTAAATTTAGGATCATTGGATTTAGAAATTATATATACAGTATTGATCAAACTATCTAAAACAAATTCCCCAACTCAAGAGTATAAACCTATGTTTAGACAGCTGTTCTGCATTTATTGGCCTTAATGCACAAAAATGGAAATATCTTTAAACCTATGTGACTGTTTAAATGCCTTGCTTAGGTACTCTCTCGTTGTGTCAGTCAAGCAACTGAATATCCCAGGGCAAAATGAAATTGCTCTAAAGGCAGCAGAAAATAAAACCTATTCCTGCTCCCAAGCCATGAAACACTGTCAGTTACTTCATTAACCTTAACAGCTTACCTTCGGTTTTCTTCTCTACCCACTGGTTAATTTCCTTTCGGGCTTCATCATAAGCCTGAACAAAATCAACTGTGGCCAAATCAGCTCCATATAATTTCCGAGTATTAGTCAGGAAATCCTAGATTTTGGAACGATAAGGAATAGCTTTCATTGCGTGGAGATAAGAAAACACCTCTTTATGATGCAGGTAACGTCCAGGTCAAACAGTTTATCCCCTACTCAGAGGTGGGGCCCTACCTACTGTCTGTTTTTCATTCATATCAGAGCAAGCCTCCTAGTGCATCTGCCACGCTTACCTGCAACACGGTGCTTATTACAGGCATTTCAGTCGGTCACTGTGGTGAAGCAGGCTGAAGCACAGGCTGTGCACCGCACAGCTCCCAGAAGGTGCTGAAGAGGGATATAAACAGCAGCCTTGCCTTGGGAGTGCTCTTCACACAAAGGTATAATTCACTCGTGAAGGGACATGCTGTTTAGACATGTTCGGTATTCCCTCCCTAATAAATAGGATGTTTTCATAAATATCTACGGAATGTGGCAGCCTACCAAAGGAAATCATTAAAAGCTGCTGGCAATAGACTCTGAGCAGACATTGAAGGAGTGGGATATTATGATAATTATTTTCAGCTAAGAACCGAGGCAACCGCTTATTCTCTTGAGCCCAAGAGCTGCAGAACTGAACAAGTGAAGAAAATGCATTCTGCTGAGTAATATCCTTTAGGTAAGATGTACAGGTGTCCACAGGTGTGGGCATGCTTATGCACATATGTAACACTTTTGTCAACTGCCCGGTAACATTTACAAATATGCCTAGAAATATTTTTACTTTATAAATATTCAAATGGTTGCAAATGCATTTTTAATAAATCAGTAACACGTGAGTCGCACTGCTTACGAAAGTAAAGCCAAAAGTTGTTAAGTTTTACATTTAGACCTGTTCTAGTGGGGTTGTTTTTGCCATGGTGCATTCTGGAGATAGGAAAGAAACTGATGACTGAGTTTCAAAACTTCCTACAGGGTTCAACCACACAATTACATTCTGCATAAACATACTGGCAAAAAGCTGTAGGACTTCTCTCCAAAGAGCCGACTGGCAAGCCGTAAGAGATAGGGAGCATCACTTTGGTTAATATCTGTAGTCAGAGTCTGAAATCTTGAATGAATATCTTCGACCTTGTCAAAATGAAGTGTCTGAAATAAATGAAATGAATCAGCTGCTGCTAATCCAGTCTTGAAAGAATGTACAGTATAGCTGTAGCATGTATCTGGACAGTCAGGTAGCTAGGTTGAAAATGGAAAAGAAAAAAAGAGGCTGGAAGCTGCTTAAAGATTTCAGTAAGTCTGCGAAGGAATAAATTCTTTTGTAGTGTTAGGTTGCCTGTGTCAGTCACTTGTATTAAGCTACTGCTTTATATTTAGTCACAGCTGAAGCCATTGATTATACTCCAAAGAGTCCTATCTGAGTGGTGCCTGCATGCCTCCCCTCCATGGACCATTGGGCACTAGGATTCGTTCCCAGGTGGGAAACTGAAAAGACAAGCGATGCTATAAGGACATCTCAGCTTTCTTGCTTCTCCCTTTGGCCCAAGAGAACCTCTGTTTTTGCTCTTTAGAACATATAATGAAACCTTATATAGGGATTATGTGACCACTCAAGGAAGATGTGCTCCTAAAATAGCCTAACACAGTTGTCTTTTATGATTTAATGAAAACATAACTGCGTTCATATACACCTGCATAATCTTAAAATTAAATCCATTGCTGCAGTTTCTCTTTACCAGTACCGTCTTTCCCAGAGGCAAGCTGGCTAGCCAAGGATTATAGACACGACTATGAAAGCTATCAGACTTCATTGACAGAGAAGACAAAACCAAGGCAGGGACATCTGCATTCAAATTTAAATCACATTTCTCAGCATGGATGACTGCTGTCGAACACGCACAGAACACAAAGGAAAAGTCCTCATTTTATTTCACTGTTTTGGGTCAGGTCTTACTGCCTACACTGAAGCTGTGTTGTACATATGAATAGTTGAGCACTGAAGCACTCCGCAAGAGGATTATAACCACAGAAACAAATTTCTGTATGACTGCAAACAGCCCTTGACAGCTATCAGCCACTGCCTCCTCAATTAGCTAAGCTTTCCTAAGTAAAGCATTATGGTATGAGAACATGCATTACTGAAGATCATTGTGTTGAAATGCACATCTTTTCAAAGCTCTTTTTGTATTATTTCTACTCTCAGTAGGTCGATCCTGGGTGGGGCTGTCAGTTTGGAATATGTGTGCAAAGTCTGTTTGTATAAGTAATGAGAAAATAATTTTATTGTCCTATTCAGTAAGCACAGCACTGAGTAATAGTATAAAACAGTTCCTCCTAAAGTCCAAAATACAAAGGTGAAATTAATCATAGACAAATACATCACGATCACTGCAACCAGAATTCTCATATGCTCCTTCACACTGGTGGGCAGCAGCTTAAAATAACAAAAAGCAGTAGTGACTGAGCTCCTCTTGTGCAGGAGGCCTCAGAGGAAATTAGCACACTCCTGTACACCATTTTTGCATTTTGTAATCAGTGCTGTGAAATCCTCGACTCTTAAAAAAAACTAATTTAAAATACAGATGCTATTTGCTCCAGATTTCAAGCAGGCTGTTGAACGTGGAAGGGCTGATGAACTGAGTTCACAGCAAAACCATTCACAAAAGTGAACATGTTAAACCATTTATGCAAACTATGCCTGGCTAACATAAGACTATGGTAAGAATAGGCATGTGGGCTCAGCTCCTCAAAGATACTTGAGCGCCTACTTCTTACTGCAGTCTTAGATATCCAAAGGTCCTGACAATGACAACTACCTCATCAAAGCAGATCCATATAACAGGCAATATAAAGAGTGTATTAAAGACACATATTTGACATATATCTGATGTTATCATTATGGCTACCTCTCCAAGAACTTAAGAGCACGTTTATATGTATCCTAAATATGAATGCTTTCCTATATCAAGGATGCATTCCCATCATTTACCAAAACCTGGGGCCTAGCACTAAGATAACATCATCATGTATTATCACAGTTATCATACTTTAAATATAAGATTTTATTATTGCTTTTGTATTTATTAAAGTGTATTTTGTAAGAAGTGTACCATTACTAAACCTGCATTTACAAAACAACAGTTCTTTATGGAAATGTCTCATGAAAACTAATAAGGCCTTGCTGCTAGAAACTCTGGTCAGTTTAAATTGAGGCTGACTAATTAGTGAAATACTTCACCAATTAATTAGTGAAATTAAATGAGAAACAAGGGCCATGGCAAAGATGGAAAGAGGGCTTTGAAGCAGAGCAGGCAGAAGATAGTGGCAGAAAATAGATCAAGGAAGACTCAGTGAGCATGAGAAAATCTTGTCATATTTTGCCATTCTTTCATTTTCCCTCTTCTAAAACTTACGATTTTAATGAAAGAGAAAACTTTTTGCTAACCTTCAGCACCTGGGCCTCTGTATTACCTTTGGCCCCTAGAAGGACCATTGCCAGAGCAGCAGAAATACTGGCAGGAGAGAAGAAAACATTTCCTGTTGGGTTGGTCTCATTAACTCTCCTGAACAGACTGAGTGCAAATCTGCTGTTTGCATTACTCAAGTTTTCCATGGTTTCAACTGAAAAATAAAACATTCAGTAAGTAATCCAGGAAACACTACAAAATCCAACGCTTTGTGAGTCACAGAGTAAAGATGGGATTTATAAAATGTGCATCTAAGTACAGGAATAGCAAGAATTTTGCTGTCAATGCATCATCTTCTTCTTCAAAAAAGTAGTGCAGTCCCAGTCACACTAACTTTAAAGACATTATTTCAAAAAATTCCTTGCCTTCCACCTTGAAATTGGAAGCGTGTGTACTGGCAGGATTGTAAATTAACCTTTCAATTCCACAAATCCAACATACTCAAAGACAGCTCAATCATGCAGTTTGGTTCCCATTCTTTCACATAAATCCTATATGGAGGATATCCATAGTAACTGCTAGCTAATAAGGGAGAAGTACATACCTTTTGGCAAGTTGCCTGCCTTCAATGAACAAACCATGCCACATTAAGATGCCAATCCCGCCAAAGGCTTAAGTGAACACTTATCTTTACCAGTGTCAAAAAATATGTGAATCTTAACAGGATTGTGTGTAAATCCTAAGTGTATGGACAGAGAGCCTGGGTTTTGGATTAACTGAAGCCAACGTAACTGCTAGTGAAAGCACAAGTGAAATGCAGACCAGGTGAAGCTTCGGGGTTGACAGGGCACAACCAGAGCACGGATTCATGTCGGTGAGAGCCTCCCTACTAGGCATTTGAAACTGGAGTAGAAGGTGTGAGGGCTGAGTTTGCACTGCAAAAATCTACACAAAGGCTGGCAACAGTATCACAGAAGCGCAGAATGGTTGAACTTGCAAGGGGCCTCTGGAGATCATCTAGTCCAACATCCCTGCTCAGGCAGGGTCCTCTAGAGCACATTGCCTAGGATCATGTCCAGACGGCTTTGGAACAGCTCCAGGGAAGGAGACTCCACTACCTCTCTGGGCAACCTGTGCCAGTGCTCAGTCGCCCTCACAGGAAAGAAGTTTTTCCTCATGTTCAGATGGAACTGCCTATGTTTCAGTTTCTGCCCGTTGCCTCTCATCCTATCACTAGGCACCACGGAGAAGAGTCTGGCCCCATCCTCTTGACACCCTCCCTTCAGATACTTGTACGCATTGATCAGATCCCCCCGAGCCTTCTCTTCTCCACGCTGAACAGGCCCAGCTCTCTCAGCCTTTCCTCGTGAGAGATGCTCCAGTCCCTTCACCATCTTTGTAGCCCTTCACTGTACTCACTGAAGCAGCTCCATGTCTCTCTTGCACTGGGGAGCCCAGAACTGGACACAGTACTCCAGAGGTGACCTCATCAGGGCCGAGTAGAGGGGGAGGGTCAGTACTGGTGCAGGGGGTTATTCCTCCCTAGGTGCTGGCCTCTGCACTTCCCTTTATTGAAGTTCATAAGGTGGCCCTCTACCCATCTCTCCAGCCTGTCCAGGTCCCTCTGAATGGCAGCGTGGCTCTCTGGCGTATTAGCTACTCCTCCCATTGCTGTATCATCAGCAAACTTGCTGAGGGTACACTCTGTCCCGTCATCCAGGTCACTGATGAACAAGGTGAACAGGACTGGACCCAGTCTTGACGCCTGGGGGACACTGCTAGTTACAGGCCTCCAACTAGACTTTGCACCACCGAGCATGACCCTCTAAACTCTGCCATTCAGCCAGTACTGGTCTATACTGTAAAATCTTCCTGCCTGCCCAGCTAAGATGCTTCTCTCTGCTTGCTTGCAGTGTGACTTTCAGATGTGGCTGTTTCTTTGCAAAGTTTCATTTTAGACACTGGCACCTTGTGCATCTGCCTTGAGAAATCAGAGGGGCACCCCAGTAGCATCATTACCACTCAGCCACACGGAGGTCATACTGGAACCTCGTTATTGCTGGTACAGCCTTTCCACAGGCAATCATCTAAAACATTATCCGAGTCAGCTGCCTGACAGATAAAATGCCACTATCTTTGCAACTATCCTTTATCTAGCTCCCTGCTAGAAGAGACACGCTTTACAACAAAAAGCATTGTTTTACACTTACACACACACATACGCAATTCCTAGGCGTTTTGCTGACATGCAGCGCTTTATACCCCCTCGCCCTCCGGCTGCCCGAGCAGCGGCCGCGCAGACACGGCCGCGGCGGGGAGGCAATGCGGGGGGGGGGGGGGGAGGGGGACCTTTTCACCCCGCTACCGGCCTATTCCCGTAGAAATCACCCGGAAGGGGCCCCCTGCGCGCTCCCCTCCCGCCCCGCGGAGCCCCAGCGCAGCCGCCTGCACCCTACCTGCCCGGTGCGGTGCGGAAAGTCCCGCTGTGCCGCCGGGGCCGCCCCGGGGCGGGGAGAGGGGAGGGCAACGCCGCACCCCGCCGCGCTGCACCGCCGGGGTATTGGCCCGGGCGGGGAGCGCGCGAAGGGGCGCGGCGGTGCGCGGGCGGCTCTTCGCCGCCGCTGGCCCGGGCCCGGGCGCGACGAAGGCGCTCGCCGCGGAAGGGAAGGCTTGGGTATCCCCGCTCGCCGGCGCGAAGGGCGCAGCTGGCCTCGGGAGTGGGACTAACCGAAAAATAAAATAAAAAATCCCAGCGCGCAAATGACAAAAGGCATTTTTTTTTTGGTCCAATGGGAAGCTCGCTGTGGGCGCCTAGCATAGCTCACTTCTCCCTGCCTTATCAGGCCTATTAAACTCAACTTTTAGCTTGCTGTTGTTTTTACTTTCTTTTTACCTAAAAGGTAGAGAAAGAAACAAGGAAGAGGCTTTTTTTTTTTCTTTTTAACTTGATTTTTTTTCCTTCACCTCCGCTTGATTTGGCCAGTCAGAACGCATCGCACCCAGAAAGCCACTCTGCTTTAAAGGCTACTGTTTAGTAAAATGCAATCTCGCCCATTCTGTCTTTGAGCATGCAGGACAAACTGTTTAGCTTAAGCATGTGACATGCATCCTCATGCATCCTGCTGGCTAAGGTTCCCCTCCCCCCCCCAAAATAATGCTTCAATTTTCTTTCCCTAGGAGATAGCTGAACTACTGTGCACTGTCATGAGTTAAGAGTAGGGCAATGTAGCACTATTTGGATAGGGAGCCCTGATTTGGTTTGGAGTTGTGCACAAAAACACATGCAGCCTTAGAATCCTGCCCAGAAACCAATGCTTATCTTAGGACCTCCTTGCTCTACAGGTTCTTTAGGATAAGGCCTACTCCAAACTTCAAGACAATCCAAGTAAATTCCTGGATTTTACTGTATTCAGGAAATTCCACATTAAACAATGAATTCTTAACCATCTACAGGGAAGCTATGCCATCCATCCAGAATAGTTTTCTTCACACTACAGCTGAAAAAAAAATTGCACAATTTATAGATGGAAAAGAAATAGGATTCCCACTGCACTCATGATTCTTTTGAATCATAGTTCTTTTATTATTTCAGGAAAAGAAACAGCTAAAACAAATCACTGTATTTGGAAATTCATTTATTTCAGCCATATCTTTGGTATTATTTACTAAGCACATTTAACAAAATATGAATAGGAAAAAAGATAGAGCTACCAAAAAAAAAGGTTTGTCATTTAAATATTGCATAGGCCCCACATGCTTTTTATTACATGAAATACTTTTTATATTATGACAGAAATATCTGTTCTACACCATGAGAGGACTCTGATGTACAGTAGCTAATAAACCTTGGTGCCAGCTGGTGATAAAACTTTGATCCTGGCCCTATGAAAATGCATAAAGACATTTGTTACAGGGTCGTACTTTTATTCCCCCTCTTGACTAAGCACTTGCCTGGTCATCATCCATAAAATCTGTCTAATTAGGATGCCTAGTAACATGCATTACAGGCTGCCAAACCCTCCCTTCATCTCCAGGGAATGTATTCAACATTAAATGGACCTGTCTGGGGAAAAAAAAAGAAAGACTGACTGGAATTGGAAGAAAAAGGGAGTGAGGGTGGGAAATGAGCTCCAACTTAATCAGAAATGAAATTAATTTCTTCCTTTTCTATGAGATGTCACCCTCTGACTCACTGTCTGGTGGTCAGAAAAAGTGAAGTGCAGTAGCAACCACAAGCACACACAGAAGTATTCACTGAGCAAGTGGGTTGTTTTTTTTTGCCTTCAGGGAGTTAGAGAAAACTGTATTTAAGCACACTGGATAAAAGGGTTGTTTTAAATGGCAGTTGCTATAGATTTCTAAGTGGCTCTGTTATTCTATTCAAACCTGAGATGAAGACCACAGAAGTGGATTCAGGCACTGTTGAAAAAAAGCAGTAAGTGCAAAAGAGCAATCCTATTGTAAAGGAACATAAACTTATTGGAGTAATAGTGGCTCTTCTGCCAAGACGCCTTCTTTTTAGGGAGAGCAAAATCTGCCACAGAACAAAATGCTAGAAGTTTTATTGTGCCGGATGAAGAAGAGGAACGGATGATCAGCAGTAAATTCTGGAACAATCATTGCACAGCGCAGCATCATCACTCCTGCCGTGGCAGCTGCTGCTTCAGTGCCTTCTTCATTGACTTCTACAAAGGACTTGTGAACCACTTCAGAGAGCACCAGCTCGTTGCCAGACGAGATTCCGGAGAAGTCTGCCTTCATCAAGTCAAACGCATCAGGCATTCCCATGCTGCTCAGAATAGGTTTCAGGTCATAATTTTCTTCCAGTTTAAATCTGGGTAAAGACACCTTCACCTCTGTGTAGTCCATCATCTCAGGATTAATCCACTCCATCAGCTTCTCATATGTAAGTTCTCTTTCCAGCTAAAAAAACCCAAAACATCAAAAACCAAAAGTTATGTCATTCAAATAAGAAGACAGTTGCAGATTTACATAGCCAAAAGTGGTGATTACTGTATGTATTTAAAACAGTGTGTGCATGTATTTTTTTCCCCAAAATTGAGAGGCTCTCAAGCCAAAAGTACAAGTTTTACCTGGTACTAGAGCTTGTGGCCCCAGTTTCGGGGGCCCATATGCTGTTTGTGACAGATACAAAAAGGATCTGTCCCTTCCTTGTAAAGTTTACTTTATAAAACATGTTAGATTGTAACAACTCTATTTTACATATGGGAAACCAAGAAGCAGGAGAACTAATCCTTGTTTTCAAAGTCCCAAAGAAACTGAACCTAGCTCTTCTGTCTCTTAAATAAAAGACTCTCCTTCAGGTTGAAAAAGCCTGAGGAAAAGGTCTGCTCCCAATACCCTTTGCAGCCAATGTTGGAGAAACTAATTAATGAATTCCTTGGTTGGCTATCTTCAAAATACAAGAGACCCCAGAGCTTCCTGTGAGCCTGTTTCCAGGTGGTGGGCCAGAGACAACCTTGCAGCTGTTGAGAAAGGAACATATATGGGTCAAGGACTTCCTATACAGACTTCCTAAGAGTGTCCCAGAACCCCTGCTCATTTGGTGGGCACCACACTACGCCTTCACCTTAACTGCAGCTGACCCTACTCCCATTGAAGGTTAAGCCTTCTTCCAGAGTCTCTCTCCGGGTAAGGGACAGCACACAGCTTGACCAGCAGTGACACAAGGCATGCCAATCACTTTGGGCACTGGGAGGTATAGGACATTGCATCCAGTACTGTGTACCAGTGACACAACAAATCTGGAATTGAACTTGCAGGTCTATACGCAATATCAAACTCTTCTCTGGCACAATACGAACTATCTTTGCATTTAGTTTAACGACTTACACTTTCCAGGCCAGTGGATCCATCCTGGATGGCATCGGGGAGCAGGATGATCATGCTGAGTTCATTATCGACATAAGGGAGCTCAAGGATTTTGGTCTGGAAGTCCCCGATATAGCTCATGTTAAAATTATCTTTATTGAACATCATCTGCACAGGTTTGCTCTCATTCTAAAAATAAAGTGATGCCAACAGTTAATACCGAGCTAGTGTGCTGGTCTTAAAATAAGAGATGGGCATCCAGTTACTCAGAGCTTTTTAAAATCTGAATGTACAGAGAACTAGAACACACTGTGGGGTACAGCCTTGCCACTGCTTTTAGTAAAGCAAGAGATAAGAAGTAAGGATCCTTGGGATTTAATTTGTTAATTAAATTTGTTAATTTAAATTGTTAACGTGGAAGTATCTGTGAAATGTCTGTAAAGAGGCAAGAACATGCTTTTATGCTAAGAGCTAGCATTCCTTGTAACAGAGCTGCTGAGAAGCACAACCTGTCTTCCTTGCTTTGTATGAATACGAAATAATTTCAATTTAGATATTTTCATTTTTATGTGGCTCTATATGCTATAATATAAAGGAATTAAAATATTTTAACATGCCACTAAAAATGCCAAAAAAGTGAGCACACTATTCTGAGTCCTTAAAAACCACAAGGACAGTAGGGAAGGGAGAGATTTTTCTTCTCAATTTTGTTCTCCGCTGTCGTCTTCCTTTTTCGCACGGAGCATCAGTTACTATTATTTACTTCACTGCTTTCCTCCAGTTCATTTAAGGGTTCCACTGCTTTTTTACCTCCATAACCTTGATGAGATTACCAAGCAATAAGTTATAAAAAAAAGAAAAAGTAACGTAAGGCCCACTGAAACAATGCTCACAGAAAATATCCCAGAAATGCTTTTGCAACTCTTCTAGCTTTTTCAAAGTATATCTCAACCGTGAGAGGGCAAGATGCCAGGCACCAAGTCAGTCTGGTAGTTTCTGAAGTACTGCAGTATATAGTATGGGGTAAGCAATAAAATTCCCTATTTGAAAAGTGGTATTAGTACCTTTCGGCATTCTTGTATGTGTTTCCCAACTGAGGGAGGGATGGTTTAAGGTGGGTATGATGGTTTCAGTTTTGCAGTGTTTGTTTAAAGCAGGTGAATTCATGAAGGAGTCACATTACTAGTTCTTTTCAATGACATCTGGCAATATACCCAGAGTTTGGGGTAATCTCCAAGAAGCAGCCCTGACCTACTGATCATAGTGGCTAAGTTTTCCAGAATACATGGATGTACTTCCAAAAGAGAGAAAGACTAGTACTGATGTCTTTGAAGAAGAAGAGGTTAATCCCCACTTAATTTGCATCAGTTCCATGGTAGAAATGCAGTGAAAAAGCCTTTTCACTGAAGAAGGCTGTTTCATTCAGAAGATGCTGAACATGTTAGAGAGTTCCTTTCTGCGTACAGCCTACAGGAACAATCCTGTTCTTATGCTGAAATAGTTCTATGCTGAAATAGTCAAGTTCACTGACTTCTGTGAAGTCGTTCTTGACTTGCCACTCATGTGAGAAAAGAATTAGTAATCCCAGATTTTCGACAAGAAAGTAAGCCCTTGTGACCGACCAATAACCCCTACAATGGGAGAAGGCTCAGAGGGCAAGGTACCCCATGAAGCTCAAGGACAGTGTAGGATGCAGCTCATTAATCCTTGCTGTTGCACAGAGAACCGACTTTATCTCAACACCAAGGGGACTGGAGGGTAACCTTTGTTTTAGATAAGCAGCCAAATCCATGAGTTGGACCTGATGTAAACGTTTCTTCCTGAGTTGTTCACAAGAATATGAAGGTTTCCCTGAGATTTGCCAGACCAAGAAGGGGGAAGTGTACACATGGCTCAGTCCAACAGAGAGTATAAAACCTCAACAACTAACAAAGGAATTTCAGAGAGAGCAACGGGCTTAAGCTGGCTTCAACCCATGTATTCCTTCCCGGCAAATGGGGATGCCCAGCGTCGTGACAGTGAGCATATTATAGAGACCGGTAACGGCAAACACATTGGTATTGATTGAACCGTATATTGCAATTGCTATATTTTGCTAAGTGGATACACTTGTATTGTGATTTCAGAATATTGCTTTATCACTCTGCTAAATCAAAAATGCCGTGTAACATCAAACTCCCTCAAAATAAACTTGCACATTAAACATTGCACACTCCGTATGCGTGGAATATCTAAAACATCGTCGTCAGAGAGTACTGGACTCTGACAGCCCTTAAAGCCTTGATGAAGTTGTGCATTGTGACTGCTGTGCCCACTTTTCAGCTGTGTAAAACAACACAGAGAAAGGATCAGACCTTGTAAATATTTTCAGGTCTGAGGGAGTTCTGTACGCAGACATGTTGTACTACAGGCCATGATTTATAATGATTTGTAATTATTTCTTGTGCCAGCACCTTGTGGACTCTCATAAATAGTGTGACAGCTTTATTTAGCAATGTTCTCTTCAGAAGTTTTAAATTCTGTAACTGGGTATAGGACTACCTCTCTCAAACACAGAAAATAAGGGTAGTAAGAAAAAAGAAGCAGAATAAAAGAAATACGTAATTCTGAAAATAAAATTTTTTGAAAGTATGTGAAACATTTAACAAAAAATAAACAAAGAGGATGTTCATATTAGAAGTAAGTCCACGCAACCTACCTATGGTAACCCCGTGTGAATATACGATTTCTTTGGAGTTCATTGTAACATTGTACTGTCAGCATTGCAGCATATCATACCTTGTTAATTTTAAATGGCCTTTCCACTGTCTTCTCTTTGTTGAACTGGCTCTCCCAGTTGCCTTTGAAATAGATGGCATTCACCAACACAAGTCTGGACATTGAATTAATAATTCCCTCGGCCAATAGGTTCTGAATTTTACCTTTAAGATACATTTGAAGGAAAACAAATTTTAGCAGCTAGGCATATATCTAATTATTAAAACTATAGTATCTACTCTGTAATTGATACGCGATAGATAATATCAGTCTGATAGTGAGAGCTAAGGATTTTTTAAAAACACAAAAATATTTTATCTTCAGACAGCAGTTTATCCAAGCCTTGACTGCCTTCAAATGCAAGACAAAGCTCTGCAGAACACTTACCTTCAGTCTTTTCTTCTACCCAATCATTTATTCTTTTTCTGGAATCCTCTGAAGAATGCACAAAGTCAGTTTGTTCTAGTCCAGCGTGATAGAATTTCTCACTGGATTCTGTAAATGACTACCACGAACATTAAGAACAGAATTTCAGCAATATATTTTTTTTTACTCATGTTCAGTCACAGACAATCCTTAAAATACACTGAGAAAATCTGCCTCCTCTCTTCCCCCAGCTTCAAGTAGCGCCTTTAAAGTTTTGTCTGACACCTTCCTATTACCTTATTAAAAAATCAACTAAGCAAACTACAACCTGTCTTCCATTTTTAGGTAACTAAGCCAAACAACTGGTTTGGCTAGTGCAGCGCTAGAGAGTCAAACAGAACTGAATTGAGAGATTATATGTTTGGGGTTCTTTTGGCCGCAGTCAGAGAACATTCAATGTTGTAAACCTGTTTCTACATAAACTTAGTTGTTAAAACTCCGAGACTAACTGTAAACTCTTTTAGTTCAGAGGTGAAACAGTGATTTTTCATATAGAGAAAAAGCGTATCTTCTCTCCAATTTCATATATTTAGATCTTCATTATACAGATGTAAAGTTTTAGTGTTTAATCTTCGCAATTCCAATCCAGCAGAGAAATGAAACTCTTGAGTGGTGCTAATTAACAGCATTTTTTCACAAAAAGACTGTGAATTAGGAAGAGTAACAGGACTGCATCAGAGTGAAAAATACATTACAAGACTTCTTAGACATAAACTCCTACACGATTTCATCACTCCCCAAAAAATAAAAATTAAACCCATAGGTGTATTTCTAGGGAAATGGCTAAAGGAACAGGCATGACACAATAACCATTATTCTTATTTATATCTTCTGATAAGGAAAATATTAAAAATCACGTACCCCTTTCATTATGTTCTCTGGATGACAGAGAAAAGACAAACTACAAAATACTGCTTATGCTGGACAGCAATAACAATTCTCTTTTTTTTCCCCATACTAACACATGATCAAGTGAAGAGAGAGAGATGTCAAATAGTTGGCCCATAGCCAAAAAACGTGTCGCTCATGAAGATTTAGTCTGACAGATTTTATAGTGCTTTGCACCATCATGGGGCTATCAAACAAGAGCTTCTCAGCCAAATTCACGTACTGTCCTTTTGAGTACAGTCTTTCGGGTTCGTAGGTCTCAGTTTAGAAAGAACCTGTGAAGTAAACTCCAATGCCTTTCTCTGCTCTCAAAGGGAATGGGAGCGAGTATTTTATACTTCAAAACCCCGCAAATGTAATGATTACTTACTGAAAGAAACTCAAAAGTCTTTTCTCCGTACAGCCGGTTAGCAGTTCTGAGCACATACTTGGTATTTGGACTGTTAATTTCAGAAAGAAGTGACTGATACCCATTGTGAGCATCCTGAGCTTTGCTCAAAGAAAGCACCTGTAGCAAGAAAAACATCCTCAGCAGAGTTCAGGCCTTCTCTGAAACACTTGCTTGAGCACAATTCTTTTTACCAGTTTTGAGATCAAAAACTGACTTGAATACCCAGAGCAAGCCATGGCAGACTGCAGATTTTTCATCAGGCTGCCCATCTGGAGCTTATCATGCAAGTTACACATGAGGCATACAGAGTCAGATGTTGTATGAGTAATAAGTTAGGGTGCAGAAGGGTCAGCGGTATATAGCTTCCCTCAATCTACCTAGGCATTAGGGATATACAATTAAAAATATAATTTTGGAGAACCTGTAATGAAACTATCAGCATAAAGAACTACTGTATTTATAAAATAAATTTAATAATATCATTCACCATACTTGCTTTGGATAAAATCCAGCCACCTTCATAGATATAAATGAAAACAAAATGTATGTTTATCCACCTCTTTCATTTTGCAGAAAGGGGCGGCACACACAAGACGAAAAATGACTGATCATGCATTAAATGCTGTCAATTGCATAAACAGAAAAATATGCAAGTGGTATTTGCTATTGGGGTAAGTTAAAAAAAATGTCAACCAATGTGCAATTTTCATTTTCTTCTGTGGTAACAATAGCCCTTTTTACAGCCCATTTCTCAGAGCTGAAAGCAACGTTTTATGTAATGCCTTCAATTAGCTATGACAACAGAACTCTGCTGTTATTTCTGTTCCTAAATGAGGTGCATGTTCAATTCTATCTATCTGTCAGTGGCCTTTTTTTGTATTGCCTTAATCATTGTGCTCTCCCATCCCTATTTTATTGAAGCAGTAAAATGATTTAAGGAACCTAGTAATACAACACTTGGCATAAGTTCTACCAGGAAAATGTTCACAAGCACAGATGCCTATTGTTTGACTTGAAATCTTTACGTGAAAGGGCGGTATTTTCATTATATGAAAACATTTATGAAATAAATGAATGTTGAAACAGATACAGCATTCTTGCTCATTAATATTAGAGCCTCCACTTGAGTTATATTAAAATTGAAGGAAAGAAAGAAATACTTTAGTGTATGATGACAATCTGAGAAGGCTTCTCTGAGTGCAAACTACAATTTAGGCAGTGTTTCACTGCTTACACGACACTGGACTGCCCTAGCAGTCAAAGAAAACATTAGACTTATATTTGTCTAAAGATTTGATTTATGAGAAGGGTGTGCATAAACGAGCGTTTGAAATTCTCAGAGGATTATTTCACTCAGCTCAATGAAATGAAATCTGCAGCAACCAAGATAAGTATCTGGGGTATTTGGCTTATCCTGATCCAACTTCTGCATCAACATTTTACTAGCCTAGTGCTGCTTCTTCTATACAGATTTAAATCCGAAATGATTCCACAGAAGTCCAAGGAGTTATTCTAGATTGACACCAATAGAGTAGAGCGGATTTTCTTAGCTGCATATCAATCCTAAATATTTAATGAGAATCCTTATATTCATATGCAAGATTCAAATAAAGTGACGCGTAATAAGGTGACATACTTTAACCAACTCAGATGGTTGGTTAAAGTAAAATAAATTGTAATTGTTGCAAAAGAATGTCATGATATGAATACCACAACATTCGAGAACTGTGCAGTGCACATTTTGAACAAGACACTATCAGAAAACAAGTGAATGTTCCTGCCCACTAATACATATAATGCTTTAAGATCACAATGCAGAGAACGATGCTTTGTGAACAAAGGACAAGTTAAATCTAAGCAATACCTGCCTAAGAAATCCATCCAGCCTCTTGAGAATTCTAAGTTTAGACCCATCTTGCCTTTTCCTTAATGCTGCATACGGTTTTTGCTGCAGAACTAGGGGTTTATAATCCCCACCCTAGAAAACCTAGCAGAACTGTTTTAATACCCAGAAACCAGAAAACCTTAATTTAAAAACCAAATAGAACTTCAGATGATTTCATATTGTTTGTAGTAGCATCAAAGGATTTTATTCAATACCTTAGATGGAAACAAGGATGGATCTAGCCCTTCAAATGATAAGAGGAAAAAATAGGCTACTGTGACTAGTGTTAACAGAGGCAAGGAGTTAAACCCCCATCAAAACAACGTCTCAGCTCCCATCTCATTCTTCATGATCACTGCTACCATTGCTACAAATGTAAATGTAAAAATGATCTACTCCAAATTACGATCTAGGGGAAAGCTCTTCATGCTAAGAAGGGGGAGCTGAGTAGTCCCTCAGTGAACGTGGGATAAGCCGTACTGCAGTTACTGAGGGGTTTGAGTGTGCACGTGGGCAGATCCTACTGATAAACCACTGGCACACTGTTCATTGCACTCACTAACTCTACTTTTGGTAACTTGCTTACATACTTATATGATAAATTTTACTTTTCATTGACCATCCAGCTTTGCCCTGTTCTGCATCTTTGTTCAGGTACCCACTGGGACTTCAGAGCTGTGCTTTTAGCCCTATACCACTTCTTTCTTCCAGATGTTGCAAGTGCTCACACGTTAAAATTCGGGTTTGTGAAAACAGAGGCAAATACTAAACAAGTGACTGGTGATTTTTTCTTGATTTCTTCAAATTTTGGGGTGTCGGACATGACACATTTACAGGGTGATTTTTTATTTTTTCAAAGGTGCCTGGCTATATTTTCAAAATGTAGTCTGATATTATTCCCAAGGAAGACAGTGGAATAAAATATTTTTTGTAGCTGGAGATCCATCTCTAGCTACACAAACACAAAACCTACCCCTGCCGCCCCACTCCAGTATCTCTTACTAAGATTCAAAAGGAAGACCTCTGTCTCACATACAAAACAAACAAAATAAAACAACCACCAAGAACCTCTTAATTGCATACTGAAGAAAGCTCCTCCTACACAAACAGATAGTAATTAAAAAATAAAAGGTACTGCCTAAGTACGTACTAAAGAAGACCTCCGCTCACTGAGGCCAAAATGATGGTGACAATTTAGCATAAGTGCAGGTCACAGACTCGGTAAGACAGATTTGTGGTTCATATGTTCATGTCAAATTTGATACACTTGATTTAGACATACCTTTGCTATCTGGACTTCAGTGTTACCTTTCGAACCCAGTAAAATCATAGACAGAGCAGAAGAAATACTGAAAGGAGAAAAGAATAGGTTCTGCGTGCTGTTGTTTTCACATAGCTTTCTTAAGAGGCTGAGTGCAAAAGTGGTATTTGCTGCATTGAGGCTATCCATGGTTCAGAACCTGGGAGATAAAATACAAAGCAACAATGCCTCAAATTTACTTCACTTCAAATTATTTTTGTCTTTATATTTCCCAGTGTAAACTATGCAGTCTATGTCATGATTAGGCTGGAAAATTATCTCGTCCCTGGGAAAAACCGATTTGGTGAAACAAACATCTTGAATACTATATTAGGCACTTAAGGGGTTTTTTAATGGATTTTCTCTTTGTTTCTGTATTGCAGTACCATACTTGTAACAGAGATAGCAGTTCCCATTGGTCTCATTAGGCTTTTCAGTGGGTAAATTTATTACATCTTTTGAGGTGATCATATATAGCAGTGCATATTTTGTTTAGAGTCTGTTTAAATAAAAAAAGTTTCCTCTGACTTCTGTAGGACGATTATTTGCCATTAGAGGAAAACAGGAGCCAGAAGTTAAGCGTCAGAATGGCAGAACTATAAATTCTTACCTTCTCTAAGTCTGTTTATCTTCAGTATTATCTTTAGCTTACTTTTAAGTATGCAGACTGTGTTTTATATCTAACAGTGTGTCTGGCAGAAGTCAGCAGAATGCACCGATCTATAAGATTAAAAAAAGAAAAAGGTTATTGTTTAGTCATCCTGGCAACCAGATTATTCTAATTTCCTGTTGCAGTAAAAAGAGAGAAATCAAAGTCCGTTTCAAGTTGCATTTTATTGCCTACAACACAGAAACATGCACCACAAAAGACAGAACGTTATGGTACATGCATGCTTCAATATGCCTAACTCAAAGACTGTCATACTCTACATACATCAGCTGGGTAGGTGGCTAACGCGAGGTTACAGACCACACGCCTATAACTGGAGCTATACACGTTAAAATGTTGACTTAAATGCTCATGTATCACCAAACACTCTTAAGATGTCAGTCAACAGTGAAGGTTTCTATGTTTTTTTCTTCCTTAGGGCAGTGCCTCGTGCTACAAAATACAAACCTAACACCTAATTCATAGTACTGACACATTATCTCAAACAAATGGGTGGAAAGAACAAGTTTTTGCATGCGTGATTTTCCACCTATGAAAAATTCTTGCTAACAGCTTTGCTATAGACTATACAGGCAACAACTTACGTTTCTCTTCTCCTAGAACTCCAAAAAAGAAAACTTAGATGGAAACAATCCTCCAGTTCTGTCTAGAACAACACAGTACTGTTCAGCATAACCAGGAGGCAGTTAGCGTTTTCAGTTTCACTGTAGCTATCCTGAACAGCAGAATTTTCCTACTGTCCTGATCCCTGTCAGGCCACTAGCAATAAGGACTTTTGACTGACAACACAGCATTAGTGAGAGCACTGAGAAGTATTATTTAGGAAGTTTTTGTAGGGCCTCCATGACAAATAAGAATTTATAGAACAAAGGGCACGACTTAGTTTTTGTCTGCGTGACAATCAGTGCATTTAACCAAACTGTATGTAACATTTCAACAACTGAGACACAAGAATAGGAGTGGGAATCCCCATTTTCTCTGCAACTCAGTAATATTAACGTAACTATTGACACCTTAATCCTCAAAGTGGTTATGGAGAAGATGCAGAATGACCACATTTTTTTGGAACAACAACCCACTTCCCCTGTAATATATGCCCATATTTGTCAGTTGATTTTACATTTTTTGACACAATACCCTTGGAGATCAGAGGTAAAGCTGCGAACAAGAGGCAAGATAAACTATTCGGCCTGCAGCATCTTGTTCCTCACTCCCGTTTCTCTGGGGGCTCTGCAGGTCACTGGCAAGGCACTTGAGCAGACGTTTCTGGATGACCTGACCCTGCGTGCTCATATCACTATTAATTTGATGCATATATTCTTAGCAGTGGACACTTATGCTTTAGAACAGACTTTATGGAGAGAAAGGCTGTTCTGAAAAAACAGGACCTTCCAAAGGCTATATCTAGATTAAATAGAGGATATATGCTGTGACATCTCTCCAGTTATTGGTTTCGCCATGGAAGGATCAGGCCAGAACAACCTGCAGCTCTCCTCTGACCCACACCCCCCAATACGCCTCCCTGAGAAACTGTGATGTGGATTAGCAGCTGGCACGCATGGATGTCTCCCCACCATAACTCCGTTGCCTCAGAAGAGCCCCAGGTCCCACCATTTCAACACAGCCGGAGGGGAGACACATGCTGATGATCTGCTGGTAGCATCTGACTCCACAGGGAAAGCAGTGTCCTAAGGGTCTGCTGTGCAGGCCTCCTCGGCCTGCAGTCACTTAGCACTAAACGAACTTCTCCGAAGGAGAGGAGCTTTGTTTAGAATTTGAAGTTAGGTGCGATAGGAACCAAACATTTACAGAATTAGATCACTGACGACCACCCTGGCTTCACCCATCTTCCTGAGCACCTACAACTCCTTTCCTGTGCTGAACGGCATCAGGCTGCGGATTCAGGTGCCTCCGGCCCTCGCAGCCAGCAGCCGACAGGTAACCCGACAGCCGCGGCGTCCCACATGGCGTCTCTCCAGGAAGAGCTGGTGTGCAACTGGGGAGGATGGCACTCTGCTATTCCCCACCATCGCTACCTCTTGCTCCCTGCGATTTTCAGGGCTGGGGGAGAAGGCAGGAGGCTTGAGGCAGACGTGCCTCTTTCCCAGCAAGGCCAGCCCAAGCAGCCATGTCCTCAGGGTGAGGTGCCCCTCAGGGGGTAGGCTGGAGAAAAAGGGCCCTCCTCGGCCCCCATGCTGGAATTAGATAGGGGACAGCACAATAAACACGGTAATATTCAGATTTATTCGTAATGCAGGAAGGAGTGACGCAGGAAGCGCAGAAAAGCGTTCCCTACGCCTCCAGTGCAACGCCAGCTGGAAAAAGAAACAACTGCAGGACAGAAATGAAAAAAAGAAAGAAAGAGAGAAAGAAACCCCTCCCTGCCTCGGCTCTCTCCAAACCAAACGCAGCTTCCCGAGGAAGGCGAAAATTTCAGACCGGCGGAGCCGCTGCCCACACTCACCCTGCCGGGCGCCGCGCTCCCCTGCTCCGGGCGGCGGGGCCCTCCGTCCCTGCCTCCCTGTCTGTCTCCTTCCCTCCCTTCCTTCCCCCGGAAGCCTGGCGGAGCCCGGGGCCGCCCACCGACGCGGAGCGGTGCCGCAGCCGGAGCCGGAGCCGGGCCTGCCCGTCAGGCGAGGCTGCCGCAGCCGCGCCCCGGCCTGGGGCGGCAGAACGGCCGTTAACCGCCGCGGGGCGCCGCAGCCCCCAGCGTCCTGCCTCGGCCGGCCTGGCCTGGCCTCGCCGCCGGAGGTAGTTAGCCACCTCAGCCCTCCCCCCCGGCTCCCTGGCAGAGCTGTCTGGAAAAAGCAGCAGGGCGCGAGGGATTGTATTTATCTATCTGTCTGTTTATTTATTCGTTTTGAAGGGGTTTTGTGGCGAACACGGACGAGCTGTTGCTAGCTGGAGGCTGGGGCCACCTGGAGGCTTCTGCCATGGCGGAGCCTCACGGGTCTGGGCTGTCCGCGTGTGCTTGAGGCTCCGAGGGAGGTAAATAGACCTAATAGAAGTGCATATGCATACATACACGCATCCATCCATATATAATCTGTATAAAAGGAATCTGTAAAAATAAATGTGAAGCTAATTGATGTGAAATGCGGAGCTGATTCAGTCTTGCATCACGGCTTTTTAAGCAGGACACGGTAGCTGTAGGGTTGTCACCCTGGCTTAGAAGGTGTGCCAGTAGGTGTAATGCACGAAGCTAATAAAGCACTAAACAGGAGTTGGGCCTGAGGTGGGGTAGTAGTAAGTAGTAAGTAAGTAGTAAGTAGTAGAATGGTGGGCTCCAGTCATGAGGGTGAGGAAGGGCCTCTGTTAGCATATTGCTGTGAAAGGAAAGGACAGAAATGGCCATAGGGGTTAGGGGATAGGGGAGAGAGCTATGGAAGGAAGCCTGATGATGGCCTGACCCAAATACTAGCCAGGACTACCCTGTCAATGCAAGGCATTTTGCAGTCCCTCAGGTGCTGCAGTGGAGGATTGTCCCCTCAGGGCAGGAGAGGAGGACAGGCAAAGCTGTGCTGCAGGCCCTGCGGTGTGCCGTGTGATGGGGAGCGGATCTGTGTCCCTCCCAGCTGCAGGGGGAGCTTCAGGCTTTGGTATTCTCTCAGCTTGCAAGCAAGCATCCCCTGCTCTGCAGGGCAGGGAGTAACTCTGCCTAGGGTGAGCAGAGTCTGCCAAAGAAGAGGATGGTTTGGGATTTGTTATGTCTGATGAAGAAGAGAAAAGGGTGGTCGGCTTTAAACGTTGCGGTCGCTGCATTTGTTCTCGTCACCAGGACGCCTGCGGTGGCAGCTGCTGCCTCAGTACCTTCCTCATTGACCTCCACAAAAGCTTTGTGAAAAACTTCTGAGATGAAAAGATCCTTCTTCATTGATATCCCTGTGAAATCAGCCTGAGCTGGGTTAAAAGCATCTCGTATTCCCATGCTGCTCAAAGTAGACTTAAGGTCATAATTCTCTTCCAGCTTCAACTTGGGCAGGTACAGTTCCACTTCAGCTTTTATCATATGGACTGGTCTGGTCCATTCAACCAGTTTCTCATAGGTCAGCTCTCTTTCCAGCTACAATGAGTTGAGAAAGAAAACAGTTGGAATGAAAAGGACAAAGACAAGACATGCACAGACCAAAGCTCAGCTTCCAGCTGTGGGTACTGCTGGGATGTGCTCTATGTTCATAGGACAGGGTCCTGCAGAGTTCTGAGTGCCTCATGGTTCTGTTTATTTCCTTAAAGGTGGTGAAGTATAGGCCCGAAGCCTCAGAACAATTTATTGTAGTTTCTAGCATGAAGAGTATTGTTTTTTTAAAATGTGACTCACCGACATTAGCAGGAGCCCGATGTGTTTGTACATGGGAGAGAGGTGGTAAATAAGTGGAATGCATGGATCTCAGGTACAAACAAAAGGATATTTGTCCTGATACGTTTAGCTTCTGAAACTGATCTTGGCATGGTCGTGAGTGGACCTTGTACACATTCTGGGTCAGGGTAGTTAGCAACGTTTGAGAAACCTCGCCCCAAAACGTCAGGTGCAAATCTAGATTTCAGATGACATAGAAATGAATTAATACAGCTCTCAGAAGATTGACTGTAGGGGCTGGGGATTCAGATTTGGTCCCTGCTTTGTTTGTTGTGTTACTCTGGCCATAGAAAAGAGGACACAAATTAGGCTAAGACAGCAGTTCGGACTGTTTTTTTAGGTATACCTCCAAGTAGAATATTATGTTTTCATCATTACCAAATGCTCTGAATTCTAGGCTAAGAAGTTGTGGTAGTATAGTTGACAAAGTATGCGCGCATCAAAACTGCTTCACCCATGATTTTGAAGCTTGTGCTTCCTCATTCTTTCTGTCTATGTTTGTTACTGTCTCTTAATGTTGTATATGATGCAACAGTAGGTCAGTTTTACCAGCTCCAGACCAGTAGTGTTATCACTGATGTCATCTGGTAGGAGAACGAACATGCTGAGTTCATTTTTCACATATGGCAGCTCAATGATTTTGAATTTTAAGGTTGTTACATGCAGCATCAAAAATGTCCCTCTCAGAAACATCATCTGTACTGGTTTAGTCTTGGTCTGTGAAACAGTTCAAATATAAACAATTAAACAAATAGCACTACTTCATGCCTTAAAAAGAATGACAAAGATTACGTGTTTGACTGAACTGACAGCAACAATTTGTAAACAAAAGACGCAGCATCATCTGCAGGCTATTCCAGTGCCCTTTCCTTCGGGCAGTATTGAGTCTACAGGGATTTCAACGTCACTGAGATCTTTTACAAAAAGGCAGCATAGACACATAGGCTATACGCATGCTAACTGAATCACATGTAACACAATTCTCATTCTAAAATAAAAGAGTTAGCTTTGATAAGCAAATAACCATTATGTATGTTTCATTTTTTCCCCCAAAGTTTCTTTTGGTAGTGAGAGTGTTGGTCAGGAGAAAAATGTTGACTTTCTTCCCCTGTATGCCATCAATGCTTTTGTATGATTTATACTCCTAGGCAGTAGTGATTGTCTTGCTTGGTCTCTGAACCATGTTTTCTGTGACCTGTGCTGGCTTTTCCACTCCCTCCAGTGACTGAGGGTTTTCTTATGGGCTTGGATTGCCTAATAGTCTTTTAAACTCCTACGCTGTATATGTTCACAGAGCTTTTACTAATATGTCCACTATATCCTTTCACTGTTATATTTGAGTGTGAAGGTTCGTTTGATTACGGGGTTTGCTATCAGTTAAACCTGTGATTTAAACCCTATCTGTGAACTGTTTAGCATATGGATCCTAAAACTGCTAAGTAATGCAGTAGGTTTCAGATGCACAATTGCAGTATCAGCCCAGGTGCTTCACGTCCCCTGATATACAAAAGGTGTTTGTACTTGTAATCTATGTCAAACAAGATATATGTTTCTGTTGAGAAATCATTTTACTTACCTTTGACACAATCTAATGCATGCAGTCAGCTACTGTGTATTGTTAGTGCACAGTGGATTTAAATCCTGTTAGCTCAGTCATGTGCCCTCAGTGTACGCTGCATGCGTCATCCTCACGCACCTGACTAAAATGACCAACCCTAATGAAAATTCCATCTGAGGTTTTACACAACACCAAGACTACGTTGGGAAAGAACAGTTGGTGCAGTTTGCTTGAGCTCAGATTATGGAATGAGTGCCTCAGAAGCATAAAAGAGACTCAGGTGCCTAAGCAGCGCTCTCAAAAGCAACTTAGTCACTTTTGAAAATGGGAATTTGTTCTTTTACAGAAATTTTGTCCTTAAGCTACTTAACCAGGGTGTTTTCAAGTATTTTAGTATCAAAGAGTTAATGGTAAAGTTAAAATCCTGTTGTCATATATTCACATAAATAAGATAATGCTGTCTTATTTTCACAATTGCTGTTCTAGTTGAGTTTATGCTGTGTGTCCAGCTACCACTAGTGTTGCAATGGCATATGAAATGTGGATGAAACATTTGGAAGCTTCTTGCTCTTCCTTGATAAACAATTTGAAGGAATTTACCTTGCTCAATCTGAAGAGTCTTTCAGAAGTATTTTCCTCCATAAATTTGTTTTCCCAGTTTCCTTTGAAATAAACGGCATTTACCAAGACCAATACAGTGTTAGAATCAAGAGATCCTGTAGGCAGCAGGTCCTGAATTTTTCCTTCAAAATCAGACAAATAGGATTTTTGTGACATGTAACTGGACAATTTTGATTGTGCCTCATTAGCCAGCAAAAGTGTTTGCACTTGGGAGATTTGTCTTCCTGTATGCTTTTCTCAAAATGGCCTTTGAGGTATTTTTAGAATTGGTTTTAAATTTTTTAATTTATAGCAATTTTGGTAGTAGAGGATGCACTGGAAAGTGGATAAAGTGGGTGCGTTGGAATTGATTGCAAGTTCTGTGAAAGTGATTGCAAGTAGCTGGTGAACATGGAAGTAAAACCCTCGTTAATCAGTGTGGAGCCATTCCGTATCTACTTCTACTTCCCTCTGAACAGAAATAATTCAGTAGAGGCCATGACATGAAGAATTGATGGAAGGACCTTGTAAGGAGCAGAAGTTAGGCTTGGAAGGAGGCGTTCTTCAAGCTATTTAACTGCACTTTGCTCATCAGGTCCCCTGAGTTTCCCTCTATTATGAATCCGAGGCTGCAAAAGCAATATATGTAGAAAAGCAAATGATGTGGAAGTGAGAGAAGAAAAAAGCCATCAGAGTGCTACTTAACTTACTCTCAGTTTCATTTTCAACCCAGGAATTGATCTGCTTTCTGGCTTGTTCTGCATCTGTCTTGAAGTTTACCACTTGTGGCTTTGCTTTATAATACCTTGTAACGAGCTGTAAGAATTTCTGAAAGATAGAATTGGAAAATGTGTGCTTATTTATTGAAATTTAGGTTACAAAAATGGTAGAAAGGATCACTTCATCAGATTATACAATCTACTAATACATAATTGAAAAAGATAAAATTCATTTGGAATTAAACTGCACTTAAGGTCTTATATATTCTATGCTAAATATGAAGTATAAATATGAAGTAAGGACTGAACAAAATTCAGAATTTGTGCCTTATGGAGACTGATACTTCAAAGTTTTGTGTGTTAGAAATTCAAAATGCAAAACTGTAATTTTGAAATATCTCATGACACAAACATTCCTCAAAAGTTTGTTTTGGATTTCTCAAAATGATCCTTTTGATAATGTCAGAGTACTTTTTTCTGTTTTTTTGAGGTAGAGTCCTGTACAAGAGAAAAGAATAGTCTAATATAAAGTTGAAACAAGGTATTTAGATTGGATTAGAGTCAATGAAGCTGCAAAGAGTTTGTGAGGACAATAGAGGGTCAGGTATAAAAAGAATGTGATGTAAGATAAAGTTATCGGAAAAAAGTTGAATTAAATTTTGCATTACTGTCTTCTGTGAAAGAGTTCATAGAGGTTCTCGGTGGGAAATTCTCTAGATCGGTCTCAGAGATGCATACAAGAGATTATGGAGGAAATGAGCATAAGCATTTGCCAGGACTAATTAGTAATCACTCTGGAGATCTAAATGAACTCAAAGATGAAAGAATGGTACTGTCTCGGTTATAACCACCTTCCAGGAAACTGGAAGGTGATTTGTATGATGACATTTTTAAAAAAGATTTCAAAGACACAGGGAATTACAGACTTATAAGTTTACTGAGCAAACGAATAGAACAGGTTTAGAGGGCCTGTGGATCAACATGGCATATTGGAGGGGGTTCAGCAGCACTTTTATAATAGGCAGTCTTACATCACCAATCTGTTGGAATTTTTTAAAAAGTGTCAGGAAGCATATGGGTTCAGCCAATGCAGTGTATCTAGATTACCAAAAGGCATTTGGTAAGACCGCTCACCAAAGGTTTTTGAAGAAGCTAAGCATCCATGGGACTATGGAAAAAGTGCTCATTTGTTTAAAAGACTGGAAACCACAGATAGGAGGAAATAGTGTTCACAGCGAAGTGACATTACCACTGAAGGTGCACAAGGATCTCTGCTGGAATCTGTGCTACAATATTCAGACTATAAAATAGAAATATAAATATTTATAATGAAATACAAATATTACAACATTTATAAATGATCCCATAAAAGGGTGAATGTATATAGGGTATATTAGTGTTTAGGAATGAGATCTTGAAACTATAATAGACAGTTGCATGAAAAAAAATGCAAATCTAGTTTTAGACATTGTAAGTAAAGAAATAGGGAACACAAGAGACAGTATCAGTATTCCACTCTGCAAAGCTCTGTGCTCCCATAGTTTGAATTCTTGTGCAGCTCTGGTCTCCCCATCTCAGCAATGATAGAGTATAAAAGATAAAGAGACATCTTTATCAAGGACAAGGGGACAAGGATGAGCACAAAAATGGAGAAGCTTCCATTAGAGGAAAAATGAACCAATAATGATGCCAGCAGGTGGCAGGTTCAAGAGAAACAGGAGCTTTGTACAGTTTGTTCAGCTCAGGAACTCTTGGGTGCTAAAGGCTGCAGTAAATCTAGAAGTCAAGCCAGCAAAATTCACAGAAGAAAAGCTCATGAAGAGCTATTAAATAAAGCAATATTTATATATATTTATATAATATTTATATAATTATATATAATACATAATTATATATAATTATATTTAATTTATATAATTATATAATATTTATATAATTTATATATATTTTATTTATTTATTTATTTATTTATCTATCTATTTATTTGTATTTATAATATAGATCTTCTTCTGGCACAGGAAGTCACTGAGTTAAAAATCACTTGGTGACCAGAGCAGATTCTGGAGAAGCGTCACTATGCAATGTGCCTTATTCCCATATGCTTTCTAAACGTCTGCTATTGCCTGCTGTTGGGGACAGATGGACCTGTTGTCTGTGTAAGGATAGCTCAGGATGGCTGTCCGAATGTTCTCACTAAAACCACAGTGCTATCATTTGGAAAATTTTGACAGCTCTTTTGATAATCTCTCTTTATCTCAAAATATGCTTAAGTAAAAATGTTGAACTCACAGGCAGTAATGGGTAGGTCATTTCCTCATACAGTCGGTTGGCACTTCTCAGCAAATAGGTGTTTCTGGGTTTGTTGATGGCAGCCAGGAGCTCTTTGAATCCAGAGTGGATGTCTTTAGCTTGTTTGCGCTCAGGATCCTTTGAAGAGACAGCAATTAATATGGGAAAATAGTTTTTCTGTCTAAAGTAATGAACTTTTGGAATTATTTAAAATGTCTTAGGTTATTGTAATTAAAATGGAGCTCTTTTTTAGTATGTTGCACATTTGCGGCACTATGTATAACTGGACAAAACAGTTTTCTCTTTGTGAAGAGATGTTCTGTTTTTGCAGTGCTGCGGAGGCCTTTGGGGACATCAGCTGATGGTGCACCCAGAAAGTTGGAACTTGTCATTTCATTCATGATCAGGCTTAATTTTCAGTTTCACAAGGATCCGCTGAGACAGTCTTGCAGCTTTTGAGGAGATGCCCATTTCTGACAAATCACTAATACCAGGGCATAGACTTCCAGCTATTCAGATTTTCTCTGTCTCACATGAATTTTGCTGTTGCTGTTTGGATTTTGGAGGGAACTTGTCCTGGATGAACATGCTGATGGTTTTAGGGGGTTTAATTGCCAGCCGTTGCCAACTGTTGCCTCACTGACAGAGGAATAAGCTACCATCTGTCAGCTGTTCCCCACTAGCTATGCGGGTGCAGTCTCCTACTCCGTGACGTGTACTGTGCTGCACCTGTGAGACACTGAGAAAACGTGCTGCTGACTTACAGTGACTTGTCCTAAGGTTGGTCAGGCAGCATTCCTTCTTCTGATCGTTTCTCACTCATACTAAGGAGTGGGCTGCTGGTAAGGCCATGCAGAAAAGAATTTGGTAGTCAGAGGATGCAGGATTGCAGAGGCTGGGTTTTGCAAGTGGATGGGAGAGGTCCTGATTTGAGAGAGCTGAGGCTAGGGGCACCTGGGATTTAGAATAAAGCAATTGTGATAGATGATATGCTTGATTTTGCTTATTCTGCCTGTAAGTTATATCCCTCTAGGAAGATTAATCCGGTCAGGTGGACTTCTTTCAAAGTAGGAGGGAATTTGTGTCTTACCTGGGAAGCAACAGAATGAGCTCAGAAGAGGCTAAGGGTACCAGACATGGAAGGGTATGGCAGGAAGGAGAAGGCATGAAGAATAGCTGGGAGCTTGTAGTTCATGTGAGGTTGGAAAGAGTGAGCTGAGAGGAACAAGGAACAGACTTCAGAGATAAAAAGAGAGAAATGTCTGAAGGACCTGATTAGGCAGACTCTTCTGCCTAAAAGCCAGTGACTTGCTAAGTTCATGTGGAAGTAGTGATTCATCTTGAATCATTTGTCAAGATTCATCCCCCTCCATCCAGGGGGAGAATGATATAATCTGCCTTTTTATTTCTAGTCTGTCTGATGTAGTTTCTTTGAGCTTTCTTGAAGTTTCTGTGTGAAAGAAACCTGGCTTGTTTGAGTTTACAAGCCTTTGGGTGCTTAGGGAGTTCATCTGAAGAAAAACGTCTGGGCAGTTCCTCCAGGTGACAAGTCTTTGGGGAGCTGATGGACAGTGGTGAATCAGGATGTGTTAGCTTAAGGGGGAATTTGGTTCATCCATGAGAAAGGTGGGAGGGACTTTTTTGGTAGGACTGGAGTCAGGCTGAGCAGGTGTCAATGCAAGGGTTGCTGCAAAAAAAAATAATAAAGCAGATAAAAGAGAAAGAGCGGTCTTAAGCATGTTACTTCTTCATTATTGACACAGACCAGCTAAAACCAAGTAACACAACGTTAGGGTCAGTTAGTGCCTGTGTTCTGCCTTTGAAGGTCAGAGTTCATGAGTTTTGTAGTGTATCTACTTGTTCACTCTTTCTATATATAGTTCTTACTGAAGTAAGACGTACAAGTAGACTGAAAGCAAGCAAATGTTTTAAGGGTAAAGCAGTAATTGTTGAGCTTTTGTTCTCAGAGATTTGTTTCTCTGAGTCTTTTGTTGCAAAAAAATACCATCTTCCTTTTCTTTGGTCTCCCTCGAGAAGGCCTTGTCACCTCAGAAGAACCTTCTTCTCTTGCAATCTGATGAAAATGAAGAACCTGTGCAGATGATAAATGTTCATAAAGACAATTTGTTTTTCTGACGATAAATGTGAGCCAAGGTGTTGTAATTATATTGGTTACGTGCTTAGAATAATGTACCAGTCATGTCACCAGTCTGTTACAGCTATTGAAGACAAGACCTTACTCTTGATTTATGCTTTATAACTGCATGGTTATTATACAGATTCTAGTCACATTTACAGCCTAACAACAGATCAGTGTTATGGTTCCAGAGTGAAATTATTTAGATGTATGGTCAGTCCATGCTTAGGTGCATGGACATTTTTTTTCAGATCATGACCAAGCACAGCAAACAGCATAATGCTGTTTGAACGTTTACTACTGGAATATTTATATAAAACTACAATTTTTAATGTGTTTTAGGTAAATGCATGTGTTCTGAAAGAGTACAAAACTGGAAAGTTCTGCAAAAGTGGGCATAAAGGAACTCTCATTTTCAGTACTAGTCTGTCTCCATTATTCATGGGAGGATTATCTTATTTGTGCGCCAGCTATAACACAAGTAGAGGTATCAGTACTGGCCTGTGCAACTAAGCTTGGATCCAGGAAAACTTTCTAATCTTGGTATATAGTGTGAGAAAATAGATATACTGCTTCTAGAACCAGCTGGGGTCTGCAAGCAGTGATACTATCTGTCTTCCCTTTATCTAGGGTATCTGAGATCCATACTAATTCTGTTAATAAAGTCGTCCCTTTATCACTTTTTGAGCCCTACATCCGGTGAATTATTCTGATCAAAGGGCAATTAAAACAGAAGGTACAGTTCTCAACAAGATCTGCTGTAGGCTTTGACAAGAGTAACTTCTCTCTGGCAGACTGCTTGCATTGCTCTGGGGTTTATAAGTGTAAGCTAAATATAGGGGTGGTAGTGGAGCAGGGGGATCATTGGGAATAACATGAAAGAACAGTGACCTGTAGGGCTGTAAACAGCAGGAAGAGGGTTATTTCCTGTACCTGACAGTATGGCATGACTCTTCTCCCATGTTGTTCCTTTCTGTTTAGGCACAGGCAGAAGGATAATGCAATTTATGTGGGAACTAGCTGTAAGGTGATATACTGCTAATTTCAGAGCTTACCTCAGCCATCTGGGTTGCAGTGTTGCCTTTTGCACCTAGATAGACCATGGCAAGAGCAGTTGCAATACTCCAAGGCGAAAAGAAAATGTTTTTGCCCTTGGAAGTTTCATTCAGCTTTTTGTAAAGGTCCAGAGTGAAGCTGCCAGTTGCTGCTGAGAGGGACTCCATTGTTACAGCCTGAGAAAAACTGATGTCAGAGAGAGATAATGACTCTTTTCTTCTTCACTTGTGGGGAAAAAAAAAAAAAACAGTTCCCCATCCCCAAATTGCTACTGGGAGGTTACCTGCACCCTCTGAAATACAATGTAGTGGTGTCTCTGTAATGGGCAAAATACTGCACAGAGGCCGAATACGGTCTGCATTATTTCTCCCTTCCCTATCATTCCTCAAAGTTTATATTCTTGTTTCAGCTCTTTTTTTTTTCCTACTTATTCTTCGTCAGATACACACTATTTTAGCTAGAAAAGTTTTCACAGACCAAACTGATTTTAAAAAAACATTTACTTAAGTTTCATAGAATTGTTCTTTGATTCTAAGTCAAAATCATTTCTCACTGTGATGCCTTGAGCTTTTTTTTTCTCCAACCATTGTATTCTCCTTACTATTCTATTTTCTGCTGAAAGAAGCATGATGAATTCATCACATGTATCTTGAAGGCTACTTTGGTTTTTTGTGTGTTCTTTGTGTAAGTAGACCCACATTTGGTAGCTGTAACTGGATTTGTTAATTCTTTTTCAGGTAAACTCTTGTATCTTACATGCAGCCTCTCAGAATTCTTTTAAACAGTAACAGCAGTGGTTACTTGCTGGCTTATCTAAACCTGCAGTTTTCCCATATTCTTTCTGCTTCTTTTTCTAAATATTTTTACAGGACCGAAATAAAACAAATCAAAAACCAAACGCCAGGATTGAAATGATTTTCGTACAGGGATTCAGAACAGAACTGTGCTTCTCGCTAGCATATTTTTGGTGAATTTAGTACTGTTGAAAAGTACTTGGACAATTTCTGAAGCTTCTATTGTCTTCTGTCTACTGGTATAAGAAGTACTAAAACATGTACTAAATTCAAAGCAAGGTTACATCGGGTGAAGGTCTTTAAGTGTTAGAACACCAAAAGCAACTGGACTTCTAAATCCTTCTTCACCCTCAATTTACATGCTTAAATCTTAAACTGCAGTTCTCAAGACTCAGCTGCCACAGTTTTAGAGAAACCTGGAGTCTCTGGTCTCAAGTTTTGATTTCAGAGTTTCCAGGGACTCAAAAGCTACTTTGAAGTATTTTCAGGAACACTTCAGAGGTGAGTGACCTGCAGCATAGCTCATACTTAAGCAGTTTTTGGATCTGTAAACCAGCTGTCTCTTGCCTTTGTTCCTAGAGAACCTGATCAGTTAGAAATTCCCTAGCAGCCTTGGGGCTGCCCAGAAGGAACAGGGTGGAGCTGGATGTTTTTATCTGAAGAATTTCAAACCAGCATCTCTGTTATTCCCAGAGAGTACCCGAATCGAATCTGCATGCAGAAATCAAACATTTCTCAGGGTTGAGAATTTGAGTGCACACGTGCGTGAGGTTCTCCAGTCTACTGGCCACATCACTCATCCAGGAAAGGAAAAGTCTAGATGCCTTATCCAGTAGTCATTTGATATTAAATAAAGCAGAAACTTGAACCAATTTACCTGATGCTGACTGTCCAAAACACTGCACTCCAGAGTCATGCTCTCTTGTGCATTCAGTTTCAGCATCAACAGGAGGAGGTGGAAATTGCTCTCTCCTACAATCTATAGTTAGTCCTCTGATCCTAAGTCAACTGGTAGCCTGGTGATTAAAGCACCCTTCCTACAGTTAAGAGTTGAAACTTTGAGCCCTCTCGGGCTGTTCAAATCTTGCCCAGCCTGGGCTTGCGTTCTGATCACTGTGCCTTGGCACACTGTTTTCCCAAGGACTAGCTTTTATACTGAATAAATAATGAACGCTTTCTTCCCCTGCATGCTATTTATACCATCATTAAACTGCTCATTTCCAAAGGACTTATATGAATTTTTAAAACTTTCAAAATAAAGCTAGTCATTTTGATGTGGATATTCACTCTACCTGAAATCCTGAGAGAAGAAAGAATTAAGATGTTTCCTCAGTCAGAGTCTGTGGCCATCTGTGAAGCAATGAATACTTTTGGAAATACAGAACTATTTGCACCTCCCTTTTTGCACCTCCCTCTACATCCTCTCCTCATATTAATGTGCTTGCTCCCTCACTTATTCCTACTTCTGCTCTCCAACGCCTGTTTTCAGAACTTACACTGCAGAGCATAAGTAGGTTGCTGACCTGCTGTATGGCTTTTAGGGCAGAAACTACAAGATGAATAAAGAGAGAGAGAGAGCGTGCACTCCTCAGTTCAAGGCCAGTGTTAGCTGGTGTGTGTCCTGAAACATAAAGGGCAGTATATCCTTCTCCAAACCCTTGATGTTTGGCCTGGGAAAATGTGGAACTTGCAGAAAAAAATTCAGCCATACTGCATTGACAAGGGGCATGTCAAAGTAATTTGAAAACTTTATTCTTCCTCTTTTCTTTTCTTTTCTTTTCTTTTCTTTTCTTTTCTTTTCTTTTCTTTTCTTTTCTTTTCTTTTCTTTTCTTTTCTTTTCTTTTCTTTTCTTTTCTTTTCTTTTCTTTTCTTTTCTTTTCTTTCTCAGAAATGGGTAGGAAGTAATCTCCAAGATATGGCTGAAAAGGAGTATTGAAATAGGCTGTTACTCTCATTCATCCTGTGGTGGGATTCAGAGGGAAGTGTTCATTTAAATCCTTGTGGCCTATAGGTCACACACTTAAAGCCCTTTTTAATGATATATTACATTTATGCTCTTTTCTTCAAAAAGCAGATCTTATTTGAAGCTCAGAAGGTCCTTATACAGTCATCTAAAAGAAATGATGAAATGTAAATGAACACTTGACTCATTTGGATTGGTGGATGTTGTTTTAAGAAATCACTGATCCTAGGAGAAATTCTGAAGGTGAAGGTGTTTTAGGTACCTCTAGGCCCAACACTGTACCCAGTTTATTGTTTCTCTGTTCTCAATTGAGGGAATTAGGATCATCCACCAAAAGTTGCAAAACTGCTTTTAAATTCTGCTTGAAATAATTTATTCTACTGGAATTTTCTACTCTATTAGACTAGAGACTTGCAACAGCAGAATGCATTAAAATTAGAGACCAGCAAAAGTGTAATACAATACAGTTGTGTGTTAACAAATGCTTTTCTTTAAACCAGAGTAACTAGCAATTCTATTGTTTTCTTCTGCTTTTATCCTTGGGACTTAGATTAAACAGCATTAATAAATATCCTCTGCAATCATTTTGTATCTTTTCTCTTATACGTAATTACTTCTGAGTGGCCTCTGCCCGCTGATAGGGTGCATGCAGAGTAAACCACTCACTGGCATGCAGTCAACATCTAAGGAAAAAGCACCAGTGTCAAGAGTACAAGCGCATTTTTGACCTGGAATTATATTTTTGTGCACATATTCACTTTGAATCTAACTGGTACATATAGCACATGAGGTTTCAAGAATGCTATATGTACCTCTTTTTCACATTTTCTGTTTCTAAGTAGGTGCATTTTCTGTGCCTAGAATATCTATCTTGTTTTCTTGCTTCAGTATTATATTAGACAAGTGTTACACTAAATGTGTAACAGCATCGGGTAAGTGTGCTTAAGAAATGTTTCCGCTACATATCTGAAGCTACTGTTATCTGTTCTTTAGCTAAATTAATAGGAGAAGAATAAAATGGTTAGTGATGAAAATTACTATACCGCAAGTTGCAAAGATTGGCCAAAAATACAGGAAATGAAGAAAGGGTACCCAAATTGTGTAGATACTCTTTGTGGTATATTCCAGCTGCTGCAAGATCCTGTTTAGTAAGACTGGCTGGGTTTCAAAAGGGAGCAAATCTGCCAAAGAAAAGATACTCTTGGTTTTCCTGTGCCAGATGGAGGAGAAGAAATGGTGACTTGCTGCAAACAGAATGATAGAAACAAGGTTTCATGGCATCAAAAACACCTTACCTGTTGGCTCTAGGTGCACTGAGCTTTGACAAACAGTCATAAAAAGTCATGTGATAAACCTGTATCATTTTATGCTGATGTCCTGATGAAGTCATTTTTGGCCTTCTTTGAAGCTATCCCTATCCCCATCCTTTTTGGCATCGATATGAAGTTGTATCTCTCTGGCTGTTTGATTCTTTTACCCCTGCACCAGTACTCAGTTTACTCTGTAGTTTGAGTGGGCCATTTGAGCTTTTCTTGAAGATCAGTTCTCTTTCAGTTGCACCTGGTTAAAAAGCAGCACAGTGAAAAATTAGTTGGCTCAATGTTAGTTTAGATCAGTGCTAGACTAGATCTTATTACATTGTTTACTCTACAAGAAATCCTATTCATGTATGTCCCACAGGAAGAAAATGAGAGCAAATATCACATCTATTGCAATAGAACCTGACAAGGTTGGAGTATAAGTAACATTTAAGTCATTTTCTTGTGTCTGTTACTGATGGAAAAATAAGACCTTAAAATACTGATGAATTTTCATTTTAGTTCTGAAGCAGGTTTTTTTCTTTCTTTTTTTCTTTCTGTGTCCTTCTCTTGGATACTGACTATACGACAGCACTGTAAAGTTCCTTGTCTTTATTATTGTGTTCTGTGTCTGCCATTTCTGCTTGTCAGGTGCATCTTTCTTTAGTATTTTAAGTCCCGGAGCCTCTCAGGAAGGGGTCTGTGGAACTAGGGTTATAAGTTTGGATTTTGCAGAACAAACCCAGGGCTTCTTGGAAGAAGCTATTTGGAAACGCTGTCATGTAGAACCTATGAGCTGGCTACCCTGGAGTATTTTAGAAAAGTAATTAGATAGCGTTATCCTCAGTATGGAAGAATAAAATGGAGATGTCTTTCAAAAGTATCAATGCAGAGTTTGTGGCAGACAGTAGAGAAAGGACAGCGCTTGGGAGAGGCCTTGCTGAGTAAAGCACTGGAACACCAGGACCTTGCTTGTTGTCGGAGCTGCCCTGCCCCAGACCTGTCTCCTCTTTACTTCTTCCATCCCAGCCTGTAGCTGGCCAGCCTGTCACCTCCAGGAGCATCCAGGCCTCCTGCAACAACCATAGCAAGCACAGTGAACATGCTGCACTGGGGATTCATGTCCCCAGGACTGCCTCCCTTGCTGTATCCAGTGTGGCATTGCAAACCAGCAGGATTAAACCATTCTGAAATAATGGAAACTGAAAGGCTTATAACTTTTCTTATCTTCCAGCACTGGCAGATACACCCTCCAGATCTCAAAGGCCCTTCACAAGTGTGGGAAGTGGAGGTAAGGTTAGCCTGAGTTGAGACCCTGATCCTGGTTTCTGTGAAAATACTACAGGGAGACACAAATGAAGCAGCTTCCAGTGGTGCTCTCAGTAGATGAGCTATAGAGAGTATTCCCTTGGATTGGCTCTTTTCACTTCCTCCTCCTGACCCTTTGCCCCCACAGCCCTAATATGTGTTATACTGCAAAGTGTGCTCTTTTGTGGCTTCTCCCAAGCACAAATGAGACCAGAACCAGCTCGATACCAAGGCCAGCCTGTTTGACCCACTGCACCTCACCAGCTGGCTGATGCTATGCAGTCATTTCTCAGATGGCCTGAGAGGTATTCCTTTGTAGCATTACAGATTTTCTGTCATTGTTGGCTAATACACACAGCAGAGAGCTAGGGCTAACATGTAACAGGGCTAAGAATTAATATGCTTGCAACCCTAAAGAGTCTCTGCTGCCCAGGCAGACATGACTCAAGTGGAAAAGTCTTTTTTGCTCCCTGGAGCAGACTGAGCCTTAATGTTGCTTGTTGCTGCATTCCAAGTCTTGATTTTTTTTTTTTTTTTAAATTAAGGTTTATATCTTCTTGCATATTTTCCCCTTTGAATCCTTGCTATTCTGACTATTCCATCCTGACAAAAACTTCTGTTTTTATTTTTACTTTTCTTATTTTCCATGGCCTTAGCTTCTGTGCTTTTCCACACCTTAACAACAATTTTCTTAATAAAGCTGAGTCAATAACACCAAGCTGCACTGCACCATCTGGGTTCTGGATAACAGACAGCTGAATTCTGAGTTGAAAATTACAGGCAAGGTAGGGCACTGGTTTTAGAAGCAGCATTTTGTATAGGGAGGAAGAGGCAGGTATACTTTGTTGGGTGGAGATATATTTCCAAATGGAATACCTTTGGCTGAGATGGACAGGGAACTGTAACTTTAGATGAAATTTTGCTCAGAGTAAATGTTTTTACAGTACTTCTCTCCTGCATTCAAATCTTGTTGCCTTAGATAATGTTCTCTGACATGTGGTTGTTGAGTACCACAGTGGCTACAAGACTTTGTGCTATTCCTCATGGGCACAGGAGAGCACCACTGCTGTCCTCCCAAGTCACAGAAGCACAGAATGGCTGAGATTGGACAGGACCTCTGGAGATAATCTAGTCCAACATCCCTGCTCAGGCAGGGTCCTCTAGAGCACATTGCACAGGATCACGTCCAGGCGGGTTTTGAGTAACTCCAGGGAAGGAGACTCCACTACCTCTCTGGGCAACCTGTGCCAGTGCTCTGTCGCCCTCACAGGAAAGAAGTTTTTCCTCATGTTCAGACGGAACTGCCTGTGTTTCAGTTTGTGCCCGTTGCCTCTTGTCCTGTCCCTGGGCACCACGGAGAAGAGTCTGGCCTCATCCTCTGGACACCCTCCCTTCAGATACTTGTAGACATTAATCAGATCACCTCTCAGTCTTCTCTTCTCCAGGCTGAACAGGCCCAGCTCTCTCAGCCTCTCCACATATGAGAGATGCTCCAGTCCCCTCATCATCTTTGTAGCCCTCCGCTGGACTCTCTCCAGTAGTGCCATGTCTCTCTTGTACTGGGGAGCCCACAACTGGACACAGTACTCCAGGTGAGGCCTCACCAGGGCTGAGTAGAGGGGCAGGATCACCTCCCTCCACCTGCTGGCAACACTCTGCCTCATGCACCCCAGGATCCCCTTGGCCTTCTTGGCCACAAGGGCACACTGCTGCCTCATGCTTAACTTGTTGTCCACCAGCACTCCCAGGTCCTTCTCTGCAGAGCTGCTTTCCAGCAGGTCAACCCCCAACCTGTACTGGTGCATGGGGTTATTCTTCCCTAGGTGAAAGACCCTGCACTTGCCTTTGTTGAACTTCAGGAGGTTCCCCTCTACCCATCTCTCCAGCCTGTCCAGGTCCCTCTGAATGGCAACAGAGCCTTCTGGTGTGTCAGCCACTCCCCCCAGTTTAGTATCATCAGCAGACTTGCTGAGGGTGCGTTCTGTGCCTTCATCCAGGCCATTGATGAATACATTGAACAAGACTGGACCCAGTTCTAACCCCTGGGGGACACCACTAGCTACAGGCCTCCAACTAGACTCCATGCCACTGACCACAACCCTCTGAGCTCGGCCATCCAGCCAGTTCTCAATCTACCTCACCGTCCACTCATCCAACCCACACTTCCTGAGTTCCCCTATGAGGATGTGATGGGAGACAGTGTCAAAAGGCTTGCTGAAGTCCAGGTAGACAACATCCACTGTTCTCCTCTCATCTACCCAGCCAGTCATTCCATCAGAGAAGGCCATCAGCTTGGTCAAGCATGATTTCCCTTTGGTGACTACTCCTGATAACCTTCTTATCCTTCACATGCATGGAGATGGTATCCAGGATGAACTGTTCCATCACCTTTCCAGGGATGGAGGTGAGGCTGACTGCTCTGTAGTGAGTAGGACTTACAATGGCTTTCTTCCAGTCTTCAGGCACCTCTCCTGATCTCCATGAATTTCTCAAAGGTGATGGCGAGTGGGCTTGCAATGACATCCGCCAGCTCCCTCAGCACTCATGGGTGAATCCCATCAGGGCTCATGAACTTGTAGATGTCCACTTTACCCGAATGATCTCTAACCCGATCCTCCTCAAGTAAAGGAAAGTCTTCCTTTCTGCAGATGTTCTCCCTGATCTCCAGGGTCTGGAATTCCTGAGGGCTGGCCGTAGCAGTAAAGACTGAAGCAAAGAAGGCATTTGGTAACTCTACCTTCTCTGTATCCTTCGTTACCAGGGCACCCATCCCATTCAGCAGCGGGCTCACATTTTCCCTAGTCTTCGTTTGGCTACTGATGTATATGAAGAAACCCTTCTTGTTGTCCTTGACATCCCTTGCCAGATAAAACTCCAAACGGGCCTTAGCCTCTTCCCTGCACCCTTGCCTTTGAGCACATGCATAAATAGCCACAGCGGACCCTGCTATTTCCAAATATAATCCCAAGCTGCACAGAACCAGCCACCGAGGCTGTGCTCTGGCTCACAGCCTTTGCCACTCCAGCTCAGCAACTCCTCCCAAATCAAGGGACAGATCAGCCAATAGACCCTCCACAGGACTGTTGGCCATGGGAGGCCAGGACATACTCAGCCGCCAGGCAGGCAGTAATGCCACAGCTGATCACTGCTTGGCACCTACTTGTACATCACGCTGGGGCAGGATCCTCTTCAGCCTGCTCATCAGATCAGATCCTACTCCAGATAGGCCTTGGCCTTCCTAACTCCGTCCCTGCAGACTTGGAAAACATCCTTATATTCCTCCCAGGTTACCTGTCCCTACTTCCACCTTCTGTACACTTCCTTCTTCTGTTTGGAGTTTTGCCAGGAGTTCCTTGTTCATCCATGCAGGTCTCCTGCACCCTTTTCTCAACTTCTTGCTCATTGGGATGGATCGTTCTGGAGCTTGAAGGAAATGATCCTTAAACATCAACCAGCTGTCCTGGACCTCTCTTCCTTCTAGGACCCTATACCATGGGATTTTTATAAGAAGGTCCCTGAAGAAGGTTTCCTGAAGTCCAGGGTTGTTATCTTGCTTTTTTGCCCTGCTCCCTCCTCACAAGTTCCTGAACTCCACCATCTCATGGTCACTGCAGCCAAGGTTGCCCCCATCCTTCACATCTCCAACCAGCCCTTCCTTGTTTGTAAGTGTGAGGTCCAGCAGAGTACCTCTCCTCATTGGCTCCTCTCTCACCTGTATCAGGAACTTAAGTCAGTGGAAGAGTCAAAGGACTGATGTTGCCTATACAGCATTTCTTGTTCATTATTGTACAGGAGGAAAAGGGTTTGTTGCAAGGCACTCTTCTGGACTATAGGCTCTGGTCAGACTTTGTATTTTTAATGTGTTATGGCAGGAAAATAAGCCTTCTGAGTAGCTCCCAGGGAGGCCAGTAGTGCAATAAGCACTGGTTCAAAATGGCTTATTGAATGCTTACAGGGAAAGAAAAGTTCAAATGCCTTGACTCAGTGAGCAAAAACTTGCTCATCACAGAGTATAATTTAATTGGTATGTTCAGTAAATGTCTAAGATATCATGTGGAATAACAATATTTTTAATGTGGTTTGGAGTCTGATGGAAACAAGGCAGTGGTGTGTTAGAGTGCCTTGGCTCCTTGCCGGTTGGGGTGATTTGGCTCTTGCTTTGGAAAGGCAGGAATGGAAACTTGCATCAACCATGCAGCTTACAGGATACCCTAAGAGAACCAGGTAAGGTGGTGTCTTGAATAGGACAAACACAACTTCAAAGTTCATTTATTTTATTGAATGCAGATCACAGCAAAATTATGAAATAAAGCATCGGTCCAAATCCCACTGGTGTTCCTGCCAACGCTATGACTGTCTTTGCTGAGATGCACTCCTAAATTACAAGGCTTGCATTGAACACTGATACAGGTAGAAAGGGAAATGTGCAGATACTAGCCAGGAAACGGGTATACTTAGGTTAAATTGAAAGGAAGCAGCAGATTTATATACTGGGATTTTAGAATGCATATCTGTAAGGGTTAGCAAGAAAGCATTTTGCTGGTAGATTTCCTAGCAATGTTGCTCACTGGAACTCTTAGCAACCTTAACCTATACAGATTAGGGAAATGAGGACAAAATGGGTGTGAGGGGTCTGTACCACCTCTCAAAAAAAAACCCGAAAACATTCTTAGCAGTTCATGATGACAAGTAGCTGTGCATCAGACAGAGATGAACCATTACTTGTGAGGTCGTACCAGTATAGTGACTCTTTCAAGGTAATCAGAAGTCAGCACGTGAACATTATGGCCTGATCATTTTCCCCTTGCTGCCTCAATTTCGCATGAAGCTGCAAGGGCAGCAGAGAATGAATGCCATGTATCTGTGTATATGGGGGAGTCAGAGGGAGATAGATGACATTTTGAGATGATTCTGGGTTTGTATTAAATTTTAGTAATTTCCAACAGACTTTAAATTTGAAAGGAACATAAGGAAACAGAATTGTATTGCAAATACACTTTCCCATTGAAGAAAAGAGAGCATATGGATTTCTGTAAGTTTTTTTCCTTTCTGGGATTTTCTCCTCTCTGGGAGATTTAAGAGGATGGACTGTGCCTCCCTTAAGTCAGTTGCAGACCTGAGGCTAGCTAATGGCTTGTGTGCAGAGCCTTTATGCCTCCACCTCACTCTCAAACAGCCAGTCAGAAGAGCACATCTGATGCAAGAGAGCAAAATTCTGCACTCTGCTTCTGTGAAGGACCATCTCATTAGAACAGTGGGAAGGGTCAATACAGTGACAGCTTTTGAGGCATAGGGTCATCTCTAGGTACTGCCATACAAGGGGGGCAAAGACATAAGGATGCATATTTTCAGTACTTATGGCTACAAGATTTAAGGCTGAGCTTTTAAGGCTGCAGTTCAGATTCTCTCATAGGACAGTGAAATTTGCATGCTATATTGGAGTAAGCAATAACTCATTATGGGGGGGAGCAGAATCTGCCAAAAAAGAGGATGGTCTTGGATTTGTTGTGTCTGATGAAGAAGTGGAAAGGATGGTCAGCCTTAAATTTCAGAGCCTCCACGGGACCTGGACTTGTCATTCCTGTGTTTACCGTAACAGCTGCTGCCTCAGTGCCTTTCTCATCAACTGCAACAAAAGACTTGTGAATAATTTTGGAGATCGGCACATTACGCCTCTCAGTGATTCCACTGAAATCAGCATTACCGCTGAAGGCACTTTTCATTCCCAAGTCGATCAAAGTATTTTGGAGGTCATATTTCTCCTCCACTTTGAACTTAGGCAGGTGCAGATCCACAGTAGTTTTTGTCATCTTCTTGGAATCACACCATTCAGACAGCTTCTCATACGTCAGTTCTCTTTCCAGCTACGGTTTAAGAAAAACGAGAGATTTAATAATTGCAAAGAAAGAAAAAATAGAAGAAGAATTTAACACTTAAATGAAAGCATGAAATATAAATTGGCGTTACAGATGATCACATGCGGGGTTTGCAACAAGCACCCGAGACTTACTGGTGCAAGGTTTTGAGCAGCACCTCTGCCGTGTTCATTGCAAAAGAAAGACAAGGCACTTTACACCCCTGAGCTGCCAGACCCTCTCTTTTAATTCAGTCTTGAGTGAGAACGTTTCTTTTCTCCAAATGTGAACAAAGTTGCTGGGAGATTCCCGGATGTGTGGCAGGTGGTTTGATCCAGTTCCATAGAACCAGCTGTTAATATTCCACTTATTTTCTTGGCAATTCTGAAACAAGCTGCTTCCAGCAAGATCTGTCACTGCAACTCTCCATCCTGGGCACTGTGCCACCAGGGTTCAGCTCATATCAAATGGAGGAGAGCAATGAATGGTATGCTTGACATGATAGATCCAAGAATTTAGCGACCTTGCAATTTTGGTAACTACAATGGCAGATCTTACTGTTGTAGCAAGTGCAGTCTCACAAAATCCTCGTTTCTGAGACAGCAAGTGTATGTGTTTGGAAGCAAACAGTATCAGAAAGAGGTGGTGAACAGAATTCCCTGCCAGAGAGAAGAGGTGTCTATTCCACACACATTATCTCAGGAAGAGGCTCTGACTACTTGTGCTGTACTGTCTCTCCTGAATATTCAGAGAAGGGACATTCATCTTTTGCTGTTCATGTAGTATTGGGCAAGCACTGGGCTGTTGAAGAGCTAAGCATCTGATTATGCACAGTCCTGAGAGTCTTCCGTTACCAAACTAAGGGTATACAATGTAGGCAAACCTTCTTGGGATGTCAAGGACAAGATTAGGTAGGTTTTAAAGGAAATTAATTCAGCTAGTGGAGAAGATTAAAATGCACAGCTAAGAGGAGGGGAGATATGGTCTCCAGTCTCTCTTTCTTTTTTTCTTTTAATACTGACAAAATTTCATCAAGCCAACAGGATATATCTGTAGTCAAACCACCTATATTATTCCTGCAAGGATTTTCCTTCTTCATCTCACCCTCTTCTTTTCTGTTTCTCTGTTCTTACAACACACCTGGCATCGGACAAAAAATTTCATGAAAATTCAGACACAGTTCTACTCCTGGCTGTGGAAAATAACTTTCAGTTTTGGACACTGTTAATATGTGAGCAAAATGTGGTGCTGATGCTAACCCTATAACACTGTACTGTTTGGCTGGGAAAATGAGTCAGCTGCATTTGCTAGTCCTCATCCTACCCACCAGAAGGTATATGTATGCTGAAGATGCATCTTTCAGTTTAAGTATTTACAATGTTATATGTGGTAATGCATCATCTGAAGAAATATGGAATTTGTCTAGGATGTAGCAAAGAGATAGTTTTTTATATATATATATTTACCTGTTCAAGACCTGTAGTGCTGTCTTTGATGTCATCGGGGAGGAGGATGAACATACTGAGTTCGTGTGTCTCATATGGCAACTCAATCATTTTGAAATTCATTGCTTCCATGATGAGAACTGGAAATGCTTGTCTCATATACATCATCTTCACAGGCTTGGTTTTGTTCTGTGAAGTATTTATTTATTGACTTAGAAGGAGTAAGAAATCATTCATTTAAGTGAAGGATGAAGATGACTCATGGCAATAGAGAGAGGAAACTCTTGGAAACAGCTTTTATAATAGTGGTTTATCATTTTTTTTCTAAAGCTTTTCTTGAGCAATATTGCTTATTTTGGCATTTGTTCCAGACCAGTTTGCTATGACCTGAACAGCCTGATTTTCCTTTCTTCCCAGAGTGTGCACAGCAACCCACAGAGGAGGGAAGAAGAGAGTTAGAAAAGTCTGCAAGGATTAGAAGGATGGAGCGGGTATTGTATATAACCTTTGAACACTATGGCAGAAAACCAGCTATGGTTTAAGAAGATGAGAGATTTTTGCACAGTTTTTTTGTGGCCCTCTTTCTCTGGCAATAAAAAGTGACTGTCTGATTGCTCTGTACCTCACAGTTCTTGGTAGAAGATAACACTAATGTCTGCAAAGGAGCTCATGATGAGGGATATTTTCTGGTAAGTAGTCACCTTTGCAGGAGTATATAACATCTCTTAGTATCTCCTTCCCTTCATTCATTTAAGCAGCCAATGTATATGTGCTATTCAGAAGGCAGAAATTTCAGTTGGTGGAAAAGGTACAAAGTTCTTTTGGTGTGAATTCATTTACATCTCTGCTGAATACGTGACATGAATATTTCTACTAATCTCTCCCAGACATTCAGGGATACCCTGTTACAGTTGTATTTGAGAAGGTATGTTCATGCTTAGCCAGGCTGTGCCGTACAGAAGCCTGAGTATCATCCTCAACTATGACATCGCATGTTGTTCCTGAAGTATCTTTGACTGTCCATGGAGCCTGGACTCCCAAAATCTTATTTTTACAATCTAGCCCTTCTAGCACCATTTTACAAAAAAGGTTTGAAGTCACTCTAGTGCTTTTGGAAACTGTAGCTGTTATCTGGAGCTGGTTAACATTTACCTGAGCAGCATCTTAATGTATTTTCTAAAATGTATGAGTATTTAGTGACCAGCAGTCACAAGTCATGCTTTCATGTAGTTGCGTAAAGGTTACTGGTGAGCTGACCACTGACACATTTTATAGTAACCAGCTTTTCGTAGAGAGTCTAGTTACCACGGGGATAACTAAGGGACTTATGAAATAGAAAGATTTCAGCAGTGTCTGCTGTCACCAGGCTATAAGGAGGATGTCAGAGGAGCTTACCTTGCTCAGTCGGAAGGGTTGCAGATCTGTGTCTCTTGCTTGAAATTTCTCTTCCCAGTCTGCCTTGAAGTAAATAGCATTTACCAGGACCAACTTGGTGAAGCTTGTCACATCATGTGGGTTCAACAAAGATTTGATTTTGCCTTTTGGAATCAGAAGAGTTAGGTTTTATCTCAGTGTATGTATATATATCTCAGTGCATGGCATGTTTCAGTTGGGCTTTCCCTCAGTTCAACTCCTGTCCAGTCCTTCTGGCTGGCTGACAGGAATTGACTCCTTTCTGAAAAAATATCACACCTTCATAGCAACCAGCTGGAAGAAGAAAGGTAGATAGTCCGTCTGCCAGCTGCTTATGCCTCATGAAAGGAGGTCTGCACCTCTCACCAATGTAGGATGGTATGGTTGGATAGGTATTCCCATATCCCTTGGAGTATGAGAACCCAAGCTGATAGCCTGAGGTGTTTCTCCCCCCTTTCAGCTATGCCTGTGGTACATGGGCGCAGTGCCGAGGTGACAGTCCTGTCTGAGGGGCAGCTGATGCAGACCTCAGTAAAGTTGATAGGGAAGTCACTGAGTTCTGGATCAGGTATGTGATGCTGTTCAAGCACTGCTCTTTCTCTCTCCTCCTACTGCCCATCTGCCCAATTTACATCATCCGCTCCTGCAGGACCTGGCTGCAGCATTAGCGCTTGTGGAAACAAGGCCACCTGCCCAAAAGAAACAGCAGGCTGAGTTAATAGGAGAGAAAAGACGCTGGGGTTGAGCTCAGCTTACCCTCAGTTTGTTTTTCAATCCAGGTGTTGATTTCCTTTCTGGCTTGTTCTGATGCTGTCATAAAGTTAACCTTCCGTGCCTCTGCATGGTAGTAGTTCTTACTAAGCTGTGAGTAGCTCTGAAAAATGTTATACAAAAAAAAGTTCTTTACTATACTGTATTTTTCTGTCCCAGAGGGAAGTTCTTAGCTCCTGGGCCTCCCATGGCGTGGAGAACTGCAGGATTTAATATTTCACTCTGCACTGGACTGTGAGGTGACAGTTAAGAAATAACACAATAACAGAAAATTCCCTGCCCTTGTTCCAACATTCATTTGGAAAAGGGAAGAAGACTGTGCACATCCAATGGATGTGCTTATTTTCATGTCTCATTTACAGTCGTATATATTGAGGGTTCCAATAATAAAGCTAAATTGCATTAAAAGGAATTCCTACATTGCAATTAAAGAGGAATGCATCCTTAAATACTGTGGGCCGTCCACCTGGTATTTTCCAGTGAACTTTATCACTGGAATCCAGAGCTCTTCATTTGCAGGGCAAAGCTGTATTCAGGGAGAGCTTCTATTAATGACAAGTAATTAAAATGAGAAATACTTTTTGCAACTTTTTTTGCTCCTCTCTATGATAAAACTGTTCAACTTACAGGCAGTAATGGGTAGGTTTTTTCCACGTAGATTCGGTTGGCACTTTTCAGTGAGTAGGTATTTCTAGGTTTGTTGATGGCAGCCAGGAGCTCTTTGAAGCTAGAATGGATGTCTTCAGCTTGCTTGTGCTCAGGATCCTTAGAAAGAGAAACCATTCCATACATTTGGCGATTGTATTTTTGCATGAAATTTTCAAAACATGCTAAGTGAAGCAGATGAGGGAGGAGTTGGATTCCTCTCTCTTACTTTTTAATTTTCCAAGTCTACCATCACTGCAGTTTGCAGGGCTCTGTTTATCCCTGGATTAACGGATTTTCCATATAGCAAACCTTCCTGATTATCACATGTTCATTGAGTTTTGGTGAGTGAGGAGAACTGAACTTGAACTTGTTGTGATGTTGGATTTTGTACTTTAAATATAGAGAGTGATGCAGACAAGAAATACTGGACTCCTAAAGCTATATCTGGGCATTCTCATCCCACAGATTGTTTCTCTTGGGATTTGAACTCTAATAGATACCATTTTTCTTCTCTTTGGTCTTCCCCGAGAAGGTCTGGCCACAGAAGAAGAGTCTTCAGCTCCTGCAGCTTGCGTGAAATGAAGAACCTGCAAGCAGAGTGGTACAGATTTGGGTAAAGGTGAGAAACTGGCATAAAACTGGCATAAAAGAACTTGTATGCTCTAAAGCCAAACGGGGATCAAGGGGGCCTTTAGTGTTGTCTCTGTCTTGTTTTGCTCCTTATGATAAATCACTGTGCTAGTTTTTGCTTAAGCGGCTGATTAAATGCAGCACTATTGTCTGCGTGCTGCAAGGCTGAACTCCCTTCCATAGCTGTTGCTCTCAGTAATAGCAATGCATGTATGCAAACCGAAATGGTTCTCCCCAGGGCAAATGTACAAAGGCTTCTGAACAGGAGTGTGGTGATGCAGAGGGGAGTGCTGGGCGGTACTGAGCACCACAGCTACTTTTGTCCAGGTGCTTTGATCTGCTGTAGTGTGGTTTTCTTAGGCAGATAGATACAATGTCTGAAGCTGTCTGGTAGGAAAGTTTGGGTTGACAAGTACTTCTTCAGCTGATTATGGGCCACTGGTTGATTGCTGGCAGTTGAAATGTGCCAGCTCAACTTTTTCCTGATGGGAAGCACAAGAGTCTAGCCAGCTGGGAAAACTGCTTCTTAGCTGTTAACTGTCTGGGTGTCAGTTATGTAGTCATGTGCACTTCTGATCTTGAGATCTCCCAGCTGAAGTCCTGATTCCTTCGCTTTGCATCTTCCTGCAGTGTGTCTGTGGCAGTGCAACATTAAAGGAGGGATTGGGTCGAGGACTGTAGAGAGACCAGAGCCCTTGGGAAGTATACCATTCCTATTTTCCTGCTGGATTGTCAGGGAGGTGTTTAGGAAAGTGTAAATCAAGATAGAAAGATGCATCCTTGCCAGGGAGGGAGAGAGCGTGCAGGAGATGGTGCTGGGATCTGCAGGCTTCTTGCTAATTGAGTCAGGAGCTGCTGACATCAGCTGCT